>NC_088793.1:165873240-166621365 GCF_011386835.1 Chrysemys picta bellii | reverse complement strand
GCCTCTAGCTAGAAGAAGTGTTTATGTTGGGTGTGCTCCTATGCTCTTAGGTGCATTTTGAACCATATACTCACAGAAGAATTTTACAAGTGACTGCCATGTTGGATACCACATCTAGAAACTTTTTCCATGGTGGCACAAGGTGTCCACCAATCACCTAGTATTTCTTGCATCCAACTTTTAGGTCCTGTCCAGCACTGTTCTTCTGCAATTTTCACAGTTGTTGTTGCATCTGCCAAAGCCTTCAATTACAGAGGTATCATTAAACTATTACAACCTATTCTTGATGGAGGCCACATCCTTAAATACATCTTTCCCAAAAGCCCTCTTCTGCCCTTCAAACAACCCCATAGTCTCACCAGGTTCATAATCAGAAGCAAACTTCCACAGACAGGGACCCACCAACCCAAAGTGGCACCAGACCCTGCCAGAACAACAGACGCAAAACCTGCAGACATATCTCCACCACTATAATGATCGATACCCCCACCACACAACTTTCACGATCCAGGGGTCTGATACATGCCTATTACAACATGTGGTATACTTTATCCAGAGCACTAAATGCCCTAATAACAAATATGTGGGTGAAATGAGCCAATCAACACGCTCTCGAATGAGCTCAAATAGAAAAATAATAAAAGACAAAAACAGAATATTACCCAAGGGCAAACACTTTTCACAAAATGACCACTCCATATCTGTCCTCTAAATCTTCATCCCCAAAGGACACCTGCACAACACATTCAAAAGATGAGCTTCTCTTCTTCAACGCTTAGCCGAATGGTCGGCCGCAGCAATCATTCACCATTTGGTCTGGTCCTGTGCTACCACAAGGGCTTGACGGGCTGAGAGTCCAAAGTCGGAACAGACTTGATGCACCCATGTAATAGGGGGTCTGTCTCTGGGCCACCTCCACCCCTCAGTTGCTGGAATTTTATCCCAGATTTAAAAACTACTTGGAGAATGGCAGTCACTGGAATGTCTTGTGGCATTATCCTGATATGTCTGAAAAGCATAAGATGACATCTGCGGACAATGGCCCCAGTAGTCTGTAGACCGGAGTGACTGTAAACATCTGCATTACAGATTAAGTCATTCCACTTTATGCCCAATATTAAACATTGTCATTTTGTGTTGAAAGCCTCCAGCTTTGCCCAGTCTGAGAGGCATAGTGTCCATGTTTTGCAACCGTATAACAGTACGGAGACGATATAGCTCGAATAGATCCTGAACTTGTTTGTCATGCTGAGATTATATTGATTCCATATTCGTTGTAAACAACCCATGGCAGATGCTGCAATGCCAATGTGGTGGAGAACCTCCATGTGAGAGTTGGAGGAACTGGTGTGTATAGAATCCAAATAGCAAAAGCTGGAGACTGCTTCAACAGATTCATTGTTCAAAGAGATTGAGGTTGCGGGTGGACCTGATCCTAGATTTTGCAGCTTTGTCTTTGACCATGAAACACGGAGGCCGACCTTAGCTGACTCCTCCTCCATTTGCTGGAGTGCCTTGCAAAACCTGTCAGGGCTCTGTACTAGAAGAACAATGTCATCCACCTAGTCAAGGTCTGAGAACGAGAGATCACCAATCTTAATGTCTATGGACCTGATGGAATGCTACATTATTAGGACCCTACGTCCTAAGGTGACCATGAAATATGATCTCCCCTGTGAAATCTAGTCTCTCCCATTGAAATCTGGCTGTTGTAGAGGAAACCAGATTTCAAAGAGCTGAGTGGGTGGAGAGCGGTGGCTGCTGGCCAAGAGCCCAGCTCTGAAGGCAGCACCGCCGACAGCAGCAGCACAGAAGTGTGGGTGGCATAGACACCGACTTCCCCTTTAGCCGGGAGGTGCTCAACCTCCCCCTTTACCCCAGGCCCCTCCCCCACTCCACCCCTTTCCCCAAGCTCCAGACCCCGCCCCTTTACCCAAGCCCCCATTCCACCTCTTCCCCGCCTCCTCCCCTGAGCGTGCCCCATCCCCGCTCTTCCCCCTCCCTCCCAGAGCTTCCTACAAGCCGCAAAACATCTGTTTGTGGCAGGCAGGAGGCCCTGGAAGGGAGCGGGAGGAGTTGGTCAGCAGGGCCGCTGGCAGGTGAGAGGTGCTAGGGGGCAGGGAGAGGGGAGCTTGGCTGCCGGTGGGTGCTAAGCACCCACTAATTTTTCTCTGTGGGTACTCCAGCCCTGGAGCACCCATGGAGTCAGCACCTATGGAGAGTTGCATGGTATGGTATTACTACACCCTTACTTCTGTGCTGCTGCTGGAGGCAGCGTTGCCTTCAGAGCTGGGAGCCCAGCCAGTAGCTGCCCTTTGGCCGCCCATCTCTGAAGGCAGCAATGCAGACGTAAGGGTGGCAATACCACAACTCCCCTACAATAGCCTTGTCACACCTCCCCATAACTCCCTTTTCGGTTGGTACCCCCACAGTTACAACACCATGAAATTTACAATTTAAATATCCGAAACCGTGACATTTATGGATTTTTAAATCCGATGATCGTGAAATTGACCAAAATGGACCGTGAATTTGGTAGGGCCCTATGCATTATGAAATCCATTGCCCAACAAAATTGTGCAGGGGTCAAGACACAGCCCTGCCTGACACCAGATACTGATTTAAAAGGTGCCGACATCCGATTCCCAAGATGTACACAGGCAGTGGTTCCATTATGCAGCTTGCTAATCAAGTCCAGCAGAGTGGTTGGAACACCTACGCCCTCTACGGCCCTCCATAGCACAACTCTGTCAATTGAATCAAACGCAGCCTTAAGATTGACATATGCCACGAGCAGGGGATTCTTGAACTCGCGATGTATCTCTGACAACAAGCAGAGGGCCAAAATGGTATCTAATGTAGACCTGTTCCTTGTAAAGCCTGATTGATGGTGTGCTTCACTTCATCCAATGTTAGTGCGTTAGTACAAGGGTCTGGGTCCAAAACCACAGTGGCTGACAAATCATCCAGCTCTGAGCAAGCGGTAGCTGAAGGGTGGTTCAGGGTGCTGTGATAATGTTCCAGCCAGCGTGAGAGGATGTCATCATCTGATTTACATGGAAGGCTTTGGTTGTTGTTTAAGATGCCTGTTCACAGTGACTACCTCTTGACCGCTGAGATTACAGATCGCGCGGAATGCCGGCTTTAAGTCCCCCCTGGCTAAGCTGAGTTCATCATCATCTGCCACTAGGTTATAATAGATGAGCCTAGGAGCTTAAATTCATAACTTTGCTAGACTCTAAAAATCATGGTCTTAATAAAGACACTGGATTTATGGCTGATTACAACAATCTGTAAACCGCTAACTTCCCTTTTTTGTCCTATCACTGCAGAGGTGTTAAAGGGCCACTTCACCTTAAATGGTCTCTTAGAATATGTGTTAACTGCTTATGCTATACAATCTGTTCCATCGTGAATTTAGCTGTGACACTCTGAATATCTTTCCCAGACCTGAAGAAGTAGCTTGAAAGTTTGTCTCTCAACAGAAGTTGGTCCTATAAAAAGATATTATGTCACACACCTCATCGCTCCAATATCCTGGGACCAACACGGCTATAACAACACTGCAAAAAACAATATCAATGTCATTTGGTATTGGTAAGACATCACAAGATAGTAGTCTTAAAAGATAACAGGAGAGATCTCAGACAATGTTCATTTGTAGGTGACAAGAGTTTATTTTCTCAAGCAGTTTTTCAGGGCAACTCAATTCTGGATATCTTATATGTTTTTCAAATGCTGTACAATGCATAAGAGATTCTGATTGCCCAGGCAGGGTAAGTAAGTTTTCTTTCCCACGCTTCAGTGATATTTCTTGTGATGCTGGACTGGCTACAGACCATTCTTGAAATACCACTCTAGCCATTGAATGGAAGGTATTCTTAACATCAGTAGTTTCTTCCTTGATGTCTATATTATCATCTCCTTCATGGAGGAGATTTCTGCCAGCATAAAGTGATACAGTTCCATTTGGAATCTTTCTATGTCAGTTTTTGCAGCACTTGTGATGAACCGCCTCAGCTCATCAGAAGTGATGCAGAATCCATGAAGATGTAATATGTCAATTAAATTGTGAGACCCAAACTCATGGCATAGCTGTGCAGCAATGTTTACATGTAGTGGTGTGATAATTTAGGAACTGTTAAATACTATGCACTCCGCAATTGAGAGGGACCTTCTTTTAATGTCTTCTGAAGGATAATGCTCATTGCTGGCTGAATTATACGCCTCTTTATCTATCAACCAAAGGATAAACTCACGCATCAACTGGGCACAAAAGTAGCTGACCTCTGTAAACGACAATCACCTGGCTCTGGATAATATTCTGAGGTTTTCATTTTGACTATTTCAGACCAAAGGACTGAAGCAACATTCTACAAAACCTCTTGTTCATTTGAAAGCTATTCATCAGGCGTACTTGCCAGAAGAACATCCATAAAATACTTGGATGACTTAAGCTTCTGCTTCAGATTACTAGCATCTTGGATAGCATCGGCTAATGTTATTGCACTGCATAGAACGTTGGTAGACTTGCCTTGTCCATACTGTGCATTAAATGAAATTGCGGAACCATAGTGTTTTTCTAATCTTGCCTGTAATTTGCTCTTGGAATAGCTTCCTGTTTCTACATCTGAGGACTTTATGTCTTTGTAGCAGCGTGGACAGAATAAAAGACTTCTTCTTGTACATAAGATCATTGGCTATCTCTTCAACCAGCTAATAAAATGCAATGTCCTAAGATGACTGTAACTAGATGGTTTTGCTTTAAAATTTGTTTTATTCAAGTATGAAGAAAGTGACATGGAGTGATAAACTGCATCCTTAGCAAACAAGTCTTCCATAGATATTCTGTACAACATGTCATCACCTCCTCTTTGAAGTGCTGCCTCCCTTAGACTCCTGGTTACTCTCTCAAATGTTTCTATTTTATGAAGTTTCTTCACTTTCTTGTGTCTTTGTCTCACACAAATAATGCAACAGGACCATTTGCTGGAGTATGTGCTTGCTCCGGTAGCTACAGAAGCAGGTGAACATGATGCTCTCTGATCAGAGTCTGTTTTCTTTCCTGGATTCAAAACAACTTTGACATGCCCAATTTGACTTGCTTGTGTATTTCTGAAAGCAACTCCTGTGCTTCAGAAGTGGTGGCACATCATCTAAACTAGAAAACTCATCTAGTAGCTGCCAATACAATTCATCTCTGCTGGCTTCTACAGTCAGCACCACAGAATTCTGCCCAGCACCAGTGGCTTTTGATAGTTTTGCATTCTTTTTTATTTTCTTGACAAATAACACATTTCTGAAAATTTTTAGAGACTTTTTCTTTTTGATGTAAGCTTTAAAGGGCTTGTATCCTCCATGTTTTCATATACCATAACTTCCCCATAGAGGTAACATTCTGAAAGTATATCATTAGCATAACCACCACCACTACCATCATTTTTCATTTTGTACAAATATCCAGACTAGTGCTAAATTAGATCTATATGTTAGTATCAAAATTGCCATTTTTGTTTAGTGAGCACTTTGATTGAAGCCCAATTTAAGCTGTGTATTGTCATCGCTAACACTAATACTGACCTGCGCATAAGTGTCACTGAATTAAAAAGCTAGTTTCTAGAATATTTCAAATCTAGTACTACATGCATTTACAAATTAAAACCTTTTATCAGGAAGACTAGATGCTATGTTGTATATACAAAAGCTTACAAATGGAGAAGCATTACATAAGGAATTCACATACATTTATATCTATCCGCCATGCAGTACACAACAATGGGCATGCAATCTACTGCTATTGGTGCACAACCTTCAGTGTGAGATTGAGCTGGTCAACAAATTTCAATTAAAAATATAGACAATTATTATAATCGCATGTGTGATACTTTGACAATTAAGAACATGCAATTTGAAAACATTTCATGTGAGTATACTGCGAAATGTTGATATTTACCATTTTTGCCCCATTCTAAAGTTTCATAATTTCTGGAAAAAAACTATTTGCTCATGCAAACCTAATAAAAATCTTGTAATACACTGTCATTTGGTGGCTTTGACCAATAAACACCACATTAAGATGTGGAAATTAACTTAAACAGTAAAAACTGTAGTCATAGTCATGTTTCTAGAGCTGTGCAAAAAATGACACTTTCTCATTTTGGGAATAATTATTTTACCTCGCCTACAGGCTTACGGCACCACTTGACAGCTCCACATCATACCTCAACTAAATGTACACAAAATAAGCTTTCAGATGATATATGATATGGGTGTGTATAGAGTGGGAACATTAAACTCCAACAATATGGCCTTTTTTAAAGAATTCCCACATGCCTAGCAAGGTAAATTGGCAAGGGAATCAGGGAATGCTGGACGTGAATCAGGGAAAAGACTCCTGAATCTATCCTCAGACAGTGACCAGGAATCCTTGCATGAAGGGCATTATGGAACTGTCCTCAGGTTGAGGGATGAATTTAGTCTCCACCAGCCTTTACATTTGGCACCCAAATAAAGCTTAATTACTTGGCTTTATGCAGGTTTCTGGAATTCTACCCCCATAGACCTTGAGCCGGCAAGTCCTTATGCAGCAGGGAGCACAATCTTGTTCTCAACCTCCTTTCACATTTAATTACTTATTCTCAAAGGTTTAAGATAAAAAAGAGGCAGGGAAGGGGTACAGAATGTACCTGTCTGTGGAGATGAGTTTAAGTGCACTTCTCATTAACCTATTGAGGCACCTAGCTACAAGCACTCTGCTTCTAGCAGGAGTAACTAGATGACCATGCAGCAGCACTCTCAACAATGCAGGATCTGTACTCCCTGCCCTATTTATCACTTTTTAGCTTGCACATATACAAGCAACATTCTGTATGGGTGTAGTGCAGGATCGAGCCCTTAGATTCTGATCCAACAAAACATTTAAGCATGAGTAGTCCCACTGAAATCAGTGAATAAATGTGATACAGCATTTAGTGAAGAAAAAAGACACTGCATGAGAATTCTAGTAAATGTTTATACAGCATATTTATAAAGAGGGAAAAACTACAGCACTAATAGATGATAAAATATATATACATACTGTACACGTGAAGATATCTATTAGGATTGTTTATTTTAAAGCATACAGTATAATTTATAGTGACAGGAAATATTCTGAATAAATGTATAAAATCGGCCATACATTCTATTGCAGAAATACAAATCTCTACTATGTGAAAACAGCAGATTCACTTCACAAAGGTTTGTGCACGTTTTTTAGACTCATGAAAAAGGGTTCATAACCCCCAACTTTCAGTTTAGGGCTCAAGCAAACTCAAAATTATAGAGTTTCTCCTGATTTTGTGGCAAAGACATTCCATTTCATGAATTTTGTATAATTTCAACATCAGAGACTGACAATCAGGTTTCCAGACACCTCAAGGGGAGAACAGAGTTTCTGAACCCCAAAGAATAAGCAATTGAATCAACTAGTTGTATAAAATGTTATTGTGTATAAATATATGTCAAGCAAGGTCTTTATGAAAGCTTGTAATGTTCTGGACTTAGAAGATACGTATACAGGTTATGGTTATGAATATATGCACGTGTAGAATATTGTAATTGTAACTATGGTGCAACTCCAACATCACTTCACAGCAGTGAGGTGAAGCAATCAGACGGGGAATAAAAAACAACAAAATTCAAAAAATAAATAAATAAAAACCCAGTCTTGGAAAACTTAAGGAAGGAGGATGTTTCCCCTACTCAGTGTAACCATTAATTACCATAGTCTGAAAGAAAGAAAAAAAAAATAAAACCTACAAATCCTGCTAAAAGGAAAGAGGATTTGAATGAAGGCTTATCCAGAAACTGAGCGCCAGCATCTAAGTGCGGTGCTCAGAAACACTGGATCGATCCCCTCTATGACAGAGGGCATACTAGGAAACTGTTCAGAGGCAACAGGAAATTTGTATTAGAAAATGAAATTTACCTAATATAGTCACAAAAAGCCTGAGTTTGCACCTTTATGTTTATTTTCTGCATAACTTGTACTGTTTGCTTTTCCTTACTGTTTCATCTCTGAAACTATGATTTTTCTATTAAATAAAATTTTTGTTTATTTTAATCCCAAGCAGGTCTCTATTGTGCAAACTGTGTGGAGTGTGTGTGCCAAAGTGAACTGATAACTGGGGCCAGGTTTCATCCCTTCAGAGGTGACAAACCAGAGGGGAAAAGTCCAAGTGTCTGGTAGTTAAGTACCTGGGGAGATGGATTTGGGGGAAGTTGGGACCAGAACAGGTTGTTGAGATCATCCTGCAAGGAGTAACTAGGCAAGTGGAAGCCAGGTCTGAGACCTCTATGCTTGTAGGCTGGCTACTGGTGTCAGAGTTCTGAGCCATAATGGAATAGCATTAACACACCCAAAGTTAGAAGGCAGGCAGTGACAGAATCCATTGTGGTCTGGTAATACCCAGAACATCACAGGGACTGTCTCTTACATGTATGTACAGTCCCTAGCACTAGTCCCCTTCCTGACTGAGGCCTCTAGGAATAACAAATAAAGAAAAATAATCGTAATATATTTGTAAAAAATAAATTGACTCATGAGCCTCATTTGAGTTTAATGTCTGTAACAAAACTTAAAACCAAGTTTCTTTTGTGTGGTTTTGGGTTTTGCCAAGAACTTCTGACATAGCACATTTCCCTAATATGCAGTTGTTTCTACTCACAGATTTGAGGAATGCAAATATATTCTCAATAACTGATTAAATCTGCGATATACTGTACTTCATGGAATTTCTCTGAAAGTAAAATTCACTTATGCAAGAGATTACTAACCAATTTCATGGCAATATGTAAGCAATTCACACATACCTCCTATGTAATCAACAATGTACTTTCCAAGGTTTGTTGAATATACATTCTCTGGGGATTAAGAATTACTTACCACAGTGAGTCACACAAAGTCCCAAAACTTGGTTTCCTTCCAAATAGTCTTATTAGCACACAAGGTTGAAAATTAAAGATTCATAATAAACGCCCTTGTTGTTTTTGTGACATGCTATTCAGCATTCATAATCAGCTGTAACAAGATGTCAGTTACATATGCCAATTAGGGGCAAATGGCACTGAGGGAAAATTTCCAGTTAAATATGTTACTTCACTGTTAAGAAATAACTTGTTCTAATTTTAGTAATTGTCCTCGATTTCAGACTCAAATGTTTTCATGTATGATTGTCTTTTGATGAAAATGTCATACAGGTCAAACTGAAGACGGTTTACAACAAAAAATAATTAATTTTGTCAATATTTAATTATAACCACAAATAATACAAAATAACCAAATACCATCAGTCATTGACATTTCAAAGTATTTATCTTTTAAAGTTGATATTTTGGTGGGGGGTTTTGCATATTCACATGTACATTTTTAACCTCAAAACGGTGTGCTACGTGCTTACGTAATTGCATGATATTATATTGTATTATATCAGAAATGACATGTGATCTTTAAAAAGCAACAGAGGGTCCTGTGGCACCTTTGAGACTAACAGAAGTATTGGGAGCATAAGCTTTTGTGGGTAAGAACCTCACTTCTTCAGATGCAAGTAATGGAAATTTCCAGAGGCAGGTATAAATCAGTATGGAGACAATGAGGTTAGTTCAATCAGGGAGGGTGAGGTGCTCTGCTAGCAGTTGAAGTATGAACACCAAGGGAGGAGAAACTGCTTCTGTAGTTGGATAGCCATTCACAGTCTTTGTTTAATCCTGATCTGATGGTGTCAAATTTGCAAATGAACTGGAGCTCAGCAGTTTCTCTTTGGAGTCTGGTCCTGAAGTTTTTTTGCTGTAAGATGGCTACCTTTACATCTGCTATTGTGTGGCCAGGGAGGTTGAAGTGTTCTCCTACAGGTTTTTGTATATTACCATTCCTGATATCTGACTTGTGTCCATTTATCCTCTTGCGTAGTGACTGTCCAGTTTGGCCAATGTACATAACAGAGGGGCATTGCTGGCATATGAAGACATGTGATCTGGTAATTAAAGATTGTATGATAATATTTATGCACACCGAAAATATGGAATTAGAATGGAAACTGTATGTGAATTTAACTACGAAGACATTGCTGCCATTGGTACATGCAATACAAAGGGCCTGATCCTGAAGTGACCCTGCTTGCAGAACGCCCATTGATCTTCCACTGTCACATGGAGAGGCCCATAATGAAAATATATAAAGAGTAAAACTATGCTAATCTCACTTTGCTAATCCACAAACCAATTAATTCTCACACAAAATTTGGTGGGATTCACTCAACTTCCCGGCAAAGATTTAAGACCAGAGTGTGAGGCCTTATGTCAGTGGGGGCCCTATCTACACTAAATGAATAACTGTGGTTCCATCAAGTTATCTAGAATTGTTCTAATATTGTATTACAGTATGAATGAACAATAAGTTTATAGAATTGTTTTAAGAAATTGGGTTACATCCTAAATTAATGACAATCAAACAGAATAGAATATGTTACTTTAAATTGGTTCCCCATTAGCCTTTCTGTCTAGTAGTTAAGGGATTTCCTGAGTAAGTGGTTTGTACTTTTTATAAACCTCAGTCAACTTTTTTTAATCCACTGATAATATTCAGTCCAAGGAGGCTCAGACCACATAGCATTTGAGCAATATATATTTATTTGCTATGATTAAAAAAAAGGAAGTTGTAATGTTCTTGCCTATCCTACATGTTGAGAACAGTGAACGTGTTTCAGTCTCAACACTAAATGTCCTGGCTTTTTAGATTTAAGTCAGGCCCTGAAGACTGTTTCAGTATAGCCTATTTCGGTTGGATATTTTGTAATCTCGAAGCCAATATTTATAGCTATCTGACTAAATCCATCTGCATAGAAAAAATCCTGCAATTCAATATATGCAGCAATATATGCATTAACTAGTAATTGAAAACTGCCACAATTAGAACCATTAAGTTATATTTAAAATTATTTTAAAACCATTTTTGCACTGTTGTTTAGAACTCTTTAAAAGCTTGAACTGAAATTGACTTACTGATGTTTTTTACCTGTAAGACATGTTCACACTACTGTGTGTTACATTTTTCCATAGATAAAGAGCAACTATATATTTTTAGTCAGTATGGCTGAATGGCTTTTATTTTATAGATCAAAGGAAACAACAAAACAAGAATGAAAAGAAATAAAGTTTCCATGGGCTATAGTTTCACTAGGAAGAAAGGTGTGTTCTTAACTAATTTGAGTTAAAATCCTAAGGAAGACAAGCCAAATTTGTAGTTTTCACACAAGTTAGTAGGTCAAGTTAAAGATTACGAGGGAGCCTAGTCTTTAATTTGACCTACCTATTTCAGCCAAAACTATAAACTACCTTGTCTTCATTAAGATTTTACCCTGAGTTAGTTCATGGGAGTCAACTAACTTAAGAAGACAACTTTACTTCCTAGGAAAGACAAGGCCCATGAGGGAAAACAGTGTGCGTCCTCTATAACATGTTAGATCAAGTCTTGCCTCAAAAAATGGCTGCTGTTCTTGCTCACAGGCAGATACCTCAGGGTATGTCTACACTTACCGCAGATTGATATAGTGAAAACCCGCTAAATCGACTGCAGATGGCTCTCCCGTCGACTCCGGTACTAAATTAAATAAATAAATGGAGATATCCCATCTCCTAGAACTGGAAGGGACTTGAAAGGTCATTGAGTCCAGCCCCCTACCTTCACTAGCAGGACCAAGTACAGATTTTGGCCCAGATCCCTAAGTGGCCCCCCTCAAGGATTGAACTCACAACGCTGGGTTTAGCAGGCCAATGCTCAAACCACTGAGCTATCCCTCCCCCACCAGAATGAGAAGCATAAGGTAAGTCAACAGGAGAATTTCTCCCATCAACCCAGCGCAGTGTAGACACCACAGTAAGTTAACCTAAGCTACGTCGACTCCAGCTACGTTATGCCTTTAGACATTAAAAGATATAAAGTCTTGTTTTCAATGAAAAGTTAACCTGAGTTATAACTCAAGTCCTTTCCACGCACAAAAAACCCTTCACTCAAGTGTGGTGCTGCTTTTAACTTGAGTTGGCTGGCCATCACCGTGTATAGGCTAACACCTGAGTTCACACAACCCGTCAGCCGCTAACATAACCACTCTGCAATGTGGACGCAGGTTTGCTCCACTCAAGTGCAGTGCCTTCCCACACTTGTCCCATATGCCCAGAAAGGTCAGACAAATTCTTCCACAATTCATCAGGAAAGAATTCATAGAGCAGCTCAACTTACTTCATCACAACGCACCATAAGATGTGCCCCCAGAAGTGCTGAGTGCCACACACCAGTGAGTGCAGCACCAGTATGAACATAGCAGCCCAAGTGTTATTTCACAAAGGGGCTCCTCTCACTTGAACTAGGCCAGCTCAAGAGAAGTAACTCAAGTGTAGATAACTCAAGTTTACACAGTAATGAAGACATATCCATAGTCTGCAGAAAACAAATTCACAACAACCACATAGATCACAATTTGTTATTGTACAGCTGCTCATGATAACTGCAGGGCTGTCAACACCAAGCCAGATTCATGCCTGTCCCGCTGATAGGGCTGGTACAAGGACCTAGGAGATGTGGTTTGCACCTCCTCTATTCAGGAGCTGTCAGGGTCCAATGTGGTTCCCAGCACAGGTTACAGAAGCTATGAGGACCTCCCTAACTTGTACCCTAGCTGCAATGGTCCCTATGGATCACTGCAAGGGTACAGAACTGCTGGAGCATAAAGCATTCTGGTTACTCTTCCTCTCTCCTCCAGAATGTCTCCTGTGCTGAGGCCTCTTGTGGAGCCTGGGAGTGGGAAGGAAGTATTCAGAGCTAGCTATGGCTGTCCTGCAGCTCAGGGAAAGGACCTCTTGCTCCAGGTTTATTTCTGGAAGGAAGGTGAGGGAAGGAATCTTATGGTCCCTCTGAAACTCTCTTGCACCAACATAGCTAGTGAATTCCTCCCACTGTGCTGGCTTATCTTGATACAGAAAAACGGGCAGACAAAAATTGGCCCTAAATCTAAAATTACAACATTTTTTCTCCATTATGGATATCACAATTTTCTTTCTTCTTATTGGCTGAAAGAGAGAACCAGAAGAACAGTACAGACATATGAAACATTTACAAGGAACTCTCTCCTTCCTGGAACTTTAAACAGTTGCCATTTATGTGTTTAGATTTCAGTGATTAAAACATCCCAAGTCTTACTATACCCATGTTAATAGATTCTTAGGAATAAGTAATATGAAACCGTGGACAACAGACACTAAAGGGAAAGGGCCTCTATGATCTATGTCCGGGGCGGCAGGTTTGTAGAAATTTTGGTGGTGCCCAGAACGGCCAGAGCCTGCCCCCCCAAACTCCACCCCCACCTGCCTATGGCTCTGGGAGTTTGAGGGGGGGGGGAGGAAGTCTGGGGTGCAGGCCCTGGGCTGGGGCAGGGGATTGGGATGCAGGAGGGTTGCAGGTTTGGGAGGGCGTTTGGGTGCAGAAGGGATGAGAGGTTGGGCTCTGGGAGGGAGTTTGGGGGTAGGAGGAAGGTATGGGAAGGGGGAGGGGGTCCAGGCTCTGGGAGGGAGTTTGGGGGCAGGAGGGGGGGTGTGGGAAAGAGGTGGGGGTACAGGCTCTGGGAGGGAGAATGGGGGCAGAGGGAAGGGGGTGCAATCTCTGGGAGGGGGTGGGAGGGTACGGCACTTACCTGGGGCTCCTAGACAGGACGGGCCAGGGGGCCTCCGCATGCTGCTACCCCCAGGCACTGCCTCCGCAGCTTCCTATTGGCCACAGGGGTGCTTGGGGCGGGAGCAGTGCGCATGGACACAGAACCGACTCACCCCACCCTGGGGCCGCAGGGAGGGGCCAGCAGCCACACGGAGCGAGCAGGCAGAAGCTGCTCAACTCCACTGCGCTGCCGGTGGTGGGTGTGGGTCTCCGGGCCGTTTTAAATCGCCCGGGGACACACAGGGTGGGGGAGAGTGCCTGGGGGCGGCAGGCAGGGCTGAGGGAGAGACCCGGCCTCAAACAGTGCTGGAGCCGGGCCCCGGGCCAGGAATATTCCTGGTGCCCAGGCACCATGGGCCCCATAGAACTCGCTGCCTATGTCTATGTCTATATATTTCTTCTTCTAGCCCAAGGCAGCATCCGTACTAATTGCTGATAACAGACAATAATATAACTACCACTGACTGAATCGAATTCTGGCTACCCACAAAAATACCCCCAAATGGGTGCACATATATGCAGCAAAAGCAATATTATTAATCCTGTCAGAAATGGCCCTCTGCACAGACATCCTCATGTAGATCATTCTCAATAGGAACACTAATAATCTTCATCCAGGGTGAGATGGAGTGCACATGGGGGGCACTGTCAGGACACGGGGCTGCACACTAATGGAGAGAAAATCTCCAAATCTTTCCAACACCCCTCTGTGGAGCTTGCTATGGAAGGCCTGCAAAGCAGCACTGATACAGGTTTTGGGAGAGAGAAAATCTTAGTAGGAAGCTTCTGCCTCACCTCACATTGTCAGGCACTGTCTAAATGGACCAGAAAAACAAAATTTGTACCTAAATTAAAATTACTACACAATCATGTGAAATCTACACCAGATTTACAGCTAAGAAACTGCATTATTATGTACTATTTTTTGCTGTTCACGATTTTTAGCAGATTTCAAGAGCAAGTCCTATTGAAAAGTTCAGAACATTTTATTATTCCAGTACGGTAGGGCATTTCTTGCTAGCCAACAGGAAGTAGCACAAACAAACAACTGAATGATACTTTTGGAAAATGCTGAGTCACCGTTCCATTTCATTATGCAACATACTTTCCTTTGTGTCCTTCCATCTAGGGTATGCTGCAACCTTCAGCTGCCAACAAGTTGACAGTCATGTTAAAAAAACAGACAAATGATGATTTAAGCAACTCCTGTAACAGAGGTCACATAGATTTGCAAACATGATTTGGAGAAAATTCCAAGTGTAGAAAATAGATTATTAATAGTTTAAGAATTCTTAGATTTATTTTACTTTTTAACAGTTAAATTGTTTACCTTTTGCACTATCTTCAGTTTAGACAATGAAAATGAGTGAGTTAGTTTCAATTTTGTTGAAAGACAGTTTCACTGTGAGGTTCTCATATAGTAACACAATGCTGCAAAGTCTGGCTTGCAAACACTGCAAGAAATTTTTAAATAAAGTCTTCACTGAAATAAAGAAGTACATGAAAACATTTATATTGATATCAGAGTGTGTAAAATCTTTTATTCAAAAAAAACATTTAAAACGTTGACCAAAATTACCACAGAGTGCCCCTTTAAATGTGTGAGAACGTGATTTTTAAGACCCGCTCTTGCTCCATCGAAGCCACTGGGAGTTTTGCTATTGATTTGATTGGGAGCAGGATTATCCCCGCTTTGGGTCCAATTCTGCAAGGTGCCAAAATCATGAAGTTGATGGCACTCAGCACCTTGCAGAACTGTGCCCCTAGTTTATAGCTAAGCAAACTGAATGAAAGAACAGCAGTAACACAGAGAAAAAACTGATATTCCACCCATTTCCACACTATCATTTTGTTCTCATTGCAAGGTACAATATGTATGGAATATTTTCTTTTAATAAAAATTACATCCTCCCTAGGGCTCCTCAGATACCTTTTCTCCAAAGCATAAAATCAGTTTCCAAAGGAGTTGTGCTGCTGTAGCACTATAATGTACACACTTACTATAGCAACAGAAGGGAGTTTTCCATCCCAGTAGTTAGAGGCAATAGCTATGTTGGCAGAATAATTCTTCCATTGATGTGGCAATGTCTATATTGGAGTTTAGGTTGGCTTAACTACATCTCGCAGGAGTGTGAATTTTTCATACCCATGCGTGACATAGCTAGGTCAACTTAAGTTTTAAGGTGTCCTGTGCATGCCTCTAGGTGTAGACCAGGCTTTAGTTGTTTCTTATCTCAGGTCATCCACTAAAGGGCTGTTTGTTGGTATCCTCTCTGACGTTTGATGAGTGTGGAAATTAAGGTTTCTGAGTGCTATATACCTAAACACTGGAATTTGTTTTTATTAAGAATGTGAAGTCCCTGTTGCTTTTTAGGTTAGGATGGTTTAAAGCTTATTTTCTTTTACATACAGGCTCATTCTGGTTTTTAATCTAGAGTTTTAATGCAGCACTTAGCACTGTGCAAGATTCTGTTATGTTCTGTACCTGAACAGCAATTTGCTAAATAAAAATATGACAATGATATAGAGTACTGTATCTATTATAATATAGATTTGTTTAACATAGACATTAAAATAATTATTTTAAAACTGGTCAGCTAGTTTTCATAGTTCACCAAATTTATTACAAAAATATATTGTTAACATCTGTTTCATATTTACCTCATTTTATGTTAAATGCACTTGTGAATAGATAATCCCATTTTCTGGGTAAAAACAGATTTTTGTGGCCAATAGCTACTCTAGCGCCTACGGAAATCAGTGGGAACTTTTACTCTAATGGGAGCAGGATAGCCGCCACTAAGAGTGAGATTTTCAAAAGCCCCTACATCACTTAACTACTTTTGAAAATCCCCACCCTGAATCATTAATTTTCATACAGTAGGGACCTGAACTTATTACCATGGACTTCTATGGGAGCAGGAGCAAGCCAGTAACAGGCTATTTATAAGCAAAACTAGTCTCTTAACAGATGTGAGAAAATACATTTTTCCACCTCAAAAATCTACGAATTGACAACAGGTATGAAAAATGTGAGTCATAGCCCTCCCAATACTATCTGTATTTTATCACAGATGTGTTCCTGTTTATAATACATGTAAAGGGATGCAATTTCTTTTCGTCTGAAATAAGTGTTTGTGTTTTAAACAGAACGATAACAACAAAAGTAACCGAAGACCTTGTCAGGCTAACACGGAATTTCCTTGCTTGCACTTTCAAACATTTATAAAGACTTCACAAAAGACAGTGGATACAACAACATTCCAGCACAACTGACTTGCAAATGGCAGCAGAGGACTATTTAGTACTTGCAACAAAAATTATTAGGACTAGCCTGAGTCAGAGCCGTTATATAGTGAAAACAGTAATACATATGAGTGTTATGTGCAGTCTAATACACCTCTACCTCAATATAACGCTGTCCTTGGGAGCCAAAAAATCTTACCACGTTATAGGTGAAACCGCGTTATATAGAACTTGCTTTGATCCACCGGAGTGCGCAGCCCCGCCTCCCCGAGCGCTGCTTTACCGCGTTATATCCGAATTCGTGTTATATCGGGTCGCGTTATATCGGGGTAGAGGTGTATAAGGTTGAAAATACGTCTGTGTATGAAAATTTTAAAACCCATATTTGTTCAAGACTATAGAACTATTATCTTCTGAAAGACTGGCACAATTAATATTTCTAAAATCTTACTGAACAACTAACTAATGGTTAAGCACAGGTGAACACAAACAGGTTTTAGCACAGAGATGAGATTCACTGATTGTCCAGGAAAATATTTACTAAAACTCAACCTTTTAAAAATGTTTAATTATGATATAAATAAATCAGAAAACTAAAAGATTTCTATTTACAAGCACCTTGTACCTAAGATTCAAGAACAAATCAGTATCTTTGGGGGGGGGGGAATCAAGCTATAATAATAAATCTCCCAAACCCATCAAGGATTTGAAGTTAAAGAAAAGAATTATCATAGAAAAGCCCCAGAAGACCATCTACATACAACAAAATAATATAAAAAAAGAAATATACACATTTTAACATTTAAGTTCATAGAGAAATCACTAGGAAAAAGGACAATTTGTGAACCAACAGCTATTAAGAAAAAATAAATCAATTAAATGATTACAAACAAAACAAGAATATTCAAATATAATCTTAAAAAAAGAAGTGATTTCTCATAAGGAGGCAAGCAAAGAAATACATAAACTTTAAACACTGATATTCACTTTTAAACATGATTTAGAGGGCATGTATTTTAGCAGCCAAAGCTCTGGCTTTTGATCACAGATCCATAAATATGAAAAAAAAAAACCACCACAAGAGAAAGCTAGTTTTGAGCCTGATCCTGAACCAGTGAACTCAACGTAAGCTTTGCTATTAACTTCAATGGGCACAGGTTCAAGCCCTTTATTAGCAAATCAGTTTTTATCATTATTTACATTACTTTTGGGTGCGGGGAGAAACAGGACACCTTTACAGGATCATTAAGAATATAATTAAATTCAAATACAATATTACAACTGAGATTTTAAATGCAGACAAGTCAAGGAATTAAAAGCAGCAGCAATTCTGTCCCCTTGTGTGTATGTCATATTTTATGTTTCTAGTCATGGCATTTAAATATAATGCCTTAAAGGAACATAGAATGTAGGCCATTCTTACAGGATGGAGGAGTCTATCCTGGGAAGCAGTGACTCTGAAAAAGATTTGGAGGTTGTGGTGGACGTAAGTTCCTAGTGCAATGTTGTGGCCAAAACGGTTAATGGAATCCTTGAATGCATAAACAGGGGACTCTTGAGTGGGAGTAGAGAGTATGCAGTGGTGTTGTAGCCCTGCTGGTTCCAGGCTACTAGAGAGACAAGATAGCTGAGGTAATATCTTTTATTGGACCGACTTCTGTTGGTGAGAGAGATACGCTTTCAAGCCACTCAGAGCTCTTCTTCAGGTCTAGGAAGCTTGTCACTCTCACCAAAAGAAGTTGGTCCAATAAAAAATACTATCTCACTCACCTTGTCTCTGGGAGTAAATATAGGCTTGCCAGGCGTCCAGTCGGCAGTACAGTAGGGGCCCCGGCCTAAGGCAGGCTCTCTGCCTGCCCTAGGTCCGCGTGGCTCCCAGAAGTGGCCACCAGGTCCCTGCAGCCCCTGGAGGCATGGGTGGCCAGGGAGACTCTGGGTACGGCAATGGGAGTTGCGGGGGCAGTTCCTGCCGGCGCGAGGGTAGCGCGTGGAGCCCCCCTGGCCACCCATGCATCTAGGGGCTGCAGGGACCTGGCTGCCGCTTCCTGGGAGCCACAGTAAGTGCTCTGGGACCCTGCATCCCCTCCCGCACCCCAACCCTCTGCCCCAGCCCGGAGTCCCCTCCTGCACCCAAATTCCCTCCCGGAGCCCGCACACACCCCCAACCCCCTCCCCCGTCTCAGCCCCATCCTGCATACCAAACCCCTCATCCCAGGCCCCACCCCAGAGCCCACACCCCTAGCCAGAGCCCTAACCCCTCCCCCCCCGTGCATCAACCCCCTCCCCAGCCCAGAGCTCCCTCCTGCACACCAAACACCTCATCCCTGGCCCCACCTCTGAGCCCACACCCTCAGCCAGAGCCCTCACCCACCCGCACTCCAACCCCCTGCCCCAGCCCCCTCCTTCACACTGCACCCCAACCCCCTGCCCCAGCCCAGAGCCCCCTCCTTCACCCCAAACCCACCCCAGGGCCCACACCCCCAGCCAGAGCCCGCATTCCAAACCCCTCAGCCCCAGACCGAAGCCCCCTCCTGCACCCCAAACCTCTCATCCCCGGCCCCACCCCAGAGCCCACACCCGCAGCTGGAGTCCTCACCCCCCCACACCTCAAACCCCTGCCCAAGCCCAGAGCCCTCTCCTGCACCCCCGTCCCAGAGCCCAGAGCCCCCCGCACCCTAACCCCCTGCCCCAGCCTGGAGCCATCTCCTGCACCCCAAATCCCTCATCCCTGGCCCCACCCAAGAGCCCACACCCCCAGCCGGAGCCCTCACCCCCCTCCTGCACCCCAACCGCCTGCCTCAGCCAGGTGAAAGTGAGTGAGGCTGGGGAGAGCAAGCGGGGGTGGGGCCTCTTAGAAGGGGTGGGGCAGAGGCAGGGCCTCGATGTTTGGTTTTGTGTGATTAGAAAGTTGGCAACCCCAAGTAAAGAGGATATTTTACTTCTGTATTTGGCACTTGTGCGATCACTGCTGAAATACCGTGTCCCGTTCTGGTGTCCACAATTCAAGAAGGATGTTGATAAATTGAAGAGGGTTCAGAGAAAAGCCCCAAGAATGATTACAGGATTAGAAAACATGCCTTATAGTGTCAGACTCAAGGAGTTCAATCTATTTACTTTGACAAAGAGAAGGTTAAGGGGTGACTTGATTTATAGCCTATAAGTACCTACATGGAGAACAGATACTGGATTATGGACTGCAATGAAGCCAAGAAAGGTATAACACTATGCTAGACAAATTCAGACTGGAAATAAGACATACATTTTTAACAGCAAGGATAATTAACCATTGGAACAATTTACCAAGGCCTGTAGTGGATTCTCCTCCATCACTGGCAATTTTAAAATAAAGAGTGGATGTTTTTCTAAAAGATATGCTCTAGGTATTATTTTGGGGAAGTTCTATGGTCTGTATTTTACAGATGGACAGACTAGAGGAGCACAATAATCCCTTCTAGCCTTGGAATCTATGCATCTATTAGCGTATATTTTCAATGTACCTGTGTTGTGCTTGGTGGCCATTTTACTTCAAACTGTGTGCACCTTGCAGCTGTGTTCCAGAATGTGCTGTGCCCTACAGATGGTCTGAAATCAGAGCCAATGCCATCATGGCCCAGCTGGAAGATAGACAAACCGGTTGAGCTCCTTCTGCTACCACATTTAATGCTGGAATAAGGGTTCAGAGGAAGGGATAGGCTGCCCAATTGCAGAAGGGTCTGAATCTAAATAACTATACACAATGAGCACTTAAGGAAAATAACATGGCTTTCACTTGCTGATAACTTATTTACACATTTCCCCCAAACTTAACAAAGCATATTCCTCATTGAGGACGACACACAATCCATGCTAAATTTGAAGTTTCTAATCACAACTGTTTGACTTTAGTGCATAAAATCATCTGAAACATTTAATACCCGATGAAAATAATAAGCTCACATTCTATCAGTCCACTAGCAACCAGGGCCGCTCAGAGGATTCAGAAGGCCTGGGGCAAAGCGGGGGAGCCTGTACTCACCAGGCGGCGCTCCAAGTCTGCGGCAGCGGCATTTCGGCGGCGGGGGGCCCTTCAGTCACTCCATGTCTTTGGCAGCACTGAAGGACCTGCTGCCGAAATGCTGCCGAAGACCTGGAGTGACTGAAGGGCCCCCCACCGCCGAAGACCCAAAAGAGATTCTCGGCCAGGGCTCGCAGGGCCCCTGTGGGGCCCGGGGCAAATTGTCCCACTTGCCCACCCCCTCCCCTCCCCGGGCGGCCCTGCTAGCAACATTAGGCCCAAGTAAACATAAACACATCATTTCAGTGCAAACAAAATAAGACCTGCAGATGTGGAGGAAATGACACAGGAAGTTCCAGAACTACCAGAAAAAAAAAGAAGAGTTTCAAAGAGCTGGAGCTGCATTAGAAGGGCTTTTGTGGTACTTTTTGGTTTGAAAGTGTTGGAAACCTGGATTGGGGGGTGACAGGGAAGATTCAAAAGGGAGAGTGAAGCTATGGGGCTTAATCTTTTTCAGAGCTTTGAAGGTCACATTTAATGTAACCCTTCAAGTCATGCACCTGGAAAATAGCAGCGACAACAAAAACAATAACAACAAAAACTTTGCTAGGGTTACCATATTTAGTGCCTCCGAAAGGAGGACACTTTAAAGGGGCCCCAGCCCCGCCCCCAGCCCCGCCCCAACTCCGCCCCCTCCCCAAAGTCTCCGCCCCCTCCCCTGCTTCCCGCGAACATTTGAGTCGCGGGAAGCCTGAAGCAGGTAAGGGGGGGTGTGGGGGGAGGAGGCGCAGCCCACCCCCGGCCCCCGGCACTGCAGGTCCCCAGCCCGTCCCCCGAGCCCCCGGCCCGGCACCGCCGGCCGAGCCCCCGACCCGGCACCCGAGCCCCCGGCCCGGCACCCGAGCCGCCGGCCCGGCCCGGCACCGCCGGCCGGGCCCCCCGAACCCCCGGCCCGGCCCGGCACCGGGCCCCCCCGAGCACCGCCGGCCGAGCCCCCGAGACCCCGGCCTGGCACCTGGCACCCGAGCCCCCGGCCCGGCACCCGGCACCCGAACCGCCGGCCGAGCCCCCGAGCCCCCGGCCCGGCACCGGGCACCGCCGGCCGAGCCCCCGGCCCCCGGCACCCGAGCCCCCGGCCCGGCACCCGGCCCGGCACCCGGCACCCGAGCCGCTGGCCGAGCCCCCGAGCCCCCGGCCCGGCAGCGGCGGCCGGGCCCCCCGAGCCCCCGGCCCGGCCCGGCACCGGGCCCCCCTGAGCACCGCCGGCCGAGCCCCCGAGCCCCCGGCCCGGCACCCGAGCCGCCGGCCGAGCCCCCGGCCCGGCACCGCTGGCCGGGCCCCCCGAGCCCCCGGCCGGGCCCCCCCGAGCACCGCCGACCGGGCCCCCCGAGCCCCCGGCCCGGCACCGCATGTCCGATTTTCCCGGACATGTCCAGCTTTTTGGGATTTCCCCCCGGACGGGGATTTGGAGCCCAAAAAGCCAGACATGTCCGGGAAAATCCGGACGTATGGTAACCCTAACTTTGCACTTGTATAATTCATTCAATCTCAGGATCTCCAGGTGCTTTACAGATATTAATGATTTAGGCAAGTCACTGAAAGAGCCAGGAAAAGAACCCCATACTCCTCAGTCCTGTACTTCAACACTTAGACCATGGTTCCTTTCCCTTTCTAGAACATTGGAGGAGGAGGATATAAATAGAAGTAATGAGACAATAATAAAAAAGAACTCATTAGACTCAGGGCCGGCTCTAACTTTTTTGCTGCCCCAAGCAGCAAAAAAAAACACCGCCCCGCCGAGCCCCCCCCCCGCCGAGCGCCGCGCCGCCGGACCCCGCCCCAAGCGCCGCGCCGCCGGAGCCTGCCCCCCCCGAGCGCCGCACCCCGCGCCGCCGGAACCCCCCCCGAGCGCCGTGCCCCGCGCTGCCCCCCCCCCGCCGAGCACCGCGCCGCCAGAGCGGCCCCTCGCCCACGGAATGCCGCGCCACGCTGCCCCCCGCCACCCCAAGATTGGCCGCCCCTTACCAGGTGCTGCCCCAAGCATGTGCTTGGTTGCCTGGTGCCTGGAGTCGGCCCTGATTAGACTGCATACCAGGAAAAATGTTGTGCCAGTGAGATCTCAGAATGTGGAATCATCTTGGAAGAGAAGTGAGGGACATCCCTCATTTAAAACATTTAAGACAAGACTAGACAAAGCGCTAAAAAGTATACCATACTGTATAGGTATCAATCCTGGACTGACCCCAGGGGATGGACAGGATGATGTAATAGGTCTTTCCATCTCCAATTTCTATAATATACTAGTTTAAAGCTAATCCCAGAACTATGACTATTAATAATAACCTTTAATTTACAGGCACCTATGACAAAGTCTATAAAAGCAAAGCATTCTGAAATCTGGTTGACATTTAAAAATAAAACCTTTAAAGGGTTTTCTTTTGACCAATTACGTACCTTCAAAATACAATTCTCCATTGCCAATTAGAGAAACAAGACTGTAAGACTATGCAAATTGAGCAAATTGATTTGTGAGGCTAATGCACTAGAAGCTGATTCTATGAAAAGTCATGTTTGGGTTCATTCCTTATAGTCCTACAATATGGAGATTTTAGTTCTGCAGGAAACAGAAAAATACATTTCACTAGGAGTAAAAGTAAAATGAAATACCCAAACCCCTTCTCATCTGACACCCCTTTTATCTATTTTAACTATTTATATGGCTCCCATAACAATAGTAACTGACTACCTCAGAATCTTTAATGTGTTTACCCTCACAATACTTCTGTGAGGTAGGGAAGCACTATCATCCCCCTCTTTATAGATCGGGAACTGAGGCACAGAAAGAATAAATGACTTATCCAAGGAAGTCTGTGACAGAATAAGACATTGAACCCAGGTCCCCTAGGTCCCAGGCTTGCACCCTAACCACAACTAGACCATCCTCTCTTCTCTAAGGGTATGTCTACACTACGAAATTAGGTCGAATTTATAGAAGCCGGTTTTATAGAAATCGGTTTTATACAGTCGATTGTGTGTGTCCCCACATAAAATACTCTAAGTGCATTAAGTTGGCGGACCGCGTCCACAGTACCGAGGCTAGCGTCGACTTCCGGAGCATTGCACTGTGGGTAGCTATCCCACAGTTCCCGCAGTCTCCACCACCCATTGGAATTCTGGGTTGAGATCCCAATGCCTGATGATGCAAAAACAGTGTCGCGGGGGGTTCTGGGTACATGTCGTCAGGCCCCTCCCCCTCTGTCAGAGCAATGGCAGACAATCAATTCGCGCCTTTTTACCTGGGTTACCTGTGCAGACAACATACCACGGCAAGCATGGAGCCCGCTCAGCTCAGCTCAGCTCAGCGTCATTATATGTAATCTGGGTGCCGGCAGACGTGGTACTGCATTGCTAAACAGCAGCAGCTCCTTGCCTTTTGGCAATGGATGGTGTATTACGACTGGTATCCGTCGTCATCGTACCCCTCAGTGAGTTCGGTCAGAGGCACCTGGGCAGACATGTTTTGTCTCCTGGAGACTCAGTCCTGCCGGCAGTCCTATTGAACCGTCTTGACGATGATGGCTAGCAATCGTAATACAGCATCTTCTGCCAAGCACCCAGAAGATGCCGATGGCTATCAGTCATGCTGCACCGTCTGCTGCCAGCCTAAGATGTAAAAGATAGATGGACCAGATTTGTTCTGTATTCATTTGCTTCCCCCTCCCTCCGTGAAATCAACGGCCTGCTAAACCCAGGGTTTTGAGTTCAATCTTTGGGGGGGCCATTCTGTGTGACAGTTGTTTGTGTTTCTCCCTGATGCACAGCCACCTTTGCTGATTTTAATTCCCTGTAAGCCATGTCGTCACTCGCCCCTTCCTCCCTCCCTCCGTCAGACAATAGTTTTGCGCCTTTTTTCAGCCCAGACGCCATAGCACTGGGATCATGGAGCCCGCTCAGATCACCGCGGCAATTATGAGCACTATGAACACCACGCGCATTGTCCTGGAGTATATGCAGAGCCAGAACATGCCAAAGCAAAACCAGGCAAGGAGGCGATTGCAGCAATTGCAGCGCGGCGACGAGAGTGATGAGGAAATTGACATGGACATAGACCTCTCACAAAGTACAGGCCCCAGCAATGTGCAAATCATGGTGCTACTGGGGGAGGTTCATGGTGTGGAACGCCGATTCTGAGCCCGGGAAACAAGCACAGACTGGTGGGTCCACATCATGTTGCAGGTGTGGGACGATTCCCAGTGGCTGCGAAACTTTCGCATGTGTAAGGGCACTTTCATGGAACTTTGTGACTTGCTTTCCCCTGCCCTGAGGCGCCAGAATACCAGGATGAGAGCAGCCTTCACAGTTGAGAAGCAAGTGGCGATAACCCTGTGGAAGCTTGCAACACCAGACAGCTACCGGTCAGTTGGGAATCAATTTGGAGTGGGCAAATCTACTGTGGGGGCTGCTGTGATCCAAGTAGCCAACGCAATCAAAGACCTGCTGATATCAAGGGTAGTGACTCTGGGAAACGTGCAGGTCATAGTGGATGGCTTTGCTGCAATGGGATTTCCAAACTGTGGTGGGGCGATAGACGGAACCCATATCCCTATCTTGTCACCAGAGCACCAAGCCACCGAATACATAAACCGCAAGGGGTACTTTTCAATGCTGCTGCAAGCCCTGGTGGATCACAAGGGACGTTTCACTAACGTCAACGTGGGATGGCCGGGAAAGGTACATGATGCTCGCGTCTTCAGGAACTCTGGTCTGTTTCAAAAGCTGGAGGAAGGGACTTTCTTCCCGGACCAGAAAATAAGTGTTGGGGATGTTGAAATGCCTATCGTTATCCTTGGGGACCCAGCCTACCCCTTAATGCCATGGCTCGTGAAGCCATACACAGGCAGCCTGGACAGTAGTCAGGACCTGTTCAACTATAGGCTGAGCAATGCCGAATGGTGGTAGAATGTGCATTTGGACATTTAAAAGCGCGCTGGCGGAGTTTACTGACTCGGATAGACCTCAGCAAAGCCAATATTCCAATTGTTATTGCTGCTTGCTGTGGGCTCCACAATATCTGTGAGAGTAAGGGGGAGACCTTTATGGCGGGGTGGGAGGTTGAGGCAAATTGCCTGGCCGCTGATTACGCACAGCCAGACACCAGGGAGGTTAGAAGAGTACAACAAGGCACGGTGCGCATCAGAGAAGCTTTGAAAACCAGTTTTGTGACTGGCCAGGCTACCGTCTGAAATTTCTGTTTGTTTCTCCTTGATGAACCCTTCTCCCTCCCCGCCCCGGTGCACTCTACTTCCCTGTAAACTAACCACCCTCCCCTCCCCAATTCGAGCACCGCTTGCAGAGGCAATAAAGTCATTGTTACTTCACATTCATGCATTCTTTATTAATTCATCACACAACTAGGGGATAACTGCTAAGGTAGCCTGGGAGGGGTGGGGGAGGAGGGAAGGAAAAGGACACACTGCAGTTTAAAACTTTAAAACTTTAACACTTATTGAAGGCCAGCCTTCTGATGCTTGGGCAATCATCTGGGGTGGAGTGACTGGGTGGCCAGAGGCCCCCCCACTGCATTCTTGGGCGTCTGGGTGCGGAGGCAATGTAACTTGGGGAGGAGGGCTGTTGGTTACACAGGGGCTGTAGCGGCGGTCTCTGCTCCTGCTGCCTTTCCTGCAGCTCAACCATACGCTGGAGCATTTCAGTTTGATGCTCCAGCAGGCGGAGCATCGACTCTTGCCTTCTGTCAGCAAACTGACACCACCTATCCTCTTCAGCCCGCCACTTGCTCTCTTCAGCCCGCGATTCAGCCCGCCACCTCTCCTCTCATTCATATTGTGCTTTTTTGCACTCTGACATTGACTGCCTCCACGCATTCTGCTGTGCTCTGTCAGCGTGGGAGGACATCTAGAGCTCTGACAAAATATCATCCTGAGTCCGCCGTTTTCTCCTTCTAATCTTCACTAGCCTCCGTGAAGGAGAAACATTTGCAGCTGGTGGAGGAGAAGGGAGAGGTGGTTAAAAAAGACACATTTTAGAGAACAATGGGTACACTCTTTCATGTTAAATTTTGCTGTTCACATTACACAGCACATGTGCTTTCGTTACAAGGTCGCATTTTTCCTCTTATATTGAGGGCCTGCCGGTTTGATGTGAGAGATCACTCACGCAGTGCCAGGCAACAGAATTCGGCCTGCAGGCAGCCATGGTAAGCCACAGTCTTTTGGCTTTTTTAACCTTCATAACATGTGGGAATGGTTTCAAACAGCAGCGCCCTCATTTCCCATACCAAGCTCCCGTTGGATTGGCCATTTAAAATGGGTTTGCAATGTAAAAGGAGAGGCTGCGGTTTCCGGGTTAACATGCAGCACAAACCCAACTACCCCCACCACACACACCCAATTCTCTGGGATGACCACTTCACCCCTCCTCCCCACCGCGTGGCTAACAGCAGGGAACATTTCTGTTCAGCCGAGCAGGAACGGGCACCTCTAAATGTCCCCTTAATAAAATCACCCCCTTTCAACCAGGTGACTGTGAATTATATCACTCTCCTGAGGATAACAAAGAGAGATAAGGAATGGATGTTGTCTGCATGCCAGCAAACACCGGGACCATACGCTGCCATGCTTTCTTATGCAATGATTCCAGACTACGTGCTACTGGCCTGGCGTGGTAAAGTGTCCTACCATGGCAGATGGGATAAGGCAGCCCTCCCCAGAAACCTTTTGCAAAGGCTTTGGGAGTACATGAAGGAGAGCTTTCTGGAGATGTCCCTGGAGGATTTCCGCTCCATCCCCATACATGTTAACAGACTTTTCCAGTAGCTGTACTGGCCGCGATTGCCAGGGCAAATTAATCATTAATCATTAAACACGCTTGCTTTTAAACCATGTGTAATATTTACAAAGGTACACTCACCAGAGGTCCCTTGTGCGCCCTCAGGGTCTGGGAGCACGCCTTGGGTGAGTTCGGGGGTTACTGGTTCCAGGTCCAGGGTGATAAGTATATCCTGGCTGTTGGGGAAACCGATTTCTCCGCTTCCTTGCTGTGACCTATCTTCATTGTCTTCATCACCATCTTCCTCGTACCCCGAACCCACTTCCCTGTTGCGTGATTCTCCATTGATGGAGTCAAAGCACACGGTTGGGGTAGTGATGGCTGCACCCCCTCGCATGGCATGCAGCTCCGCGTAGAAGCAGCATGTTTGCGGCTCTGCCCCTGACCTTCCGTTTGCCTCTCTGGCTTTGTGGTAGGCTTGCCTTAGCTCCTTAATTTTCACGTGGCACTGCTGTGCATCCCTGTTATGGCCTCTGTCCTTCATGGCCTTTGAGACTTTTTCTAATATTTTGCCATTTTGTTTACTGCTATGGAGTTCAGCTAGCACTGATTCGTCTCCCCATATGGCGAGCAGATCCCGTACCTCCCGTTTGGTCCATGCTGGAGCTCTTTTGCGATCCTGGGACTCCATCATGGTTACCTGTGCTGATGAGCTCTGCGTGGTCACCTGTGCTCTCCACGCTGGGCAAACAGGAAATGAAATTCAAAAGTTCGCGGGGCTTTTCCTGTCTACCTGGTCAGTGCATCTGAGTTGAGAGTGCTGTCCAGAGCGGTCACAATGAAGCACTGTGGGATAGCTCCCGGAGGCCAATAACGTCGAATTCCGTCCACACTACCCCAAATCCGACCCGCAAAGGCCGATTTCAGCGCTAATCCCCGCGTCGGAGGTGGAGTAAAGAAACCAGTTTAAAGAGCCCTTTAAATCGAAAAAAGGGCTTCGTCGTGTGGACGTGTCCAGGCTTAATTCAATTTAACGCTGCTAAATTTGACCTAAACTCGTAGTGTAGACCAGGCCTTAGAAGAAATAAAGCCCAAGGCTTTTGCTTATAATTGCTGAAGGCAGAAGTATCATCACCTTGCCACAACCTATTGAATTAAATAATTGCTTTATCTTTGGCCATGAAGTCATGATGTCTAAGGCTTTGGTGATGCACAAAAGATGGAGGAGACCACTGAACTTTCCATGAAGAATAAGCTGTTGGCTATTGGCTCTTGAGTCTATATTTGAATAAGAAGTGCTCAGGTGTTATGGTAAACTGTATGCACTAAAGGACATGTAAACCCTACATTACAGTAATTTTTTCATACATCTTTAACATCCAGATTGTCCCTACATTTACAAAAACTGCTATCATGCCTTTCCTTGAGTCTTGTCTCTGCTCATTTGATTCAAGTATAGTGGGATGAAAACTAACTGGTATTTGCTTAACTTCTAAGTTTCAACAATGACTGCTGTCCCTCACCTTCCACAACCTAATGATCTAATGGGATAATGGTATTCCAGGTGGTCACATTTTGTCTGGAATGAAAAAGCTGAACTGTCAGAACCAGCTTAATGTTCAACTCTGGCTCATGATATTTGAGCAAGTAAAAAACTCCTAGTTCTGATCGTGAAAGGGAGAAATAGGAGCCACAAAGAAAAGAATTTCTCTTACCAGAGACAAAGCTTTAATTTACCTTTAAAAAAAGCTCCCATATAAGGGCAGATCAAACAAATCAGAAGTGCCACATACCGAAATCTCTCTCCTGGCCAAGTAGCTGGGGGCAGGAAAGCAGCAATTATAATGTGCCAACAAAATAGCAACTCCTCCAGACTGAACTAATTCAGGAATATTACACTTGGAAACAATAACCACTCCTATCCCTACCTTCAGACTTATAATTAAAGGAAACGTAAGAGATGAGAAACACAGTTGTCTTTACTTCTTATGCTTGAAAACAAGAGATCCTGTGGAGCCTGAAAACACCTCTCTGTGGGCTGAACAGAAAGATTACTCTCTCCCAACCTACTCCAGAGACTTCTAGCCTGTGATTTCCAAGCATGACACTGCATTGTGCTGTCACTAAACCAACCAAATAAGGTAGAGTAATATAAACAAGGAGGCAATATGTCTAAGCATCAGAATAGAAAATAGTGAGGTCAGAATTCCTGGATTCGATTACCAGCTTTGCTCCCCGGAGAACCATAGGCAAGTGACTGAACCTCTTATGTGCCTCAGTTTTCAAATCTGTACGTTGGGTAGGCTAATGCTTATCTACTTTCTATTGAGAGAAATAACTCCTTGAGATCCTTGAATTAAAAGTCCTAGCTATATGAGACAGAAACAAACTAAGCATGATTAAATGAGAGTCACTCTTGGTAAATGATCCCCCAACCAAAAAATGGCATGACTTTTTCATTCTACCTTGAATGGCAAATACTCTAGTGTTCATTACTGCTTTGTCCATAAAGAACCCAAATATTGTTGCTGAAATAAAAGGAACTTGGTTGTGGGGTTTCTTTTCCTTTTATCATAACAGAATTTCATTCTTTCAAATAAAATCCCACAAAAATTAGGATAAGCAATTTTGTAGACTCCCTTGAAGATGCTGGAAGTCAATAAAAAGTGATGGCATTTAAAGGAGAAGCCTCCCCATCCTGCGGTAAAATTCTAAATTTAATCAAGTAAAGTTGATCCGGATAACTCATAGACATGGCCACAAACAGAATGTAACATCTTCTCAGATCCCCACCAGAAAGAGACTTCCTTTTTAAAAAAAGAAAGAAAACCGATCAAACTGAAAGAAAAAAAAAAGATTTCAACAATACCATTTTCTAAGCTTGGAAGGTGAATCTCTGTCCTTTCAAAATGCTTGAAAAATACTATTTTACAGATTCATAACACTTCAGTGAGATCTGTCTAGCCCCAGATTATTATCCCCGATCTAGCTTTTAAGTAGCAAAACAGGTTTGAACTTACAGAACTTCTCGTTGTTACAAGCTACGTCACTCATTTACCTCCATCCAACTGAAACCTGGGGCTGTCTCGGTCTCTATTCAGCCTGCACTGATTAAGAAGTCTGTAGAGATTAAAAAGATAACCCCAGAGCATTTCAGACCTCATCAGAAGTTGTATGTTGTTTCTGTCACTTGAGAGGCTATTTGTCAAACACTAAAGAGGACTGTGGATCATAGTGATTTATGGGTGATGATTTGGGGCTGATGGAAATCTAGACAAAGCTGTGGACTGAAGTAAACAGAAACAGGCCTTGTCTACACTAGACGTTTTCCCCTCAAATTTCCCAATGTGCCATTACTGGTCTAGCACCCTCTTAGTAGCAATGGTGGGCACTCTAGTGTGGTCAGTGATATGGAGGCTACTGGCATTGTGCGCATCTGCCATCCAAGCCTGCACTGTCACAGGGACTAAAATCCTAGCACCCAATCTACACTAGCTGTACATGGACACTGGGGAGCCCATGTGAATGCTTGTCTGGGCCTGGAAGGAGGCCAAGGGGCTACAGTGTTGATGCCCTTGAAGCTGAACACCATCTTTGTCAAAGGTCTGGAGTGGGGTAGGCGGTCCTGTACCAGCATCTGCAGTGGGACCCCAAGTCAGTGCGCTTAGTGAGGGGAAGCCCTGAGTCAGTGCTCTTGGGGTGGGTTGGGGCCCACATTGGTGCTTTTGGGGTGGGGAGAATGTTGGAGCTCTAGAGCTGTGGGGGCCCATGTCAGTGCTCTCAGGGGTGGGTCCCATGTCCATGTTCTTAAGATGGGGGACCCATGTCAGTATTCCTGGGGTGAGGAGGCCCATGTTGGTGCTGGGGGGGGCAGTGTCAGAGCTCTTGGGATGAGGGGGCCCAAGTTAGTGCTCTCAGGGTAGTGAAAATATCAGTGCTCTTGTAGGGTTGCCAGTTTTGGCTGGACTTATTCCTGGAGGTTTCATCACATGGCATAATCTTTAATTAAAATTTTATCTTTAATTCCTGGAGACTCCAGGACAATCATGGAAGGTTGGCAACTCTATCTCGGGGGGGGGGGGGGTGTCGGTGGAAGGTTGGCAACTCTATCTGGGGGGGGGGGGTGTCGGTGGAAGGTTGGCAACTCTATCTGGGGGGGGGTGTCGGTGGAAGGTTGGCAACTCTATCTGGGGGGGGGGTGTCGGTGCTCGGGGGGGGCCTGTCAGAGCTTTTGGGGTGAGGGGATGTCTGTGCTCTCGGGATGGGTGGGGCGGGGCCTTGCCTGCATGGCCGTGTGGATGCGCTCGGAGTTGGGGGGCTTGCTGTGCTGGAGCGGGAGCGTGGGCGCGCTGACCCCTCGGGCTGGGGCCCGTGTCGATGCTCTTGTGGTGGGGAGGGCCCGGGACGATGCTCTTCTCCCTCCCTACTCCTCAGTGTGTCAGCCTGCGTTGCTAGGTAACCGACAGTCCCTGCTGTAAACAGCTCGAGGCAGCGAGCCGGTGACGCAGCACGCACAGCCCCCTCAGCTGCTCCCCGCGTTACATCATCCCGCAAGAAACGGCTATAAATAGCTCGGTCTACTGCGCATGTGCACGGGTGTTCGTGGCGGACGGTGAGTTAAGGGGGAGGGCGGTTACCCCTGTGAGTCATTCCCCCCCCGTCAGCTGCGTGCCTCCCCCCGCGGCGAAGACTGGAGCCGAACAGCCCTCGCCGGCCACCGTACTCCGGCGTGGCTCGTAGCCGAACGGCCGTGGCGTGCCCCAGTTCCCCCGCCCTGCCGATGCTATTTTTACTCCTTTGTTTCAGGTCCGCGCTGCTCAGGCAGCCGCCACCCGTCAAGGGCGGAAGGGACGCGATGACGCCATCCGTTTCCAGGAACGATGACATGTCAACTGGAATGTTCACTGGGGTTTCGATTCCTTAAAGGGGCATTGACCCGTTTTCTTCCCTCTCCAATTGGTCAAGGCTGGAGGCAGCGTGGTGCGGTGGTTAGAGCAGGGGTGACTGGGAGGCACTGGGACGCAGCTTCTAATCTCAGTGCCACACGGGCAGCCCGCTTTGCCCCTCCGTGCCTCCGTTTCCCCTGTACAATGAGAACCACATTTACCCGCCCTGTGGCGGGTAGGTTGGCGTGTTATAACCCTCAGCCATAGCCCCACACTAGAACTTGTGCCAGAAGATGGGGAGGCGGCCAGAGTCAGGGTGAAACACTGACGTAGTTACACAGCGCTGCGCCTGAAGCCTCGCTTTGCCTACAGAGTGGGGGAGAGACAAACCTCCTCCCTCATAGTGGGGTCTTGCTTACTAAGGGTCCCAGTAACACGTCTCCTCCAACACCTCTGCCTCCCTACTTTAGCTAAGGTACTTATTCAGCCACTATCACCATAGTATCGGAGGGCCTCACTGTCTTAATGTATTTATCCTCACAACACCCTGTAAGGTCGAGAAGTGCTATTATCTCATTGTACAGATGGGGAACTGATGCACACGCAGGCTAAGTGACTTGACTAAGGTCATACAGAAAGTCCGTGGCAGAAGCAGGAAATGAGCCAAGGCATCCCAAGTCCTGGGCTAGTGTCCTAAATATCCCACCTTTCCAAACCCTACACTCTCTTGTTTCCCTCCCAAACAACCCCACATTTTCCCATTTTGTCCCCCTTCGTTCCCTAATGGACCCAAGTCTTTCTTCTCTGAAATCAATCCCCTTCTGTTTGTTTCTCCAGTGTCTCCCTGTTCTTCTCCATCTTTTCCAATATCCCTCTGTCTCCCAGAAATCTTAAAAAGTTACACTCACTATGCCCCCTCTCTGCCATTCAAGGTCATCCATCTCCCTTTTCTCTGCCTTTCCTACATCTCTATTCCATTCCTCCAGCTCCCTTGACTTTACCCGTCTTCTTTCTGCTACTCCCAGATCCCCCCTCCCCAAATGCCCTCCCAAGTCTCTGCCTCCTCCCCTCAGTTTTCTCTCCAATTGTCCCCTAAGTATTTGGCTCCCTCTCCTGGGCTCTGTTCTTTCTCCCCAAGGTCCCTCTAGTTAGTACCTGTTCCCTCATCAGTCCAAGATTCCCCCATACTTCTCAGCTCTCCCTCCTCACAGTCCTCCCCTGTAGCTATCCCAAGGTCCCTATCTGTACCTGACCTCAAGGTCTCTTCAACCATATTTCTCCTCAGCTCCCTCACCTCCAACCTCTCCTGTTTCCAAAGTCCCTCAGGGGGATTAGGGTAATGAGAGACAGTGAAACAGATAGAGATAACAGACTGAGAAATAGACATGCAAACAGAGAGGGACAGACATATAATGAATGAGGCCTAGCTAGATGGAAAGAAAGGGATAGACAGATGATTGATAGAGAATGACAGATAGACCAATGATAGACAGACACAGGTGATAGCTAGATCGACAGACAAACAGATAACACTATTTTTTGTTCAAATACATAAATTCCTTGTCACATGATATGATTTTATTTATATGTTTCACTGACGGGGGCAATGGGAATTTGTTGTGACCAATTAGATAATACATGAGATGGGGTCAGAGGCTGAGGGCTGATATGGCTTAATAATATCATGTAGGAACTGTGACTGCTTGAAAGCTGTTCTGGTGGTTTCAATACAATCCTGTTTATAAAAAAACAATTCTGGGAGCACGATAAAGATTCAGATAAACAAGGGTTTGGGTAACTGTGAGAGGGGAAAGACAGCAGAAGGTGGAGTTATTGGGTATGTGCTTTGTGCCGGGGGAAGTAAATGAGAATTGGTCAAGAGGGAGTTTTGGATTACAGCTGCCTTTTGTGGGCAGTTTGATTTTACATCTTACTTTTTAATGTAGGTCATGAATCCAGGTACTATGAGCATGGACACATGAAAAAATCAATAAAATAGAGGAATCCAGGGTAAAGTAAGTTTTACATTAATAAACATGGGCCATCTTAATCCCAAATTTCATTCCATGGGTGAACTGGGATGATATCAGGGATGTATTAGTCCAGTTTTATTTGTAATCACTCTATTTGGGAGTCTAAACTAACTAACACACTGAATTGTATATGAGACTCTCTTCCCCTCTTGCACCTAACTGTGTGTGTAATGGACAAAAACAAGATGGGTTTAGTGTATTATTAATTACCATTATTATTATTAATAACCATTTATTTAGAGTAGCTCCTAGAAACCTCAGTCAGGAATCACAGCTCAATACTGCTATGTGCTGTACATGTAGATTAGAGACAGTCCCAGCCCTAAAAGCTTTCAATCTAGGTAGCATCCCTGTATGGATATTTGTGTGTGGGCATCTTTGTAAGGACTATTTTAAAATTATATATAAATCATTAACAAAATATAGACTTTTTCTTTTGTGAATTAGTCTATTAAAATGCATTTCATAAATGTTCTTTAGTTGAAAAACAGAAATACCGAATATTCCAAAAAAGGTTCCATCGAGAAAATAATAAATTGATTCTACTGTGTCAAAGCCTGTAATAAATCAAACAAAAATAATTATAACTCAGAGCTCTGCTGGTTTCAACCTACAGGTATTGTCCATAGTAGGCTATCTTTGATTGAGGGATGTGTTGTGAAATAAAGCCCCTCACTCACTTTAAGGTCGAGATGATGCTGTGGCTTCATATTTAGATCATGGCTAGTAGATAAATCTAGGATGCAATTAGTCACCTATGACATGACTTCATATTTCCATTTAATTTAGTAACAACAGTTGGTTCCAGAGGGGTCAAGTGAGATTTAGTTTATTAACAGAGTTTCTAGGATAAGTGAGCAGAAAGATTTGAAAGGGATGATCTGAGAAGTCGAGATGTGAAGGGAAAATATTCTGAAAGGGACATAGAGTTTCTTAAGGATTTTAATATAGAGAAATGTAAGTCTTGTCTCATAATTTTCTCAACTAGGGCTGTATATATTAATATACATATATTTAATATATATTTACAATCAAACAATCTTATACATAATGTTTGTGTGAATTGCTTTTACTAGTGCTTAAAGTATTTTACTAGTGCTGTCATTTCAGCTGTTAGCTGTTGTCTAGTTTTTTAGCTCACTAGTTGTTTTATTTTGATTTATTTTAGTACAGTGGGTTCTATTGAAACAATGAAAAGCACCTATGTTCTAAAAGTAAAACATGTTTTATCTGAAAAAAAGTGCATTCATTTATACTCAGATGATAAATTTTGTTCATAATCAGACTGTTAAGATCTGGTAAATTTGTATATTAATTTATGTTTTAATTTATAAAATCCTGGTTAGACAAATACAAAAGAATTAGTAACTGCCTATTGTATGCTACAGAAGAAATTCCACAGTTTAGTGTTGATATGTCCAGTGTTTCACACATTTAGATTCCTTTCTTTTTTAATACTGGACCAAGTCCTGTTCTGACACCTGTTAATGGGGTTGTAAGTAAGTCAGAACAGAAGTTGGTGCAGTAACTGTTAACTTTTCAAGGACTTCCTAGCTCCTGGCAATTGATGGCCCAAAAAAATGAGCTAAAATAGTTTAACAAATGCAAATGATATTTAAAAGATAAGAAATACCCAAAGAAGTAAAATTCATAAGACATTAACCATATTAAATTTCAAAATTGATCATCTTTAAAATGTCAAATTATATAAGTCAGTCATTGCAGATTAGCTAAATAAGCAATGGCAAAAGTTGTTTATGTTCAACAGATCTCTGCCAAGCTTCCCTCATTACTTTTTATTTTTTCTAATAAAGATCAGGTGATCTTTTTCTCTTTATAGTAACTTTATGTTCCAGTGAATCTGAATTTGATTGTCACTCATTCTCCCTTGTGTGTCATTATCATAACTTCACATGACTTCAATTAAATGAAAGGATTTTTTCCCCTAAACCTCCTGTCTTACCCCTCCCATGCCGGCAGGAGTAGACAGTATTCAGAAACTGGCACGAAGGTGAGGCTCTGATACAAGGAGCTTGCTGTTTCTCTGTGACTCATTTGACATTAACATAATTATGTTACAGAAGTCAAAGTGGTTTTCAAACTATGAGTAATGCACAATACTAGAGAGAGTGTTTACAAGACAGCAAGACATATCAACTAGCTGAAGTAACCAGCTGCTGATAACTGCTGAAGTAAGTTAGGGAATTAAAAAGTCTTACAGTAAAATTATCCTTCTTTGGAATTCAGAATCATGTACAGAAATGAGATAGGTAGTGTATTTTGAAGAAGGATCCAGAACCAACATCATACTGTAATAAGGATCAGACTGAGACTGTGGGTAGTTCACACAAGAAGTCTTCCCTACATTTCTTCCCACGTGCATATTTATGGAAAAGTCGTGTTCAAATGATAACACTGATCTTTTCAAGAAGTGAGTGTGTACACAGAGTTCATTTCAAAATGCAAGTGACAAGCATCCTGTCAGCAAAGACGAGAGAGGATCAAAAACTGGGGGGAAAAATGAGGTCATCCCACAAATATTTTGAGTCTATAGTGAATTTGAATTGACTCAAAGAAAGAAAACAGATAACAATAAGATACATTTGTTGTATTTGTTTGCCTTATTTTTAAATAAGTACAAGCTTAGTTCTAGTACAGAAGAGAATCTTTGCTTTGTACTAAAAATATTTAACTGAAAGGTTTATGATGCTGAGCATATTATGAATAAATACTAAAATGGTGTCTGCTAAATAGATTAAATGTAAGGAAAAATAAAAAAATAGTGGTGCCTACTTCATTCAAATGTAATTCTGCTCTGTTTAAAAAGCTATAGACACCTCATGGAAATGTTAGAAAAAAATTATTGAAAAACAATCTTGACAATGTATTTTTTCTGTTGATTTTTCAAAACTTGGTTTTTATTACAATAGACATTTGAATGAAAGTGGGACACTTGCTGTTTAGAAGTTTATCAATGTTGCCTTGCTATTCCTCACACAGGGGCTGATTCTGTGAGGTGCCGAGCATCCCTTGAGAAGTGCTGAGCACTGTGAACTTCCTGTGACTTCAACAAGAGTTGAGGGCACTCAGCACCTCCCAGGATTGGCTTATCAAACACAGTCGCTCCTGTGGAGAAGTAAGTTACAGAGGACTGTCATTTACAGTAATCAGCAAACAGCTTTCTTGTAAAAGTGTCTGTAGTAATAAAAAGAGGGAAGGGAGAGCAATATAGAAAATATGTCTAGAATAGAAGTTTACCATGAGGCATCAGAGGATCTCTAAATGATTTTAAGAAATCAGGAACTCCAGACTTCACCTCAGCCACTCACATCGCTATGAAAAAGCTGCTCAGGACCCAATCAGACACTTAATATGCTGACATTAATCTCCACTGGCCTCTTGCAAAGATGGAGCAGTCCCAGAAGTGGTAAAAAAGAAGCATATGGGAAGGAAAAGTTGTAGGAAAAAAAATATTGCAATGGTGTCATCTACTGATGATAATATTAACATGTTTCAGGGGACTGAGAGGCAGGACTCGTGGGTTTGCTGTTTCCTGTTCTGCCATTGATGTGTTGTGTGGCATTGGGCAAATCACTTCACTGCCATCTGCCTCAGTTCCCCGTCCCAGATGTATTGTAAGGTTTATTGTATACATAGCGCATAGAGATCCTTGAATGACAGCTGCTACAAAAGTGAAAAGCATTATTATCAACATGCATGTACAGTGTCATTTGGTCAAAGAAAATTAAAACATTTCTTTCCAAAGTACAACCCTGCATTCAGAAACCAACCCTGCTTTGCAGTAAACATATCCAGCAGATTTATAATTATTGATGCATCAAGTGATTTTATTTCTGTACTGTCATTTCATTGTGCTACACCACTGCACTGAAATATCAAATGAAACTGTCTTTACATTTTATTTCAGTTGATTAGGGCAAAAAAAATATGGAATTACAGAAGCTCACCTATCAAAGTGTTAGGAAATGTGTCCCACCCTTAGAATGGCAGGTTAATCTTCTATAGTGAAGATTATGTCAACGCTTTCATTATAAAAACTTGTTTAATTCTATATTATTATTATAATAGCTCTTCCCAGATCCAACCTTAAGTACAGTGGCTTTTTGAGGCCCAGCAGTCAAGTACTCCTGTGATTAACTCTGAAGAGTTAATTGCAAGATCCTTCACCTCTAGCCCCTGGTTCCTCATAATGTACTTGATTCCAATGGAATTTCCTTCCTACCCTAGTTCTCAGGGAAGTTGCACCAGTACTTTGTTTTATTTCTCTAGAGGTGGTTCTGTGCAGCATCCATCTTGATGGCCTTTCTCTTTTCCATAAAATAATACCAATTCTGCCATGACTTACATCCTGTGAAAATTTCATATAACTAATTTGTATTTTTACTTGGGGCTTTGAAAATTGTAAAGCTGTCCGCAAGTCAGCCTTCAAAATAATTTGGGGTAAAGCAGGGCATGCTGGGTCTTAGACCAGGTGTGATTAACAAAACTAAACCATTTAAAATGAAGTCCCACCATTTTTAAATCTTGTGAACTTTGCCGACTTTGTTCTTCTTTTTGTGTGAACTGAGTTAGTGAGCAAAATAGTCAGACCCTTGTTTGGTGACGGGGCAGCCCTGTCATTGTCTGAAAGGAATCTGGGCAGGAGGGGAGTACTGTCTTAATGTCACCATGCTAGCACCTTGAGACCACATGGAAGCTCCTTCACTATAGCTCCATGCAAAAGAAGCTGCACAGGAAGTTGCAAGTATGGTCATTATGGTCAGACCACAGCTGTGAGGGAGGACAGATGTGCTATGAACATAATTCATCCCAGGTAGCATGCAGGGAATCCTCAGGGAGACCAAAGACAGTTGCCTTCAGAAAAAGCCCTATCTACAAAATTTCTACTGACAGAGGGCTGTGTGATAGCCACAGCGGGTTGGAAGCAGTGAGGAGACACAGGAAGGATTTCTGTATGGTGGGACCTGGCCTTATGGGAGCTGCTGGTAGTGCAGAGGCATTTGTGTGGAGAGATCTGGTCTCTAGCAAATTCACTGAGGCCTACAAATTCTGGGGCTGAACCCCCGACCTGTTCTGTGGGAGGAGAGTAAACTCTACAATAGAATGACTTTATAGAACTCTGCAAAGGACCCTTTTGAGTTTTCCTTCCTTAATCACCCCCATGGGTTTTTCTATGGGGTCTGATGATCTGGCCTAGCTAATGGATCTGAACATATTTTATGTTATGTGGTCTACAGTGAGTACTGTATTACCATACTAGAGTTGGTTATACTCTAAGTTCTTTGGGTCGTGAACTGTCTCTCACTAAGTGTGTGCGCAGTGCTTAGCACAACGAGGCCCAAATCTCAGTTACAGGCTGGGGGCACTACCATACTACAAAAAATAAACAATAAGAATAGCTAATTATGTCCTTGATTTATGCTGTATTGTATGTTTGCTGGGAAATTGAGCCTCCAAGAATACACTATATGCATTTGTATATAAATGTTTAAAATGATAAAATAAATAAAGTTTCAAAAATATTCTTGGGACAAAGGCTTTATTAGATTCTGATGCATTTTTGTCATTGGTTTTATACAGCACAATTTCTGTTCCAAAAACATTTTTCAAGTTCTTTGGTCAAATCGCTTTTGAATTTTGAAAAATTAGATGTTAAATCGAGTGATATATTCAGGCCTAATTCTGCAAACACTTATGCATGTGCTTAATTCTGAGCTCATGAATAGTGCCTTTGGAACCACCGAGATTACTCATGTGATTAAAGTTAAGCATATGCCTAAATGTTTGCAGGGTCAGGACTTTAAAGTTTAGAATGCTGTCACCTTCTATGTACAGTAAAAACATTAAAGAAATTCACAAGTTTTATGTGAATCACTATTTATTTTAAAGGGCCCATTGTAGTTTGCTGGATAAACTGTCACATAAAGTATGTGTCTTATCAAATTAAACATAGTGCAATATTCAGATAATGAGATTGGTTGAGTGGCTGAACCTTCTATTAAAAGAGAGATACCTCTATGCAAGAGGGGAAAACTGCTTGTCATTATTTGGAAGAAGGCTTTTAATAAAATAAATTCTTAATACCTTTTCACTGAAACAAAGTCATTGATCTATGGGCAGGCACCAAGGGCCTGATCAAAGCCCACCGTACACCGTGGGAATCCTTCCATTGACTTCAATGGGCATTGGATCTGACTCTAAAAGAGTACCAGTTGCCTATGCATGGTACATCACCAAAAGTATCACCCTCGTAATTTCATTTGCAGGTAAGGGAGAGGAAGCACTGACCTGGGAGTCATGTCACATATTTGCTGCAAGACTTTGGGCATGTCATATAATCTCTCTGTGCCTCAGCTTCTCTATCTACAAAGGGGGATAAGACCTTTCTTACAAAGGTGCTGTGAGTCTTAATTCATCAATGTTTGTAAAGTGCTTTGAGAACTTTGGATGGTAGGTGCTAAAGAAGTGCAAAATTGTTATAATATACAAACACAACAGAGTTCAACTCAGATGGAGAATTTTCATCCATCCACATGCCAGAAGGATGGGAAGATGTTTTTCCACAATGAGCTGTTATCAATGAGTAAAGTCCAAGAGAAGACTAACATTATTTGTATTCTTATTACTTTATGTATGTAATGCTATAAATGTTCGTGTTGCTTGACAGATACAAAAAACAAACAAAACAAAAAAACAGTTGCCTTGAAAACTTACAATCCAGATCCTAATTCTCTGACACAACCCACAAATGAGACTCCTCATGGGTGTGGGTGTCTGCCCTGCGGATCACATGGTAGGTGGTTGAAATATAACTTGTTGAGTGATGTTCACACACTCTAGCTGGGTAAGGAAGAGGAAATGTAAAATGGAGATCCTACAGGAATAAGATCATATAGTTGCTTTGATAGGTGGTAGTCTATATTTCATGGAGATTCTGACCTTTCTTTGTTTTATTTTTTACATATTAATCTAATTGTTATGCTAATATTAAAACTGATGTTTCCAAAATTAAACTGAATGGTATACTTCAAAAGACCTAAATCCTTTGTTTGATGGGCAGTTACCAAATCATCCTCCTGAGCCATGAGCAGGGCCTGCTCCAGGCACCAGCCCACCAAGCATGTGCTTGGGGCAGCACCTGGAGGGGGGTGGCGCGGCGTGGCGCTCTGGCCCGAGAGTGGAGCCGCAGCGGGCTCGCCGCCCTCCCCCGGCGCTCTGGCCACCGGGGAGAGCGGAGTCCCGACTGGGCTCTCTGTCCTCCTCCCGGCACTCCGGCTGGTCAGGGAGAGCAGGGCCCCGGCCGGGCTCTCCGCCCTCCTCCCAGCGCTCTGGCCACCAGTGGAGCCGCAGCGGGCTCGCCGCCCTCCCCCCGGCGCTCCAGCCGGTCGGGGAGAACGGGCCCACGGCCGGGCTCGGTGCCCTCCCCTGCCGTGCTCCCCGCTGGGGGTGGGGGGGCGGCGGCGGGCGGCGGCGGGAGGCTTTTTTGCTTCGGGTGGCCATGAGTCAAGAGATTTTGAAAAGAACAGTTTCTCTACTCTCCTTTTCTGTTCATCAGCCTCTTCCCAGGATTCTACATGTTCTCTCTACTCCAAATAGGTCCCTATCCAGAACTGAGAGGAAGGATCTTTGCAAACATTTCCAGTTTGTAAAAAAAAAAAAAAAAAAAAAAAAAGCTGTCAACATTTTCATAAAAGAAAAAAAGGTATAAAGGTTAAACTTTGAGGTGCTCTTTAGTATTATCTATTAACCCCACATTCAGGGAGATGTCTATTTTCCTATCAAACTGCAATACAAATTAGGGCCCAATCCTGCAAATATTTACTACCTGGTGTGGTACTTACAGTACTATTACTAGTGGTTCCTTGTACTTCAATTAGAATACAATATAACTTTAATTCATACAAACTCTAAAACAAACTGCTCTTCAAAGTTAATTAATACAATTACAAAATTAAAAAATAGCAGGAGTGAGAGAAAATTGGGAGGTACAGCAAGGGAGAAAATCCTGATTCTCCTCTGACCAGCATTAATCCATAGTGACCCCTTTGAAGTCAATGAAATTACACCGGTGTTTGTGAAAGGAGAATGAGGCCCATATTAATTGGGATATGAGGTGAGATGGAAAGTCGAGGACAAAGCTTCTTAAACCAACAGTTGTGTAAGTCCTGGTCTATATTTAAAACTTAGGTTGATATAGTTACAGTGCTCAGGGCTGTGAAAAATTCACACCCCTGAGTGCCGTAACTACGCCAACCTATCCCTCAGTATAGATACAGCTAGATTAATGGAAGAATGTTTCTGTCAACCTTGTTATCAGTGCTTGGGGAGGCAGAGTTCCTACATAGATGGAAAAACCCCTTCCATTGCTGTAGTCTGCATCTACACTATGGGGTTACAGTGGCATAGCCACAGCACCATAGCTACGCCTCTATTGTGCCTGTAGTGTAGACATGGCCTAAAATAGGTGGCCAGCGCTAGATTCATAAGTATGTCTTCCCTGTAAAAGAAGGTGCATTCTTACCTTAGGTTAGCTAACTTGAGTTAGTTAATTAGATGTAGCAGCTGGCTTTTAACTTTTAAAGTCTAGTTAGCTTTTAACTTGGGTTAGCAGCCTGGGGTTCATAACCTGAATTAAAAGCTGAGTTGCAGTGCCTTCACTGCTATTTTAACCCATTAACTAACGCGAATTGAGAACACACCTTTTTTCTGAAGCAAAAACATACCCATAGATTTTAAGATCAGAAGGGGCCATTAGATCACCTAGTGTGACCTCCTGAATGTCACAGACATTACATGTCACCCAGTCCACTCTGTATCTAGCTCAGTTAGGTGAGCAGATGAAGTGGTGAAAGGCAAAGACAGGACTTGAACTGATGTAGTACCAGGGGAGTCACTCATTAACGCTTCCCCAATTTTTGTAAGCAGTCTATTGGGGTTGGCACTTGTCAAAATAAATCTGAATGAATAATGGAGAAAAATCAAAACTTATGCAAGTTTTTCTTGTGCATTGTATAGGTATTCTTTCAAACCCTGAGCACAACAGAAGAATTCGTATTTACTTTGTGATAATTGGGGTATCCCCTAACTTATTTTTCCTGGCAATGCTATATCAGAAAAAGTATCATCCCAGAGTGGGGGGAAGATAGCAGCATAGGGGACTATGGAGGGCTGATGTGGTTCGGCCACACTGGGGAAGGTGACTGCTGAGCAGGTGCACAGAGGGACTCCACATCGTTTGTGCACAGCAGAACTGGTCTCCGTGCCCTCTCCGCAATAGGCCAGACCTGAGGGGAGAGAGTTAGGCCTGGTCCACACTAACCCCCCACTTCAAACTAAGATACGCAACTTCAGCTATGTGAATAACGTAGCTGAAGTCGAAGTACCTTAGTTCGAACTTACCGCGGGTCCAGACGCGGCAGGCAGGCTCCCCCGTCGATGCTGCGTACTCCTCTCGCCGAGCAGGAGTACCGGCGTCGATGGCGAGCACTTCCGGGATCGATCTGGGATCGATTTATCGCGTCTAGACAAGATGTGATAAATGGATCACAGAAGATCGATTACTTACCGCCAGACCCGGAGGTAAGTATAGACCAACCCTTAGGGACAGGCTGGAGTAGGAGCACTCATATTTTTTTATGCTGACTCAGGTCTTCTGTCTGTCCATGACTATATGCACACAGTGGCTATAAACACCTGCCTAGGATGAGGTAACAGACATACAGATCCTGCTCCAGTTTAGAGGCTGGAATGGTGGCTATGGTGGGGCTGTTTGGATGCTTCATATCCTGCCTGGTAGGTAGGCAAAGTCTTATAAACTTATCCCTTGGTCCTCATATGGGTTGAGGCTGCTCCAAATTAATGGGAGACCTGGAACAGCTCCATTTGTGTATGATCCAATGGGCTAACACAGAAGCGCAGTCTAGAGCAGCATCCAGGCCATCCAGACGTATTCCTTTATAGGTCTTCTCTAAGGAGACGTTCAGCTCTTTCAGAGGTCCCATATTTTGTTGCTGACATATCTTCCAGATCATGGTGAGGCTGTTTGGATCAGCTCATGAAGCCTTTTACTAGCTACACCTTTTTATAGATGAATTCTGTCAGCGCATACCATTTAACTTCCATGCCCGTGGCAGCCATTTTCAGGCCTCACTATAGCAGTGTCCCAGTGGGTCAATGGGAAACCTATAAAGTAAGGGAAGGATGGTGTAAAAGTTCCTGAAAATGTCAATATTCTCTCTATGGTTCCAATTCAAAAGTTCCACTGTGCGTGAGGACTGTAGGATCAGCCCTAGAGCTGTATTTAAGAAAAATAGTAGGCCCAATCCATTTGTCATTAAAATCAAAGGGAGATCTGTTGTTGATCTCAGTAAGAGCAGGATTGGGCCCTTTGACGCTGCTTTTACAATTCCTTTCATAAAGGTATGTATGATGCATATTTTAAAAAAAGATTACAACCATATACTCAAGTTGATTATTAAAGCCCTAAATCTGCATGGCTATTTTAAGGATCTGGGCATAAATGAAATAAACATTTAAAAAAAATTATAATGACCTACAAAATTGTAATACCACAAACAATCTCAATACATATTTAACCCAGGCAAAGCAAAACAAAAATAGTATGCATTTTATGCTTACTATGAATGTTCTTGTCTTTTCAAATGCATTGGGCCCAACTCATTGCTGACATACAACCTGATTTTGAGAGGATTGCACAGAACATAGGGGAAACTGTTTAGAGGAGTTAAAGTCTAAACACACCCTTTTGAATAGCGGGCAAATCAGCTATAAATATGACCCATTAAATATATATTTGACTGTTAATTGTAAAATTGTAAAATTTGCTTCAAACTCATGCTTACAAAAACAATTAGCAGCTAAAAAATCAGGGGCTAGAGTCTCAGCTGGTGGATATCAGTGTAGTTTCATTGAAATCGGTGGAGCTATGCCACTTTATACTAACCAGTCTTTAGTCTCTGGTAACTTGGCACATCTCTAGTGTCTGCTCTTAATACCAAAAAGTTGATTTTTATATGGTTGGAAAAATCATGCAATTGTAAAAGTAATGTTAGGAGATAAGACTGCCAAAGCTAGGAAGTGTCAAATTGAGCCCCTCCATTCTCAAATAAGCAAAGAGTCCTTTCTCAAGCAAAACTCCCAGTAAAACACTGACCATAACACTATAAATGAGGAATGGAATGCCAGTCTTAACTGTGAATTTCCTGACATTTAACTGTGCTATAACCCTGATGTAATTTCAATGTATATTTAACTAAACATTTTACAATTTCTCTGATCCAAGGATCATAAATCTTGGCCTACACCCCGTCTAAATGCAACCCTCCGTCTAAATGCTCTTGTGTTTGTAGTGAAAAGATTTTCTTCTCCTTGAAAGTTGTTTAGCATGGCAGACATCTGCCATACTTAAAATGGGATACTGTTCCATGTTTTACTTTGATCAGCTTTCACTCACAGGAAAATTGCTAAGTATAAGTATGTTTGATCTAAACTTTTTTTTATTTAGAAACAGAACTTAGTGAAAAGAAAAAAGTGGAAATCTGGTTAAACATACAGCTGCACAGAACTGAATTCTGGAACAGAACATAGATTTAAAACCTCACAATAAAGTCAGTGTGAGATCTGCAAACAATTCCAAGAGGCCCTTCAAATTAGTAGTTTATGTTTTACACCTTTCTCTTTCTCACATTTGGTGTTCAATTGTAAATTACAATACAGTTTCTAAATTTATGGGTCACATAATGCCCTATCTCCATGAGGGAATGCTTGCAGACTTAGAAGAGAGCAGTTTTAACCCTTAGTGTACTTAGTGTCATTGATACCAAACGTGTCATACATTTGCCGATCTACTGTAAGAGCCTGAGTTTGCTCCCAGTCAAGACAGTGGAACTAAAAATAATTAATAATATCATTAAAACTAAGCTTGACAAAACAAGCAAAGCCTATTTTGTGCAGCAGTTGCCTTGATTAATTTCTTGGTTTTCATTTACTTATTAATTTGCAAAATCCAGTCATAAGCAATAGCTCTCCCAGTCATCAGAGCAAATTAAAGAAGTTCTTCTGTCATTACTTTTGGCTTAGGTCTATTTCTACTTACATGGGGGCAATCCTTGTTTGCTGCAATGGGAGTTGCACCCACATAAGTAGCACAGAACTGGGCCATTTATTTTTTATATTTTTATATATTTTATATATTTTTATAGTCCCATAATTTACAATAGTTTTAATGACTGACAGGGAGGGAGAGGATTTCTTGTCAGCTGATGATTACACCAGGAAATGCTTTTCTCATCGATCTTTATTGCTTGTATATAATATACGTTAGTATCCCTGCTGCTAGAGTGGGAGTCACTTCAGAATGCAAAGCTTCCAACAGTACTTCAGTCAGCAAACCCTCCATTTTCAGAAATATGTGCATTCATTTGTGCATGCAGTTACTGAGATTATGTGTGCAAATGGCCAGCTAGAGGTCTAACTACTCCTGTGTATACAAATTTAATTGCATGCACACACAATTCTAAACAAATCTAAGTGACCCTGCTAAATCCTGTCTCCAACCTTCCGTCTTTGGAGAAACCCACTGGCATTAAAAAGAATATGTATGAGATTAGTATGAAGACATGGCAATCCGTTGTTAAATACATGGAGGATATCCAAAGTAAACTGGCAAATCTTACTAATTTCTCCCTTTACTAGTATCATTTTTTGCTGTTAAACATGTATATCTTTTGTAGTGTTATGGCACAAGGTGCTGAAATTCCCCTAAAGATGACATACAGTAACTGCATCCAGAGGGGCAGATCCTTAACTGGTGGAAATTGTCATAGCTCCATTGACTTTAGCCAGAGTATTGTGTGGGCTAAAGGACTCTGGCAGTTGAAGCTCTGAGGTTCCTTTGCGTTGCAGACCAACTGCACAAAAAACTGTAGACACCCAAGCTCATCTTTCTAGGCCATGTGGTCTCTGTGATCAATCTGGGGTTCCCGGATGTAAAACTCAGGGACTAGTGCAGCAAGATGAGATTGAAGCAATAGAGGTGTGTGATGACCTGTTGAGAAACAAAGGTACAAGAGAGCTGCTTCAGGGAACAGGGCCTTATCTGAGGCTTCTGCAGGCAGGAGTTGCCTGTGCTGCCATTAGTTACTACCCCATCCAAGGAACCAGGATTTGTGTACATTCTATAAATAAACAAACTGCACTAAAGGATACCTGATGGTGAGTAATCAATTTCTGCTCCAAATGGGAAACTAACCCATAAAGCCTCCAAAATCTGATACCGCTCAGCAAAGGGGTAACAGTATTTACTCTCTGGACACTTTATGGGATATTCTGTAGACCCTGATATATAATTTCAACCTTCTACAGTACACCTATATTTATTTCAGTATAAAATATTGTAAACGATTTAACACTTTTTATACATAGCAGCTGGTCTGTGCATTAGCTTTGCTTCACATGAATTCTTTAAAAACAATGTACCTAGATTACAAAAACATAGCATGGCCTAACCCTGAATTCCTCTTGCATTCATAATTCCCACTGAAGTCATTAGAAATTTTGGATGCATGAGAACTGCAAGATCAGGTCTTACAGACAACTTATCTTAGAGTCATAGAATCATAGAACTGGAAGGGACCTCGAGGGGTCTTCTAGTCCAGTCCCCCTTCTAGACCATTCCTGACAGGTGTTTGTCTAACCTGCTCTTAAAAATCTCCAATAATGGAGATTCCACAACCTCCCTAGGCTATTTATTCCAGTGCTTAACCACCCTGACAGTTAGGAAGTTTTTCCTAATGTCCAATTTAAACCGCACTTGCTGCAACTGAAGCCCTTTGCTTCTTGTCCTATCCTCAGAAGTTAAGTACAATTCTTCTCCCTCCTCCTTGTAACAACCTTTTATGTATTAGAAAATGGTTATCATGTCTCCTCTCAGTCTTCTCTTTTCCAGATTAAACAAACCCAATTTTTTCAGTCTTCCCTCATAGGTCATGTTTTCTAGACGTTTAATCATTTTTGTTGCTCTTCTCTTCTCCAATTTATCCATATCTTTCCTGAAATGTAGCACCCAGAACTGGACACAATACTCCAGTTGAGGCCTAATCAGCACAGAGTAGAGCAGAAGAATTACTTATCGCGTCTTGCTTACAACACTCCTGATAATACATCCCAGAATGAGGTATACTTTTTTTGCAACAGTGTTACACTCTTGACTCATGTTTAGCTTCTGGTTCACTATGACCCCCAGATCCCTTTCCTACGCAGTAGTCCTTCCTAGGCAGTCATTTCCCATATTGTATGTGTGCAACTGATTGTTCCTTCCTAAGTGGAATACTTTGCATTTGTCCTTATTGAATTTCATCCTATTTACTTCAGACCATTTCTCCAGTTTGACCAGATCATTTTGAATTTTAATTCTATCCTCCAAAGCACTTGCAATCCCTCCCAGCTTGGTATCATTCACAAATTTTATAAGTGTACTCTCTATGCCATTATTTAAATCATTGATGAAGATATTGAACAGAACCGGACCCAGAACTGATCCCTGAGGGACACCACTCATTAGGCCCTTCCAGCATGACTGTGAACCACTGATAACTATTCTCTGGGAATGGTTTTCCAATCAGTTTTGCACCCACCTTATAGTAGCTCCATTTAGGTTGCGTTTCCCTAGTTTGTTTACGAGAAGGTCATGCGAGACAATATCAAAAGCTTTACTAAAGTCGAGATATATCACGTCTACTGCTTCCCCCCATCCACATGGCTTGTTACCCTGTCAAAGAACGCTATCAGGTTGGTTTGACACTATTTGTTCTTGACAAATCAATGCTGTCTGTTACTTATCACCTTATTATTTTCTAGATGTTTGCAAATTGATTGCTTAATTATTTGCTCCATTATCATTCCGGGTACAGAATAAATACTTATGTATACTTATGTACGTAGGATACAATTTAACTTATTTTTGAATAACTTGGTACATCTCTTATGTCCACTATTACTACAAAAAGTTTCCAGTGTTTATATAGATGGAAACATGTTTTTTTTCTTTATGTCAAAGAAAACAACTTTTAGCCTTGTTATTTGTTTATTTATTTTAATCGATCAGCATCTGCCTCAAATTCCAGGCATTTCACAATTTAAAAATATATATTTATTACAATATTGCAAAAATCTGTAACTAACTGATCAGCCCATATTTATAATAAAGACAGACTCTCCAAAAATAATGATCCTGACACAAAATCAATATATCCCACCCGATGAACCACCCCATTCCCAAATGCCTGAGAAAAAAATATATGACCTAAATCACAGAGATAAGAAGTAATATTTATAGAGGACTTTTTGAGCTATTTACTAAACAGTAAGACCCACAATTCAGCAAAGCACTTAAGTGGACTCGGACAACTCATGAGCTGAAAGTCAAGCATGCAATTAAGTGTTTTGCTGGATCTGGTCCTATATTAGTTAGTTAAAGTTTTGGGGTGTTACTGATCCTTTTCCAAATTCCATATCAAATGTTTACACATACGCAAACTAAATCTAAAATAGAGTATAAGAACTTCAGGGACTGTCTCTTCCAGGTAAACTCTTTGGGGAAAGGATTGTCTTTTTGTTAGATACGAGTACAGTGTGTAGTACCATGGGACCCTGATTCCTGCTTGGGAGCTCTAGATATTACTGCAATACAAATATTGAATAATAATGTGTTTGTGCAGCACCCAACACAATGAGAGGCCCCCATCTGATTGGGCCTCTGGGGACTAAGTTACTAACATAATTAAAATATCTAACAATAAAATATTTAACTACATAACTTTTCATCTGTGGCACTCCAGGTTTTTCACAGTGGAAAGTAAGGGTATGTCTACACAGCAAAGAAAACCTGCAGCTGGCCCGTGCCAGCTGACTCAGTCTCACAGGGCTCAGGCTGCCGGGCTGTTTCACTTCTCTGTAGACTTCTGGGCTTGGGCTGGAGCCCAGACAGTAGGACCCTGCAGGGTGGCAGGGCCCCAGAGCTCAGGACTCAGCCCATGCCCAGAAGTTTACACAGCAATGAAACAGCCTCGCAGCCTGCGTCGGCTAGCATGGGCCAGCCATGGGTTTTTTTTTTTTTTTGCTGTGCAGCGTAGACATATCCTGAGTCTCATTATCCCTGCCTCACCGTGGCAAAATGGAGGCACAGCCTTCCCTACCCAGCCATCCATCCAGTTTTGCAACTCCAATGTGGCCCTCGGGTGAAAAAGTTTGCCCACCCCTGACATAGACCAAGCAACTGGCTATGACATGGGGGCTCTGCAGTGGGCAGGTGGAGTGTGGGGAGGTTGGAATCATCCTCCCACACTGAGGAGCATTTGCAGAGTCATTCCACAACCACTAATGCAACCTCAGAAGTCCTCACAGAAGCCCTCAGAATTTATGTGCACTCTTTTCTCCTCCCCGGTGAAATCCTGCCCCAATCCCTGCCAATCTGTCTATTGTGACACTCAGGGAGACCCTACGGCATGGCATGTTGAGGATCTGCATCCCCAGTGTGGGCTCCTTAAACCCTGCTTCCTCCCTCCTATTCAGTAGACTTGGCCTCATTTTACCACTGTGTCCAGGGCTCCCCATGCCCATGGAACGGGGTCAGGGTTAGCCCTCGTTGTGCAGATGATAGCAGAATGCTTTTGCATTTGTAATTAAGGTTTTCCCATTTAAAAACTGCATCCAGCCATTTTCGTTTCATTTTCCTTATGCCTTGTCCTTTCATGTCTGGACAAGTTACGGTAAAATTAAAGCCACAAAACAAGTCAGCACTGTCAAGAAACTGAAAGTTAAGACTCACCTACTTGTCCCTGTTACAGAAACTCTCACCTACTGTGGGGGAAGGGTCACTATGATCATCTGACTGAAAGATGAAATGTCAGCCTTGACTTTGAAATTGCTGGAGATTGTAAATCTGTGTTGGAGATTACTGTTATTTAAGATGAATATCTGTCTAGAAATTAACCTTTTTTAATGCTTAAAATATATATTTGTAATGACTACAGCAGATTATAAAGTACACATTTACAGACAGGTAGGAATATACTCCATCACGTGTGACTGATACCATAATGAGTCCAAAGCATTTAATCTACCAGGTAAAAATACACAAAATCTTTGTGTGTGTGAGAGACAGTGCATGTGTGTGTGTGATTGGATGTATTTTATCTGGTAGATTACAAATGTGTTGGATCCCTTATTATATCAGATCACTACAGTGAAACCTGGATCTCCAACAAGCAATTCCCATCTTAAAATACTCCTTTACAGTAAAGTCCCTAGGACACTTTTGTATGTAGTTAAGAACCATCTCTACTGGATCCAGCTTCCACTGAAGTCAATGGGAATCTTTCCATTTACTTCAATGACAGTTGAACCAGACATTTAGGTAGTTGATTAAATCAGGTTTTACTGATATTTTTGTACACACATAATCCCTGGGCCAAACTCAGTCCGTGTTTATGATTGCTTCCACCAATTTAAACTATTATGTGGAACCCCATAATGGAAAACCTGCTGGGGGTGAGGAGTTGTGACCACAAAGAGTGACGATAGCCTTCTCTCCCTTGAGGGGAACAATGCTGCAGGGTTGTAACTGAGGACTTGATCCAATGGCAGCAGGTCTAGGAGGTATAATCTATACTGGCCTGCATAAGCATTGGTGTATCTGGCCTCGTATTTTGCATATTCAGTGGACACAATGGTTCTTTTGGAGCTAGTATAGTTTATTTGGTCACTTTATGAGAAGTGGGTCTTTTCCATGCTGGACCCTAGTAACTCCCAAGGAGACCATCACATGAAATTTTCTTTGCTGATTACTGACTAGATAGACCATATCAGCTCCAAAGGAGTATTCATAGTCCAGTGTGATAATCCAGCTACTATGCAAGAGTGCAAAGTCCGTGTGATAAAAACCTCAGGAAGGTTTCAGAGGAAGGAAACAGTGAATTGGCTCATTTAGCCAAAGAGCATGGCCATCTGCACTGTTTTTTTCCAAACATGCAAAAGCACTCACGCATATAATAATAATGGGCCAAAACCTGGTGTCTTTAAATTGAGTAAAACTCCTACTGAAGTCAATGAGAATTTTGGCCCACAATTTTTGTTTGGTCTATTAGTAATTAAGTCTCCTTGCATCCCTTTGAAGTAGGTAAGCACAGTATTATTATCTCCATCTCACAGATGGGCAAACTGAGGAACATGGGGTAAAATTATTTGTCAAAACTCAGGGAGCTTGGAAGCTTGAGAGGCAGGACTAAAAGGACCCAGGGAGAAAATAACAGGAAAAAGGGAACAGGAAGAAGAAAAAAGAGGAATGACAAAGAGGTTAGGAATGACAAAGTGGGAGAAAAGGGAGAAGTGAAAGGAGGGGAAATAGAGAAGAGATAAGAGACGAAAAGAAAAGGAGAAGTTTCTGTAATCAGGAAATAGGGAGGAGTGCTATTGCTCAAACATAAAGCAAAACAGAGACCAGGAAAGGAGAGAATATATGAAAAGGAGATAAAATAAGACAGGAAGGAGGAAAATGAAGTTGGAGAGAATACAAAATAGAGATGGAAGTAGAGACAGTGAATAAAGAAACATAAACAGAGGGAGCAGGAGGAAAGCAAGAGAAGATGAGAAACTGATGAGAACTAATCTTGTTTTTAAATATTTTACTACTAATAATACAAGTGGTAATAATCCCTTACTTATTACATGCTAAATTCCCCCCTGAGGTGCACATACACAAATCTCATTGACTTCAGTAGGACTGTATGTAACACATTGGCAGTGTTTGTGTTGCATGCCCCTTTAAGGGATGTCTATACTGCATTTTAAACCCAGGTCTGTGGGACCCAGGTTTGTGTCTCCAAGCCTGTACTTGAGCATCCACACTGCATATAAACCTGGGCTTACACTTACTGGACCCGGGTCTCACAGAAATGCTAACATGTTCATACTGCACCACATACATCTTCTGATTCAGGTCTGCAGCCTGAGACATGGCTTGGACCAGAATCACAGCAGGACTTGGGCTCTGACCCATCCTCTTAGCAGGGTCCTAGTGCTTGGGACCTGAGTGCTTGCTGACCCAAGTCAGACTGATGTGCATGGATGGAAAGGGGGCTTAGGCTCAAACCTGAATCAGAGCCAGGGCTTAGTGTGCACTGTAGACATACCCTTCTTAATGGCTGCTCTGCTACTACTAGGAGTTACTACTTTCGGCCAGCCAGTAGAGATCTGTGATGCAGAGATAATGGACCCAGGGTTATGCTGCTTACAACACATACTGCTGACAAAACATGCATAAGCATCCGAGGTGGGAATTTGATGCCAATACAAATGCAAGAGCAAATATAGGAATCTTGCAATACAGCTTTGGAACAGAAATATACTGTATAGGAAAAATCATAGCAAAGTGACTGCTTGGCATGGAACTCTAGAATAGCTCTGCTGGCACAGTCAAAGAGCCCGATTCTGTAATGGTTTTACATTGCTGTAAGTAACCCTGCTGAGTTCAACAGAGTTATTCCTCAGTTGCATGTGCAATTGAGAGGAAAATTAGGCCTGTTATGTTTATGATAGTAATATCAAAACTTAACAGCAGTAAAACCACAAAGGACTCAGGAAACCAAATTTCACCTAAGAAGTCACTAAGCAGGACAGATACTTAGGGAAGTAAATTTTATATATTTATATTTCATGAGGCCCGTGATATTTACCAGAGGAAATCATAGGTAACTTCACTGCTTAATGGAGTTACACCTCTAGAAAACAAGTGAGAGATGAGAATTGGGCCCCTATATTATATAGCTTTTCCCTGGCAGATATCCCACAGCTCCATACATGTAATGGAAGGGGGAATACAGAAAGCTTTTGCTGCAGGGATTTGAGCCTTATTGCTTAGTTATATTACTGGAGGCCATATTTTTATTTTACGGACATACCCACTGGAAATGAAGAGGTGTGGGGGTGGGAGAGGCAGGATTTGGCCCAGAAGATGGTGAATAAAAGAATCCTTTTCTCTGTGCCAATTCAGGTTGGAGATTTTCTGAGAGTCTACAATAACAGAGCAGCAGGTTATTATTTAGTATGATTGCTCTTTGTAGAAATACCCAATGAGTAATACTGTAGGTGCTCAGGTGATCATATACTGTACGTAGATCAAGACATAAGAGCAATAATTAAAACAAACTTCATCTCACTGAAACTATTACTGTTTCAGTCAGACTGCTTCCTGCAGTTTCTGGTAACACTAGAGAGAGGAAATCTAAAAGGATCAGGGAATATTTAGCTACAGGAAATTTTCTGTGTGTGTGAAAAGTTGAAAAGTAAAACTACCAAAAGTGTTTAAGCATCTTGTGTATCTATTGTTTGCTTTTACTTCCTGACATTCTTGATAGCTATATTAGTTTGTATTAAGTTGAATCTAGTCCCAATCCTATGTCCCTTGCTGAGATCAATGGGAGTTTGACATTGATTGAAATGGGAGCAGGATGGGGCCCTATATGTTAATGAAACTAAGCGTAAAATTCTGTTTTAATTTTTATTATAGTTTAATTCTTTCTTACTGAGGAATGCCATGCCATGAAATTTTACAGTAGACTAATTTTAAAACATACACAGTTGCTACCTCTATGTTTATTCTAAGGGGAGGTGCTCTCTCATATCAAGGATTTGGTAAATAACACCTATTTTACTGTCAAAAGCATTTTTCATATTAAACATATTTCCTTGTCAATGATGATACTAGAAGTAATGAAGATACATGAAGCATAAGCATCTGTCTGCTTAGTACTATATTATATCTGTGAAACACTATGATCATGAAGTAATTTTTAGAGACACTTAAAACAGGTTGACAATATTTATCTTTGTGAGGTGTTTCTAACCACTCTGAAAGATGAAATAATGTATTTAACCTTTCTAATTGCCCCTGTTTATTTGTGTGACTTTGCTCTATTTAATTAAAAATGCTCCCTCCAAATAAATTTGCATGGATAATAAAAGTAGTTAAATAACCCTAGATAGTTGCTAAAGCTTTCTGTCTGTATTACAGCAGGCACCTGGTCATCACCACTCACTTAATGTTGCAAAACAGCTTCCATAATAACTCTCTGTTTCCACGTGCTCAGAACTTTCCACAACATTTACATTTTGGGATGAAATTCTCCATGTTTGCCTCTGCCTTCTTTGTAAGTCTGAACAAACTCCTTCCAGCTGTTTTTGGATGTGGAATGAGTGAAGAAAATACCCCTCTGCTGTATAAATAATTTAACTACAGGGCTACCCCAGAAAACAGAGCTGAAGTTTGAAACTTGTCATAGACAAGTTCCCACTAAAGAGTAATGTTTTTTGTTTGGTGTTAGGATAATTGTTTTGGATTTACAAAGATAAAATCCTTAGAAGGGTGTGAGCTGGATGAGATTTTGTTCCAGTATCTGTAGGTGTGTACTTAAAGAGATATGACCACTATATGAGTGCAGTGTGCAGCAATCAATGTTTTAGATCTTGCAAGGGGTCTAAAACTGAACAGGTGTGGAATAAAGACCTTGCCGTTAGAATCTATAAACTGAACACACCACATAAGTGTAGAGCAAGGAACAAACTGTGCCTACACACTGCAAAGATGGTCTTCTAAACTGTGCAAACCAGATTTTCTTTCTCTGTTCCCGACCCTTTCTCCTTAAAAAAAGTAGGAAATTAAATGCAAAATGCCATTGTTAATGAAGTGTTAAGTTTGTGAGATCAAGCATGCAAAAGTCATGACATTTCAAGATTTAAGGCTATTATCAGGATTAGATTGCTCCCAATGCACATATATAGCCCCTTATTAAATGCAGACCTTAAAGTAGTGCTCTTGCTTGTTAATGCATTGTATGTATTTATTGATGTATATCGTAATATGCATGTACACAGTACACAAAGTGGCTGAGTTAACATGGCTTGAGTGCCTGAGTTTGCAAGGGAAAGTTGTGTTCATGCTGTTTTTTGAATGTATTGTGTAAGTATTATATTATGTTGTGTATATATGTGTGTGTATATTTATGAAAACTGAAGCACATTAAACAATCTGTTTCCCAGCTTTGTGTTGTGGCTGTTAGAATTTAATTCTTGTTGTTTAAGACATTAGGATGATGTGAAATGAAAAAAAGGAAAACGTTCTCCTCCCCTTAAGTCCTCCTCCTCCCCGAAGCCAGAAGGATATTGTTAGTTGCTTTAAGGAAAGATATTTTTTAGCTCCCTGATGTGTCAGCAAAGGGGTCTTTAATCTTTACGGGTAAAAATTAAAGTCAGCCCACTCAATTTGTACACTGAACGTTTAGGTGGCATCTGAAAAAGGGGGAACTACATCTCAGTGACACAGGATCACATTTTCAGTTCTTTTAAAAACTACATAATCCTTCAAAAATTATCGTAAAACGGGCTTTGCTTTTATTACTAAAAAGCCCCAGTCGCCCACGCACCCGATTCCTAGTAAAACCCTGTAAAGGTACGGAATTACAAACAGCAGATCACGCCGAAAACATCTCAGGAAGCACATCTGCGCCGTATGGGGGAAAGGGAATGGGGAAGTGATTTTTCTCTAGAAATCTTCTCAATCTTCACCAGTGGATCGGACAGTTTTCTGAGGGGAGGCTACTTTCCAAAGTGAATTCTATTCTCTGTTAGAAATGCCCCTTTCCCACACGCTACGGACCCGTCCCCGCCTCTCATCCAGTTCGCTAAATCTCCAGTGGAGACGAACTCTTCAGAGCAGGCGCTGGAGACCCAGATCGGTGCGGATTGTAGTATTTTTGTGTCAACGCGCGAGCCGCACGCTGCTCCCCTTGCACAGGGGCTGCCCGGGAAGGCTGACGCGCATACACACCCGTATACAAACAGACACACAATATCACACACACGGTGCTAGGGTCGTCACACGAGCACAGATGCCTGATGCACAATTACACATTCGCCCCCTACACAAACGCTGATCTAATGGGGGGGGGGGGGTTTCAAGCCGTTTAAATGGCTACAGAAAATGACAAAGCCTTTCCTAAAAGGTCCCTTCAGAGAACCAGTTCTGCCCCCTAATTCCACCGGCCCCCCGATCAGTTATTGCCCATCCCCGTTGCAGCAGGATGCCAGCGATCTGGAGTCATGCAGCTGGCTTGGGCACCATTGGCTCATGAGGATGACACGCAGCTGCAGGAGTTAACATCTGGCGGCTAGCCCAGGCGGCTGCAGTCCTGTTATGGAGCGGGTGTGCATGCGAGCCAGCTCCCTTGCTCCTCCTCCTGGTCGGGATGGGGGGAACCTTGCATCACCGCCCAGCGCTAGCTGCGCTCCCCCTTCCTTCGCTCTCTCGGCGAGGCTATTAATAGCATGACATCAGCCCGGGACTCGCAGCCAGAGTAAATACCAGCGCTGCCCACTCGGCTATATAAGGAGGGTGATGCAACCTCTCGCCGAGCCAGAGATTCAGACACACACCGAGAAGCAGCCGCCGCTCTCCAAGCGGCAAACTCGGAACTGCCCGGCAGGGACTGGAGCCCCTCCAGCCAGCGCGCCCGGCAGGGACCCGCGCGGACAGACCGAGCCGTCCTGCTGCTCCCCGGCTCGCGTCTGCTCCGTCCCGCTCTGCTTGTCCCAGGCGCGGCAAGGCGGCGTGAGAAGCGGCGGGGGAAAGGTGAGTGAGTTTGGAAAGGGGCAGGGCGGGGGAACGGGGACTCGCCTCGCCTCGCCTGGCCGGGGAGCGCCCGGACTTGGCTAAGGAACTTGATGGTGGCGAGCTCCGGGGGACCCTCCTCCTGGCCCCGCTCACGCGGGTGGGCTGGGGAGCTCGCGAACCGCAACTGAAAGCAAAAGTGCGCTCGGAAGAGCGAAGTTTTTGACTCCTGCTGGGGCCACGCACAAGAAGCCCCCCCGCCCCCCCCCCCCCCCATTTCTCCTGCTTCGGAGTCTCTGACCCGCGCCCTAGACATCCCCCCGCTTGGACAGTGCAATCGCGGCTCCCCCCGCACAAGTCACCGCCGCTTCGGCTTAACCCGGGGCGCTCAGCCGCGCGTCTGACCCGCCGGGAGCCGGGCGCTCTCACTGGGGCCAGGGGCGCCGCTTCCGGGGGGGACGGACCCTGCGCATCTGGCCCTCCCCCTTCACCCGAGAGACGGGGTTTCTCCCAGCTGAGCGGCCAGGGTCGCTTTACTGCCCGATTCATTCGTTTCTCTTGGGCTGGGGGTAGCGCTCGAGTCCGTAGGGCGGCGCATTGCTCGGCAGTAGGAGCGCGGCTCTGCGGGGCGCCCGGTGCTCGCAAGCTGCTGCCCAAGTTGTTGTGCCTGCGATACAGTCCTTTAGAGAAAAAAGTTAGTAACCAAGAGCTCAAGGCACCCGCAGACTTCAGTTAATGCGGGTCACACCGCAATGGCGGTGTCTGTTGAGAGCCGGGGCTACATATAAGTGTTGTAGGGTCCCAAACGAAGTTATTTTCCCTTATGTTATTTTGTGGAAATATTGACCTCTTTTGAGTATTTGATTAGCGTACACACAGACGAGAAGTAATATCACCCTGCAAGGTGATGAATAATTAAATAGTGGGGAAAGTCACTAGGAGATAACAGTCATTTTTTTGCCCCTCTACTGATGACTGACATGAATAAGATCAGTTGCTGACCTGTTGCCTAACTGAGCAGGGTTGAGTGACGACGCAACAGAAAAACTGTTACACAGAACGAGTTTCCTGTGTGAAATCGATTTTCTTGGTAGCAACAACAGCAGAGAAGTTCGGCAAATAAGCAGGCAGATACGATCTGGGATATCAGAATCCTAAAGGTCAATTTGAGTGCACAGAGGTTGTGAACTATAATTGCTCATAATGCCGTTTCAGATTAACCTGTATAGCTCACAGGATTTATTGCGTCAGCGGCAGAGGAAAATGAATTCATCTAGGGAAATACAATTAAATCATTCATCTGCAGTTAAGCTAAAGGAAAGCTAGGAGTGAGGGTGACCTGAAGTGTTCACTTTTAATATTAGCATTAAACTGAAGGACACTTTAAATAACATAAAGGCTGAGTTTGGACTTTGGAATAGAGAATGTGCCCTGACACATCAAATGTCAGAATGTGAGAGGTGAAAACTAAAAGTTGGGGGAAAATCATTACACAAACTGTGGAATGGGATCTTCATCAGGAAATGTCATGTTTTTTCTTGATCATAAGCTTCAGATGGAGTGGCTTGCATTTGCGCCAGGGATGAATTGAGCCTCTGTGGTGCTATTCTGTGGGGTGTTCAGCACCTCCAACTCCCAATGACTTCAATGGGAGATGAAGGTGTTCAGCACCTCACCAGATTGGGATCCATGTAGTTGTATGGACTTGTAGTTAAATAGAAAGGTTTAGATGTGATTATTTTCTTGGGCTAATTATAGAGCAAGCCAAAGTGTGTTAGGTGCTTTACAAACAGAGTAAACCAGGTCCTTGCCCCATATAACTTGCAGCCTAAGATAATTTACAGACAGATGACTGGGAAAAAGGGAGGCAAAACACATTTTTAACTCTTGCTTATACTATTATAATATAGGAAGCTGTATGTTACATCTTGAAGAAAAAATGTTTTTGAACAGAGGAAAATACCAACATTACAATTTTATGTCTATTTATCAAGTATACAAAAGGTATCTATCTAGCACTCTCCGTACCTCTGATATAGTTCTGATTTATTATTATTTGTATTCTCGTAGTGTCTGGAGCGCCAGGCATAGAGCAGGACCCCACTGTGCTAGGTGCTGTACAAACACAGAACAAAAAGACAGTCCCGGTCCCAAACAGTTTACAAAAAACAAGCGGAAACTAGCAGCAAACCCCACCAAAGGAAAACTGACCCAGAACAGTACTCCTACAAACCTACCCACCCACAAACCCCTTCAAGCCCTTCTCTTTCCTAAAGCCTGAGTAAGTAGAGATGCCTTCCAGCATGTTTTGAAGGTCAGCAGACTTGGGCTATTTCAGACCAAAGGGAGCCGCAAGTTCTAAAGTCAAGGGTGCCCATAGAGAACACTCCCCCATCACTCTTACATCAAGGAGACACCAGTAAAAGCAAATAGGGTTATAAAAGGAATTTTAGCAGAGTTTTGTGGATATTTGAAAATAACTCCTCAAATTACCAATGGAAATCCAGCATAGACAATATTTCTCATGATATTTTCCCTGAAAGCTCTGAACATTTTTGGTTTCTTTTGGTGGTAATACTGATTTTAATTAAAAGTTTATTCACATATTTAAAAAAAAAAAAACAGCCCTATCACCAGTACTGAAAATTTAGGGATAGCTCAGTGGTTTGAGCATTGGCCTGCTAAACCCAGGGTTGTGAGTTCAATCCTCAAGGGGGCCATTTAGGGATCTGGGGAAAAAACAACACTGTTAGGGACACTACTTGGTCCTGCTAATGAAGCCAGGGGACTGCACTTGATGACCTTTCAAGGTCCCTTCCAGTTCTATGAGATAGGTATATCTCTGTATATTACTTGGGGTGGGCTAGAGAAATGGCTTTTTTAATTTAGATCTCTGATTGGAATGAATTAAACAGAATTAGCCATATAGAATTAAGCCATCACCATGAGCTAAAACAACAGTGACAGCTAATGCACATAGCTAAGGCTTCCTCTATCCACATACAATGATGGGTTCAATCCCATTGGGAAATAGAAAGAACCTATTTGAATGTGTTGGTGAAATGCTAAATGCTGTTGTTGGTTTGTCAGCTGGAAATCAGAGGGATGTTTCTAATTTGTTGGAGATGAGTATCCTCTAGCGCTCTGAGATTATAGGATTAATGAGTATCAATACTTAAGATGACTCATGAGCGGGGGCTTCCTGAAGTGAATAAATTTCCCAAGGTCTGTTGGAATAACAAATAGTTCCAGGGAATTTTCCCTTCTTTAATAACTGACGGTGAAATCCTAAACTCACTGAAATCAGTGGGAATTTTCCATTGACCTCAATAGGGCCAGGATTTCATGTGGAGTTTGGGAACTCCTCGGTACTTCTATTTTTATTGAAAACGAGAAAGTGCTTGGAAAGCCTCCAAACCTGGGATTTGGTGACCAGGGCAAGGGAATTCTACATATCGGTAGTTCACTAACTTTAGATTTTTGTATTTACCCTTTACAAATATTTAGCTCTAGCCCAGATTCTGCTCTCAGTTACCGCAGTGTAAATCTAGAGTAAATTTCTGGATAACTGAGCGAAGAATCTGGCCTTTTGTTAGAGTACATAATAATCTTCACCACCACCCAAAGCTGCAAAGTTAAAGCACTGACATAAAGGTGAGTGCACAAATCTAGGCTGACTACACAGAGCCTTCCTTTATGTACGCAGATAGCCCTGAGGCAGTTGTCTACTTAGCTGCTAGGGAGTTAATTGCAACTGATTTTACTATAATTACCATACGAATCAAGAACAGGTAATACTGCAGTAATCCCATTACTACAAGATATACAGTTGACTGCATCCCGTGAGGAAGTAGAAAAAGCAAATATGGTAAAATAATCTGAATTTTATCCAATTTTTTAAAAATAAGGGTCAGATCCTTCACTGGTATCAACTGGCATAGTTCCATTGAACTTAATACAGCTACATCAAGTTACAGTGATGTTTAATCATTTAAAATACTTAATTTTAAGGGTGTGCAAGGGCACTTTCAGATTTCACAAGAGCAAAAGAATAAAATATACTTCCAATTTTGCATTATTCCTTCCCTCCAATTCTACCTCTGCCTTGATACCTCTGAGCATATATAGCTCTTTACGCTTGAGCCAACTTTTATTACAAACTGCTTTGCAGGAATTTATCTTTTGATTTGAACAATTATGGGTCAGATTCTAATCTTGCTCAGTCACACCCATGTAAATCTAGGGATCCAGTGGAGTTACTTTGGATTTACACAGGTGTAACTGAGGCCAGGATCTGGCCCATTCCTTCCAAGCTCGAATATAGAAGTATAGCTTTTAGTATGAGAGAATCATTTATTTTGTGTCTTTTTACAATTTTAAAATTTAAAACCTCTTCAATTGCCATTTTTTCCTTCTATGGGTCCTTCTCCTTTCCTCCCTCCCACCCCAATACTATCCTCACACACCCTGCCATGCTTGAAGGATTCACAATGCCAGTTTACTTTGCAGAAAAATCCTGAAAATGGACTTGCATAATAAGATAGAATCTAAAAAACATACATCCATTTAAAAATTGACTAAATATAGATGCATTCACTTAGGATCTGAGCCTGCATTGCTTGATTTCAATGGAAGTTTGGATTGCTCAAGGAATACATGATCAGTCCTTATAAAGTAGACAGTAACCGTTCTCTTGCAACCATTATGAGCTACAGTGTCAACTCGCACACCTTTCCATGAGACTCTAAAATAAATCTATAAATGTGTGTGTATACATATATGTACACATACATAAATAGTGTAAGAATGTCATCTCAACCTATGCAAAAAATATACAGGGATTGGTTCATAGTTATGAAAATGCAGCTCTCTTCTGTCAAATCTGTTTGGCTTGTTAAGATTATTGAAAGACTATTCAATGTTTTATTTTGTTCCTTTTCAGCAAAATGATGCTCCAAAACCCAGGCCAGGTATCTGCATCAGAAGTCAGCGCCTCCGCAATTGTTCCCTGTTTGTCTCCTACAGCGTCACTGGGGTTTGAGGATTTCACAAATCTAACCCCACTGGTGAAGGAGGAATTGAGATTTGCCATCCAAAATAAGTGCCTATCCCACAGGATGTCTTCCACATTGGATACAGTGACCGTGTTGGAAAGACCTGTTGAAATGTCTGTTCTGAAAGCAGAGGTATCATTCCTTCGATAATATTTCCGTTTGATTGATTAGTGTTCTGATTTAATGTACCACAAAATATTCCAAAGACCAAGAATGATATAATCTCAAACACAGGCAGTCCTCAGGGGACTTAATCTGTCAATGTGTTCAGTGCTTTAGTGTTTCTTTATTTCTGTTTTCTTTAGATGCTACTGTGAAACACTATTTCACCTTTCATTTCAGTTAGGGCCAGTTTATTTTTAGCCTGACACAAGTAATAACTTCCCTTATTAATGGGAGTATCTCTAGAGATACTCTGTATCTGGCTTCACTACTGACTTGCTGTAGGGCCTGGAGCAAGTCACTGCAATTTAACCTTGATGTAGTTAGTTGAGGTCATCTGCAGGTGGGAGGTAAAGGGTTGACTTTCCTCAGCTCGCTACAGGGAAGTAAAATCAACCACTAGGATTTTATATCAAGGTCACTATCTATCTCAATATAAAAAGACACCTTTTATTGCAGTGAAGACATAGCTTAAATTTGGTCAATAGCCATGAATAGGGTGACCAGACTGAAAAATTGGGACGGGGGTGGGAGGTAATAGGAGCCTATATAAGAAAAAGACCCACAAATCAGAACTGCCCCTATAAAATTTGGACATCTGGTCACCCTAGCCATGAATTGGTTGTAAATCAGTTTTCTGGTTGTGAACCTACCAGGTGGCCAAAAAGAAAGCGCTAAGCTGTATAATAGTACCCTCTTCTGAAGAAACCAGCTGTGCCATTCCTAACCTCGGGGGGAGGTGGGGCAGATTGTGAATTCATGCATATTGGTATAAGTCTGAGTAACTCCACTGAAATCTATGGAGTTATACTAGTGTAAAATCCAAGTGAGATGAGAATCTGGTCCATAGGTCAAAGTTACTTTGGGTTTACACTGGAGTAACTGAGAGCAGAATTGAGTGTAAAGAGTGAAACTTTTTGAGAATTCCATACACAACCATTGATCCCCACTCCATACTCCTATTGGCATCAGAGGGTGTTCAGTGTGTAAAGATGGCTGGGTTGAGTACAGCTAGTAGATCTTAGACACTGGCATAGTACTCTGCTATCCAACCACCAGACTAGGGGCCTGCATCTGCACATCATTATTACTCAGACAAAACTCCTCCTGACTTCAGGGAATTAAACATTAGTCAGTAGAATAAAATCTGAATATATTTTAATTTAAAAATGTTGGCTTAAATAACTCTTCAGAATGTGACACATAAAGGACCTCATTCTGATCTGATACGCCAGGTTTCCATTGATGACCTCAGAGGTGTTACTCCTGATTTACACTGTTGTGAGATCAGAAGCATACCTCTAGAGTGTCTGATGCTCTGTGTTGGTAACACACCTATTAGTGCTAACCTTTAGTGCTACCATTATTTTAAAAGTCAGCAATTATCAACATGATTATTCTGCATTTACTGCATCATGCTGAGTATGTGCATCTTGAATCTTGCTAGTTTTCGCCCCAAGAAGATGAAAGGAAAAAGAGAAGAAGGGAAAGGAACAAAATTGCAGCTGCAAAATGCCGAAACAAAAAGAAGGAGAAAACAGAATGTTTGCAGAAAGTAAGTTACTGACTTTGACTGTTCTCAACCTATTTCCTCTTTCTGTTATTTGAGCAAATAGGACAATGTCTTCAGGCTAAAGGTCAGGACCGGGAGTCAGGAGATGTGGACTCTGTTCCTGTCTCTGCTACAAGACTTCCTGTGTGATCTTGGACAAGTCATTTACCCTCTTTTCCCTAACTGTAAAATGGAGATATTTAGCCACCTCACTTGAGTGGTGGAAAGCTGAATTCACCAATGGGTGAAATTCATCTTTGTGCAGAAGGCTGGCACAAGGCCTTTGCAAAATCCTAGGACACTGGGGTGAATTTTACCCAAATGCCTTTAGATCAAATTTGGTTAACAATGAAAGATATATGAAAAATAACTGAAGAAGGAGAAGAAAACATTGTTGAAATTTTAGTGAATGATAGTGTTATTTATATGGATAATACTAATCTGAAAATGTAAATGGAACACGAGGAATTAAAATTACATTTTACATAATGTACATTATAGATTCTAATAAGCTATGCTTACTCCATGCACCAAAACTTGATTTTTCTATGAAATGGCTCTCCAGTTAGAAATGATCACTGATGTAGTAGCTTAACAAATTGAAGCTGCATCTCATTTGGTTTATAATTAACACTACTGATTGAACTTTTCAGAGAAGTAACTTTTACAAATCACAAGCTTATTTACTATTACTATTACTTATTGATACCATAAGCTTATGCCACTGCAAAACAGTAATGATGTCATAAGAGTCCTATAGACAAGAGCCCTATACACAGGGTAGCACAGAGGACACAAGAATAGGCACAAAGTATCCCTTATGGTGCTAATGTCTGTCTCCATTAGCAAGTTTGTGATTAGTAGCGTTTAGTATTTAGTGCATTAAGAGTATTAAGCAGTCTCTCAAAAGCCCCATATTAGTGACTGTCTCTTCAGAAAAGTGCAGGGAGCCCATTAACATCACTCCTTGTGTTGGTCAGAGGGGCTTATCAAAGAAAAGCAGGGTGTTGCTTCTTATCCTACCCCAAAATGAACGGACTGCCTCCACAGGCTCTAAGTCCCTGCTGGCCTGGGAACAAGGAACCAGGCTAGAATCAAGGATTTAGATCCTGGGGTGCAGTTCGCTGGAACCTCTACTCGGCCGTTGGACTGGCCAAGTAAGTTCATAATGGCTTTTTGTTGTTGTTGTGGTGGTGGTGGTGGTGGCAAATAAGCTTCCTTCTGGCCAAAGCAATGTTGGCAGGTAGCTCTATTGAATTTGGCTTTGTGACCATTGTCCTATTTCTTTAAAGGGCAAAGAGGGTCATTGTCTGAATCTGTTCTCTAGACTATTATATACTGGTGAAGTACAGTTGCATAGTTATGACTAATTAAGAAGCAGGTAGTTTCTTTCTAACCCAGCCATCATGCTTTGCTACCATTAAAGAGTGGCAACCATCACAATAACATTATGGTTAACTATGTAAAATACTCACTGTAATACTTATGTCTGTGCTCTGTGACTAGGAATCAGAAAAGTTGGAAACTATCAACGCAGAACTAAAGGCCCAGATTGAAGAGCTAAAGAATGAGAAGCAACATTTGATATACATGCTCAATCTCCACAGGCCAACTTGCATAGTTCGAGCACAGAACGGGAGAACACCCGAGGACGAAAGAAACCTCTTTATTCAACAGATCAAAGAAGGAACATTGCAGGGTTAAGGCAAACCAAGAGTTCTCATAGTGCATCTTTACACCAAAAAACCAGAAACCATCGAGGATTTGACTCAATGTGTATCTGTAGGATCCTATTAGTCTAGAACCGTTAGGCAGGGGAGATTGCTTTGTTAAGCAGGAAGGATCATGTTGGCTTAGCTGTGATTCTTCCTCTCCAAAGATTTGGTCTCGATCAAGTCGAAGAGTCCTCTGCCTCAACTCTAGGTTTTAGTACTTGTCATACTTGCTGTTCCTAGAAGCTACAGACAACAGCTCCGGAAGTTTTAGGTCTCTGTAGTGTACAGTGCCTGCACTCATGATGTTTGTGTTAGAACACTATGACTTCCAATGATGCACATCGTACCGACAGCTGTGCTGGATGGACACTATCTTTCCTTGTTGCTGGTAGGGAAAGCACACTGAGAGTGTTTTTAAAGTTTTGCAATGTTTCCAGAATGATGCTTTCTGGCAGAATGTGTTGCTATGTGATGGGACATACTGTAGTCTAACCTAATGCTGCAAAGACTTTCGTTTCAAACTAAGCAGTGTACTTTTTTTTTTTTCACAACACTTGTGTGGGTTTTTTTATGACTCAGCGGCAGATTCTGAGAAGTCTGAGAGATGTGACAAGTGTCAGTTTCTTGCCAAATGTCCATGTAACTAAGTTTGCATTTACTGAACTGAAAACCTCACTCACTGTTCTTCAGGAATTGCAATTTTGCCATGAAAAATAGGAAAGCACCTTGGCCTTTGTGCACCCAAAGTATAATATTTCATATGGGTGATATTTCAAATAACTTAATGGAAACAAAATTACACAGTAAAAATAGACTTGAAAAATCTAATGATTCCCTAATGTCTTGGGTTCTGAGCATGCAATCTTTATTCAGGCAAAACTCCCATTTATCATTCATTCTGAGTGAAATTTACCCCGTGCAGAGGGCAGGTGCAAGGGCTATACATCATGTAAGCCCTATTTTGACGCTATAAATGTAATTTAAATAATGCATCCACCTTATGCTGGCCCTCTGCACATGGGTGAATTGCACTTTTTGGGAAGAGGGAACTAACCAGGAAGGGACTTCAATAAGACTTTTGCTTGAGTAAGGATTGCAGGATTGAACCCCAAATTTGTGAATCACAGAAAATAGAAATGGAAAAGACTTAATACATTAGATCACACAGGGGCTGATTCTGCACACCTTTACTCAAATTAGTAATCCTGTTCACACAAGTAGTCCCACATGTAGCTCTTACTCATGTCAGCAATGGTTTGAAGTCTCTCACCCTGTCAGGATTATTTCTTATTGCCAGATAATTTATACAGGGGAAAGAATTCTGACTGTAGTAATTTTTCTTTCATATTTGAGTGGTAACTGCAGCCAACCAAAATGCTGTTTAGAATCCAAGAATAGCCTAGAACTTAACCTAAGGGTAGGTCCATACTTACCTCCAGGTCCGGTGGTAAGAAGTCGATCCTGGATCGATCCCGCAAGTGCCTGCTGTCGACGCCGGTACTCCTGCTCGGTGAGAGGTGTACGCGGAGTCGACGAGGGAGCCTGCCTGCCGCGTCTGGACCCGCGGTAAGTTTGAACTAAGGTATTTCAACTTCAGCTATGTTATTCACGTAGCTGAAGTTGTGTATCTTAGTTCGAAGTGGGGGGTTAGTGTGGATCAGGCCTTGGTGATGTAGTGAGTAACTATTTTTTACTTTTTTAAAAATCTAACCTTAGATATTTTGAACTATTAGTTGAGCTGCTGGACTAAAGAGCTAGAGTTATGAGTGTTTAAATTCTGATGTTTCTGTGAAATCCTCAGATTGTTTAATCCTATTAAATATTATCATTACAGTTTTCTGTAAAAGAAAATATTATCCTTATTTATCACTAATATTCCTAAGAAGTTGAAATAATAAATATTGCAAACAAGACAAAACTGAAAACACAAGTGTTGTACTGTTTTTTATTTTTACTTTTTGGTGTCTAATATTATATATTTCTAAACTTCAACGCTTCTATTTGGGACACCACTATTTAAAAAGTGCCTGATTCTTGCCTCTCATGAAGTGTTCATCATCTTGCAGGATTGGGTTCAGAGATTTCATATCTCAATCAGTGGTGTCTAATTGCTTAATAATGCATTTTAAATGAAATAAACCATAAAAATGGAGCTTACAGTACATAATATTTTACACCAGTTCTGCAGTGTTAAAAATACAATTTCAATCTAAACCAATAGATACCTCAACCATCAGCTTCTTACTTTACAAGCCCCAAATGGGTAAACCAGATATCATACCAGATCCCTTTTTATTTTTATATTCTGCAACAGAACTTCTTAATACACTTTCCTAAGATCTGGATATACTGTAATGTCCTATATCATGTTTCAGATATGTACTTCAAGCACTTGAAAGGTGAATGTATAAAATACTATATATTAGGCCACATTCAGTCCTGGGGACCAAGTCTCTCGTTGCAGATTATATGGAACTCCCAATGACTTCAATGAGAGTTTCTCAGATCCTGTGGTTGGAGAACAGAGTCCCCTCATGCAATTCCACTGGCTTAACTGGAGTTACACAATGGATAAATTTGGCCCATTGTTTGGCTGACACAGGAAATACATAGAACGTGTTTCAATAACCTTGTCAAATGAATTTTCATTAGCATTTGACTTCTGTAATATAGAAGCAGTAGATCTAAGCATAATCCAGATACCAAACTCCTTGGCTTTGTCCTTTGTGCAACAAATATCAGCAAAGGCAAAATAAAAAAAAAGTTTGTCACTTATGCTGTTATAAGGTATTAATACAGGGACTGGCTTCATTTACTGTTCAACATAATCACAAAATTCGTGTCTCTTCTTTAGGAATTTTGTACAGTTGCTATTAACTGTATTACTGGTGACGCAGGCGTCATGCATTTGCTGCTTGAGTTAAACATAAATGTTATTTACTAGCATGCCAAATGTTAATGTGGCATCACTACTTTTGTCAGAAGGTATTCTGTTTTTATTTCTATCTGTTCAGTCATTGCTGCTTTGCACTGTGAGTATGTGTGTGTGTGTGTGTGTGTGTGTGTGTGTGTGCATGCACCCGTGTGTATGTGCAAGTATAATTCATAAGTTATGGTACTGAAGTTAATTTGAATATACCCAAGAAAGCAATGTCTAAAAAGGCTAGACATGAGCAATGCATTGCATGGGTTTAGTAAATGTCTACTTTATTCGGGAGAACCTTTAAAACAGCATTAAAAGCAATTTGTTTTCTATTCTCAAGGTTATGTTTTGATACTTTAATAAAAAATAATTAATATACATTTGCTCATGTGTGACTTCATTCTAAGATTCATTCAAAGTCTGGAAACAATTTCTTTTCTTAGAAGAACAAGAAGCTATTTTAAAAAATATGTTTCCAACAATAAGTTTTTGGAAGTTGAAACTGGCATTGTTTACTGAACTCTATACTCCTCTTGATATACACACTGCCCAGGAATGCTAGGCTGCTGGCTTCATACACAGCATAGTAGTTGCATCAGGGGACTCGTAGCCAGGACTTTTATGCTGTGAGATGTTGGGCAAGTCACTTTAGCTCTCCATGCCTCGGTTTACTCATCTGCCAAATGGGGCTAATACATATGTTAGAGGGCTGCTATAGAGCTTCATATTTATAGATTGCTTTAGGATGCTAAGATGGAATGTGCTATATAAGTGCAAACTGTTAAAAATTACAGGTTGGGGATCTGGGGATTTTGTTATTGGTTGTTTATTTGGGAAAACGTTAAGGATTATAGCTAAAATATGCAATCTTGTATATTCAGAACCGAGCACCTACATCCATACTAAAGTTCCTAAATAAAAGTGTCCTGGCACTTACAGGTAGGTGCTGACCAAAAATTTTAGCCTGAATACTTTGCAAATAAGAAAAACCCTCAACACAGTGGAAATTCCAGTAGATTGGAGTTATTTAAATATCAGTAGCCTAATAGATCCATTGCATCATTACACAACCTAGCTGGCCAACTGAAACCAGTTTAAAATTTCAACTGGACTTTCTACTAGGAAAGACAGTGGATAGATAGGTGGAATTTGGGACTACCAACTTCAACAGCATCTTTTTTCTTTATAAATGGAACTTCCCTATCAATATATCCCTTTAAAAGACTTGCACCAGCCAACATGCATATATTCAAGCTCTCACCCATTTTCTTCTATCTGCTCTTATTTGGATGGCAGTCATGCTTTAGCTAGTGTGGTTTTGACTTCTTGTCTCATTTTATCTTTGCTAAATTTGTATTGTAAGCCACCTGCTTGCCTTCAACACAAACTATTAATCACAGGTTTGTTTTAAAAAACCTCATCAACAGGCTAGGCATTGCTGATGTTAATTGTATTTATGTTATATAATATTTATTTTAAAACATATGATCTGAAAAAATCTAATTGTGTACATCTCTAGTGTATGTAACATTCTTATCACTATTACTCTTGTTCTCCTTCCCCTATTCCCTCTGATAGTTTGTTATACGTGCTTGTTGCATTTTGTCTTAAATTAGGGCCTGATCTTGCAATTATATCCATGCAGACCCATGCAGATCACATTGCAGAATGGGGGCTTTCCAAAAAAATGTTTGATGGGGCTCACCATGACTGAGACCCACTAATAAGTGTATTTTGTTCTGGGTCTTTTCTATCCTCATAACCTATTTTTACACATTTTGCCCAAGAAAGCAAGTTCAACAACACTGGGATAAATAATCAGTGAGTCAATTCAATTAATTAAAGGGTAGACACTCCCACAAAGTGAATAAAAATAACCATTAATTCCATGTTTTAGAACAGATTAAGGGGCTGTTTTAGACTCTAAGAGTATAGGTTGGCATTTTATAAGTTTGTAGCTTTACCTATTAAAATGTTAACAAGATCACAGACAACAGATGTTCTGGTCTTGATGTTTTTGTAGAAGAAATCTTATAGGTGGTTACAAAACTCATAGAAAGAAATCACCCACAAATGTAATTATAGGAGGGAAAACACAATCCAAATTATGTTAAGATGAACAAAAGCAAAAAACAGAATAACTAGTTATGGTTATACTATGCTTTTTAAATGTTACTGATGGAGGTCACCTAGTGGTGGTTAGCAGTAACTTCACATGCCAGCTTCAAATCTTGTGAAATTGTTAAAAGGTGCACAGTTAGGCACCTCTCTGTCCTTTCTTACCCCTTTCCTCTCCCTGAATCCTGTAAATATTTATGTATGTGTTTAACTTTATTACTGGGAGTAGTCCCAAAATCAAAGTAATTACTTGTGGAAGTAAAGTTAAGCTAATGTACAAGTGTTTGCAGGATTGGGCCCTGAGATTGTAGTTGACAATGTGGACTGAGACTTGCTGCTACATTTATCTTATTTTATGCAGCAGGTGGCCAGAGCTTGCAGCTGACGTTCACTAATACTATCAAACACAGTTCAGTAGAAAGGACCATATTACTAGCATTGGCCTCAATCGTGCAAATGCCTGACTTCAATGGGACTATTTCTATGGGTAAACTTACTCACATGTGGATGAGAGTGCAACTCCCACTGGGACCGTGCTCTCCCTGGCTTGGGTAAACAGAGCTCTCCCATTGCACCCACTCCTCCTTTGCTGGTGTAGTGAGAGCTCTTCATCCTGTTTAAATCTACTTTAACCATCAGAACTGAGGCACAGAGAGATTAAGTGACTTACTCCAGGTCACAAAGAAATCCAGAAAGCCAGTGGTGGATTTAGTAGCAGAACCCAGAAGTCCTAACTCCCAGTCCCAGTATTGCCAACTCTTGTGATTTTATCACGAGTGTTCTTCTTAAAGCCCCAGCTCCTACAGGTATGCAATTAGATGAGCATCTCAGTGTTCATGGTTGCAGAGAAAAGCTTGACAATGTGACCGGAGTTACCATAAAGACTCAGAAATGACAAGACAAATAAAATGAACCCAAAATATATTATATTTTTAAAATTTCATTATTTGTAAGCAAATCTCATGATTTTTGGGCCTTACTCATGATTTTAGAGTGCTTGGGGTTGTCCATGCTGCATTCTCTGCTCTAACAAGCAGGCACTCTATGCTCTTTCTTGCATGACACATCCTAATGATGATGCTGTTAGAAAAATCAATTATCTGTGGAGATTCTGAAAGGGTCTAAAGACTAGACTTCACAGCTAATAGTGAAGGGGGGGAAAGTTGGGTATTGTAAAAAATTTACTTGTTTTTAAAGTAACATTCAAACATCATGCTGCTCTCTGCACCCAATCAACAGCGGTGAGCAAAGCCATTTCACTGTACATTTATCTTAGTAGTCATTTTTATCTTATTTCTCAGGGCAGCATTCAATTGCATTCTTGAGCCTCCTCTCCCTTTGTGCACTGACCTGCCACTTCACTTCTCTTTAGAGATTGTTACTTGAATGAACATAATGTTTCAGTGTCTGCTTATAAGGTGATGGCATGACCATCCCATCATGTACAGAAGCCATTCTTCAGGAAGCTTAAACAACATTAAGGTTGTATAATTAAGCATTCAAAAGTCAGGAAATGTGAATGTTAAAGTTGCAAGCAGAAGCTTAACCTTGCCCCCACTCTGTATATGCCAAACAATAGTTTTCAGTTATATGATCACTTATTATTTCTCAAATAATACAATAATTACACTAGCTCAGTGGTTTGAGTATTGGCCTGCTAAACCCAGGGCTATGAGTTTAATCCTTGAGGGGGCCATTTAAGGATCTGGGCCAAAAATTGGGGATTAGCCCTGCTTTGAGCAGGGGGTTGGACTAGGTGACCTCCTGAGGTCCCTTCCAACCCTGATATTCTATATGCAGTGTCTTGTAGACTTTTGTATTTCTCTATATGCCACACAAAGAGAGCCCATGAAAGTTATATATATATATATACACACACACAAGATGTGAAGCGAATAAGGCAAGGGCTTCTTACAAGAAGCAACTTACTATCATGATATATGGAATCAAAGACATTCTTAAACAGGAAACATTTAGAAAAGAAAACTACAACTACAGACACAAACAGGCTTCCACATAGCCTATGCTCCTGCTTTGTCTCCCTTGTTTACCAGGGACCACACTTCGTTGGGAACTGTATAGCACAGAGATATCTCATGGTTGAATAATATATTGCAAGTTAACATATCATTGTATGTATTGTGGAGGTCATGCATACAACCCCAGGGGGTTGGAGGGGAGTGAGGACTGCAGAGGTTAGTGCATTCAGTTCCTGCAAACTCCTTGTGTGGCTCTCCAGCTGAGCCAAGAGCTATGTCAATGTACTCCAGAGGAGACATGTCCAGCCCTCCTTGGCCAGGATACCTTGCTATGATAGAAGTTGCTGAATGGGGATTGGAGATGGAAGATGAGGGTGTGAAAAAAGTCCTTCCTAATAATAAACTAAACTAAACATACGTATCTCCAGCAAATGAACTTTCAATTCCCTTGCAAAAAAAGCAGTTCCTTCTCTTCAGTTCCTCCTTCGCTCTTCCTCTTCTCCCCTCTCCGCACTGCAGCCAAACCCCACATTCTCCCTACCACTTCCACAGTATCAGCAGGAGCAGCTTTAGGCATAGGGTACGTAAATGGCTGTCTACAGCACCAGGTCTAAAGGTGCACTGGACCACCACTGGAATAGCCACAGCCAGACACCATCAATACAGTTCTGAACATCACTGTCTGTGGCACTTCTGTGCACCCAATATCCTCCCCGTCCCAGAAATGTGCTATCCTTGCCAGGGGCGGCAGGGTTGTAGAAATTTTGGTGGTGCCCAGAATGCTCAGAGCCCGCCCGCCCCCCCAACTCTGCCCCCCGACCTGTCTAAGACTCTGGGAGGGAGTTTGGGTGGGGGGGGAGGACTGGGGTGCAGGCCCTGGGCTGGGGCAGGGGATTGGGATGCAGGAGGGGTGCAGGGTGCAGGATCTGGGAGGGAGTTTGGGTGCAGAAGGGGTGAGAGGTTGGGCTCTGGGAGGGAGTTTGGGTGGGGGAGGGGGCCTGGGGTGCAGGCTCTGGGATGGAGTTTGGGTGCAGGCGCTGGGGTGGGGGTGCAGGCTCTGGAGGGAGTTTGGAGATTGGAGGGTATACGGAGGGAGGGAGTGCAGGCTCTGGGAGGGAGTTTGGGGGCAAGAGGGGGGTGTAGGAAAGGGGAGGGGGTGAAGGCTCTGGGAGGGAGTTTGGGGGTGTGTAGGAAAGGGCTGAGGGCATGCAGCACTTACCTGGGGCTCCTAGGCAGGGCGGGCCGGGGGGCCTCCGCGCTCTGCTACCCCCAGGCACTACCCCCATAGCTTCCTATTAGCTTCAGGGGCGCTTGGGGCGGGAGCAACACATGTGGACACAGACCTGACCCACCCCGCCCAGGGGCCACAGGGAGGGGCCAGCAGCCATGTGGAGCGAGCAGGCAGGAAACCGCTCAGCACCGCTGTGCTGCTGATGGTGGGTGGGGGCCCCGGACTGTTTTAAATTGCCCGGGGGATGTGAGGGGGGGAGCGCCTGGGGGCAGAAGGCAGGGCAGAGGGAGAGACCCAGCCTCAGACAGTGATGGAGCCGGGCCCCAGGCTCAGAATATTCCTGGTGCCCAGGCACCACGGGCTCATAGAACTCACTGCCTATGATCCTTACGTCCTGTTTACTCATGAGCAGCAGGCTCCTCTGGGTCTCAGGTGAGCCCCAGAATCCGGCTGCACTGGTTGGAGTGGTACCATTGCAGTCAATGGAAAGATTCTGGGATGTGTTTGGGAACGAAAGGTTCCTGTCACAGATAACTGGGCAGGAAACAGAGACAAATGACTTGGAGAAAAAATGACACAGGTGACTGGGTGGGTAGGGCTGTGAGAGAAAGGGAGCAGGGAATGACTGGGATATGAGGAGGTACAAATTCCATCTTTGCCTAGGGACTCAAGGCACCTACAACCATCCATGTGTCACAGAAGCATCAACATGATGAACCAGAGTTTGTCTTAAGCAAAAAGAGGACAGTTTGGCCACTATTATAGCTGGGCCCTTCACTCTGAAAGCTCAATGATGCCGAATGTGAGATAAGATTCTACTCTAGTATATTAGCTGGAAGCCGCTAATTCTTTTCTTCCACAAGCACATAAACAGTGAGCTGGCTGCTGGGAAGACATTCAGTTAAGTCTGGCATTTCTGACATTGCCTCAGATTTCTGCTCAGATGAGTAGCTAGGTAAATTTGTGTGTGTCAATGAGAGTGATGTGGCTGTCCTACAGATAGAAAATAGTTTATGCCCAAATAAATTTGTTAGTCTCTAAGGTGCCACAAGTACTCCTCGTTCTTTTTGCTGATACAGACTAACACAGCTACCACTCTGAAAATAGAACCTGTTACTAAAGGAGCTCTCTACTACTACTAAAGGAGTGGGAAAGGCCTGTGTTCTTAGAGATGAACTTCAAAGGTTCTAGACCTAGCTCCTTCTGTGGGTGATTTATGTAGTCCCGGTGGCCAAAATGTTCAGATCGGAGTGTCTGAAGTTAGGCTCCAAAATCTATCTAGACCCCAATTCACTTAACCACATGCTTATGTCCATCCCTCCTCAGGAAATCACTTAAGCAAGTGTATAGTTTTAAGCATATGCTTAAATCCCATTAACTTCAATGGAATTTGAGCATGTAATTACAGGTAAAAATGTGCTTAAGTGCTTTCCTAAATTGGGGCCTTAGGCACTTAAATAAAAGTGGTTTGATTTTCAAAAGTCCTGAGTACCCATGAATCCTAATCAAGACAATGGGAACTGCTGGACACAAAACCTTTGAAAATCAGTCTGCTTTTATTAAAGTGCCACAGATCTCAAAATGTTTTATAAAAGTGGGCAAGTACCAGTACCCCATTTTACAGATGGGGTAATTAAGATACAGCAAAGTGACATGACTGCCCGTACAGTAGATGCCTGATGAGCTTCTGTCTGCATCATTACACGTGACATTGCACTGAATTAAATTAAAAGAAAAAATATACATAATGCCACTAAAAACAGCCAGTTGTTGCCATCACTAGTTATTATTCTGGTAAGAATCTGTCCAATCTTTTTTAAAATTCTGAGTTGTACCTGATATTGCTAATAATGTAACTGTGCCATTGCTTATTCTATTTTAATGCCAGTAAAATAATAATAATGATGAAGAAAAAAATGCTGTCCTCACTTCCTCCAAGGTCATGGAAAGCTGTAATCCAGTGGAACTGTCTCAGTTCATCTGCATGAATTGAAGGACCAGTCACTAAAAGGCCACACTGGTGATTCCAAACCCTGTGTGTGCCATGAATATCTACAGACTCCAAAAGCATTGGAACCAGGCTCAGAACCAGGACCATCAGCACCAAAAACACAAGCCCTTGTGTACATGAGATCAGAATTAAGAGAAAGTCATAATCTAGTCATCTGCTCTAATCCAGTTCTAACATTGGCAGCCTTGGTCAAGTCACTTCTGTGCCTCAGTTTGTTCATAAAATCAGACTACAGGAGGGATTGCTAGTTAAAGTTTGTGAATTTTTTTGGAGATGAAAATCTCTAAATAAGTGTTAAATATTGTTAAGAAACAGTATTAAAATGGCATCTGAATGCTAAGTAACAAGAATTGGGAAATTAGAAAGTATTTCTAATTTTAGATAGATGAGTACATGTATTATTAAAGGAATGGAAGGTGAGTATTATGCCCAGACTCCTTTAAAAATTATTTCTGTATAAAAGGACCCAATTAATTTTATCGGGTCACTCTCGTAACACCACCTAGGTTACCATAGCAGCATCTTGTATGGAAAGACAGATTACCCAAACTTTATGAAAAGGTAATTCTGTTTCTCTAAGTCATGTTAATAAATCCACATTCATCGAGTAAAATGGACACTCACCGACTATCTCATGTGCTCTGTAATGTCAGGTTAATTGAACGTTCAATATATGTAAATTGAAAAAACATAAAGTGTCATATTTTGATTTATAATCCCCAAGTGACAAACTGTCTGAGCAATTAGCACAGAATTATTGCCAGAGATGTGAAATATTAGAATAATAAATCTTTTAAGAGATACACCTGTTAAATGTGCATGAGCTATCATGAATAATGTTAATCGTTTAAAAATAACTCCAGTGGTTGGTGCAATCAGATTTCAAATTAAAATATTAAAATAAAGATCTGAGTCTGGCAGGCGAGTCTGTGTTGTTTGCGCTGCACTACACTGTGCTGGTGAGCTAGATTCAATTTCTGAAACTTGTCTCTTGTTCTCCCAGCCCCCGCGACAACAGTGGACACAGTGGGCCAAATTCAGAAGTGGTGTAAGCACACAGGTCCCCTGGAAGTCTCTGGGCCAAATTAAATGGTGACTAAATGGTGGGGTAAGTTATATGTTGGGCTTGATCCCTGATGTTAGATTGGAGTAAATTGGGGTAATTCCTACGGTTGCCAACCCTCCAGGATTGGCCTGGAGTTTCCAGGAATGAAAGATTAATCTTTAATTAAAGATTATGTTGTGTGATGAGACCTCCAGGAATATGTCCAACCAAAACTGGCAACCCTAGTAATTCCATTGACTTAAGTGGTCTTACTTGAGTATGAAAGACGGGAATCAGCCTGCTGGTTATACATTGCTCATAAACACATGGAAAGGGCAGAGTAACCCTGCACAAATCTGCCATTTGTTGGGGTGCAACATGAATGTAATTTATATGCCATGAGGCAGAAAGTGGAGATATAAGAGGCAGTAATGGCAGATGTTAATAAGTGATGTGGCTGCAGGTAGCACGTTGCCCTTATCTTCTTCCAAACACACTGTTCTGCCCTCCCCTGCAGGATAATCATACTTTCAAAGTCAAATACAGGGACACTGTAGCAGGGATGTCACAAGGAACCGTTTTGGTGGCAGATGAGGGCGAAGAGAAGAGGGGAAGTGGGAGGAGACTGGGGCACCCGCCCCTCTGCCTTTCCAAAGGAAAAACTGGGACACTTTTCAGTAAAGCAGTGTAGGAGAAAACACTATTTATCTCTCTGTGACCCTTTACTGTTTTATCCTGGTCCCCACTCTCCCTTTGCGGTGTAGCGGTCTACCATCTCTCCCCTGATACATACACCATTCCCTCCTGCACTCAACCCAGAACCTCCACATTGTCCTCCATCTCAAACCCCATGCACACCACCCTATCCTCCCCACGCTGGGGGAAAGAACCTCTAACCATTCTACCCCATCAGCGCTGCCCCGTCGTCCACATGCTCCACCACAACTTAGAGCACACTGACCACTCTGCAGGGTCAAGAAGCTCATTCCCACCCTCAGCCCTTTTCTTCCCCTGCCTCTACCTTCAGCCCATGGACACCAAGGCTTCACATGGCAGGGATCCCCTGCAGAGAGGCCTGCATTTCCTCTGCTGAGCCTTCCTCTCAGTGATCTGCAGCCAGGCACGGTGAGGAGGGCCTGCTGCCCCCTACTGGTAGCCAGGCTGCTAGAGCCCCAACAGGAGTCCCACTGTGGCAGCAGGTGCTACTGCATGCTGCCTTGCTACATGGTGCCTATAGTGTGACTAGCAGCATTGTTGTTGCAGATTAGCCCCATTAGTGTCTAGTAACCAACCACCTCTGCAGGATAAGTACCTAAAAGGAGACTGAAAGTAGAAGAGTCCTGCCTAAACACACACTCTGTATCTTACACTCTCCCGTTAGCTGATGTCCCCCCTTTACCAACTTTCTTCCACTTTAGTATCTGTTAGGCTTGTTTTGCATACCCACTACATACCAAATCAGCTCAAGTTACTGCATTTTATCACATACACCAATTTCCCCCCGTGAGTAACTCACGCACTATTTAAGTTACCATTAAATGAGGCCAAACATGCTTAATAACATAATATAGTAATAGGTATTATTATAACTTTCATTCATTATCACAATAGCACAGAGATGGGCAAACTACGGCCTGTGGGCCACATCCGGCCCATGGGACCGTCCTGCCTGGCTCTTGAGCTCCCGGCCGGGGAGGCTAGCCCCGGCCCCTCCCCTGCTGTCCTCCCTCCCCTGCAGCCTCAGCTCGCCGTGCTGCCAGTGCTCTGGGCGGTGTGGATGCGAGCTCCTGCTGGGCAGCATGGTGGCATGGCTGGCTCTGGCCGGGTGGCGCAGCTGCCAGTCCTGGTGCTCTGAGCGACATGGTAAGGGGGCGGTGAGCGGGGGCGTTGGATAAGGGGCAGAGGGTCCCGGGGGGCTGTCAGGGGACAGGAAGCGGTTGGATAGGCGTGGGAGTACTGGGGGGCCTGTGAGGGGGCGGGGGTGTAGATAGGGGTCAGGGCAGTCAGGGGACGGGGATCAGGGGGTTTGTATGGGGGGTGGAATCCCGGGGGTGGGGCACCTAGGTGTGGGGGTTCCCAGGAGGGGGCGATCAGGGGACAAGGAGCAGGGGGTTGGATGGGTCGGGAATTCTGAGGGGGGCAGTCAGGGGGCAGGAAGTGGGAGGGGGCAGATAGGGGGAGGAGGCCAGGCTGTTTGGGGAGGCACAGCCTTCCCTACCCGGCCTACCATACAGTTTCGGAACCCCGATGTGGCCCTCAGGCCAAAAAGTTTGCCCACCCCTGCAATAGCATCTAGCAACCCCAAATGAAATCAAGGCCCTATTGTACTAGGTAACATACAAACACATAGTGAGAGGCCACTACTCTGAAAAGCTAATAACCTAAGTAGAATAGAGAGACAAACGGTGGAAGAAAGGAGTGTTACTATCCCCATTTTACAGATGGGGACCAGAGAGGGCCTTGTATTACTCTCTAGTGACCCACTGGGTGGGCTTATTGTACAAGAAGTAGTTTTCTTATTTTAGATGGATGAAATCTGCTTGGAGGACGATTAAAGTATTCAAAGGGTTTCCTTTTGAAAATAAGTTTGATAACATTTTTTGGTTGTCACAAATGTTTTGAAAAACAATAAAAAGTCATGAAAATGGGTCTTTTCCATATCCTCTGAACTGAACAGAGCTTTAAATATTTTTACTAAACTAGTTTTTAATTTTTTTGACTAGCTCTGATTGCTACATAATTGTTTTCACACCAGACAGAAACAAAACAAATCACTATGATCAAGGGCCTTGAGGGAGCTGGGACAGTATGTAGGAGAAAGGATAAGATTCTGGGGTCTTGGAAACACATTCAATACTCTTCCTACCACCCTTCCTTCACCTCCCTGCTAAGAAAATAAATCAAGACAAAGTAATGCCCCTCAGACTTAAACAGGTTCTGGGTGAGGCTTAACTGATCTTCCAGGGGCTTCTGCCATCTTCTCATTAAAATGTTCTAGACACAATCTCCTATAGGTAATATTTTAGTTGGGTACATGAACAACAACTAGTGAGCTAGAAATGCAGCTTCAAACTAAACACTGAATCAGAAAACTGTAACTAGTTTTTCATAAACTTGAGCTAGCCAGTTTCTTTTCACCACCATTGTCATGAATCTCTATTTGATTAATAAAATGAAAGAAGATGCTTTATTGGACCTGGGAAAGACAAGGACAGATTGTTACAAGCATCTCTTTCAGAGAGACCCAGTAACATTTATTAAAAGATTTGGGACCAGGATCTGAGTCTGGGCCTGGTTTAGGTCTTAATCTCCTGGGCTGGCAGAGATGGGAATCACTGTAGCGGTAGTATCAGTTATTCCTGTGTGAAATTCTTCAGGGGCAAAGGAAGAAACGCCATACAATATTTTAAGTCAATGGACAGAAATTAATGGCATGTCATAATCAGCAAATGACAATACAAACCACAGAAAAATATAAAAATGACATGGGGGAAAATATATCCTTTGAGGCCGGGAAACAAATGAACATTTACAGCCAGGAAGCAGATCATTCAGAAGAGGGGATTTCCCTGGTTTACCCTCACTTCAAATAAATCACTGGGCAACACACACATCCTGTGGGAGGAGAGAGAGAGAGCGTCTTGCATCTAGTGACCTTTCTGGCTGACTCAGGAGTGACATTGATAGACCTGAGAAACCACATGCCATCTTCTTCTATCAGAAGAATAGCTATCCTGCATATGGATGAGGGTAGTGGGAATAAAGAAGGGAAACACAAGAAATCCTTGGGATTCTGCTGGAGTATTGGAGAATATGCTGGGAAAAAAACATTCTTGAATTAGTTCTTCTCATAGCTGGTATTAATGATAAGGGGCCAAATTCTGCCCTCACTTATAATGACTGACTTCGATGGGAGTGAAATTAATGGCAGATTTTTAACAGGCATATAATTGTGGGCAGGATTTGGTTCATGAACCCCCTGTCTTTTACTCATATTTAATGGATAATCTATTTCTGATATACAATTTGATTACTCGAAAATAGATACTAATAACTGTGACTCTGAGAGTCTTTAATACACGTATGTGCATGCATCTCCCACTGACTTCAACAAGAGCTGTAGGCATTCATCTGTGAGAGTAGTATTTCATGAATCATGTAAAGCTGTGGAGGTATTTTACCATTTCTAAGGTGGTGAATAAGAAACACAGCAGACAACAGCCCAAAATGCGGAGTTTCTGTTCACCATCTCCTTCTATGAAATGTGGTATTTCAACCACACGCTTCTTACCAAACAGTCCTTATATGAGCTCTTGTGAACAGTTCAAAGGCTGCAACCAGATACTTGCTTGGTGGATGGCAGGCAGACAGAGCAGAACTGAAACAGAAACTCTCTAATGCACTTGCTCACAGCAGCCTTCTCCCTTAATAACTAAGTACTACCCTCCCCCAAACAATAGCACAATTCATTGGAACAAATTCTCCACTGATTTTATATCCTGTGCACTTCCACTGACATCAACATCATTCAGCAAAGTCCAAGTACTGTAATGTGCAGGAAGCGAAGAGGCAAGGATCATGAATGTAATATGCAAGAATGTCTTTAACCACTCATGATCCTTGCATATCTCTTGCATTAAACCTTGAATAATTTATCTTTGCAAGCCTTGCATCATTCATGGGGGATCCTTGCACTTTTGTCAGTATGGTATACTATTTCATAGGAGGTAAGTCAGAGCAGAATTTGGCCCCTTAACTATAAAACAACACTAAACAGTCACCCAGACTAACTGCTCAGACAGTATTGGTCTTGGCTGCTTTTAACAGGCTTGACAATATTGTAAAAATTGACTTTTTGTAACTCAAAAGTGTTTCCAAAAGTTATAAGCCAAATCAAGTAAATTGGAAAAGCATTTAAGAGTTTTCTATTTTTGTCTGACAACAATTTAGTAACTTTGTCACCAGTCTTGCACTTTGACTGCCATAGGCTGTCAATGAGACTCTGTACTGATACAAGGTCCAGACTGATCAGATTGTGGGACTGGGGCCTCTGTGTGTGTGTTTTGCTCTGGTTCGTCAGGAACAGGTCCTTAGGTAAAAATCAGATTCTTTTATTGTAATTTCAAAACCCTAGACTTTGAACTGAAACACTTTCACTTTTCTGTCAACATCAAGCACTTATATAGCAGTTGCCACTAGATGACACTGTAACTCAGGATACCTTGCTTTGGGCTGTGCTCCTTGAAGTCACGTTTTTAATCATGATATAATGAGAACTAATGGAATGACACAGAAGTATTTTCCAAAACACAGAGCAGACATTTTTCGTCAACTACGTAATAGTTCTGTAACATTGAACTTTACAGAGCTAACAGTATAAAGGTTCTAAAGGTTGCAATGAAAGTCATGTGAATTTTTGCTTAATGAAGTCTCTCTCTCCATATCTTTACACACACGGAGTTATTTTTAATCTACATAGATATGTCATATGTTTCAAATATGATACATATGACAGTAATAACTGTAAAGGGACACTTTCATAATAGTTCATATATGAATCAATATATGAGCTCACATGAAACCAATCTGAAAATGTATGCCACTCCTATAACATACATATATAAACTACATATATTTTTATTACTCATGTAGGTCTGTCAGAATAGAAGAGATCTCTGTGGAACTAGTCAAATTCCCTTTCTCCCTTATTCATGGCCATAATGAGAAAGCAGGAGCTAGGGAGAGCAAGGGAAAGAGATAAAAGGCCAAAAAGAAAAAAAAAGGGGTAATGTGGATAACATTCTTTCCTTCTGCCCTGCTTCTTAAAAAACACTCAAAAAGTTCTAAAGACAGGGGTGAAATGGGGAAGTGTCATGTCAGATAGAACATTGGGGCCTGAAGGTTCTGTGGCAGTTCGATGGGGATTTGAAGATTTTCTGGGTGGAATGCTGGGGCCTGAATGTTCCATGGCAGTTGAAGTGACAGCTGTGCAGTTCACCTGGAGTGAGGAGAGACACCTGCTTTCCTCATCCAGTCAACTGGGGCCGCACTTGCCAGTCAGAAATCCCCATAGAAGAAACTGGGCTGATCTCAGCTCTCATCTTCCAGGGATGACTACCCAGGGGCAGGGTCGGATTAACTTTTTGTGGGCCCAGCGCCGAACATATTTGTGGGCCCCCATTGGGGAATTAGAGGGTGGTCCGCAGAGCAAGGGGCCAGTTGGGGGCAATGAGGTGCAGCACAGTGGGAGTGGTCCCACTCAGCCCAGCACAAGGGCACTGTTTACAAACCCACAACTGCTAGACGCACACTGGCCTGCCCAGCCCTGCGCTGCCAGCGTGCCCCTTCCACACTGCCCCCCTGCCCAGTGCCCTGCCCTTATGCCCAGAACCCCCTTACCCAGAGACTTCCCCCACAGATCCCTATGCCCAATGCCCCCAGACCTGCTATGCCCAGCACCCCCTGCCCAGAGACCCCTCCCGCTGACCTCCCACCACAACTGCACAGCACCCTGCACACCATACCCCCTGCCTAGCTCTCGCACCCATAGATCCTCTATTGTCCAGCACCCCTTCACAGTCCCACCAGCACAGCTGTACAGCGCCCCATATTCCTGAGGGAATTCTGCATCAAATTCTGTGCATAATATTTTAAAACTCTGCAATTTTTTTTTACAATAAATAAATGTGGAGGCTCCACCATGGCAGTGGGGAGCATGGGCCACTGGCTGCATGGAGGTGGGAGAATACCCTGCAGCCTTCCCTGCCCCCCTGGGACAGGGACTTGGCAGTGAGGCTGAACCTGACCCTGCACAGCACAAGGGCCATGTCTGCCAAAGAAACACCCTGCGGCCCTGCTCCTTTTGCGCCAGGCACACCAGATTTGGGCAGGGAGGCTCAGCCTGGCAGCAGGATCCAAGCGCAGAGGGACTTAGTGTGTGTGTGGGTCCAGATGGGGGTAAGAGGGTTCTGTGTGGAGCAGTCTGGGTGCAGGCAGCTCAACAGGGGATCTGGATGTACAAGGAGGTTCCAGATGCAAAGGCAATGGGAGTCTGCAGGGGAGACGAAGTGAAAGTGGTTGGAGCTCAGCGGAGGGTGGGGTCTGGGTGCAAGGGCAGTGGGGTTCATTTGGGTGGTGATCCAGGTGTAGGTGGTTGGGACTCAGTGGGGAGAGGGTCTGGGGGGGCTCATCGGGGTGGTACAGATGCAGGGGAGGTGGGGCTTGTCAGGGTGAGGGTTTGATGGGCCTGCTTAACAGGGGAGCCCCAGCTGCTGCCAAGGAGAGCCGCATGCTGGGCCCCTGCTTCCCCTATTCCCTTCGCTTCCCCATCCCATGCCCCTTCCCCACTGCTCCATCTCCTCCCCAAGCTTGGGGGCAGGGGGGAAACCGCCCCCCAGCACAAGCCGGCAGAGCGGGCTGGGGCCGGGTCGCTCCACTTCCTGCCTCCCAGTGATTGCAGGGCGGGCCCGACCCAGCACTCATGGGGTGGCAGGAAGTGGAGAGACCCGGCCCAAACCCATTTCTGCTCTGCTCCCCTGGCTCCCAGCCTTGGGACTGGGGCGTAGGGGGGAACCACCCCCCCAGCACTCACCAGCAGCGCGGAGCAGGCTGGGACTGAGTCGCTCCACTTCCTGCCGCCCGGTGACTGCAAGGTACACCCGACCCCTGCTGCAGTCCCCTGGGATGTTGCTCAGGGGAAGGGATGGAGTGGGGGCAGGGCTGAGGCAGAGCAGGGGTGGGAAGAGTCGGGGCGGGGCTGAGCAGAGGAGGGGGCAGCTTTCCTGGCCAGATCAGCCGTCCGGGGGATCGGGCTGGCCGGGGCCCCTTCTGACTCTGGGCCCAGCGCCATGGTAAACCCGGTACTGCCCAGGGGTGAGTAAACCTAATTCTCTGTTATGGCATGACTGGCAGCAATGCTCACTTAAATGCATATAATTTTATATGTATGCCACACTTCCATTGGTATAATGTTGGGTATATATGACCAAACCCTTGCCAGTCATGTTTTAAATGTTATTTATAATTCATTCTCTGCAGCTTCATTGTGCTTTAGACTTAGGGTCCAATTCTCAGTTACACCAATGTAACCACATTGACTTAAGTGGGGTTTTACATGTGTAATTAAGGGCAGAACTTGGCCCCATGTTTTCTTCTGACCAGGCTACAGAATTAGAGCCAACTTATGCCCTCACTGACAACCTGTGAAGCCCTGTCCACATCAATGTGGATGCAAGGGGTGTAAATCAGGGCAGAATTTGGCACTTAGAGTAACTTCCAGTCACAATGAATGATTTGCAGATTTCCAAGGCTTGATTACAGGGATTTCCCCTTATTTCAGCAAGGCCAGAGCTTGTAAATGAAAGCTCTTACCAGTGTTAACTAGATGGATAGCCCCTAATGATACTTCACTGATCACATTTCATGACTAATAGAATATGTTCATTGGGATTTTCTCATGACTTCAGCTATAACCTAAGATGTTGTCATTGAATTATGATAATAAGATCGCAGGATCATACTGGTTGCAGGCGGACAAGGCCTGTATGATCACTGAGTCTGCTCTACTGCAAGGGTAGGAAATAGTCCCATGAGCTATCGAGTGGTACCAAGTACCCTGAACCAGTCTTGGTGTACCTAAACAGTGAGTGAAAAAGCTTTACAATATCAGAAAGATACAGACAAGGGAGCTCTTACAGCATTGGTCAATTTAAAAAACATACATTTTAAATAAAAAAGAAAAAGGATAAGGAGACAATTTTTAAAAAGTGCATATGCAATTAAGGAGCTTAAGTTCCATTTTAAAAAATGACATAGGCACTTAGGAGTCTAAGTCCCACTGACTTCCAATGACACTTAGGCTCCTGCATGCCTAAGTCACTTTTGAAAATGGGACTTAGCTGCCTAAGTCATGTAGGCCTGGCAACACTGAGAGGAGCAACACCTAAATCCTTTTAAAAATCTGGTCCTTACACTCCTCCTAAGTAACTTTAGCACTTTTAAAAATGTGACCTCAAAATCTTCCTCTCATCATTGGAAATGGCTGTTATACTACACAAGATGCCATCTCTTTTTTAAAAAAGTGGTTTAGTTCAAGCAATCTCATCTGACAACTTTGAGTACTTCACTTGTACAGGTATTGTCACATCTGTAGCTAACATTGATTAGTTCTCATTACTTAAATCAAGGTACTGAGGCCCAGATCCTCAAAGATATTTAGATGCCTAACTCCCATAAGAGTTTAGGCATCTAAATACCTTTGAGGACCTGGGCCTTCATAGTGAGGCCTATAAACTATGAGTTGTATTTATTAAAAAGAACCAGGAGTACTTGTGGCACCTTAGAGACTAACAAATTTATTTGAGCATAAGCTTTCATGGGCTAAAACCCACTTCATCAGATGCATGCAGTGGAAAATACAGTAGGAAGATATATATACACAGATAACATGAAAAAATGGGTGTTGCTATATCAACTATAACAAGACTAATCGATTAAGGTGGGTTGTATTTATTGTGTCTGCTCTGCATGAGTATTCACCGAACAAATTCCCAGAGTCCTGTCCTAGCAGATAGTGGGTTCAGTGAAAATTCTGGAATGATTCCTGGGCATGGTCGGCCTCTCCTTCAGGTGTTCCAAAATCCCGGTCAATAATCTGAAGGACAGGTCCCCAGGACATTAGCATTTGCTTAGATGTACAGCAAGGTTCTTAAGTGCCAGAAGAAAGAAAGATGAAGAATATAGGGGAAATTAAAAGTAAGCAAGGTTCAGGGCCAAGTGTTAAGGGTTCTTTATGGTGGCCTTTCTCTAGCACATGAAGCCCTCTGATGCTGTGTAAGAGGTTCTTTTCCTGCTATTGTGCATTATCCTGCCCTTTTTACAAAAACAGTTTGAAGAAACCACAAGGGCACATTTGGCTCCAAAATAAGCAAGTATACTAATTTCAGAGTGCTAGCCATGTTAGTCTATATCAGCAAAAACAACGAGGAGTCCTTGTGGCTCCTTAGAGACTAACAAATTTATTTGGGCGTAAGCTTTCATGGGCTAAAACCCACTTCATCAGATGCATGGAGTGAAAAATACAGTAAGCAGTATATATATTACAGCACATGAAAAGATGGGAATTACCTGACCGAGTGGGGGATCAGTGCTAACGAGGCCAATTCAATTAAAGTGGAAGTGGCCTATTCTCAACAGTTGACAAGAAGGTGTGAGTATCAGCAGAGGGAAAATTACTTTTTGTAGTGACCCATCCACTCCCAGTCTTTATTCAGGCCTAATTTGATTGTGTCCAGTTTGCAAATTAATTCCAGTTTTTCGTTGAAGTTTGTTTTTGAAGTTTTTTTGTTAAAGAATTTCCACTTTTAAGTCTGTTATTGAGTGTCCAGGGAGATTGAAGTGCTCTCCTACTGGTTTTTGAATATTACAATTCTTGATGTCTGATTTAATCTTTTGCGTAGAGACTGTCCGGTTTGGCCAATGTATATACACAAACCTGCAAAGCCTAATTACATACAGATTGCTGCTCTGACTGGTTTCTAGCAGTTTTTATTTATTTATTAAAGGTATACTGCCCTATTACTATACATTACACCAAGAAATCACCATTCATACTTCAGCTGAGGCTAAAGATTAGGGCTAGAAGGCAGAAATGCAAAATAGTAGTAATATTTAAAGGTTTAAAGAGAAATCCACAAACACAACATAGGAATTACAAAATCACACATGATCCTGACAATTTACAATTTGCTTTTTGTTGCTCATATTGTTGGTATGTCAAAGCTACTGGAAATTAGAATTTATATATTAAGACTCACTTTTAGGATAAAGAATTAGCAATTTCATATTGATAAAAATCCAGTTTTGTTGAAATTCTACACTGAATGATGATAACTCACAAAATCCTGTCCTGAAATACACTTGATCTTGTGTAAAACCCGAGATGGATTTTTTTCAGGGCTGTCTCTACTTTGGTTGTTCCTAAGCCTTGACCAGAAAGGTAGAAAGGTTTATTCCAGGATACCACATGTAAGTCAATAAAGTTCCAGAGAAATGACAAATATTAGTAATGTAGTGCTGAGAAATCATGTTATCATCTTAATCTGTGAAAGTGGTTTTTTTCAGGAAATCAGTGGTTGCAATTTTGCCACCAACATCCAAATGTTTATGATCATCAGTTCAGCTATTACTAATTGTGGTAACAATCAAATTGAGATATGTATGCAGAGATCATACATACATCTTGTAGTTTAAAAAACATACATACATACATTTTGCTATTTAAAATACATTACAGGTCTCACGTCAAATGTTTATCTAAACATCTCAAAATGTTATTTTTTATGATTAGAGGATAATATGGTCCTTGATTTGTAATCTAAGAAGATCCACTTTCAAATCACATACACACAAATTAAATCAACTGTTATTACTCTCTGTGAGCTGAGGGGTGAAAACATTTTCCTCATGAAAACTGAAGACTAAAAAGAAATCTGCCTGCACTGCGCTAAACTGTGAAATGATAACCCAAGAGAACAGCCCATTAGTTGTTAATTGAATGACATCAGAAAGCAGCCCCAAAATTACCATTAATAGCATTCTGTCAATTTTCTGTACTCTGGAGAGTGTTGGTAAGAGTTTCATTAAATGAACTGTCATCAATTCTAATACTCTTCTATCTGTATTTTACTACTTGGGCTTAAACCCGGCCTATTGGAAGGAATGAATTACTGGCACTAGTAAGCAATAATGAGAAAGTGATGCATGGAATAAAAAATAAGACAGACAAATTATATATCATATGGGGACCATGTAAAAATCTATAGGAAAATATGTCATATTATAAAAGTGTTTGAAAAAGAGCAAATATCATGTGGGATGCCATCTAAACAAAAAGGAATCCCCTAAATGAAATCCCCTCATTTCTCAAATCAAGAGGATATCAATGTAGGACCTTATCCTTTGAGCAGCCTGCAGACAGATTGCTGTGCCTGCACAGAGCCACGTTGACTTCAATGGAGCACTGCATGGGCGCAGCAGTCAGTTTGAATGCTGCATATTGCAGGATCAAAGCCTTATTTTTGATACATATGGAAATATTTGTGCGTAAAACATTCTGGTGCAAAGTCTGTCTTTTAACATTAGTGTGGATGACTAGTGCCTCTTTGATTTCAGTGATGTTGCATAGGGTTTGTGAGAACAGAATTTGGTTCTAGAAATATATGACACTGATATTATTAAATTATATTTAATACAATATTTAAACAACAACAAAATGAAATAATAGTGAATTGTTATAACACACCTCAGGTAACCTAACTACTGTAAAAACAGGCACTGTGTATTGTATGGCACAGTAGGAAAACTACCAGGAACATATTTGATGGGCATGTTAATGATTAGATAGATAGATAGATAGATAGATAGATAGATAGATAGATAGATAGATAGATAGATAGATAGATTTCAAAATCATAATTGAATTATTAGAATCTACCAGTAAAACATATGGCTAACCATTTCAGAACATGGGACTTCAGCTCAAGTGTTGTGGTTTTCTGTACAATAGCATAACAAGCATGAATAATGAAAGAGAAATTTGCCAAGAGTGGATCAATGCATGGACAAACCAGGAAAGCACTGCAAGTTAGGAAATCTCCCTGAAATTGCTCCAGTACAGTAGTTATTTGAGGATGCTTTCCTTACTAATAGTACAATCAAAGTATTTATTATTATTTGTATTATGGTAGTGCCTAGAGACCAACCAAAATTGGGGCCCTGTTGTGTTAAAAAAAGTGCCTAACATAGAATAGTAGACAGTGCCTGCTCCAAAAAACTCACCATGTAAATAGACAAGACAGATGTAGGGTAAGGGAAAGAGTTATAGATAAAGCTTATACTTCAGGCATAGACACTAAAAAATAATTAACGGGGTAAGAATTTTAATTGTCCATTTGGTAAGCATTTATTTATAATTAATAACAAAAAATAATGTACCTCACAAAGATGTTGCAAGGATGAGTTAGTACATAATTCTTACCGTATGTGCAACATGCCTCAGATGGCATGTGACCAGGATTCATCACTGAATTCGTTCCGTTGGTTGTATCATTAGCTTTCCTTCCGGGCCCGGCCTGGGTACTGACAGGGCATGCGACATGAACGCTGATCCATGCCCTCCAGTACATAATTAAACAACACTTTGTAAACCTCTATACTAAAAATGTTAAGTATTATTATTTGTCATGATACCAAAATTTACAGATATAGTACAGTGGTTTTCAACCTGTGGTCCGTGGACTGCTGGGGGTCCACAAATAATGATTTCAAAAGGGGTCTGTACCTCTATCTGAATTTTTAAAGGGTCCACAAATGAAAAAGGTTGAAAACCACTGATATAGGGAAAATGTAGATGCTGCATATTGATTCAGAATTGATAATTTTTTTTAAATATTAATTCAGTAGTTGAATTACAATCCTAGAGTTTGAAACCCTTTATTTAATGGAAAAGGTAAGTGGGCTGTTTAATGAAATTTTTATTAAGAGATCAAGAAACAGTTTAGTGTTTAATAATAGCACAGTGTCCCTGTTTCTGGTAGCACACTGTACAATACACCAAGACCACTAAAAGCCTGAATTTAGTGAATGGGTAAGTGAGGTGCATCCCTGTATGATATATTGTTAACAAAACAAAATTACAAACACACCATAGATCATTTATGTCTAGCCTTACTGTTTAAAGTAACAAGATTTCTTTATCAAAATCTCATTTTCATTAACCATAATAAAAACTATAAACATGAAATTTAAAAAATACTAATCGGTTACATGGAAACTTATCTAGAATGTACATAATGCCCCTGGAATTTTTTAGTTATTTTCCATTGGAAAATGGAAAAAAAATGGAAACAAATAGTGGGATAAAATCAATCAGTGAAGAATATGGAAATCAGTTTAGCTGTAAATTTAGTGAAAGTTTGAAAAGAATTATCAGGCAAAATTCAACAACTGGGGAAAGAATATGAGCTACAGAAAAGAAAAATGTATTGATTATTTAGTTTATTAACATAATGGTAAATATGTATATAATGTGTGTGTGTGTGCCTGTAAATGTCATCTACAAAAATCCATAACAAACTTAAGAAACCATGTAACTATTATTATCATTATCATCCTCCATTACCCTTATTTATAACCTACTGTTTGAGTCATGTCTACAATTAGGTCCTGACCTTGCAAGCTGCGCTACATGGGCTGACCCCTATGCCTGTTCTGAGCCCCATTGATGTCAACAGAGCTCCTGGCAGGAGCAGTCTGCAATATCAAAGCCTTAGTTTAGATGCTGTCTGAGGCAGGTGCTGTATATACTTTATTTGTCTGTAAAGCAGAACCTTTCCACATTTTGTGTACTGTAAAAATAATAAAGACTAATAATTAATACCCTAAAATCACTACTATCACTATCATTACTATAAGAAGCCTTTTCCAAACTTTGTGCATTTTAGCCACTAGCCAAGCTCTCAAACACAGTTAATGGTCAATTCTCCTCTAGATAGGCATGGGTGATGGATAGGGCCCTACCAAATTCATGGCCATGAAAAATGCGTCACAGACTGTGAAATCTGGTCTCCTCCTGTGAAATCTTGTCTTTTGTGTGCTTTTATCCTATACTATACAGATTTAATGGGGAGACCAGCATTTCTCAAATTGCGGGTCCTGACCCAAAAAGGAGTTGCAAGGAGGTTGGAAGGTTATTTTAGGGCGGGGGGGGGAGGCATGGTATTGCCACCCTTACTTCTGCACTGCCTTCAGAACTGGGCAGCTGCAGAGCAGCAGCTGTTGGCTGGGCACCCAGCTCTGAAGGCAGTGCCCCGCCAGCAGCAGTGCAGAAGTAAGGATGGCAATACCATAGCATGCCATCTTACTTCTGTGCTGCTGCCTTCAGAGCTGGGTGTCCGGAGAATGGCAGCTTCTGACTGAGGACCCAGCTCTGCAGGTAGCAGCGCAGAAGTAAGGGTGGCAATACCATACCATGCCATCCGTACTTCTGCGCTGCTGCTGGCGGCGGCTCTGCCTTCAGAGCTGGGATCCCAGCCAGCATCCGCCGCTCTCCAGCGGCCCAGCTCTGAAGGCAGAGCTGCCATCAGCAGTAGCGCAGAAGTAAGGATAGCAGTACTGCAACACCCCCTACAATAATCTTGCAATCACCCCCCACAACTCCTTTTGGGGTCAGGATCCCTACAATTACAACACCGTGAAATTTTAGATTTAAATAGCTGAAATCATGAAATTTATTATTTTTAAAATCCTATGACTGTGAAATTGACCAAAATGGACCGTGAATTTGGTAGGGCCCTAGTGATGGAGCATAACTCCTCTATATATTGACAGAGCAAGTCCTGAGTCCATACTGGAACCTAGTGAATACATGGAATCAGGGCCGGCTCCAGGCACCAGCTTCTCAAGCAGGTGCTTGGGGCGGCCGCTCCAGAGAGGGGTGGCAAGTGCAGGTATTCGGCGGCAATTCGGCGGACGGTCCCTCACTCCAGCTCGGCGTGAAGGACTTCCTGCCGAATTGCTGCCGCAGATCGCGATCGCAGCTTTTTTTTTTTTTTTTTTGGTTTTGGCTGCTTGGGGCGGCCAAAATCCTGGAGCCGGCCCTGCATGGGATGACCAGAATTCACATGGGGAATTTTTTAGCACTACATAGCATGGTCATTTACAGTAAAAAAGAAAGAAAAAGAATATTCATCTCTAGAAATTCTTTACCCCACAAACCCAGTATTGCACTTGGAAATTACTGTCCCCTAAAACAGTTCTTATAAGCGAAGATGAAACTTGAACAGCTAAAAGGGAACTACTGACTCTTGTTTAGTATCAAATCCTGTTTTAGAGCTTTCTGCTCTTAAAGATACAGCATCCTGTTTACATATCTAATCAATGAACTGGACATAAGAGAACCTGAGGAAATTGCCTGCAGTCTTCTATAAGCCTGTATGTCCCACAACTGTTCATTATGACTGTAAGCAACTAAACAGAGTTTGAGAAATTCACAAAATTCTTGTGACTTTTTTTGGTTGGTTGGTTTGCTTTTGTTTTGCCTATGAAAGCTTTTCTGACCAAGAAATGTAATTTATTCCACCATGGTTCAAATGATAAACATTTTAACAAAAAGAATCCCCACTCTCTTCTGTCTTCTCCTTAGACAGATTAAACTAACTGATTTAATTTAACAAGAGATACTACCTCTCCCCACTCCTCAGCCCCAATCCTAGTTCCCCCATCAAAATGAGCCTGGGGACAATGAGGGGAGAACTGTAGTCTGCAGATCTTTTTTATGTGGTTTTGCTGTTTAAAAAACATTGCAGGTCTATGTCAAATACATCTATGAAAACCTCGCAAAACGTTATTTTTTTATTATTAAAAAATCTGGGCACTTTGCTGATCCCAAGAAAGTCTCCTAAGACTCCAGCTTTAGAACCTCTGGACTCTGATGTCCATTTCATGAATCAACTGTTCTGAATATAAAAATTTACAGTGACAAAACCTAGACAACATCAGGTCAGTGTGGCATGCAGGTAAATGAGAGAGTTCCCTCACAGTGAGAGACACCTGAGAGGTCAGTATAGGGCAGATCTAATCCTGGATGGAAATATCCTGTAGAATATAAGAGGGGCGAGATCAAGAAGGTCTACAGAAATGTTATAAATTTATATAATTTAATAGATAATGAGATCACTTCTATACAACGTTTAAAGCAACCTACATGTGTAGATCTCTATAGCAGGGCTGCCATTCTCCATTACATTCTATAGGATAGTTTAAAAATACTATAGAGAAAACATTTCCTATTAAATTCTATAAGTCTTTTCCATAAGGAACCATCTGGGAAAGAGCGCATGAGTATCAGGCTCATTCCTGAGTAATCAAAGGGCTAACTTTTACTATGGTTTTTCTATTAAGCAGCACTCACTCCAAGTTAGTTTGTAACTATTCTTGAGTTAAACATTACCCCACTTGAAGTTTGTTAGCAGGAACCCTGAGACGCTTCTGAGGCATTCATGGGTCTGATCCCTCTTCCACTGAAGTAAATATAAAACCCACATTTTTGCACAGGATTAAACCCTAAATTCTCCTCTCTCTCACACACACATACACACTGCTTAATTTGTATGTATGTGAATTCTCCAGAGTTTTGTAAAATGTTTCTCCTATGGCTGTGTGACAGTAACACTGAGTATACATACAGTAATCTGCTAACCTTCCTTCAAGAGAATAACAGTCTGTGTAACAGTAAATCAAACCCACCAGTTCTCCTGCTTATCAGACATGCTTCCTTCCTGTGACAGGAATGATACCACTACACTGATGGGAAGAGGAGAGAAGGGATTTTTTTGTGTTTGCTTTATTCATCACTTTCACTGATGCGCTTAGGAAGAAATTCTAGACTGATTCAAAAACGGAAACCCCAAGCACGGTGCACTAGAGCTGTTGCCTTTGGACAGGAAGCACTGTGGTTTTATAGGCTAAAGGTTATGCCACTTCTAAATATTTCTACGCTGAGTGGAGGTGCAAGTTCTCAGACTTCTTCCTTCAACACCCAAATGACAAGCACCAACTGCACACGTTTGCCTGCTTTCACAGAGTACAACCTGGATGATATAACTCTACTTTGCATAATGTCCTTCAGAATAACTGTGTTCCAAAATTATTGACAAAGTAATAGAGTTACAGCGGTAAATAGGACCAAACAGTAATTAAGAGGTACAGGCAGAGGCAAAAAGATAACATCTGAAATTTGATGGAGAGATACAGGTAGGCTTTCCAGATGACAGCAGCTGCAGAGGAGAACACTCTCACACCAGCAGGGGCTAAAGGAGGAGCAGAGAGTAGACCAGTGCTAGTCTATGCGAGATAGTAAAGAAGGGAGGAGAGAGAGAGACACAAAGTCTGTTGGGGAGGCTGCTGCAAGTCCATGGAAGGTTTATATAAAGAGGGCAGTTCTGAGCTGGATGCTGAAATGATTATGCAGCCAGTGGAGAACGAGAGTGATGTGGTTATGACTTTCTGTATATGTGACAGGGTGGAGACAGGATTCTGCACATGCAGGAGCCTGGAGAGGGTGTGGTTTTGGAAGCCATTGAGAAGGGAATTGCAATAGTCAAGGCTCAAGAAGATGATGGCATGCATGAGGATTTCAGCACAGGGAGACTCAAGAGAGTATGCACAGGCAAAGCTACAGAGATAGAAGAGGCAGATTTGCTGAAAGAGGAGAGGTGAGAAGGGAAGCAAAGTTTGGAATCAAGGATAATACAAAGATTATAAACTCTGAACCCAAACAGAAGGACTGCATGAAAGAGGGAGATAGAAGAGCTAGAGATGGATTTAAGGATGATCTTCTTCCCCAAAGAAGTCCTGCTGTCTTTGAAACATTTACCTGAAAGAAGTCAAAATGGAGCTCCAGGTCAGCCAATCAAGGCAGAAAAGGGATGGATAGGGAGGAGTCATTAAAAGGAGCAACACTAGGATATTGTTATGTACAGCGGAGTATCATCAGCAGGGGTCCCTGATTCCAAGATTCCACAGCTGCAGAATCCACCCCTCCCATCCACTGCAAGAGAACTGTGCTTCAGAATCCGGGTTTTAAATTTTCAAAAATATATTCTTAGGGCTCCTGGTTATGAAAGTGACTTTGAAAACATGAAGTGAGTGTAAATTGATATAGCCATGTGCCCTTGAGCCTGGGTGGCCCATCTTCTTTTTCTTACTGTTCATGACAGTTTATACTATACTAGGCTCAAGGGTTTTCCTTTATTTTCACCCAGCGGAGGAGTTCAGGTCAGAGAAATGTCACTGAGGGGAATATGTTATAGCTGCCTTCTGATTTACAAAAAATGTACTCATGAGGACATCAAACATTACAAGCAGTGATGCATTTTCCCCAACCTCCCCCTTTTCAACTCTGCACAGTGGGAAGTGCTGTCTAGGTGCAATTTTACAAAGCTACAGAGATGACTGAAGGACAGGGCTTTTTGGAGGGGAAGGCAGGCAGGGCTCAGATACCACAGGGACGGGTGAGTTCAAGAATGTAGCTAATTAGATCACAGGCCACTGAGGGTATACACACTTGTGGCCTACCAAGTGAGCTGACTCATGCTCATGGGGCTCTCGCTGCCGGGTTGTAAAACTGTGGTGTAGATGTGTATGGGCTCAGCCTGGAGCCCAGGCTCTGGGACACTCCCCACTCATGGGGTACCAAAGCTCAGGCTCCAGACCGAGCCCAAATATCTACACTGCAATTTAGAGAGACAAGGTGAGTGAAGTAATATTTGTTATTGGACCAACAAGAACAAGAAGCTGCACTGAAATCACATCTAGAAGGTTGTAAATATTCATAAATATACATATGGGAGATCAGTGGAAGAAGTAGTTTCCTTTTTTTCTCCTTAAATGTCTAGCTCAAGGTACAAAGTCAGTGTCTATTATAATCAAATTAAAGGTTTCAGAAAGCTTGACTACTATTTTCTGTTGATTTTTCACCTTTGAAGGCTAAAATTGGTTTTCAGAGAGACTTCAGGCATTCTGGACATCACCGAAATTAATAGAAAGACAACGTTGGATTGGGCCCAATCGGTTAATTGAGTGTTTTTTAACTTTGGTAGACTTGATCCTCATGCATTTTGCTTCTTCATTGTGATAAATAGAACATATAAGACTCACCACCATAACAACAAAATCTGGACAGATGGCAAACTTCACTATGTATTTGAAAACCACAGTCAAACTCACATGTATTGTACATCCATATATAACAAGGCTATGACTACATGGTAACACTCATATGTGCCATACAACTGAAGACAACACAGCTCCCACTTACTACGCATCCCTCACATATACCGTACATCAGAAAAAAAATAGCTCAAATTCAGAGGGAACAAATCAAGTTTTTTGGAAGTTTTCGAAAGCTAGGACATGACTAGCTAGGACAGGACATTTTAGCACATACACAGATTTAGAATATATATTGCAATGGTGTGTTAGTCTGCTCCAAAGGGGGAGGTTTGGATTTGATAAAGATATTTTTGTTGCTTAGTTTACAAAGGAACCTTTTCCTTTCTGTTCGTCTTCCTTGTTGTATTGTAACAATCCGATTATCCCAGCCTCTAGAATAAATTTCTGTTTTTAAATACATTACAAACCTATACCTCATGAACAGTTCATTCGGTTTTTGTAATCACTGTAGCCCCAATGTTGATCTTTTTATTTATCCTATGTGAGACTCTGCTTTATTACCTCAGCTCTCTTCTTGCCATGCGTGGACTCAAACGTCAAACTAACTATAAACAGACAGCAATATTGAATTTATTTGTGGAACGTTGTTCATTTTAACTAATTATTGTTAAGATGCCCAAAAGCCTTTGAATATTGGGCACCAAAAATTTTGGTAAGTTACCACTCTATTATTAAATATAAGGATGATGCATCAACATCAATAATATCATACACACTTTGGTGACAGAGCTGGAAAAATAGTCCATTTGGTCTGCCACTTATTGTGCCTTTTGCTCTTTACATAATGAACATAATAGTTCTAAGGAGATTGTAGACTCCCCATCACTGGAGGTTTTTAAGAACAGTTTGGACAAACATCTGTCAGGGACAGTCTAAGTATACTTGGCCATGCCTCAGCATATGGGGTACTGCGGATCACCTGTTGAGGTCCCTTCCAGCCCTACATTTGTATGACTCTATTATTCTATTTCTAGATTCCATAGTAAAATAAATGCCAAAGGAAGCCTAAAATGTTCAATTATAATGTCCTTTTATAAACATCTCTGCTTTTTGACAGTGTATCAAAGAGAAAAAACGAAGCAGCCCATTACTACTTCATTGTTATTCAAATGAGCAGAAACAATTCAAAAATGATGCCTTGATCTATTTTGGTGTGTGTGGCTGAGCTAGATCCATAGCCTGACTCTTTAATTTGGCTTTTAAAATCAGAGTTCCTGCTAATTTGTATCTGGGTGATTGCTGAACACAAGCTAGTGTTGCTGGGGAGCAAGAGTGGGGGTGGGGGCTTTACCTGGACATAGGGTTAGTATATTTCAAGTTCACAACTAGAGGACACCTTTGGGGGGGTGGGGAGGGGAAGGAGGAGCTGGAGGGGGATTTGGGAGTGCTGGATGGAGTGTGTGTGTACTGGGAGGGGGTATTTGGAGGTGCTGGAGGGGCATGTGTACTGAGAAGGGGATTTGGGGATGCTGGAGGGGTTTATGTGTACTGGGAGGGGGTATTTGGGGGTGATGAAGGGGGTATTTTGGAGTGCTGGAGGAGTGTGTATACTGGGAAGGGGTATTTGGGGTACTGGAGGGGTGTACGTGTACTGGGAGTGGGTTTGGGAGGGTGCTGGAGGGGTGTGTGTACTGGAGGGGGGTGCTGGAGGGGTGTATGTGCTGGAAGGGGTATATGGGGAGTGCATGTGTACTGGGTTTTTTTGGGGGTGCTGGAGAGGTGTGTGTGTACTCGAAGGGGTACCTGGGAGATGTTGGAAGGGGTACCTGAGGCCTCACTGTCGAGGTGGGGGGGCAGTGTCGTGCTCCCTATCACAGTGGCGGGGAGGCTGGCCCAGGCCCGGGACACAGTGCCAGCCTGTCTATGGCAGGGAACCAAAGCCTGGTCCTGTCACCCCTCCCAGACAGGTTCTGAGGCCCCGCGGCGGGGCAGGTGGCCCAGCCAAGAGGCGCTTCGTGGCTCCACTTACCTGGCAGGCTGGGCTAGGGCAGGCAGGATCTGGCATCTGTGGATGCAGGGGAGGGACCAATCGGGGCATGGAGATGGCTCTCTCTGAGCTGCAACCTCTGCTCCACAACGAACAATCCTGGACACTGCCTCTTATTTGAAAAATCTGCCCGGACAGAGGGTGGGCTACCAAAAAAGAGGTCACGTCCAGGAAAACCTGGGATCAGGCAGCTTCAGCTCTAGGCCTCTTACTCCTCAGTTGCCAACTCCCTCCCAAGCAGTGCTCTATTCTAGATACCTGTAATTCTGGTCAGACTGTGCAAGGGATCCCCTGCTGGAAGGAGGCTCACATTGCAGCCAACTGGTGCTTCAGCGGCTGAAAAGTCAGGCAGGTCTCCTTCATCCTGTAGCCAAGCTTTTATCTACCGACCATACCACCAACTTCCCTGTGGAGACAGGAGGCAGTACAGCAGTAATTTGAACCTACGTCTCCCACATCCTGGGTGAGTGCTCTAACCACTGAGCTATTGGGCAAAAGGGGGACACCACCACCATCTCCTCTGGCATCTTTTGCGCAGGTTTAGGCATGCTATCAGTACACCTATGGGATCAGGCCCCAAAGGCAACATAGACAGGGGATTGCCTACTTGATAAGTCCTGCTGGGGCTTAGGTGAAAGTTAAGCACTGAGCTGCTGGATGGGGGCAGGATTGAGGCAGCTGTGCACACCAGGTGCCAAAATGTAGGCACCTTGGGGATTTGGTGAATGCTAGTGGCACCTAAATGTTGGGCTTAGGCACGTAAAGTGGCAGTTAGGCACCTAAGTCTCCCTGGTGAATCTAGCTCTAGATGTGTAATGGATAATGGGGAAAAGGACAACTAGTAAATTACAAAACATACAAACAAACCACAAAACAAAAAAACCCAAAGGGAATTCCCTCTGGCAGAATTCCACTGGCTACAGTGGCTTTGCTCCTGGGATGAATCTGGACCCCAAACTGCCTGTTCTGCATTTACTCCTTGGAAAGTGGGCACACTTCATGCAAGAATGAGAATAAAACTCTTTGAGGATTGATGGCTTGGGTGATTAGGGAAGTGAAGATGATCTACACTCAGTTGTTACACAAGCTTCAGAAGGGAAATCAATAAAGCTTTTCAAACATCCTGAAGCTGGTGATCAGCAAATAATAAGGCACACTGAAAGCAGGGAGATTAGCATTAGACTTTGGATTTGACAAATGAGCAGATGTAAAGGTGTTCGAAAGGCATTGGATATTGAAGAAGGTGGGGGACACCATAAAGATAAAAAGAGCACATTGATTTTATTAGCCAAACCCCAGTGTAAACAAAAAATGAGCAGCCAGAATATTATATATATAAGATCTATGGATGACAATCTAACAACTCAGAAATAATAGCCAGCAGAGTGTGGGGTAAATCAGATTCTAGCCTATACCGCTATTTTTCTCCAGAGTTTCCATCCTGTAAAAGCAGATTGTATCATATTTTGCCATTTATGAACATGAAACAGTGTATTACAGGTTCTAGAAAATAAATTGTAGCTCAGTCTTGTTCTCCCCACACTGACCTTTTTGATATTCAGAGGATTTAGAGATGTAAAGGCCTATTTGATAAAGTCCATCCCTCTGCAAGAGGGATATACCTGCATTGTGGTGAAAAAAAGAAACTGGATCTTTAAATCTCTCCCATTTACGTGCAACAATAACCAGCATTTAAAGGCAATAAGGAGGAGCTCTCATCTTGGCAGGCAACTGGTGAGGGCATCAGGCCTGGGTATGGTCACAAAGTTCATGGAGCAGTGCAATAAAGGACAGATCTTTTCATGATCCTTCAACACCTCGCTCAGGTGTTTCATCTCATCTGTTAGCTTCCCAATCTCTCTTTTCAGGGAGGTATTTTCTTGTTCAAGGCACTCATATTCCTGGAATGAAAAAAGGAAGCCCACTGCTAATAAAAACGTTCCTTTCAGTGCCTTCACCTGTTTTTAATCAAATGATAGCAGAATAAATTGTTGTTTCTGCTTATTTAATGTTTTTGAAATCTAACATAAGAATCAAAATACTAAACTAGCCTAATAAATACAGATGCTTGTAACAATGCGACTGTTACTATCCATGTTCTTACTGAGCTACAGTTGTGGGCCCAGATCCTGAGCTGTGGCCACGAAGCATGTAGTCCCACTCAGGAGGGGATTGCGAAGGTAGCATTTAGCCACCTTTGCATTCTCCTGATCCTGGGCTAATCTACGTTGTTCTGGTTCCCCCATCACAAATTGTTGTAGCCTAAGGGTGCTCTAGGTTGTGCTCGCTAGCAAAGGCCCAAAGGGACCCTTCTGGCAACCAGTGATTGCAAGAGTGTGGGCTGTGACCAGAACACCCAGCTTCTTTCCCCAGCCATGTCCTCTGCACAGGTTGAAGGGATGGGGGTGGTTTAGGAGTTCCACACCATCCAAAGATCCTTCCACATAGGATACATCCTCTGTAGGCTGCAAAAGGCAGTTTTGTATTGCCTAAAAAATCAAAAGTACCCAAGTTAAACTGGGCAGAATCCTGGTTTGCTTTGGGAAACATGAGTAGTTGGGCAACTGCCTAAGTGCTAAATCTGTGCCTGGGGTTTCTTCCCTTTCAGGCTGTACAATGACTTGTGTGGCTGGAAAGCCCAGATTGGCCATGTAATACCATGGAAGCTACTGAGCCCAAAGTCTGGCCCTGATAGCAGCGAACTCAGCTCTACATCTGCATTTATGTTTCAGAATGAAACTAAGCACTACTTTCCTTCTACATTATCTACTATATAAATTAATGATTACAAAATTGAAAAACATCTGTGAGACCCTCATTTTCTGCTATCATCTGCTGCTCATCTGGGACTTGAGTAACTTGCTAGAGACCTTGTAATATAAACTGAACTGGTATATATGCTGGAGGGGCATTATTATTAACTAATTATTATTATTTGTATTAGTATAGCGCCTAGGAGCCCCACTCATGGACCAGTACCCCCACTATGCTAGGTGCTGTACAGACACACAACAATAACACAGTCCCTACCCCAAAGAGCTTACAACCTAAATATAAGACGAGACAACAGACGGATGCAGACAGATGAGGGAATACAAGGAAACAATGAGATTATATTGATCGGCATGAAAAGGCTGTGGGACCAGTGTTTCAGTGCAACTTCAGTTATTCTCTGATTTTCACTTTCAATTGAATGTGGGTTAGCAAACACTTCCACAGAAGTTCCTATCTAGATCAACACAAGCTGTCCAACCACCATGACCACTGTACTTATATAGCAAGAAAATAATCACTCATCATATTTTCCTAACTAAAAAATGAAAATATCCCACAATCCAGCAAGTGTAAAATATCCCTCTGAAATTATCTTTATTATTCCCCCTTTAAAATGTGTTTGAATTTAATGCTCACAAGAGCACTATGAAGAATCAAATATGCAGGCAGGTTCGATGCTGGTTTCTAAACACTGCTCTGCTTTGCACCCACGTCAATCCTGACCCACACCCTTGTTATTCCAGTCCTGCTTCTTACCTGAGCAGAGACTGCCTATGGGAATGAATTGTAGAAGAGTTGGAGGCATTCTGTAGTAGACACCAGGGGAAGAAAAGCGCAGACATTTGGCATTTTATCTCTAGAAGTTGGTATAATGGAACCTAGGTATGGTGACCCCATTACAAGTATTTCCTGCACTTCACAGTGTTTTGCAAGGACAAAAGACATCATGAAAAATTGTCTTCTGTGGATAAATTTTATTTTCACAATGTAGAAGACAGAGATAATTCTGTGCTGAATTGGGCCCTGAGAGCTGCATCACTTACATAAAAGCATTAGTAGCATAGTAGTAAATATTTATAGTATGGTGGTGCCCAAAGCCCCAGTCAAGCTAGAAGCCTCATTGTGCTGGCTGCTGTACAAAGACAGAAAAGAGACAATGCCTGCCCTGTTAGATTTACAACTGAACAGACAGTAGGGCTACCATATTATATTAGTGATGCTGAGGGCTTGTTAATAGGATTTCAAAAAGGATCAGACATTTATATGCACAATGGGAACATCCACAGTTTAAGATAGGATAAAATATATATCAGGTATCTAAACCCTCAGATTTCAGTGACTTATTGGAGTTAGCAGAAGCTTCCCCATGGGAAGCTTATTCCTTAATTGTTCAGTATAAGGTTCTAGCACCACTGGCAAGTTCCAGATGTTTCAACGTAGGGAAAATATTGGACTAGACAGCTCACCAGCATGGTCAGTATGGTAATTCATATGTTTTTACACCAAACCCAAACTTCCTCATGCTGGATTAGTACGAAAACCACCCCAGATCTGTTTAAGAAATGCATAGTATTGTTAAATTCTGCACACAACGCTCAAAAGGCAATGCAACATACGAAATACCCATTCACCTCATGGAGTTTGTCTGCTTTCTGCGTTTGTTTCTTCCGGCTTCTCTGGGCAGCGACTCTGTTTTTTTCTCTCCGTCTTATCTTCCTATCATCCTCTTCGGGACTCTGAAAAACCAAACCAAACACCTTGTTGTTGTTTTTTTAAAAAGTGCACTGAGATTCAAAAAGCAAGGAAATAACTTTTAGTGAAAATAAGCAAACAATCTGGTGTGTTTCATAATAACAATATTTCATTCTTACATAATCCTCTCCATCCACAGATCTTAAAGCACTTTGCAAAGGTCAGTAAGTAGCATTATCTCCATTACACAGACAGGGAAACTGAGGCATGGAGAGATTTGTGGCCTGATTTTCAAAAGTGCTGAGCACTTGCTGCTCCTATTGACATCTGTGGGAGCTGGGGTTGTTGAGCAAGTCAGTGGCACAACGAGGACTAAAAACTAGAGAGGCCTGATTCTGTGGTACCCTGCATCAAGGGGGCTGGAACTAGGGGTGCTGTAGGTGCAGCAGCACCCCCGGCTTGAAGTAGTAATAATAACCAAATACATGGTTTCCCCACGATAAAAATTATTCCAGTATCCCTGCCTGTATCTTGTAGCCACTTATACCAGTGTATGAAAAGTAGATATAAAACTCTACCGATCAGAATAATAGTGTTTTATGTCCACTTAATCCAGTAGACCATGTGGTTTTCCAGAAACAACCTTGTTGATTACATAAATCGCATATAATACACATGCCACCGTGTCTTAGAAATTTACACAATCACAGATGTTTTTGGCTTTTTAGAGAGGAAAATCTCCTATATAAAATATCTTAGTAAGAGATCCTATTTTGGATTAATGTTTTCCTGTGTTGTTCATACACAAAATCCACTCACAACCTAGAAAATAACTTTCTGTTTTCATTATGGAGTCTTGATCATGGTTTGTGGAAGCTTGGGGAGGCTTTCCATTATAAACCCAATGATTAACTCTCCCTCGCATACCTGAAAAATTCTCCATCTGGTCTGAAATTTCATTTGCTTCCTCTCAGGCTGGAGCAGAATTTTATATATATTAAAGAAATCGGGTAAATAAGCTTGCCTGCTAGCTAACAATGCCCAGCAACAGTTGTCTGCAGATCTAAGTGACATTTGACTTAGACAACAATAAGATTTGTATAGTCCAGAGAAAGCACACTCATCACCAAGCTGCAGCATAATCTGCAGAAGAGTGAGCTAGGATTGGGGAGCAAGGGGAGGAGTTCCCTAAGCATGCTGCAAATATTTCCCTACAGCTCTGTAATAGGACAGGATCAATTGCCTTTCATCTTGGTTTGGAAAGAAGACACAGAATTCATCCCAGCATGTCAACGACAGTGTTAAGGCTGCTGGCGGTGGCTGCTGTTGCTCCTAGCAATGTTTACTCTGTCAAGTTAACCACTGTTTCCTCTCTTACAAGGAAGATTTAGACAACAGAGCAGAAAGTATTTAAAACTGCATGTCCTCGATTGAAGAAGCTGTCCTGGTAGGAGCTGTAATGCACTGCTATCCAGACGGCTAAAGTCCGTGAACTGAACTCATCTCTGAGGTAACACTATTGAAATAAATGGAGTCACATCAGTGATGAATTCCACCCCATGTGTCAGATATGTACAGGAGAGACATATGTCTGTGTGTGGTTTCATGAAAGAAAGGGCTAGAGCGGGCAAGAGGAGCGCCCATGGTAATTACAGATCCATGGAAAGAGGGCATCTCTTCTGCATCTTCTGTTCTCTTCTGCATCTTCCCTATGGGGTTAGAGATTACAGCACAGGCACGTCCAGGCAGGAGTTAGTGTCCCAAGACAAGGTCAGGACTACCAATGCCAGCATCAACGAGATGCTGCTCTTTATCTTGGGAAGCATGGAAGCAGCCATTTCTCTTAGGGTTGCCAACTCACCAGGATTGTCCTGGAGTCTCCAGGAATTCAAGATTAATCTTGAATTAAAGGTTATATCATGTGATGAAACCTCCAGGAATATGTCCAGCCAAAACCGGCAACCCTATGTTCTGATCATCCTGTCTCCTACCTGTACATCCTGATCCTGGCTCCATCCTGAGAATCTGCCCCGCCAAGAGGAGGAGAAAAGCCTTCTCCGCCTGCACCTCCCATCTGACTCTGGTCACTATGTTATAGGGGACTCAGCATTATGTATTTGGGACCCAGTTCCAGCTGCGCCCTAGATCAGGACATGGTCCTGTCAAAAGTGATCCCCAGGCTGGACTCCTGATCTACAGCCTCAGGAATGTGGAGGTGAAGGATGCTATCTATGGTTGTGAGGAAAACATTTCCTTATGTGATGTGATTTGCAGGGAGTCCATAAAGAATAAGCAGCAATTGCTCAAATTAAGAGAGAGAGCGAGAGAAAGGACCCGAGGCGAGTCGGTGCCAAATTGAAGACAAGCACTAAGCGCTCATCACAACGCACTTTGAGGGGCACCAGCTACCTTTGTACAGAGGCGGGAAATGGGATGAGACCAGGGAAAGGCTGCCGAGTTCCCTGCCCACGCCCTCCCGTGCTTCTCCACAGCCTGCTCCTGCCCTGCTGGTGTCCCGCCCCAAGCCCCGGCTGCTGCGCCACTCGGACCCTGATTCACCCTCCCCCTGCCCGGTACCTGCGGCTGATTCCCATCGGAAGAGGCGCTTCGCTGCAGGACGCTGCCCGAAGCCGGGACACCGAGCGACATCCCGGGAGCTGCTGAGCGGCCGGGGCCGCGGCGGGAGCCCAAAGAGCAGCCACGCTCCCCGCACCCCGGCCCCTGCCAGCGCACTCCTGTCCCCAGCCTCGCTAGGGGGAAACTCCGGCCCGGGGCATCCCGGCAGCCTGCACCTGGCTGCAGCGGCTCGCACGCTCTCTGTGCTTCCCCAGCCTCCGGGGAGGAGCCGCCTCTTCTTCCCGGATCCGGCCGCGGCCGCAGCCTCCGGGAGGCAGAGCCTGGGAGTCCCGCACTCGCGGTGGCGGCAGCAGCAGCTCACTTGTCAATTTCATGGAAGTCACGTGGCGCCCTTTGAAACTTAGGAGGGAACTAGTTGCTAAACCGCAAGGGTGGCTGCGTGGGGAAGCGAGAGGGGCTGCGGAGCACAGCCAGGCGGGGGGAGGCCAGAGCTCCCTTCCCTCGCACGCCTCGGGGGGCTCGTGAGAGCGATACTCCGAGCCATAGATACCCTAGCACCCGGGGGGCAATTTGGGAAATAAGAACTGAAGGCTATGAGACCAGCACCATAAAGCGATTCCTTGGCGATGGGAGCCAAACTTCCCCACCCACTAACTACCTAGCAAAGAGAGAACATGTGAGAGGGGGCTGACGGGAGGGTTTAGTTCAGCTCCTTAGAGAGAAAACTCAGGTCCCGCTCTGAAGGGGGACAGGGATTTAGGGGGTGCTCAGGTCCGGGGTTTGGACTTAGCCCCATTTCTACAATGACATGTTTTAAGGGCTAGAAGGAGGAAGAGGAAACAGGATCACAATCCTTAATACGCTCCCTCCGGCACAGCCATACACTGGATTAGATGGATTCTCTAGGGGGACAGTGAAACCAACCATTTCCTGTATATAAAAAGGGTCTAGCCTGCCAACAGGACAGTGATAAGAACAGTATAAATGCTTAGCAAGAAGGATGAATTTTCAATCCATAACTTTGCTAACTACTAGAAAACATGGACTGAATAGACACACTGGATTTATGGCTTATTATACAAATGTATAAGGCACTAATAACCCTCCCAGCTGCCTGCCTTCTCCCCCTTTTCCTTCCCTCCCACAGGAGGGGTGTTAACAGGCCAATTCACTTTGAAGGGACCCTTGCGATGTGTTAACTACTTATACTAAACAATCTGTTCAACTCTGGTATTTAGCTGTGACACTTTGTAGGCCCTGTCTACACTACAAAGTTTTGCTGACAAAAGGCAGCTTTTGTTGACAAAACGGTGATTGCGTACATCCTGCGATATGACTGTTGGCAGTAAAAATGCCCTGTTTTGGCAACAAAATACAACCACCCCAATGAAAAAGAACAGGAGTACTTGTGGCACCTTTGTGGCACCCCAATGAGAGACTAAAGGTATGTCAATACTGCCCACATTACAGTCCGGCCGCGGCAGCGCTGTGACATGGGCAGTGTAGTGACGCTTTATCACCGCCGGGGGAAGAGCTCTCCCCCTGATAAAAAATAACCACCCCAAACGAACGAGGGGTGGTAGCTTTATTGCTGGGAGCACAGCTCCCGGTGATAAAGTGCTGTCTCTACTGGTGCTTTTCAGCACTAAAACTTTTGTCGCTCAGGGGGGTGTTTTTTCACACCCCTGAACGACTAAAGTGTTAGTGCAGAAAGTGGCAATGTAGACACAGCCTTACAGCTTTTTCCTCTAAATTTTTGTTGACAAAGTGCCAGTGTAGATATCACGTTTGATTTTATCGCTTTAATTGGCCTCCAGGAGGTGTTCCACAATGCCCATCGGGATCGCTCTGGTCAGCAGTTTGAACTCAGCTAGGCTGCAGCTAGGAAAACAACCATCTGCCCCTCCCCCTTAGAAGCCCCGGGAATTTTTGAAATTCCATTTCCTGTTTGCTCAACCTGGAGAGATCTCATCGCATCTTCCCAGGTAAACATGACTGGTTATCGCAGCGAATGTTCTCCTGCTTCCGCTTAGACCACTGCAGAGCTGTTGGATCTGCTCAGTATATGAGGAGAGGAGGCTGTGCAGTCCCAGCTACGCTTGAGCCATAGGAATAGGGATACCTATGTAGGGTGACCAGATGTCCTAATTTTATAGGGGCTTTTTTTTAATATGGGCTTTATTACCTCTCAACCCCAGTCCCGATTTTTCACATTTGCTATCTGATCACCCTATACCTATGGGCACATTTCTCGAGGCTTGTGTGAAAAGGACCATGATTAGGACATGCTGCAGTGCAGAGCGATGATAAAGGAGTTGAGGCAGGCGTACCATAAGGCAAGGGAGGCAAACTGTCACTTCAGTACTTCACTTAAGACTTGCCGGTTCTATAAGGAGCTGGACGGTATCCTCAGTGGCAACCTCACCTTCGTCACCAAGAGCCCTGTGGATACTTCGGTGGGCCTGGAAGAGGTAGAAAAATGAACTAACCTGGAGAACATAGTCATTGATGAAGAGGTGGAGTTAGATGATGATATGGAGCTCCCGGCAAGGTCTGGCCGTGGGGCAGGCAGCCAGGAACTGTTCACCACTTCAGAGGTGTCTAGCCAGTGTCAGCAGTTGCTCTCCGGTCAGGGCCGGCTCTAGGCACCAGCTTGCCAAGCAGGTGCTTGGGGCGGCCACTCCGGAGAGGGGCGGCAGGTCCAACTATTTGGCGGCAATTCGGCGGATGGTCCCTCACTCCCGCTCGAAGCGAAGGACCTCCCGCCGAATTGCTGCCGCAGATCGTGATCGCAGCCCTTTTTTTTTTTTTTTTTTTGCGCTGCTTGGGGCTGCAAAAACCCTGGCGCCGGTGAGCAAGAAGCAGAAGAGATGAGACACCTGGTAAGCAGCTTGGTTTGTGTAGTGCAGAGGTGGGTTCAGAGCATAGACATGTGGAAGGCTGGCTGTGTTTCCGTGAGGTGGACATTTCCCTGTGTAGCTAATCAGTATGGCGGAACAGGGTGTTGATGCACGCGGAGATCTCACGGGAATCCTCCAGAGAGAGCTCCAGGAAAGTTTCCTGGAGGTACTCAGTAATCTTCTGCCAAAGGTTCCATGTCAGAGCAGCTTTGTTCCTTCCCGCATTGTAAGAAACTTTCCCACACCATTCAGCAATCACTTGTGCAGAGACCAAAGCAGCACACAGGCGAGCAGCATAGGGAGCAGGGTGGAAGTCACAAGCATGTAGCAGATGTACCCTCATTTCCCTTCTTACCCTTAGCAGCGAGATGTCTGCTAGAATGACCCCTGCCTGTGGAAAAGTGTGGGAGAATTTTAGAATTTTTTCCCTAGTCAGCTGCACCACAACCCTTGCAGAGTGAGTGCTCTTTTCCCCATGTGGAGCGCCCCCGCCAACACTCACCATGCTTTGGGTGTTCGCAGAGATGTGTTCTCGCCAAGGATCAGTGAGAAAGTAATTGAATGTTGCAAAAGGTGTATTTTACTGAAACGTTTCAATGCTGTGCATGAATTTAGCAATCACGCTTCTGTGCACTGTTCCTTGTGCTTCGGCAGATATGGCCTTCAGGAACACCCCCACCCCCTCCCAACACACACCGGCCGAGTGTCTCCGTCAGCTAAGAAAGTGCCCAAGACAGAGCAAAGAGGACATGTTCTGGGAGGTACTGCACTCCTCCAATGTAGAGAAAAGGGAATGCAAGGAGTGGTGGGAAGCCAAAAGACAGGACAGAAAAGAAAATCAGGTGTGTTAAGGATGCTAGTAAGCGGATGATTAAAGTCATGGAGAAGCAAACGCAGATGCTGAAGTCCTTAATAATGCTGCAGAGTGAGCAGATCTGTGCCCGCTCTCCCTGCAACACATTCAGAATTCTTTTCCATGCCCCCCCCCAACTCCGCCCACACAATCCTTTCCAATTGCTGGGACTTCTCGGTTTTGCCTTCGCTCCACCCCCTTGGACAACTTTCAGAGCTGTGTGTAGGTCCAACTTTTATTATGAAAGTCTGCCCTTCCCTGGTACCTCCTTTCCCACAAAGCATCTTTGTGTGTGTTGTTTCTTGTGCAATAAAAACAAAGTTTTTGAATGGTAACTCATCTTTATTTGTTTTCTACAAATTGAGAGAGCAGGCACTACCAATACATACAAGGTCAGTTTATTCATATGCTTGCTGGACTGTAAGGCCCCAAATGTCACCATTGCTTCCTAGGAAAACTACATGTAATGTAACACTGCAGCACCAATCACAGAGATATACATTACTGGTTCTCATTTTCAAAGTGTTACCTCAAAGCCTCCCTGATTCGAATTGCCCCCCCCCCCCCCTTGGGGTTCTCTAACTGCCCTGGTATCTGGCTGCTCAAAATCAGCAGCCAAGCGGTCTGCCTCAACACTCAACCCCTGAGCACACCTTTCACCCTTACCTTCACAAATATTATGCAACATACCGCACGTGGCTATGACCATGGGAATATTATCCTCATTAAGGTCTAACCTGCCATAAAGGCATCACCAGCACAGCTTTAATCTGGAAAAGGCACCCTGTCATCCGGCACCTACTCAGCCTGTTGTTGAACCACTCCTTTCTGCTGTCCAGGTTTCCCGTGTAAGCTTTCACAAGTCAGGGCTGTAGGGTACCCTGGGTCTCCCAGGATCACTATGACATTTCAACATCTCCCAATGTAATCTTCTGGTTTGGAAAGAAAGTGCCCGCTTGTAGCTTTCAATACAGGTCGGTGTTCCTGAAGATACATGCGTCATGCACCTTTCTAGACCACCCCGTGTTGATGTCAGTGAAACTCTCACGGTGATCCACAAGCACCTGCAACACCACGGAAAAGCACCCCTTCCTATTGATGTACTGCGTCACAAGGTGGTCTGCTGCCAAAATTGGAATGCTTGTGCCATCTGTCACTCCTCCACAGTTAGGGAAACCCATTTCTGCAAAGCCGTCCACTGTTTCATACACATTTCCCAAAGTCATGGTCCTTTGTAGCAGGATGCGATTAATTGCCCTACACACTTGCATTAATGTAGCACCAACTGTCAACTTCACGACTCCAAATTGATTCGCGACCGACCAGTAGCAGTCTGGAGTCATCAGCTTCCACACAGTGATTGCTACATGCTTCTCTACTGAGAGGGCAGCTCTTCTTCTGGTGTCCTTGCGTCGTAGTGCTGGGGCGAGCTCTGCGCACAGTTCCAAGGTGGCTTTCCATATCCGAAAGTTCTGTAGCCACTGCTCATCATCCCACACCTGCATGATGATACGATCCCACCATTCAGTGCTTGTTTCCCAAGCCCAAAAGCGATGGTCTACCCTATGCTCCTGCTTTGTGAATGCCAAAAGCAATCTAAAGTTGCTCCTATCCATATCACACAGCATGTCAGGCAACTGGGAGTCTTCTTCAGTTAGGAACTTCACGATTAACTGCACTGCCATCTGCGATGTCTTCATGACAGTTAACAGAGCATATGAGGGATCCATCCCTTCTCACAAAGATGCCGGGGGACACAGCAAAGAAGGGCCGTTGAAAAATGCCGTGAAAGAAAGCCCATGGAATTTTGGGACAGAAAGCAATGTATCACGGGACATTGAGCCTGGTCCCAAGATGTGCCAAGATCTGCTCCGCCTTCCCACAACACCTAGCGACAGAAGGCGTGAAGCTGGACTGTGGGATAGGTACTGATAGTGCATTGCTCACACTGTCAATGATAGTGCCCCAACTGTGGACATGCTGTGCTGACAGAGGGAGCGAGTGTGAATATGACATTCTGATTTTTATTATGCCGACTTTTGAGCATCAACATCACTTTTTTCAACAAAAGTTGGTGGTGTAGACAAGGCCTCAGTTTCCCAGACAAGAAGAGATCGAAAGCTTGTTTCTTGCACCAACAGAAGTTGGTCCAATAAAAGATATTACCTCTTGCACCTTGTCTAGCTAGAAAGACTAAGGGCTAGTCTACACTACCCGCCCGGATCGGCGGGTAGAAATCGATCTCTCGGGGATTGATTTATCGCGTCTCATCTAGACGGATAAATCGATCCCTGAATCGACACGCGTACTCCCACCTCGTCAGGAGGAGTAAGTGCCGTTGACGGTGGAGCCGCGGCGGTCTATTTGCCGCCGCCCTCACAGTGGGGTAAGTCGTTAAAGGTAAGATACGCAAATTCAGCTGCAGCTATTCGCGTAGCTGAATTTGCATATCTTAAATCGATTCCCCCCCCTCCCCAAGTGTAGATCTAGCCTAAGATGATGTAGGGACAATCCATATCTTGCTATGCCCGGAAGCTACCTCTGGCCTCATTATTCACGAGACTCTCCTTTCATCAACACATGCATTGCTATAGCTCCCTGAATGTTTTTCTTGAAAAATTATTAGTACAAGTCAAAAGTTCAAGAGGTTAAATTTAACATATCTTCATAGTGACATATATGAAACTTGATGATGATATGATACTACTACAAATGCAAAATGTTCCATGCTACTTAAAAGGAAGATATATTTGGTTTTACATTCCAAACTCCTCCCTGAATATCTGAGTCAACAGTTTTGCTTCTCTTTTAAAAATAACCAGAAGAAAAATGTTTCTCTGTTTCCCCCAAATTCTTTCCCCCACAAAATACACTAATCCAAGGCTCAGGATGGGCAATATTAATTCTTGAACTTCTGACAGGTTTGAGGTCTGATATTCTGTGATCCCTCAAGGTTACATGGAAGCTTGGTATGACTGAAAGGGAAGATTCCCAGCTTTGCAAAGAGAAACCTACATTTGTTTCTATTTTCAGTAGGTTCAGATATATATATATATATATATATATATATATATATATAGAGAGAGAGAGAGAGAGAGAGAGAGAGAGAAAAGCTATTTTAGGGTACTTTTAGAGGTTTCCAAATGTATGATTAATTTTCTTATTTCTCAGAGAACAGTGCAGTTGGTCTAGTGGTACCTAAGGCAGACTGGCTTTATGAGTGGAGGAATATGAAACAACTCAAATATTTCTAAAGTCGTTTTTCTAAACATGAGGGGTGGATACTGAGGATATGGAGATGCAATGTGGTATTTACCTTTGTATGGACTGTTATTTGGGATAATCTGAATAATTCACTTGTGGCTTCACCCCACATGGGTAATACAGACACTTCAAACTCATCCCAGCGAAACCTCCCACGTTATCACATATTCTCTATGGAGGGGATTCCACTGACATCAGTGGACTTTGGATCATACCCCCTGTGCATAGTGGAATAAATTCATCCCTGGTGTAACAACACTGATGTCAGAAGTGGAGTGGACTTCAGTGCAGTTATACCAGAGATAAATGTGGGCCAAATGCTATGCACATACTGTCTAGTCATAGATGTTTGAAAAGTCATTTTTCACATGCACTAGTCATTGTACCCCTTTATAGGAAGTACTTAGCACATTTTTAATTTAGATTCAAATCAAGTCTGATTGCTGAAAACATGCAATCCTCTTGTTTCAAGATTAAAAGGTTAATCCATGTTTATTATCCAAATACTATTTTAACAACATTATGGAGCACTAGTCTTTAACACTTACACTTTTCTTTTCATCTTCAAATTATTTTTCAGACATTAACATATTGATTCTTCCCATACCTCTTTAAAACTAGGCAATGGATATTTGTACAGGTTAAAATGTCTATGAACATCCAGTGCATATTTAGATGAAATATCTAAATATCTTACTAATAGCATACATTATTTTGTTCAGCTATGAAATTCATAGACTCAAGCCCAAGAAAAACCCCCAATAGATGCTGTAGTTGTAAAGCCTCAGCTAATCTATCATAATGATCTAATTGGATAGGTCTACATTTTTAAGTGGGTACTTCTGCATTTTTCTGGTATTCCCAGATCTTTTCATGTGATTCATACAATTTAAATTAATGTCAAGTAATACAGCTCAGAAATTAATGTAAAATATTAATTCAATTATATGGAGTATAAAGCATTAAGGCTAGGGACTTGATCCAGGACTCATGGAAGTCCATGGGAGTCAGATGAAGGCTGGTCCAGTGGTTAGTGCATTAGCTTGGGACCCTGGAGACCCAGACTCAACTCCCTGCTCTAGGTAAGTCACTTTGATCCAGCTCCTCAAGAGTATTGAGACACCTAACAAAATTGATTTCAATGGGAGTTAAGCAGACTTTGGGAGAGAGAATTCCTGTGTTCTAAGTCCCAGCTCTTACTGTATTGCTCAGGCAAGCAGCTTAAACATCCCCTATCTCATTTTACCCAACTGCAAAATGGGCATTGCGACAGCACACAGCTATATCAAAGAGCCTAAGAGGTGTCTCAACATTTGAACCTCAGAGGACTGATGCTAAAAGTATTGAGCGGCACTAGCCAAATGCAAGGTGATATACAGTAGTTGACACACAAACAATTTCATTATTCGGTTCTCCCTGTGCACACACAAGTTCCATTGCCATCGCTGGAAGATACAAGTGCATAAGAGGAGAGTAGATGCATCTGTAATTGAGAAATTACACACATTTGAGGCTATGTCTACGCTGCAGCTAGGAAGTGTAATTCCCAGCTCAGGTAGACCTACAAGCACTAGCTATAGTTGACCTAGCACCTAAAATGATCAGAGTGGCCCCAGCGGCACAAGCGGTGCTTGGGTTAGCCATCCAAGTACAACCCCAGCTGCGATTCTAGGTACTTGGGAGACTAGTGGCTGGAGCCACTGTGGCCACACTATTTTTAACATGCTAACTCACGCAGAACTAGGGCACATCTGTCTACCTGAGCTGGGAATTACACATCCCAGCTGCAGTGCAGACATATCCTTAATTGCACTGAAGAATTTGGTTTGGTTAAATTTGGGGAAAAACTTTAATATTACATACCTAGTACACTGTAAATTCTAGAGGAGAATCTTTTTTTGTCAATGTAGACATATTCAATCCTCTTTCTTTAGGAGTTCTGGCTAAGCACACAAGAATCCTGCTACTTCGTAAGTCAGTTCAAAACTTCCATTGACTTACCTGAGAGTAGGCTCAAGGCCCAAATCATAACAGAAATGCCCCTGAATTATATGGCGGGCAACTATAATCCAGTTCAGATTTACAGTTTCAAATCCCAATTTGAAATACTTTATTTTATAATATTTCAAAAACAAAAATTGAGAAATAAAGATCAGACAAGGCCTTCAGATTTCACTTAAAATCATGCAACAGGGGAACAAACAAATTGTGGCTCTAAGAAGGAAAATAGAAAATATATTTTAATAATTGTGGAAATCAATGTAGTTCTTCAGAATGACGTTTTAAAAGATTGTTCCACAACAGGGTGGGATATTCTGAATGCCAAGGATATGGAACACGTTCATGCTCCCCTAGCTCTACTCAAATGGGCAGAGCTGTTCAGATCTTGCTTATGTACACATTGTACAGAGACTGTAGGCCAATAGCATATTTGGTGGGCAGGATGGATTTTTTAAATTTGGCTGATAGACTGAAGCAATGAACCACGTTCTACTGATGGAGACAAACTTTGTAGCAGATGTTTACTTGTTAAAAGAGCATCCAGCCCTTTGTAAGCCAAAATCAATATAAACACATGGATAGATTAGTAAATGTAGGAAAAAACTGAAATGTTGTGGGAAAGTTGTGTGTAATGCTATATGCAGATTGTCAAAGGCAATTGGCAGCAGGATTGATTTCTCAGCACTGCCAGTCTGCTGCTGTTTGCCAAAGATCTTTACAATTGGCCTCCAAAAAGGATGAGCCAGAGAACATTTGTTTGGTGGGCAGCTAAACACCACATGGATTGTGGTTCCTGGTTTGATCTCCAGTGACTTGTTATGGAGCCTCTTAGCAGTTAAGTTACAGGGCGTGGTAAAATGGATTAAACAAAAGTTTTGGGTTTCCTGTAGAAATTATTGGGTTGTATGATGCAGGAATTCAGTTTAGATGATCATACTGCTCTGTTCTGGACTTAAAATTCATGAATCTAAGATAATCAATGTTGATGCCAACTGTCCTCCTGAGAATTGTGCTCAACTGTCAATATTTTACTAGCTTTACTTTTAAAATATTCATACTTTAGAGAGCACACAAGTAATTCTCTTGCTGATGCAATCTGAGGTTGCGAGATGATGTGCACTGTAGGGTGGAGGGCTCAACACATCTGTAATTGCTGTTTGGGAATTACCAAACCCACTATGAAGGCTGCTTTACTGCATAAAGAGATGAGAGTGTTGACTTTAAAACAATTCTATTCTCACCACCTGTTCTCCACTGCAACATTTTTTTCTTAAAATTTGCAAGTAGTAGACATGAAACATGCTTGTTTCAAGCAAGCAGTGTTTATGCTTCACACATGTAACTGCGTCAATATACCTTCACAGACATTGGCTATACTACTGCCACTGTAGTCCTGGACTCCAAGTTTGAGCAGAGAATGCCAGCTATGCCAAACTGTATGATGGTTTTCTGAGCTACAGGTAAAAGAATAAGATCAAACACACTGAAGCATTATTATAGGTGCACTCTTTTTAGTATTGTCTTAAAACAGAGGACAAAGTTATCCCCGCCTTTGAAGAAATCCACATAGGTTATTTGGGCAGAGAACTCTGAGGAGTTTCCAAGGGATTGTCCTGGTGTGCATGGGGTGAGGGTGGGGGTGAGTGTGTGTGTGTGGGGCAGGGGAGGGGAATTGAACTCTAATATCTGTGGGTCTGCAGGGGAAAAAAGCCCCATTTATTGAGGAAGCAGAGAAACACTGGACTTTTCCCTCTATGGAGCTTTCCTGCTTCTCCACCAGCACATCTTTTCCAGGAGTTATGCCGTCATTGATTTTGATCCTCCCTGGGGGTAGAGATATAGTTGCAGAGGGGATCCAGCAAAAGTTAGCACTGCACTAATACCCGATCTGTTTATCAGGGACAATAGTGCTGGGGAGAGTGGTGTATTTAAAATTGAGTCAAAATGGCAAGCTTTCATTGTATGTGCAAGTGGTTTCCTGATCCTGCCAGCAGGGTAGGGGGCTCAGTAAGAAGTGTGCAATCTGCATCACTCTTGTGCAGCCAGTCTGCAGATAGCCAGCCTAGAGTATGGTGGGGTGAGCTGTTTTGGGGTTCTTAGGGGTTAGGGTTCTGAGTTATGAGAAAAAGTAGTGTTATGGTACAAACTTTCAGCAAGAGCATTTTGTGTGTTTATCTAACTCCTGTGTATATATGCTGTGAACAGGGCCATCCCTAGGGAATGCGGGGCCCAGGGTGGAAGTGACAGATTTGTCTCTTCCGGGACTGACCCCGCTGGCCAATCGCACCGGCTCATGGGGGCCCAAAGCACAGGGCCTGGAGCGGTTGCCCTGATTTGTCCTACCCAAGGGATGGCTCTGGCTGTGAACATAATAGGGAGAGAAGTTAGTCCCCTGCGACAGTCAACCCATACCAAATCTGGCAGACTACCACTCCTTTGGAGCTCTGACAATGGAGAGTTTCCAAGAGGTTCCAGAAGGACAGACAATACTGCAAGAGACAATCCCCTTGAGAGATCTGGTTGCATAAGGTCTCCTTCATTCACAACAACAAAGGAAATGAAGGGAGTCAAAACTTCCTTAGAGAGCAAGCTTCTGTTTAGTGCGTAAGAAAATATATAAGGAACTTCTGCTGTGGATTGGAAGTATTGTTTGAGCAGAAGCACATGTGCATGAGAAAATTTGTCAAAGAGAAAGGAAAGACTAGTCATTTGGGTTTACAACACAACATACAAAGTTTTGTTGTGAAAGTTTAGCAGCAATTTGTTTACAAAGAGTTAACTTGCAAACTATTCATACTATAGTATTCAGAGAGAAATACTGAAGCATCATAGGCAATGCACATGCAATGGTTGTTCTGGAGGGAGGCAGAATTAAGTTTGACATAATTCCATATTTTCAGACTAATTTTTTTTTTTTTTTACAAAGTTTATAGTAATTTTAAAACAATTTAAATTTTACACCTTATTTCAAACTTCAAAGTTCCAGTAATGTTTTTACACTTACATACACACAAAATTCCTATGTCTTAATAACCTTAACTTCATCTTAGTGACATGTTTAAAAAATAGCAAAACAAAGAATGTTTTCAATGAAAAATACTGGTATTCCTGCCATATAAAAGTATTGTTAGGACAGCAGAACACCAGATGGCATTGTTAATGGTCTTACACATTTTTTTTCTAATGACTTGTCTATAAAAGATCCATAATGTATTTGACCTAAAAGTACAGAAAGCATGTTACGGGAGAAACGGTTACTTACTGTAACTGTGGGTCTTTGAGATGTGATGCAGACGTGTATTCCACTTAGGGGTGTGTGCACTCAGCACATGGAGCTGGAGAATTTTGCCTATGCATAAACGTGCAGTGCTTGTGCCTCATGGGCATATCCACCCTCCCCTGGCTATATGGGGTGGCAGCGCCCTGACCCCCCCTCAGTTCCTTCACACACTAGATTCCGATAGAGAGGAGATGGAAGGTCATGGAATACATGTCTGCATTACATCTCTGCATCACACCACTGTTACAGTAAGTAACCATTTCTTCTTCTTTGAGTAGATGCAGCTATGTATTTCACTTAGGTGACTCACAAGGAATACCCACAGGAGGCAGGGCTCAGAGTCTATCTACACAGGGATGGCAGAACTGCCCTCCCAAATTTTGCATCAGCTCTGGAAGATGCAGTAATGGCATAGTGGTTTGTAAAAGTACATGGCAGCCCCGGAAATATCCAATATTGAGACGTCACTGAACGCTATTGATGTAGCTTGCGCTCTTGTAGAATGAGCTCGCGCCTGCTGAGGAGGTGTGATTGAGGCTATTTTATATGCAGACTTGATACAGGATGTCATCCATTTAGAGACTGTTTGGGAAGAGACCACTTGCCGCTTCATAAGATCCGCATAGGACACAGAGGAGGTAAAGCACAAAATGGTTTAGTCCTGTCCAGATAAGAGACTAGACAGTGCCTGATATCTAATGCATAAAGATGCTGCTCCTCTGAAGATGAATGTGGCATTGGAAAGACCACGAGTAAATATACCATCTGGTTCTAATGAAACTCAGACCACTTTAGATACAAATTTTGGGTGTGGCCATAAAGTCTGGGAGAATTTGTATCAGGAGGCTCTGCGTTCACAGCCTTCAATTCACAGACTCTCCCAGTAGATGTTATTGCAACCAGGAATGCAGTTTTCTGACAAAAGCAGAAAGGGACAAGATGACAGAGGCTTGAACGGAGGTCCCATTATGCCAACACCGTATTAAGGTCTCACAGAGGAATTGGTTCTCAGACCAGAGGGTGGAGACAAAGAAGCCCTTTTAAGACTCTTGCTACCATGGCATTGGAAAAGACTGATCTTCCATCAATGGGGAGATGAAATGCTGAAGTTTCTGCCAGATGCACCCTCAATGAGCTAAGTGCAAGACCCAAAGTCTGAAGATGCATCTAGTACTCCGGGATGTCCTGAATAGCGGCCAGCGTCAGTTGAATTCTGCAGACCACTGACCACACCAAAAACTGCTTCCATTTTGCCGAATAGGCAACTTTGGTAGAGAACTGTCTACTGTTGAGTAGAAACAGTTGAATGGCCAAACAACACTCTTCCTCCACCTCATTCAATTATAAAGCAGCCATGCAGCAAGATGCAAGGTGTGATTATGATTCTGCTTAAGTAGGTCAGGAGGGAGAGGAAGAAACATGGGAGGCTGAATCAACAGTGCAAGAAGATCAGAGAACCAGCACAGCGTCAGTCATGCTGTGGGCAATGAGGATGAGCTTGGCCTGATCCACTTTCAACTTGAGGATGACCCATGGAATTGGAGGAAATGCATACAGAAGAGCCGACTGCCAGCTGAGATGGAAGGTGTCTGTGAGGGAGCCCAGACTGAGTGCCCCTTGAGAGCAGAACAGATGGCATTTTTATTCTCTCACAGAAAACAGGCTGATCGTCAGAATAGCCCAAGCTGCAAAGATGACCCACAGGCTGCTTGTCTTCAGGGACCACACATGACTCAGGGAAAAATTCCTGCTGAGATGGTCCATGAGATCATTTTGGGCCCCAGGCAAGGGGTCAGCTATTGGAGTGATACTTTTGTCAATGCAGAACTGCCACAACCTGAGCGTCTCTTGGCGGAGCACTCTGGAGTGTGCTCCCCCTTGCCTGTTCACATAATACATCACAGTGGTATCATCAGTAAGTATGTGAACCACTCAACCCCTAATGTGGTTCAAAGAAACGTGACAAAAGCATTGTAGATGGCCTGAAGCACCAGCACTTTGATATGCAGTAAGGTTGCCTGCTCCGACCACAGACCCTGAACTTTCAGTGACCCCAGATGTGCTCTCCAGCCTATTAGGGAGGCGTCAGTGACAACAGACCTGGTTGGTAGGGTCCAGACAAAGGGAACACCCTGACATACAGTTTCCAGAAACATCTATCATTGCAAGGAGTCCAGGACCAACTGAGGGATATGGACCAATCTGTCCAAGGAGTGAAGAATTGGACAGTAAATCGTCCTAAGCCACATTTGAAGGGGGCAAAGCTGCAACCTTGCAAATGGACCACCTGCATGCAAGTACACATGTGGCCCAAGAGCAATGTCAGATTAGCTACTGGGCCAATGGGGCCCATGCCCAGGGGTCCCAGCCAATTGCGGGTCCCCTGGAAAAATGGGCACCCTGTGCCCTGCCCTGCCTGGCGCTCCTGCCAGGGAGCAGGTTTGGGGCATGGGAGCTTGCCCTGCTCCGCCTGGCACTCCTGCCAGGGAGGGGGTTCAGGGCATAGGAGCTTGCCCTGCTCCGCCTGGCGCTCCTGCCAGGGAGCAGGGGAAGCCCCCACACCCAGACCCTGCTCCCAGGCAGGAATGCCAGGTGGGCAAGGGAAGTGCCTGTACCCCGCCTAGCTCCCAAGCAGGAGTGCCAGGCAGGGGGGCAAGCCCCCACGCCCAGACCCCATTTCCCCAGCAGGAGTGCGGGGTGGGAGGGATTGCGGGTGGAAGGGGTGGGGAGGGGCCCCCACTTGCTCTGGCCCAGGGCCCCACAAACCCCTAATCCTCCTCTGCCCAAGAGCCTCAGGCATATCTGAGCTGTCATGGAATGCTGGACTGCAGATCAAGGCAAAGGTGGCCAATCGTCTGAAAATGGTAGGTTGGCAAAATGCTCTCAAACTTGTAGAGTCTATTAGGGCCCCAATGAACTTGATTTTCTGAGTGGGAACCAACATTGACTTCCTGGTTGTTAGGATGAACCACAGACAGTCAAGTACGCACAGTGTAATGCATACGTGAGAAAGAAAGAACTTCCTTTATGGACCTGTCCCTTAGCAGCCAGTCATCCAGATATGGGAAGATATGAATACCCCTCTTTCTGAGGTACGTCGTCACGACAACCATACACTTGGTAAAAACCTGGGGGGGAGGGGAAGAGGGCAGAAGAGGGGCCAAAAGGAAGCACTGTGTACTGAAAATAGCACTCTGCCATGACAAACTGGAGTTTTCTGTGGTTCAGCAAACCTGCCACATGAAAACAGGCATTCTGAAAGTCCAGAGCAACAAACCAGTCGTTCTGAGACAACGTGGGGAGTCTAGATGATAGGGTGACCATTCCAAACTTCATGTACCTGATATATTTATTAAGTCTGCAAAGGTCGAGAATGGGTCTTACCCCGCCTTTCGATTTGGGGACCAGTAGGTTCTGGGAATAGAAGCCCTGACCCCGGTGTTCCAGAGGAACTTCCTCCACCACTCCCAAAGCCAGTAGAGAATGGACATGCTCGAGGAGTAGTATCTTGTGAGAAAGATTTCTGAAGAGGGATGGAGAGGAAAGGTGGGGAGGAGGAGGAGGAGGAGGAGTGGAGAGGAACTGGATAGCATAGACCGAACTGACAGTGCGTAGGACCCAGCTGTCGGTTGTAATTCAGTCCCAAACATCATAAAAGCAAAGCCATCCTGTCCTTGACTAGAAGAGGGGTAAAGGGAAGGATGGCTGGGACACTGCTCTGGACCAAGGAATCAAAATGGGCGCTTGGGGGACATTGGGGAAGGGTATGTGGACTGTCCGAACCCTGGACCCATCTTCCTTCTCCTCTGGGCCCTATGCCCCTTTCTGGGGTAGTCCCACTGTCTTAGAAGAGGAAAAGGCTGCCCAAAGATGCATTGCAGATGTCACTGCATCTGTTGTTGACCACCATAGTGGTGCCTTTGCAGTGACAGTGCATACGCCCCCATGGAACAGAGGGTAGCCCTGGAATCCCTGAAGGAGTAGTCTCAGTCTTGTCCAAAAAAAGCACCGAGCCATTGAAGGGCAGATTTCTACAGCCTGCTGCACATTGGGAACAATGCCCGAATTCTGCAGCCAGGACTTCCTTTTAATGGTCACCATGGAGGCCATAACTCTGGATGAAGTGATTGCGACATCTTTTCCACCAAGCAGCCTTCAGTGATCAACACCCAAAATTCCTCTGTGGAGGTTTCAGGCAGCCTGTCTACAAACTTAGGCATAGCAGTCCATTTTACAAAGTTGTATTTGGACAACAATGCCTGCTGGTTCACAATCTGTATTTGCAGGGAGGAGGTGGTGGAAGTTTTCCTACCCATTAAGTCCATCTTTTAGACTCCTTGTCCTTTAATCCACCCTGCTGGGCTCTATCATTCACTGTGGTTACTACCAGGGAATTTGGGACCGGTTGGGAGTAAAAGCCCTCCAATTCCTGCACCAGCACTAAGTAGTGTTTCTTTATGTGCTTCACAATAGGTGGTACTGAAGCTGCCATGCTCCAAAGAACCTTTGCAGGATCTAGCACATCATTTATAGGGAGGGCCACTTTCCCAGGAGCAGACGGCTGCAGGATATCCACAGAAACTCTGCCTAAATGCTCAGCGCAGTCTTGGAGATCACTAGGCATAACGGTAAGACATTCGTGGCCAGTAGGTGCTGGGCCAAGGCCCCCCATCCCAACAGTGAGACGAGTACCAATCCTGGTACCCACTGTGCTCCATAAACAGCCCCTGATGAGGGCCAGGCAGTGGAGAACAAGAGGAGGAAGAGCCCAGCCTTGACGCCAAGTAGTTTTGAGTTTCTGGGGATAATGGTGGAGCCAGCCCTGAAGGGGTAAGTAACTGGTCTGACTATCCGTTCCCCAAAAAGAAGGAGCCCGCTGGTGCTGACAGTGGACATGGTACTGTCAGCACTGAGTACACGTCCGTTGTTCCCAGTGCTGGGAGTGGCACCGACCCCAAAGTCAGCAGTAGCATCAAAGTACGTGACGATGCCGAAGTGCAGTGAGGGGAGAGCCACCACAGTAATATCAATGATGCCTAATGCAATGGTGCCGAGGAAGTCCCTGGCACCAAGCCCAGCACCAGCTCTGCTTCCACAGACTACAGAAAGTGAACACTGGGGTGCGGTGCCGACAGACCCAACAGTTCAGCAGCCAATAAACCAATGAGACTATAAACTATGTCCTGGACCAAGGGAGAGGTTGGGATGGAAAGGCAAAGATGGTCTGCTAGCATGAAAACAGCTAGTGCCAGCATCACTCATCAGTACTGGACTCAACAGATTCCCTACTAACTACATACAACTAGGAAATACACAAAGCAATAGTTCTTAACTTCACAATTTTTCACTACACAGCGCTCTAACTCCAACCATGAGTGGTAAGAAGGCACTGAGGGAGGGGAGAGTAAGGACAGTGCTGCCTCATATAGCCAGGGATGGGGATATGGCCACCCCTCTATCAGTACCGCTACACAAATTTCTCCAGCTTCAGTGCGCACACCTAAGCTGCATCTACTTAAAGAAGAACTTTTAGTGTGCTCTAGCAGGACCCACACAGTGAATTAGCAGTAGGCTGTAGATTCACACTCCGGCTTGCCACACACTACCTCAACATGTTGACAAGCGTTAGTGTGCAAGCAGTACACAGTCCTTGCAGAAATGCTGTATTGTTAATTTGATGGTATAGTTTTCTTTGGGGGAGCTGTGGCAATCAGCAAGAGTTTGCTCTCTTTCTTAATCTCTGCAACTAGACTAATCCTTGGGGAATTGCTTCTTAGGAACTGGGCACTGGGTAGAGATTTCTGAAAAAGGAATTTACTTACATGCTCTTTGTGATCACCTCTGTTCAAGAACCAGTATATAAAGTGTAAATAAAACAAGTTACAATAAAAATAAACCCAGACACTGCATCACTGATTTCTCCTCCAATGGGAGCGGATCTGCAAGTCCCCAACATCTGCTGCTGCTTGAGAGAGTGGCAACAATGTAAGATATATTACATCTAAAATGAAAAAGGTAATGGGTCAAAAATCCAATGTATAATGGAAAGGTGGCTAGAACTTAAACTATTAAGAGCAGTCTTTCCTTTATGGAGTAGGTAGCTCTTGTAGAATTCAGAGGCTATATTAAGAACTGCCAGACGTCTCCTGATGCAATACCAATTTACCCTAAGTTAAAAATAAAAGTTTGACTGTTGTGACATTTCAGTAAGTGCACACTTCCGACACTTGCCTTGCAACATTGCAGATTTCTATGGAAAGTTCATTGAAGGGAAAAAGTATCTTAGAAAGAAAAACAAAGCTTTTTTTCTTTTTTCTTTTTTGATCTGAATATGCAAAGACAGAACACTTGAGGTCATGCACAAGGAACACTGCAAAAGTACATGAAGGGTCAGTCTTTGGTTCGCATTAAAAAGCTTTCCATATTTATAAACAGCAACATGTGTACCATATAGTTCACCTTATCCCATCCACTCCAAAGAGAAGCCTTTTGGGACGTTCTGCCTCTGTCATGTCCTCTCCTGTAAGTCTGGCCCATGGTTGTCATCAGATATCCTGAACTTCATAGAGCATCCCTGTTCAGACACAGAGCCTACCCACAAGATTTGAAGTGATATTTTTGTTTCTTACCAAGTTTCCCTTTAACCACTTTGCTTAATCTGGCAGCCTCACCTCTTTTCCCCTACCACTCAGGTTTGTGTCTTCCTCCACATCACATCCTGTGTTTGGAATGTTCTCCATGCTGCAGAACACCAAGCATCCATACTCACTTCATTCATATCCCTCTTGAAATCCCACCTTTCATGGAGCCTTCAAACATTGTCAATATGATGCCATCTTCAGCTCTGTTTATAAAAGTAGCTCCAAGATGCCTTGCTCAGGTTCTATTAAGGTGTTTACCTGATTTTTGCCTTTTGGAATTCTTGTTTCTAGGGTCAGGGGTCAAGTCTGTTGATTGTACAAATCAAACACACTGTTGGTGCATAACTACAATTGTTAAGGAAGAAGAGCCAAAGGCTCCCTGAAACCAACTAGAGACTTTCTTACGCCATTCTATTAACTTAGGAGATGCTTAGATACTAGTGATGGATGCCAGTAAAAAATCCTAAAATAAATAGTACTCACATATCGGTTTTACAAGTAGAAGAGGAGGAGTTTTATCTGTGGGGTTGAGGGAAAAGGGGCAGAAGGAACTGAGAAGAATACGTGTGGATCAATGTTTGGGTGAAGGAATGGGGTGGTTGGTCTTCTCATCCCCACCAATAAAAAAAAAAAAGCACACAACCGTGCACAATGCAGGTGGATTGTGTTCTTCTTTCCTATCTATATTCTATATGCTAAAATAATCCCCCCAGTCTTGGGCCTCTCAAGTAGATACTTCTGTTCATACTGAGTTATGCAGTGGTTTGGAGAGGACACATAAGAACCAGAATGGGACCAGCACCTAAGGTGTTATCAGGACTGTCCTGATGTTAGGATCCCAAGACAAAGCCCCTATTTTACCCCCTGTGCCCTGGTCCCAATTTTTCATACTTGCTATCTGTCACCCTACTAGTACCTAAGACAAAATCTGAAAGTAGTTTCCAAAGGTAACCGACTAGAGTCACTACATATTCCAGATTAGATAGTTACTCTTGAAGTGGTAAATAAACTAAATTGAGATTTCACATAGTATTTTTTTAATTACACTTTTATTTGTATAATAGCACAAATGTCTATTTACAAATATACAAGTAATAAAAACAATATTTATGTACAAATGTTCAACATACAAATTCTCACTCTGTACTAAATTTATATTTATTAGTCACAATATTTTAAACTAAAATTTGCCAGACATTTTTCTTAAAGATTTTCTGTCTCTGAAAGGTTAAGTGGGGCCTATTCTTTCCTTCTTACTGAGTCTCTTTGATCTGTGAAATTCTCCAATGAAGAGTTATTAAAGTTATTCAGTATGAGAAAGCACTTTACATGTTAGAGAGAGAAGTTTATATTGCAAGTGTATATAATCAGAAGCCAGGAAAAAGTTATATTAATAGCTTTGACTTCTAAAACATTTGAAATATAAATTATTAAGGCAAGCTGCTCAATTTAATACTCCGCAATCTTCTAGTTATTCTGTAATAATATGAAGAAACTCAGATATTGGATAGTTTAGCTTGATATTAATTTAATTTTACTCTACATTGATTTAGAAGTCTAGTCAAAAATATTTTACTTACAGATACATATATACACAACATTGCTTGGAGATCCTCTAACATGAAGAAGTATCCTCTAGGGATCCCAAAGTGGTTGCATTTAGACACTTGTAGTTAGGATTACATGGAAATGCCGATATGTTATAGATTACAAGACCGAAAAGGCCTGGTTTTTGTTCAAAAGCTATACTACAGGTAAATATATAACATTTTATTAAAATTCCATGTTTACATAAAAACATGGATTATAATAAAAATAAGCCAAATCCACCCAAATTTAGAATACAAATAATTGTACTAAAAAAAGACCAGTTTTGCAATTGCACACAAATTTCATAAATGAAAACTATATCTGCTATATAGAGACTGATGTGTTTTAAAATTACTTTTCATCAACAATTAAAGAAACCAACAGCTATCTAGCTAGCTATATTTAAGGGAGCAATACGATAGGTTAATCCTCCAATCCTTTTATACACATGCTTTATGCATGAATAATCCAAATTGGACACAATAGATCTACTCACATGCATAAAGTTGTGCAGTTGTGCAAGCAACTGAAGGATCAAGACCAGAGTTTATCCCTACAATAAAAGAATATAGAAAGAATTATAGGCTAATCTATAGAGTTTACTATTTTGAAGGACAGAGAAAAATTTGTGGGGATCTGAGTGCACTCTGATGAACATCACTGCTAATGTACACATTTTCACATGACTAGGATGCAACAGTAAAGAGAAAAAATATAAAAACATTAAAGGCTACACAGCCACTAAGAATTCTCTTTTTAAAAAAACCTGTAATTCACTGTCAGAAAAGAACACAGTTAAACTATACTGTGGAAATGGGGAGAGTAGATTTTCAAGCTTGAAAGTAAGTGTAAGAAAAACTTTCATGTATTCAACGTAATTCTTCGTCGCAGCGGGTAGTACTTCATCTGTGGCGAATCTGTGGTTCTCTTTCTTTTCAGGATAGTATTAGAATTTTTACTGGCAGCAGTCTCTGCTGGTGTGACTTCCACTTGTGTTATAAAGCTTTGGATTTTATTTTCTTCCTTAGCCTTACAGCCAGCAAAGACTTCTTGGCGAAGCTTGCAGAGTTCTAAGATGGGCTGCAAAGTTAACGCTTGGGAAAATCCCTCTGCTCTTTCTATCAATGCTGGTAGGGACTACAAAGAAAAAAAAAAAAAAGCATCTCCAATCCCAAGTTACATAATTAAACTAACATTATTCATATTAATTATGGGTAGAAAAAACATGTTAACTAGAATCAGACATCCATAAAAACCCCACCTAACACAATCTTTTGGAATTATAGTTCTGAGTTACCAACACTAACTCATAGACCAATAATAGCAAGAGTCTGCATTAGCAGCTCATGTAAAGAAATTTCAGTGCAAGTTTAAAGACTAAGCAGAAGAACATATGAACAGTTTATCAAGAATAAATATGGTGGAAATACTACAGCTCATTTCAAAATTCTTACCAAAGTGATAAAATGCCATTTAGTTTATAGAGGCAGTACCATTCTTCTAAAATGATGGTTTAATCCTCCAGACACTGCAGGTACAGAAATCTTTAAATCTTTACAACACTGCGGATATTCCAAATTACAAAAATACTTCTACAGGTCTTTCACTGTGAATCTTAAAGGAAACTTAGTCCAAAGCAAGGGTTCTACTGCAATTATGTCTGATAAAGATGTAGAATCAGTAATTTTACAAATACAGGTGGCAAATTTTTGTACAAAAAGGATATATTGGCTAGTTAGAATATTTGCTTCATAAGGCTGTTTTACAGCATTGATGGAAAATGTGTTAAATGTTATGTGACAAAAATCACAATGAAAGATTTCCTCCCAACAGGCACATAGAAATCTTACCTTCATTGCTTCACTAATCTGCTTGGATGTGACCCCTGTTAGTTGCCTAAGATTTGCCATGTGAGAAGCTGCAAAGAAACACAAACATCAAAAATGTTATATTCCCCCAGAATTATGAAGTGACAAAAAACTTTTTTTTTTTTAAATAAAGAGCAGGAGAATATTACCAACTGTAAAAATACTTTTAAAAATGATTAAATATCTGCTTTGTTGCTTTCTAAGGCATTTTGTGATTCAGTATTTTATGTAACAGGAAACTAAAAGAATACACTGCTTTGTAAATTTAGTGATTCCCATTAGTAATAGTTTGATAGGTTATCCAGTATCAGGGAAAAAAATAAGCAGCCCTCAGGTTTCCCGTCACTTAACGACTGGGGCAATATATCAAGCCAGTACTACCTCATGTCATATTGTACAACCCATTTTTCTCATTTAGCGTTTATAGAAGAATATGGTTTCCACATTCAAAGGGTTGCCACAAGCCAGTCACAGCTTTATTCACTTAGGAAAAATATACAACAAATGTTTACAAGTAATCTTCCCACAATTCCATGAGCTGTTATTTATATACATTTGCAGATGTTGTAATTGAACTAATTTTGAACTGAACTAAAGATTTTTTTAAGGGCTCTGGTTCTAGGGTCTTTGAATATGAACGTACAAAATGAGAAATATTTTGCTATTTATTTCTCTTCATACGTATTACTTCTATCTGTTCAGTTTTTATGCTACCTTGTGAGAAATAACCAATATGCCCCATGTTCTCAAAGTCTCCTTGACTGAAGCCTCCTAAACATTTTTAAAAAGACCAGAGAAGGCTAAGTAATGGTATGCATCTTAGGATTTCTTGATAAACATGTGCAAGTAAATGTGCTCCATGAAACCACAAAGTCCAGAGGCACTTTCTATTGTTTCTTATTCACCAGTATAGATAGGCTGCTGTTTACCATACACGCAGCACAATACTTATAAGCAATTTGTATAAAGTTAGACTTACTAACTGAAAATATAGTATGAACTTGCATAAATGTCTTTAAACTCACCTATAGCCTATATTACTCTCTAAAAACCTGGATGTGGATGGTCATTTACCAACTTCCACCCCTAAAATTACGATTCTCTGTGCTAAATTTTATATGTTGCCATTATTATTCCTAGTCATTTATGTTGCTAGAGGCCTCATCAAGGTGCAGACAGGAAAAGCAAGATACAAGGTCCCTGCCCCAAAGGTCTGCAACCTAAATTAGATAAACACAGGAAACAACATCAACAACGAGGTGGTGAAGGAAGGAAGACAGTTACAACAAATAAAACCTCAAGACATGTTTATGAAGCTTAAAAGATTTCATTATATTAGACAATAAGATAGGGCAGAAGACAACAAAGGTGAAGAGGTCAGTAATGGAAAGTTAGACAAAAGTAACGGATTTGAGAGAAGGTTTTGTTGTTGATATACAACTGGAATTGCTGCCTTCAGCATTCAGAGTTACAGTTAACCTTTCCCACCCAGCAAAACTGGAGTGATAAGTGTTACTCCAGAAAAATTAAGAACTCACTATAAACAAAATGGGAAGGTGTTCTATTAGATCAATTTGGAAAGAAGAGAGAAGTTTGGAAGAAATTAAGCTGCACAGTAGATGCAGAATGCAGGAAACACTTTCATTTTACCGTACTGTGGCAATAACAGGATGAGAATCTCTATGTAAAATTAGTTCTTGTGATCACTCCGAGTAGGAAAATAAAAAATTTGGAATAATTTGCAAGCTAAAATAATAGACCTATTATGCTTCTCAACAAACAGTCTATCAAAAGCAATCCTGCACTCGTCTGCTATAGCAGGAAAATGAGCACTCTGCCCCGGGAAGAGTATTACTAGTGGGAGACTTAATCTGATTCCCTATCCAGGTGTCAGGCAGCATAATTCAGGAATGGCAAAGGATGTTAAAAAGGCAGGATTATTCAGACCTTGGGAGGAAAAATATTTGCACAGCAATCCCTCTAACTAAAGAAAGAGCAGTGGACTATGAATGGACACTCATCCAAAAGGACAGTACATCTCCGATAGGAAGTTTTGATGACAGGATACAGAGTGATGGAAGGCTGAGCGAAGTAAGGACTCCCCCAAATTGTGAGTGAGAAGACAAAAGCAGTTACTTGAGACCCCTCTAGGTAATCAGAAACAATGGCACATTGAGTACATTTAACATGTCACTATCGGTTAAAGTTTAGGTTTACATGGAGAGCATTATATTCCTCATTGTTCTAGGCTTTCCAAAACATAGGGAAATGAAAAAAGGATATGAAAGGTATTGAGTAATCTAAACATTTTTGGTTTCTGGCCACTGCACTTACTAAACTGGAATGCATTAACTTCCCAGAGACTATGCAAATACTAAAATTCAGCACAAATGACGTGCTTTTTGTTAATAACTTGCTGTTGCTTTGTTTAAAAAGAGCAACAACAAAATAAAGACTGCCGACGTTCCAAAAGTTCATCCATGCTTAAACCTGCAGATGTGGATACTAACCCCACCACTGAAAAAAAACTTCAACTATGAAGTGAAGTTCTTTACAGCGCCTGCTGGCATCTTAGCTACAAAAACTGGCATTCCTCAGAGCAGTCTCCTCTCAGTTACAAAAAGGAAACACTGCCTAAAGTAAAGTCAGATCAGCAATTTGAGAATTGAAAGCTTCTATCAAAACTTCCCCTCAGTTCTAGTTAATGTTTCTATTTGTTTAAATATTTTTATATTGTGTGAATGACATTGCGCTGCCAAAGCACACTGAGGACCTTGTAACCACAAGGTATGATTTACTGCATTCAAAATGCTAGAAATAAACCAACACGCTTTTAAAATAGGGTAGTGAAGATAATCCAGCTTGTAAAGACAAGCCTTGAAAGACGGCATCCTACTGATGGCCCTTAATGTTTTATTTGTTCTTAACTGTAAGTTCCTTAGGACAGAGACAGTGTCCTGTTTAGAAAGTACCTAGTAAACTTAGGACGCTGATTAAATAGTTAGTTTCTGCTTTAACAGTTACAATTTATATTTCATGTGTCCCATTGACGTTGTACTTTAAAAGGTGACATGAGTGTTTATTATAATTTTTAAGACGAAAATCAACTCTGTGCCACTCAGTACTGAATGATAAAAGCATGTCCAAAAATGTGTACTTTATGCTTCTTTCCCAGGTCAGCCAGTTCTTAGCAATTGCTTGCCTACTGACCAATGTTGAGAACCAAGTGGTATTCTCATAAGACATGAATAGGAACACAGTGATTCATCGAGTTTGGTATCTTGTCTACAACAGTGGACAGAGAAAGAAACTCTGCCCCAGACAGTTATTGGATAACCTGACCCACAGAAAATATTTGCCAAACCCCCATCATTTGTTAGTGGCTGATTTTTGCCCTGAAGCACAGCCTGTAATAGCATGAAGGTTCAGGACAAGAGAACTAGATGCGTGCAAATAAAGCAATGTAACAGTATGCTCAGCTACCACAAGGCTCTATGTCTGCACAGTTACATCCAGAATAGAAGTGTATTCAAATAACCAAGTTCTCGCTCGGATAACTATGCCCACAGAATGAACAGGTTAAAAATCTTTGTCTGAAAGTCACACTTGAAAGAGAACAATTTTATTGGCGTTTCTTAAAAAATTTGCATTCGGTGATTCCGTTAGGTAATGTTCTCTATACATTTGCATTGTCATGAGAAACACTTACCTTGAGAGGGCTCAGGCTTTCTCTCTTTTTGCTTTACGACAGGCCGATAGAGCTTCTGCATACACAAAAATAAATTCAAAATATTTTTCACTCTGAAATATTTCCTTAGATTAAGACACTACTTAAACCATGTTTTTCACAGTACCTAGCACAATGGGTTACTACTGTAAGAAAAATGGTTAGTGGGATTAGTGTTCTACATCCAATACAGAGAACTGTTAGAAAGAGTGATCTAATTAGCTCTGTCTGCCCATTTCTTATTTAAATGTATAAACACACCATATTAAGCTTTATTTTGCCAAACTCTAAACTCATTGTTAGTGCAGAGGAAAGCAAGATTTTTAGCTGAAATCTAGATATTTTGGGAGAAGCATTGCCATCTGCTACATGATTTATGAAACAGAACTGCAGAGCAACTCTTAGGGAACCCTTCATGGAGCCTGGACAAACTTGGAACAAAGGGAACATTTATACAGAAAGCTATTAATATGGCCAATCACTGTCAGTTTCCGCTGTTCTATCTTTGCAGGTATTTGTGTATGAATAAGAACATTCTCCCTCAAAACTCAGGTTCTCCTGCTGTTTTGACCATGCCATGAATCTTGTGTTCTGACATCAAGTAGATGTAGCAGAAATTAATGTAATAGTAGATTCAGCATTATGATTTTACTTCAGGTTGAGTGATGAGCAAAGATAGGCTATGAGGGAGGAAAGAAACTTATTTCAATACCAACATCTTCAACAGTTAGAAAATGTTTTTAGTCTTTATAATACAAGGGAAAGGCGAGTAACATTTATATTCAAGTCTGACCCATAAAATATTTTCTCCACTACAAGTCACCTCTCAAAATTGTGAGCAGACCAGGATAAGAGAGTCACTTCTTTCTGTTATTAGTCACTATTGGAACAAAATTCTTGTGGCTCACACACTTCGTTAGCTAGTCTGGAAATACAGAAGGCAACAGTCCCAACTGAGGGAAGTATACAACTTGCACTGCTCAAGCATTTTTAATGGATTGACTTGAAGATCCTTAAAGGAGGCAGTCTTCCTTTGGCAGATGTAGGGAGATTGACACACTTGTGCAGAGCAGGTGTAGCTGTTCTTCAGGAGGAGTGTTTTTTGGAGAAAAGTGTAAGGAAGCCCTGGAACTTCATTGTTATGGGCTATTATATGAAGCCACTGCCTTGAGACACATATATTGAGACAGTGATGGTAGTGGGAGTTGTGCTGCCCATGAGGACTCCTTACAGCCAAAGATGAGGAAAATATAAAAAGCTATTGCTCAAAAGTGGTTGAAAGTGATGTATAGTGATGCCACATTTTAACAACTTTGTAATTTTTGCTGATCAATTTAGGTAGAACAGAATAATTTAATTAGTATTACTGCAAAATCTGAAAGGACCATCAGTAACAAAAGCAGGAGGGGTCTCTTTGGGGAAATTACTTTTGGACTACCGTAAATCATAATTATCATTCACTTTGTAACCTGAAAACATTAACAAAAAAAACCCGAACAGTCTTGCTGCATATCTCAGCAAAGATTTAATAGTAAAGTGTGATAAAGTCTTATTACTAAGACTTCATCTTTACAAAGTCCAAATTAAGATCCTTACCAACATTTCTTGCTCTGCTTTCATGGTTTTGATTACATGTACTAATATCTTTCTGGGACACTGCTTACGCTTCGTAGCTGTCTCTACTATAAGTTCATCAAACTGATCTTCGAGGATTTTGATGTCAGAACCTAAATTCACAAAAAAAAACAAGGTGACATAGTATACACAGTTATTTTAAGTGTCTTTAAAAAATACAAAATTATTACAGGAAACTAAAGAAAAATAAAGCAAAATGTTGGTCAGTCCTTCCCCCTAACAGCAGGCATTAAAATTTCTTATGGCAATTAGTCTCCTTACCCCCTATTTCAGGGCAGCTGGCTCAACAGGTGTTATTTGTACTGGAACAGTGCTTAGAGAACCCAATCAGGGATCAGGCCCCACTGCACTAGGCACTGTACAAATGTAAAATGAAAAGATGATCTCTATCCCAAACTGCTTACAATCTAAGTAAATTTAGTTAGTTACAGAGAGAGGGTGGGGTCAGGTTTGTGTTTCCTGTTTTTTGGAGAAGTTAGCATCCATCAGCCTAAATCATGTAAAGTGAGCCAACATGAGGGATGCCCCATCCCCTCATAATGTATACAATACAGGGACACCATCCTGAAAGTATAAAGCTGCTAAAGGTACATGTGCTAAGTGCTCAGATTCCACACTGAATATTGCTATTCTTCACTAAATAGAGATTGATTCACAGACAGACATGATGTGGGACTGTCCAAAAGCAACTGCTTTCTAGAACTCTAAGACTGAAAGTCAGCTTAATATTACAACTGCATCTCACACAGGATACTAATTTCCTGGATGCCTTGAATCCTTCTGAGAAGCTTCATATTTATGAGAGCATTGGTTATTGTTAAGAGATGGGCTACACATATTTTAGTTTTATACTAGTATAACTATTTCGGTCAAGGCTGGGATTTTATTCCAAAGTACTTATAGCAAGGCAACGCCTAGTTATTCCCTTTTGCGAGTAAGCTAGCCTAATATAAGCTCCTTTATACCACTATAATTGCATCCACCTAGGGGGATTGTTCTGCTATAACTATACTAGTATAGTTAACGCAGTACAACTTCTGTGAGTAGACAAGTCCTAAGATGCTAGTTCTCATCAGCTCCCTTCAGCAAAGATAGTAGACGTTGGAGCAACTAGCTATTAGAAGTGACTACTGATCCAAAGCCCATTAAACCGAATGGAAAAAACTTCCATGGGCATTGAATCAGGCCCTCAAGCTTGACAAGTATTTTGTCAGATCTACTAAACCCCATTACTTTGATATTTGTGGCAGCCTTTTCAGACATGTATTCAGCCTGAAGACACATTCTAGACTTCAGACAAACTTTGAACTCCTTGAGAATTATTACAAGGTGTGCCGTAACTATACTATGACTTAGAACAAAGGCTGGCTATTTTGAGACAATGCTCTTCTTCCAGCAGTAATGGCTGCTATTCTTCACTACATTAAAAAAAAAAAAATTACATTTTCTGAGGGACTGAAGAGTGGTAATCCTGACACTGAGATATGCAATGAAAAATATAAAATATATATTTTACCTCTGTACTCATACAGACACCACACACTTATGAGTTGATCTTTCTGTAATACATAATGTTTTTTTCTAAGAGCAAATCTTAAAAGTATCAGACAAAATATGCAAGGCATTTTTCCCTTTGGCTGTAAAGTAAGGAGAGAAGTATTATGTGAGGAGTGTTTGCAGTATGTGTCTCCTATAATAAGTTCTTAGCTTCTCAAATATTGCAATTAAACTTGACAATTTTTAAAACTAAATACTATTAGATTTGTCTGAGGTTTCAAACAAACTTTAACCAGCTGTCTATGTTATTTAAAGTCATATCATCTATCATTACACACTATAAAAACTAGTTACCCTAACCCCATTTCCTTCCGTTTTGTAACAGTTACATTCCTGTATTCTAGAATGCATGTGATCCAAAGGCTGAGACCATTTTAGATTAGGGGTAGGCAACCTATGGCACACGTGCCGAAGGCGGCAAGCAAGCTGATTTTCAGTGGCACTCACACTGCCTGGGTCCTGGCCACCGGTCCGGGGGGCTCTGCATTTTAATTTAATTTTAAATGAAGCTTCTTAAACATTTTAAAAACCTTATTTACTTTACATAGAACAATAGTTTAGTTATATATTATAGACTTATAGAAAGAGACCTTCTAAAAAGGTTAAAATGTAGTACTGGCACGCGAAACTGTAAATTAGAGTGAATAAATGAAGACTCGGCCCACCACTTCTGAAAGGTTGCCGACCTCTGCTTTAGATGTTAGTGTATTAGGGAAAAATGGATATTCAGCACCCTCTACTGGTCAATCTGCGCAGCATCAGTGGATGTGGAAGAAATGCCAATAGGCAAAACAATAGAGTTGGGTGGGAAACTGTTTTCCCATTCCATGAAAATTTATGAGATTTCAAAATATTTCCTGTTCTGCACTGGGACAAAACCAAGTCCTTCCAAACATTTTCACAAAATAACCGACACCTCCCCGTCAGGCGAGTGCCCTGACCACCAGGCTGACGACTATTTGGGGTACAAGAGGGAATTCCTCTTTCAATCTTTCTGGTTGGAACTGTTCTACTTTGGCTATATAATCCGTTTGTCTCTGGTACAATATGCACTTATCTATAGAAAGTGGAATAGCTCTAAATCCGACCCTGAAGTTTTGATTTGTTGAGAGCAAACCACCAATGTTGTGCTCTAACCTTGTTTTCCCATCAAAATAAGTGGGTTATTTACACATACACACAATTCACAAGACTTATAAAATAAGAATTTTTTTAACAGATTTTGCACAGCTGTAATGAAAATCAATAGTTTACATTTTAAAATAAATATTTTTCCTAGAAGTGTATTAACTGCAAACTTAAATGCTGAGCTGAGTACTTCTGGCATGTTTCCACTGATATTCCAATAAGAAACTAAAATTGACATTAGTTCAAAATGATCCAAAGTGGGTAAGAATTTTCAGATTTTTTTTTTAATTCAAACTTTTTTTGTTTGATTTTCTTTAAAATGGGGAAAAAGTTTTCCATAAAGAAAAATGTATTCCAATAAAAAGTGATCCACATTAAAACAGAAACAAAAATATCCTTCCATAAAGAAAGTTTCCAAGATGATGCAAACTTGAAAAATACTAGTTTTACAATGGTTTAAGTCAGGACTCTCTAAAACAGAATCCATTTTCTCAGTTCCAAACTTTCTGCCAAGAGGCAGTGATTCTGGAACATAGCTTGGAGTGTTTCCTAAGCCTAGGTCATCAGTTGTAGAGTTTATAGAGCTTGCTGACCAAGCAGCAGCTCAGGGAACTCTTCTTCCACATTCAAGTCCATACCTGTGTTTTCAATTTCACTCAACCAAGGGTAGCAGTTGCATGTGAGGAAGAATACCTGACACTCACTAACAGGTATATGCAACCAAACCACACTAACTGTCTTCTGTGAACACTAGAGGATACTAAGAATCCCCATTATTACAAATTAAAAGATATTAAAAGCAGTAACTGCATGTGACAGGGTGGATTAGGCCTAGAGGCCCCCTGCTGGAGGCCTTGTGATCCTGCCACATCCCACCCCAGAAAAGGCCAGTAGAGAGGTCCTCCAAGCTGCCTAGAATGGCTGTGTGGGAAGCAGCCACTCAGATTCCAACAGGTCAGTATAAGAAGAACTGCAGGGCCACAGCAAGTTCAGTTCCTTGCTGGAGCTGTAGGAGCGTAGACAGTGTGTGGCTGGCTGATAGAGCTATAGGACCTCGGATGAGGTAGTGCTGTCAGAAGCCAGGGAGAGCTAGAAGGAGCCCTGAGCTGATTGTGGGAACTCCATCAGGACAAGGTCCTGACGTAAGGGTGAAGACGGCACAGGGCCGTGGCGAAGTGGCCCAGGGAATCAGAGCAGCAGCGTGACTTAGGGCAGGACTACACTACAGCTGGGATCGAGGCTCTGAGATTGATCCACTGGCAGTTAATTTTCGTGAAGACCCACCAAATTGACAGCAGATCGCTCTCCAGTTGACTCCTGTACTCTACCCCCGACGAGAAGAGTAAGGCAAGTAGACAAGAGAATTTCTCCCGCCGACCCCCTGCGGTAACTTGACCTAAGGTACATATTCACGTAGCTGGAATTGCAGTAGTGCGGTAGTGTAGACATAGCCTTAGATAAAGGGACACAGCAGATAACTATCTACAGGATCCCTGGGATGGTACCTGGAGTAGTGGACAGCCCCTCCCCCCCACCCCACACACACAGCCACTGGGGGAAGCAGCTTGGACAGTGAGGAACTCCAGAGAGGGGAACTAAACTATAGTGACCCAGCTGGAGAGCTGTAGCCATGAAACCCCAAGAGGGTGAAGACACTGCCTCCAGGGAAGGAGTCCTGAGGCACTGCTCTATTCCGGAGCAGGGACAAACAGTGACATGAGAGGGCACTGAGAGAGGCCCCTGTTGAACATGTACCTCAAAAGGGGTTTGGTGTTGCTTTTATCTCACTGACAGAATATGTATGACTTGGGTGGATGGCTGAGTCAGTGAAGACCCACCACAAACTGAAAGAGTGCAGGCTCTTGCACTCAGCCAGGGGGTGCTCGCAAGAGGTGAGTGCAACACTGTTACACTGCAAAATAAACATTTTTCCCATTCATCTATTCATTACACCCACTCTTGTGTCTCTGGATATAATCAAGAATGCCAATCCCTGTGATGTAAACATACTTTTCTCACAAGAACTGGCTTGAGATACCACCAAACAACCATCAAGATAGTATAGGAAATTACAGTAGTACTACCCAACATCAATTTTGCTCCTCTAGGATGCACAAGGAATTTAGCTTGTCGTTAATCTTTGGCTGGTAGTTTTGCAGGGGTGGGACGTTCATTACTTTGCATCCATTGAATACTCTATTATATGTTAACTGTTACTCTATTTCTCTTCTTACTATCATTGTGAGAGAGTTACATCATAGGCTGGGGTGTCATGATTTAAAAAAATTGCAAAGTAAAAAAAAGGTTGTGAGTTTACTGGGAAGAACATTAGTTTCATTTTTTGTTAAATCTGATTTATTGCTTATTAAAGCTTTAAAAATAATATCCCTTCCATTTGTCCTATTCAATTCAGATAGTAAAAATAAGAGAAGAAACAAGACTAAGTGAATGGGACTGTAACAAGTGATCATGTAAAATGATTATTTTTTCAAACTAAATCTTATTTTGTAAATATTGCACTAGTCCTTTTGTTATGAACCCTTCTGCAGGATAATTACCATGAGCATTGGTTATATAAACTTCTTTATTTTGAAATGTCATTTACCTATTATTTATAAATCACCCATCATCTTGATAACTGAGTATCTAACAAATCTGAAGTCGTAAGTGTCAGAACAAATTCAGTTATCTTAAACACCCCGTTTGTTTCCAGGTCACAGGAATTTATATGTTCAAGGATTATTTTTCCTCCTTTAATTTATATATGGAGGTTGTTTTAGGGGAAAGGTTTTAATTGAAAAGGTGTAAATCATTAATCTGAACACACACAGGCTTGGGTTCAGTCTGTTCTCTTCCCTAGGCATCACATATATTAGCAACAACAGGAGGAACAATTGCTTGATTAATATATTAAGTGCTTAGACTAAAGTGAAGACATTATATTAAAAACCAAACACACACCATTCTGAAGCTCAGCTTCATCTGAAGTTTCATGCCATGGGTGTCCATTAATGGTAATATTCTCTTGAACTGATGTTTCAAAGTTCTGTAAGAAATTCAGATCAAAATATTTAAAATAATATGCTTTCTAGCCTACCAATGTAATATAACACAGCTGACAACTGAATTTAAAGAACTTGTTCAGCATTTTCATTCAGGCAAGGACTCCATCCATGTTCCCTTGAGTTATTTTGTGTGTGTGAGACCCCCACGTGGTACCTTAACACAAGTTTAAAGCACATTAATGTGGTCTCTTGGTTTAGGATGGTCATTTGTTCCAAACATCCAGGAAGAGGGGACTGGCAAGAAAAAACTGAAAGAAAGTAGAAGGAAAGGATAATGGGAAGGGAAGTATGAGAGCATGCTGTAACCCATCCCCCTGTCTGGCAGGGGCAGAAGCTGCTGCAGAGTAAGGAGAAGTGCTGGCCTCCTCTCCTGGGCTTAGTGAGGATAAGGAGGGAAGCCATGCAGCTACCTTTGTCTATAGCAAGGGTTCTCAAACTGGGAGTCGGGATCCCTCAGGGGGTAGTGAGATTATTACATAGGGCGTCGCAAGCTGTCAACCTCCACCCCAAACTCCGCTTTGCCGCCAGCATTTATAATGGTGTTAAATATATTAAAAAGTGTTTTTAATTTATAAGGGGGGGGGGTCATACTCAGTGGCTTGCTATGTGAAAGGGGTCACCAGTACAAAAGTTTCAGAACCACTGGTCTATAGGTTATCCTACACTTTTGATTATAAGATCGTCTTTTCAGTTGCACATAAGTTTGCCAAACAACCTGTCTGAAATGAAAATTTTCATTCCAGGTGTCTGACTCAGGCTGAATTTTTTGATATGTTTCAGCTAAAATGGTTCAGTCATTTCCAAGAACGAGGTTAGGGAAAAATATATGCTTTGTCCATCTTAAAAAAAAATGTTTTGTTGAGCTTTGGCACAGAATATTTGGTAGGTATGTCCCTGACACCATGGTTACCTATCTTTTGCTATTCCTGTGAAAATCCAATCAAATCCAGCCAAATTACAGCTTGTGCAACCTTAAACTGGCCCACTTGTGCATATGCGTTATGATACAGCCATTAGTTACAGGATCCCCTACTTTACACAGAGCCCCTCTCTCGTTCCCTGCACAGAATGGATGGTGCATACTAAATGGGTAGTTTTTAATCTTCATCATTCAAAGTGTGCCCCTCAGCCTTATTTACTGCACACTACCCAAACACTGCATTGAATACAGAATAAATTAATGTCCTCCTGGGCTTTTCTATGGTGCTCTCACCATAGTAATTTAGCTCTTCACACAGCATTATCATCCCCTTTTTACATATATAGGTCTAAGGTACAGAAATTAAAGCCCAAGGGATCAATTAATTTTGGGTGCCCAAACTGAGAAACCTAGGACCTAATTTTTATAACACTTTATATGATCGGAACAGAACTCCCACTGATCTCAGTTGTAGTTCTGAGTGCTTGATACTTCTTCAAATCCAACTCTTGATGTCGGAAGTTGGGTATCCAGAAAATGAGCAACAAATTAGTGCACACCTGTGAAAAGTTTGGTTTAAGTGTCTTGCCCGGCATAACGTAGGAACTATGTGACAGACATAGGGGGTTCACAGGACCCTCCCTTCTCTTCCTGCAGCCCTCTGCCACATTCACTACACACCTTACATTTCTGCAACAAATGGGGGATGAGGTGTCATTCATTATGCAACCCTGATTCATTCCCAGAGCATAGTCCATCCCATGCACTGAATGAGATGGGGTTCTGTAGAAAAATTAGTATATGTTCCTATGATAGACTGTATCATAACGTATACACACAAGAGTAGAGCCCTACAACAGGACCCAAAAAGTGTCAGGTCTGGGTCTAGCTGGGTAAGGAAAAAACAGACCCTCTTGGACTCAGGCCAGGTTGGCTCTCTTCCTCCTGCCAGTGGGGCTGGTACATCGGCAGCTGCATGCCTTGCTCTTGCTGTCACATCACTGCACAGCGTATGCTGCAGAGTGAGTATGCCGAGGAGTTGAAACCCCTCATGTTCTGCTGCACAGCAAGGAATGGTGGACAGCAGGAGCAGGGCACACCGCTGTGCTGACCCCACAGGCAGAAGTGGGCAGTGGTAGCAGCGCTGACTTGGGTTTGGAAGGGAAGGGTTGGTTGGGGTCAGGTCAGAAAACTATTTGACTCTCTTGGGTTCAGGTTGGCCTGGCTTGGGTCCAATTTTTAGGCCTGAGCAGAAGTCTACACAAAGAGGGCTGAATCAGAGAGAGGAAAGATGGTCAACAGGTGCTAGCCTCAGACCAAACAAGCATGATGGGTTGCATAGACAACCTTAATTCTAGCATTACCTAATTTCTGAGCGCTTGACTTTGCTATCTTAATGTTCTTTTAATGTAGTGTTATTAATAAGCCATAGAAGATAGGTATGAAGAAGCTCATTCAGAACCCATACAAATTCAACAATGAAGCCAGGTTTTCTTTTCCATGTGAGACAATTACAAATTCTCACATCTAAAGAAGATTGCTTCTATTGTGGAGGTTGGGTACTGGCCACTTCTTTATGGTCTATGACAACGGTTCTCAACTGGGGTCTGTGGCCCCCTGGGGGTCCATGAGCCCTTTCAGAAGGGAAGCAGGGCCCCACCACTGAAGCAGGGGGCACCCCCCTCAGGGTTGAAGCTCTCCTCTCCCCCCCACCTGAAGTCAGAGCAGCATGGAGCTGAAACCTCAAGCTCCGCCTCCTCCCACGCTGAGGCCAGGAGCAGTGCGGCTGAAGTCCTGATGCAGGCAGAAGCCCTGAGCCCACGGGCAGAGTTGAGGGGGCACAAGTGTGTTGCCCTCCCCTCAAAAACTGTAGTGCCTTACCCAGAGTGGGCAGGTCCTCCCCCCACACCTCCTCCTCTCTGTCATCTCCCCTCAGGCCCCACCCACCTTCTGGCCAGATCCTAGGCGGGAAGCCAGAGCCAGGCAGTGCGGGGCAGCTGCTCCTCTGGCTGGTGGTGCCATGAAGTGGGCAGCCGTGGCATTCCGCTGTCTGCTGCTGGTGCCCAGGGTTGCGGCTCCTTCTCAGCTCCCAGCCCACTTTGACTGCTCACGCAGCTGGTCAGCTGCCCAGGCGGGGAGCCAGCTCCGGGGCAGGCAGAGCCCTCGGGGAGCAGCAACCGGCACACAGCCCCAGACAGGTGGGTGGCCTGCTGAGGTGAGTCAGGGTGTGGAGGTGGCACTCCCTTCATGGACCTCACTGTGCGGAGCTGGCCAAAGTCCTGCCGGCCCCTGCCTCCCCAAAATAGATGTCAAACAATGCCTATGCCCAAGGGTCCCACCTCTGGCCCAGAGCTCTGGCCCTTGTCCCCGGGCATGTTGGGGGAAGCGGGGGGGGAGGAATCTCAGAAAGAAAAAGGTTGAGAACGCCTGGTCTATGACATTTTTCAGAACATGAAAACCACAAAAATAAAAAAAGCTGGATGGTTTTTCTGCTTCATTAACCTATTTAAGGGGATACCAGCAATGTAGACTAGAGTGTAAAAAAAAAAAAAAAGTGTGAGTTAAATTAGTTTCAGGTACTAGATGTTCCCTTGTATTCTTCTGACAAGTTTTTAGGGACTTACAATCACATTCTCCTTTTTTTCTTTGTCCTTTTCCTGTCCCTGCATGAAAGACCCATAGAAGCAATAGGGGAAACAAGACCAATCCCCAATTCTGAAATGTGAGCCACACAGGCAGATTCCTGAGCATGTTTGGATCCCCAAAGTCGTCAATGGTCTCTGTTTCAGAGTAGCAGCTGTGTTAGTCAGTATCCGCAAAAGCACATTAAATACACAAAGCACATTAAAATGTACAAGACAAAGGCTGAAACACAGAGACATTTCCCCCTCTAGTCTTTAAAAGCAGCTGAGAAGGGATGCAAAGCACTGAAGCAGTGCCTAGTATTATCATCGTTCTTAGATTAGAATCAAAATGGAGTTGACAAATTTAAGATTTGGTCCGAAATCAACAAAATTAAGTAGTCAAGACAGTGCGAAGTACTACACTTAGAAAGAAAAAAAATCAAATGCCCAACTACAAAATTGCAATAGGTGGTGGTTCTGCTGTAAAGGACCTGCGAGTTATGGTAGATCACCAACTAAGCGAGAGTCAACAATGTCATACAGTTGCAAAAAATGTGAATATTCTGGGGTGCATTATAATAGGAGTGTTATATGGAAGGGTAGGTCTACACTATCGCTTAAGTCAATTTAACATATGTCGCTCAGGGGTGTGAAAAAGACACTCCAAGTAATACAAGTTACAACAACCTAAGCGCTGTTCATACCGGTGCTATGTTGGCAGGAGACGCTCTCCCACCAACATAATTACTCCACCTCTGCGAGAGGTGAAAACTATGTTGATGGGAGAGCGCTCTCCTGTCAGCCTAGAGCGTCTTCACCACACATGCTACAGTGCTGTAGCTGCACCCATATAGCGCTTCTAGTGTATACCTTCCCCGAGAGACAGAAGTTAACTGTGGAGCTCTACTTGGCACTGGTGAGGCCTCAGCTGGAGTAGTGTGTCCAGTTCTGGACACCACACTTCAGGAAAGATGTAGACAAACTAGAGAGAATCCAGAGGAAAGCAATAAAAATGATAAAAGATATAGAAAACCTGACCTGTGAGGAAAGGTTGCAGAAAACCTTAAGTCCTGAGAAAAGAAGCCTGAGAAAGAACCTGCAAAGTTTTCAAATACATCAAGGGCTGTTCTCCAGAGAACTGAGAACAATTGTTCTCCAGATCCAGGCAAGGCAGAGCAAAAAGTAATGGGTGTAATCTGCAGCAAGGAAGATTTAGAATAAATGGTAGGAAAAACTTTCTAATGATAAGGGTAGTTAAACTCTGCAACAGGCTTCCAAAGGAGGTCGTGGAATCCACATCGGTGTCTAACATGTTCTTATAAACCTCCCAACACCTGTCAGGGATGGTCTAGGGTCTACCTCAGCACAGTGGGCCGGACTAGGTGATCGCTGGAGGTCCCTTCCAGAGCTCTATTTCTAGGACTCTGTGGCTGCTCTCACCAACTCCAGCCCCCCAGGTCGGAGGCGGCTCGCACAGAGGTGGACGTTTAATTGCGGGACTGTGGCCCTTGGGCCCTCCGGGCTGGCTGAGGCTTCGGCCTCACCAGGGGCATCTGCCAGCCTCCTGGCTCCGCCCGAGGGGATCGGTCGGGGCAGCCCCAGCCCCGCTTTAAGACGGGCCCAGCCTCCCCCACCCGAGCGGGCGCAGCATGCGGCTCCCGTTCACCCCCGCGGCGGCTCTTACCCACAGCGCGTCCCGCAGCGCCCGCTCCCGGCTCTCGGCCCCGAGCTCGCCGGGCTGCCCGTCCGCCAGCGCCCGCACGTACGGGGCGCACAGCCCCAGCACCTCGCCCACCCAGCGCTTCGAGCAGCAGCGGACGCGCGTTTCCCGGAGGGCCGGGGAGGGCGGCCGCGGCTCCGGCCCCTTCGCCGCCGCCTCCATCGCTCTTGGCCGGGCCGGGCTTGCCGCCATTTCCCGCTTTCCAAACCACCGGAAGCGGAACCCGCCCGAGCCCTTCATGAACCGGCGTCTCAGATCACCTGTCCGGGCGGAAACCGGGCACCACTCAGCCGTTCCGGCCTAGGGCGCTCGGGATGGGGGCTGTGGGGCCGGTGGATTGTCACTGCCACCTCGCGGCGCCGGACTTTGAGCGGGTGCGGAGCAGTCCGGGGTGGGGGTGGGGGCGGCCCTTGCTCACCCCCGCCTCATCGGGACCCTGCGCCTTGGTCATCCCTCCGCCCCTACATCCCACCCCTCCGTGCCCCGTCGGGACCCTGCCCCTTGGTCACCCCCATCCCCACCCCTCCGTGCCCCGTCGGGACCCTGCCCCTTGGTCACCCCCCGCCCCTCCGTGACTCACCGGACCCTGCTCCTTGGTCACCCCACTCCAACAGCACCCCCATCCCGCCCTTACGTCATCCCCTCCGTGCCCCACTGGACCCTGCCCCTTGGTCACCCCACTCCACCAGCACCCCCCTGCCCCGCCCCTCCGTGCCCCACCGGCCCCTGCGCCTTGGTCATCCCGCCCCTCCGTGCCCCGTCGGGACCCTGGCCCTTGGTCACCCCCCTCCCCACTCCACCAGCACCCCCGTCCCGCCCCTCCGTGACTCACCGGACCCTGCTCCTTGGTCACCCCCCTCCCCACTCCACCAGAACCCCCCTCCGCCCCTACGTCATCCCCTCCGTGCCCCAGCAGACCCTGCGCCTTGGTCACCCTCCTCCCCATTCCACCAGCACCCCCCCCCATCAGGACCCTCTCTCTGCCTCTTGGTCACCTTCCCTTCGTGCCCTATTGGGACCCTGCCCCATCAGCCCCCCTGTCCTGCCCCTTGGTCACCCTCTGCCCCACTGGGACCCCCTTCTGTCCCTTGATCTACCCCCCCAGCCTATCTACACTCTAACCCTTGCTCCCCTCTCTTAACTCCCCCATCTGGATTTCACCCCCTCCTGCCCCTTGTTCACCCCTTCCACCTTTCTCCCCACCCCCAGTGCTTTACATCAGGGGCCCTTGCTTTGGGGTGTGAGGGGCTGCTCAAGGATTGCTGGGGCTGCTTTTCCCTCAAGTGGAAGGTTTGCATCTCACAGATGGGTGTTTTCCAGCCCTGTGGCATCACTCCCTGACTTTTCCACTGTAGCCCTTCAGCTCTTGCTCTATTTGCAGATCCCTTAAAAGAGTAGACACTTGTCATTTTAAAAGTCTTGTTCGCCTCTCTAATTCAGGTTTCCAATAAAACATTATAATCTCTTTCAGGATATTGAGGATGTATTGGAAGAAGCAAAGAAGGTGGGTAACTATACTGGCATTTTTGCATAGTTGCAAAGTGTTTGCTAATTACACACATGAAAGGTTTCAGAGTAGCAGCCGTGTTAGTCTGTATCCGCAAAAAGAAGAACAGGAGGACTTGTGGCACCTTAGAGACTAACAAATTTATTAGAGCATAAGCTTTCGTGGACTACAGCCCACTTCTTCGGATGCATATAGAATGGAACATATATTGAGGAGATATATATACACACATACAGAGAGCATAAACAGGTGGGAGTTGTCTTACCACCTCTGAGAGGCCAATTAATTAAGAGAAAAAAAAACTTTTGAAGTGATAATCAAGCTAGCCCAGTACAGACAGACAGTTAGATAACAAGTGTGAGAATACTTACAAGGGGAGATAGATTCAATGTTTGTAATGGCTCAGCCATTCCCAGTCCTTATTCAAACCGGAGTTGATTGTGTCTAGTTTGCATATCAATTCTAGCTCAGCAGTTTCTCGTTGGAGTCTGTTTTTGAAGTTTTTCTGTTGTAATATAGCCACCCGCAGGTCTGTCACTGAATGACCAGACAGGTTAAAGTGTTCTCCCACTGGTTTTTGAGTATTTTGATTCCTGATGTCAGATTTGTGTCCATTAATTCTTTTGCGTAGAGACTGTCCGGTTTGGCCAATGTACATGGCAGAGGGGCATTGCTGGCACATGATGGCATATATCACATTGGTAGATGTGCAGGTGAACGAGCCCCTGATGGTATGGCTGATGTGATTAGGTCCTATGATGATGTCACTGGAATAGATATGTGGACAGAGTTGACATCGGGGTTTGTTACAAGGATAGGTTCCTGGGTTAGTGGTTTTGTTCAGTGATGTGTGGTTGCTGGTGAGTATTTGCTTTAGGTTGGGGGGTTGTCTGTAAGCGAGGACAGGTCTGTCTCCCAAGATCTGTGAGAGTAAAGGATCATCTTTCAGGATAGGTTGTAGATCTCTGATGATGCGCTGGAGAGGTTTTAGTTGGGGGCTGAAGGTGACAGCTAGTGGTGTTCTGTTATTTTCTTTGTTGGGCCTGTCTTGTAGGAGGTGACTTCTGGGTACTCGTCTGGCTCTGTCAATCTGTTTTTTCACTTCAGCAGGTGGGTATTGTAGTTTTAAGAATGCTTGATAGAGATCTTGTAGGTGCTTGTCTCTATCCGAGGGATTGGAGCAAATGCGGTTATATCTTAGAGCTTGGCTGTAGACAATGGATCGTGTGGTGTGTCCTGGATGGAAGCTGGAGGCATGTAGGTAAGTGTAGCGGTCAGTAGGTTTCCGGTATAGGGTGGTATTTATGCAGGCTCGTTCACCTGCACATCTACCAATGTGATATATGCCATCATGTGCCAGCAATGCCCCTCTGCCATGTACATTGGCCAAACCGGACAGTCTCTACGCAAAAGAATTAATGGACACAAATCTGACATCAGGAATCAAAATACTCAAAAACCAGTGGGAGAACACTTTAACCTGTCTGGTCATTCAGTGACAGACCTGCGGGTGGCTATATTACAACAGAAAAACTTCAAAAACAGACTCCAACGAGAAACTGCTGAGCTAGAATTGATATGCAAACTAGACACAATCAACTCCGGTTTGAATAAGGACTGGGAATGGCTGAGCCATTACAAACATTGAATCTATCTCCCCTTGTAAGTATTCTCACACTTGTTATCTAACTGTCTGTCTGTACTGGGCTAGCTTGATTATCACTTCAAAAGTTTTTTTTCTCTTAATTAATTGGCCTCTCAGAGGTGGTAAGACAACTCCCACCTGTTTATGCTCTCTGTATGTGTGTATATATATCTCCTCAATATATGTTCCATTCTATATGCATCCGAAGAAGTGGGTTGTAGTCCACGAAAGCTTATGCTCTAATAAATTTGTTAGTCTCTAAGGTGCCACAAGTCCTCCTGTTCTTCTTTTTACTTACACACATGCTTAAGTTTAGGCATATGAGTGGCCTCATTGAGGTCAATGAGGCTACCCCCATTTCTAAAGTTATGCATGAGCTTGTGTTTGCCTTATACTGAAAAAACTTCAATTCTGCTAACATTGCACATTTCCTGTTAGCTGGGCACAAAGTTTTATACTGTAAAATACAGGATTGCAACACAAAATGTAGTTAAATGTGGAATTTATACAAAGCCTAGTGAAGTCTGAATATTCAGCACTTTCAAATCTATACAAACATGAAGTAATCTTCACAATAGGAGTCTGTGTCAGAGCTGAGATTAAAATTTGGAAGATCTTGATTTACAGATCTGTGCTTACATCACAGCTCTCAAGTCATCTGTGACAGTGACTGTGTTTATTTCATCTGACAAGGACAAGCTAGACAACAGCCTGGCTTAGGGACTGTTAGGAATAAAGTAAAAGCCTCCCCTGGCTGTGCTTTGTCCAGAAACTTCAGTGACTTGGGGACTGATCCTGCAAACTGCTCTGCACAGCCAGGCCACTGTACCCCCATAGAGCCCCACTGACTTCTCTACCATTCTTTGTGGGCCAACTCATGCCTGAATGGAGCCCTGTAATTGCATGTCTTCACCTCAAGGTTTCCCCCTCATGCATGGATACTCATACTGGGGTCTTCACCAGGAGGTGCTAGAGATGATCACTTCCTTGGCCCCACCAGGGCCTGTCTGGCTGGGTCCTCTCCAGATCACTGAAAAATTCATTCCCCTTTTGAGGTAACAAGAGGTCCAACTAAGTCCAAATAAATATTTTCACTAATAATACTTTGCACCTCTTAGGCTACACTGAAGTTCTCTGCCTTTTTGTCCCTATTCCTGGGCCCTACAGAGTTTCTCCTATGTTACATCTCCTCAGCAGGCTTCCCCCACTGCCTTGCCTTGTTAGGTACTCTGGCAGCACCAGCACATCTCAGGAATCTCCCTGCTTTTTATAGGCCCTATCCAAGGGCCTCTGCTCACCCCCACATACTTCCCGTAGATCTTTTCCAGCTTGACTTCCCCAGAAAGGAAACCCCTCTTCCTCCTCGCCAGACTGAGTTCCCAGATCTAAGTAGTCCTCTCTCTGATTCCCCTCCTTCCTTGCAGCTCGGGTTAGTCATAATTAAGTCTCCATCACAGTCATCTTGAGGATAGGTGTTTGGTTAGAGGCAAGGCTGAGCCCAGCTTGCCTTAAAGGACCTCCCAGATTGTACCCAGCCCCAGTGAAGTTAACCGACTCTGGGCAGGTGCAGTGGTTTCTCCATGTGGAGCAGCTTGCAGAATCAAGGTCCAGTCTTTTGCAGACAAAGTAGTTGGGGTTATATTTTGAGAAAGACAAATCTGGTTGAATACATAATATTTTTCTGAGGCCATACATTTGTATGTAGCATATGGTTCTTAAAGGAACTATTTATGGTTAAGATGCTTTTGCTACCGTTGTATGGACAGGAAAATCAGCTGTCATTTCTGTTTCTTCATGGATCCTATGGAAGAATCCTTATTAGGAGGGCAGGGTTTCTAATTCACCTATTTTTTCTTATTTCATTGTCTTACTTATTAGTCAAAATTGAGTGTGTTTCATTTAATAATGGGGTTTTCTAATATAATTAATATAAATGTTGGTACAGGTTGCTTTAGTGCTAGTGTAGTAAACTGAAATCCTTTATCACAGAAGAGTTACAGTAGGAGCAGCAACCCTGCAAACTTCCCTGTAGTATGATGCTGGCATTTCTCATCCTGACTTTGGAGCTGCCAATTCTAGGAGCAATAGGGTACTTCAGTTTCTATGGCTTTTCAGTCCTTGGTGCTGAGATTGCCACAAGGCAATAAGTAATAAATGTGTTGGTTTACTAGACCACAATGAAAGCCATCAGATAGAACAAACTTTCACTTATTGCTGATCTAGCTCTTATTCACATTAACTGAAGCCTTTTCATTGACTTTACAGGCATGATTTTGCTTCCATCTAGTTGTATTTGAGACAGTGATCTAGAGTTGAAATGTTCCATAGCCCATTACCAAAACCCAGAGATGTCACGTTCCCCCCGTTTAACCTACATTAGATGTGCCAAAAAGCACAGGGCTCATTGATTGGTTTTGGACTCTTAAATACCTAACCTACCCTATCCTTTAAAAATGCCCTATTGTCTTAAAAAAATTCTGAATTCATGGACATTTTTGAAAACTATTCTGATTATTTTTTTCAGTACTTGTACCAGTAGGTGGCACAGGGCTGGTTGTTAGGAACAAATGGAATTTAAACCTTCTCTCCCAAATCCCACCCCAGCAACCCCAGCACTAGGCTTTCCAGAGAAGGGTTCATTATACATGAAATTCCCCACCTAATTTTTATCAATTAAATGCAGACTATGAGAGAGCTTGGAAGTTTTGTCAAGCTAGGAAGTTAATCTAGGATATCCATTTGTTCCTCTATGCTACAGCAATTTTATTTCCTGTTGTTTCAGGCTAAAGTTTTCGCCCTTGTGGCAGTTGCTGAACACTCAGGAGAATTTGAAAAAATTATCCAGCTTTCGGAAAGGTATTGTTTATTCCAGCGACTTTGTCTTCTTTGCATGTGATTAAAACAATAATTATTTTTAAATGACTGCAGAGCAGTTTGATAAGGTTGGTGCCATGGGATTCAAAACATCAAGGAAAGCATGTTCTATGGAAAAGGAGAAAAAGAAAACACAAGTTGCGACTGCACATGGGCAGTACCCAAAGGACAGAGCAGGATTAATGGCTGTTCATGGGATGCAGCAAGGCCTTACTTAGACTGTAAATTCCTTGGGGCGGGGACTGTCTACTGGTTCTGTGTTTGAACTGTGCCTAGCACAATGGGGTCGTGGTCTGTGACTGGAGGTCCTAGGTGCTACTGCAATACAAATAAATAATAATAATTAATAAATGAGACCTTGGTGAATCAATAATAATAATAATTTTTCACTTTTCCAGTGCCTTTCATCCAAAAATTCCTAAGGGTTTTACAAATATGAATTAAGGTTCATAATCCTCTTGTTAGAGAGCTAGGATATGCAACTTTACAGACAGATACATTGAGGAACAGAGAAGTTAAGTGAGTAGCCCAAGGTACATGGTGAGTCAGGGCAGAATGGGAATAGAATGTAGAAATCCTGACTCCTGTCTTCTGAACTAACCATTAGCCACACTGCCTCTCAGAGTCAATAGTATTGTACTAAGCATTTTTTCTATTTGACTCTTCTGTGCATAATCAAATGTAGGGTGTTTGAGTTGGGAGCTCTCTGCAATATCTAAAATCTTTCTGAGCTCTTTCCTGTTTGCAGGTATTAGAGTTGTGACAAAAACCAAAAAAATCAAGCACAAAAAGGCATCTTAAGCTGGAATCCTGCTGGCATGTATTAGGTTTGCTTTTAGGTGTCTTTATTTTGTATTATCTTGTTTATTTGGATTTCTGCATGCATAAAAAGTGCATCTCCAAAAACTTGTCACAAGATGAAACTTGTAATTGAAAGGTAGCAGTATTTTTATGAGAGAATAATATGCTTTTCACTTCTGTAGTTCCTTTTAACTGAGGATCTCAAAGTTCTTTATAAACTTTAATTAAACTTCACAACACCCTTGTGAAGGAGGTATTTTCCCACATTTTACAGAGGGAGAGAAATTGGCACACAGAGATGTTGAGGCTAAAATTTTCAGAGAGACTAATGATTTCAGTTGCTTCAATTTCTTCGTATCCAACACTCATGGTCTGATTTTCAGACGTGCTCAACACCCAAATTTATGTACATTGTGAGTCATCAGCAGCTTAGAAAATCAGGCACTACATGTGTCAAGTTGGACATCCAAAAATCAGAGAGGACTTTTGAAAGCCTGGTTGTAACTTGCTCAGTGTCAGAGAGCAAGTCCAGTCAGAGGCAAGAATAGAACCCAGGTACTCTGGCTTTCATTCTCTGGCACTGGGCATACGATGTGCTACTGCTCAAGTGGATTGCTGGTTATTGGGATGACAAGGAATGTACTGTAGCCTTAATTGATTAATTAATACTTTTTTCTCTAGTTCTTTACAGTAGTCATGATGTAGCATGCTTTGTGATGTTTCCCATTGTTAATATATTTCTCATTTCTAGGTACCCAGGGTTTGTCTTGCCATGTCTGGGAGTTCATCCAGTTCAAGGTATTCCCCCAGAGGAACAATGCAGTGTTACTTTAAAGGTATAAATAAACTCTTAATTGCCACTTGTCCAGATTGGGCCAAGCAGCAGGCATTCAGAATTGACTCATTTGACATTTAAAATAAATCCAACCTATACTGTACATGTTGCCATAATACAGAAAACACTGTGGATCAAATCCTGAGGTCCTTACTCATCTTTGATTCTGTTAATACTCAAGCAAAATGCTACTGAAGTAATTTGGCTCTCTATTTTACAGAGGGCTACAGTGGAGCGGATGATCTGCTTACAATCAACATAATGAACATGCACATTTAGCTGTCCCTCCACTTCCATGGGGAGTGGAAGACTAAAGAGAGATGTATACATCTGTGTCCATGCCCTGACCATATTTGGTGACTGTTTGCACTCAGACTAACAGCTGGCATGTACAGGATATTAATAGATCTTGTCTTGAAGAGGTAATTACATGTTCCACTCATCTAAAAAATAAACTTTAAGGCAGAATGGTCTTGCAGGATCTTTAAACCTGACAGACTGCCCCCGTTTCCCTCCAACCTACTGTAGGAGCACGTTTCAAGGTACACAGATGACAGATTAAGTGGTTCTGTATCACAGTGGAACTGAATTCATCCTGCTCTTGCTTTGCAAGGATAGAGGGTTGTTTCTTTAATTTCTTTTATTTTCTTCTCGCAGGACCTGGATGCTGCATTGCCACTTATAGAACTCTATAAAGATAGATTGTTGGCAATTGGAGAGGTAAGTAGAAGTTCTGTGTTTTGTTTAAATCCTCTTTTTTTTTTTTTGCCAGCATAGGTCCTCTGAGTTACAAGCACTTAGCACATGATCAGCTCTGTATAAACAAAAAGTAATACTAATAATCTGAGCAGCTGGAGAACCTGACCTGTCATTCCAGCACTGAAAATATTTTCCTTCATATACTTCCCTGAGGCATCTCCCCAGTCGTCTCCCTCCCCCTCTTCCCCACTGCTGCTACTTACTTTGCAATGCTAATTTTTCATCTGAACGAGAATTTTTTTCTGAATCTGCTATTAATGCCCTTCAAATAAATAAATTGGCAACGGGAATTTCCATTCACACAGCAGTAAGGGAATAGCCTGAAAAAAATAGGAGAAAAATACAGCAGTAGCATTTTGTATCTTCCTTCTCCCCTGCCCCCAATCTTTCCAGTTTCCCCACTTTTTCTCTCAAGTTTTTTCAATTGTACTTTTCATTTTTAGAGTTTCCTGACCCATCCTACTCCTTGCAGCTGCTCTTTCCTGCTAAGAATAACTCAATATTTTGATTTCAACCCAATGGGAAAGTGCCAATGGAACTTGACAGTACAGGTTGAATGAAAAGGAGGAGGTTTTAAAAGCGATTAGCTACTTTTTATTTTATATTTAGTTAATAGTGTAGACGTGGTATGAAGTATCTTAAATATACATACTATCTTTCACCTGCAGCCATGCCAACTTGTGCGGTGATCTTGAGAGCAAAGTGCGGTCAAGCTGGGTCAGTACTTGGATGGGAGATCTCCACTGACCATTTAGGGGCTGTGGAAAGCAGTGTCTGTGATTCAGTTGCTGATCTCTTACCTTTGACTCAGTACTGAACTGAGGTATGGTGCAGGAACACTACTGCTGAAGGTGCTGTTTTTAGGATGAGATATAAAACCAAGTCCTGACGACTTTGGTTCATTAAAGATCCCATTGCACTTTTCATAACATTACAGGTGCTCACCTCAGTGTCCTGGCAAAATTCCCACTGAAGTACTTGCATTCTGCTTTCCTAATTTGCCTCAGCAGTTTTGTTTGGCTGGGAATCTCCTTTACTTCCTGTCCTAAACAGTGGTGTGGTTTTATATGCTGTTGTGGTTTGAGGCTTGCTTAATTAATGTTAGTAAAGCTGTTATTACTTCCTCTCAGTGGATTCCACAGCGCTTCAGAAATCATGTATGTATGAATGTATTGACATAAAACTAAAATGTCAATTTATTGACCCTCAAAACACAGTATAATAGGTAGGGAATTCATAGTGTTCACTCGAATCGCCACTGAAATTCAGGGTGGAATGCAGCAGAGCAATATTAGAGCACAGGTAATGCTACATGACAGTTTATTACAGGACATGAAGGCGAATAGCTGTACAGTGGCTTGTATGACTGGTGATTGGTGTCTGAGCCCACTTCCTGCAAGACACATGGTCATATCTCAAAACCACCACAACAAATGACAATCTTGCCTGCAGTCTTAGCAGAGAGAATTAAATAAATATGAAGTACCCTCTTACACCTGGATGCCCTTTGGTTTACCCTCTGACACCGTGCAGGGTTGAGTCACACCGACATGTCAGTATAGGTAAATTTGCTATGTTGCACCTGTTCTGTAGATAAGGCAAGGACTTCGGTTGGTACAGCTGTGAACCTTTCACAACCTTAAAAATCAACTGAAAATATTTAATTCCAATACTATACAGCTGGTTGACTTCATTAGAAATGGGCTTGAGCTACAGATTCAGATCTGAATCCGAATTTCCCTTGGAATTAAGAGGATTCTGGATATGGGGTTTTAGTTTGGAAATCATTGTTAAACAACGGTTATAGCTGCACAAAAGTCATCTATTAGTTAAAATGTTGAATAAAGTTCTTGGGTCTCTCAATTTATTTTCAACTCCTAAAGTGTTTGAATGTTGAATCTAAGCTGATAACAGACCATTTCCTATAGAGCTCATTTTAATGGCAATCCTTCCCAAATGTATACATTTAAAACTGACTGGCAGGATTGAAAAACTATTTCTTTACTGAACTGCAGATTAGTATGTAAAGGAATCAGGTTGGTGAAACTTTCTTATGTCTCCTCTTGTGCTGTAGGTTGGACTAGATTTCACTCCCAGATTTGCCAGCACTGATGAACGGAAGCAAGAACAAAGACAAGTCTTGATCAAACAGATTCAATTAGCGAAAAGACTGGATTTACCTTTGTAGGTCTTGTTTATACTGACAGGTTATTGTGTTTCAGAAGAGATCTAAAATCAAATTCCTTCATATCTGTAGTTATTAAAGAGCCCAGAGCACTTAGAAAAGTAAGGATATTGCCTTCATTGTCTTGGCCAAATTACATTTACATTGTGCCTACTTGGGTTATCCCCTGTAGTTTCAATTGCATACTGTAGTCTTCTTCTCTTCTTATCTTAGACTGTTGCTACTGTATTTTCATGATGGCTGAAGTGATTTCTTTATACATGTTTGTAAAGTTCTTAGGGAATCTTTCTTGGTGAATGGTGCTATAAAAATTGCTGTCAAATCAGTTAATCTTATTTAAAAAAATACTCTGCTTAATTTCCTAATACTAGTTTTTCTTTTCTTCATTAGAAACGTCCATTCTCGTTCAGCTGGAAGACCAACCATTAACCTCTTAAAAGAACAAGGTACTTTTTTGGGTCACTTCATGCTATTAAAAATTCATTTTTTTTTCAGCAACCTTTCTTTGGTTTTACCATATCTCCTTATCATGCATGTCAGTTTGCTTACACAAAGCTGGATGGGCACAGTTATGGAGGTCCTTCTCAAAGTACTGTAATTTTAATTTATGGGATTTACTGTTTGTTTGAGGAACTGTTCAGATTGCCTTAGCCACTAGCAGTTTGTCAGTTCAAATACACCTTCTGACAGACCCATATCCATGCTCAGCGTCTGTTCAGAATATCACATTCTCTAGGTTGGCATTTGAAATTCTACTTTTTTTTATTTTTAAAAGGTGGACATTTTAAATACATTTCAAAGAGTGTTACAGGCAATTAACTGATATGATACTTTTATAGCTTAAGTCTTGGAGCTCATGAAGTGGAATCATGGCGTTATTAAAATAGATAAAAAAATTAAGGCTCTGGTATCTCTTATGTTTTGAACTAAGATCAAGTGTTGTATCAATTTAATATCAAATACTCACACTCCTGGGCGATGGAATCCTGCACTGGTAGGGGAATGGACTCGGTGATTTAATAGGTCTTCTTTTTCATCTTTTCATTATTGCCCAATTTGCCTTACTTAATGGGAGGGGGGGAAACCTGTAAAAAGAAGAAAGGAAGGAAAGTGAATATAATTTCTGTCTGTCTCTATTATGTTAGAATGATGATGTCAGCTGCTGACAGAAACTCCTTGGCCCGACTGTACTTTCCTCAGACTGTAATGCTTTCAAGAGAAGGAGATTAGAATTGTTCCCATGGTGCTATCTAGCTCCTTCCCTCCCCAGACTGTCTCTGCTTGCAATCCCAATCATATCTCCCAACATGGCTCCTCTCGTAACAGGCTCTTCTTCTCCACGTCCTGCCCCTTCACATGATTTGTTCTATAAGCTATCTGTCTGACACCGTAAGCACCAACTGTGCTGGCATCACAGGAGCAGTTCTGACTCTGCTCCTCTCCAGAGCACTGTAATCCTAGAGTACAGCGAGACCAAGGGTTCTAGTACTAGGAGGTGTCGACATAGTCCTATCACGAATATAGTTACTTCCTAATTGGTTTGGCTCTCTGTAGGTGCTGAAAGGGTATTGCTTCATGCATTTGATGGGAGGCCATCTGTGGCGATGGAAGGAGTGAAGGCTGGATATTTCTTCTCCATTCCTCCTTCCATTATAAGAAGTGAACAGGTAAAGTTCAAAGGGACTAGTCCTATCTCAGTATTTGGGGATTGCAGCCTGTAACCCTCAGTTTATCACAAAGAAAATATTACTTTCTGTTAGGCTGATTTTTTTTTTAAACCCTATAATATGTAAACTTCTGGTGACCTTTTCTTTGGAAAGCTCTAGTGCTCCCTTGCTTTGGAGTAGGGACTCAGAATTTGGCAGGGGGAGACTTGTGTGTCAGGAATGAGCCTTATGCTGTTCCTGTGAAAATCCACTCTAATTTGGCCAAGTTATATGTCTACGAAAAACTGCAGTTTGCACATGCTCAGCAGAGACTTTAAATTTTAGCAGCTATATTCTTCAAAGATCCCATCCACACTGGGCACACTACAGCCACAGGCCAAGCAGGACTTTCCCTGCATTGCTGCAGGCTGTGCTGGGTTTAGGCACCTGAAATGAAAGCAGGGAAGCTTGCCTGTCCTGTGCTCTAGTAACTCCCTGCTGGGCCCAGGCAGTTGGAGAAGGAAGCAGCTGCCTGATTTGAATGCAGAAGGGACAAGAGCCAGACTACGATGATGGAATAGATTGGGACAAGAACCCTGGGGATGGGAGGTGGGACAAGATTGGAGGAGAAAAAATAGTATGCATGTAATTAAATATTGTATCATAAGACATATGCACAAAGAGGATGAATTAGGGTTGCACAGGCAACTTTGATTCTGGTATATCTGAGCTTTTGAGTGCTTTACTTTGCAACCCTAATGTAGGTTGTTGGGTTTTTTTTATGTGCAATAATATTACTTGATTTAATAGATAATAATGGGCTGAGTGCTTCACTAGGGGTGGCATTGTGTATATTATGGAGACTTTATTAAAAAGTAGTTCATGTATTCTTGACCATTTTTACTACTTCCTAATTGTGCAATTAGCAAAAATATATTTACAAGATCCCCACGGTGTATTACTGCCATGCCTTTAACATGAAACATACCTCTCTCTCTCTCTCTCTCTGCTTTTTTTTCCTAGTTTGAGTGAATGAGCCATTTAATAGCTTTCTTGTTTCCTTTAAGAAGCAGAAGCTTGTGAAAATGTTGCCCTTAGAATGTATGTGCTTAGAAACCGACTCTCCTGCACTAGGTCCTGAAAAACAGGTAAATTGTTGGTTTCTCCACTTCTGCATTTCTAAAAATGTAGCTTACTGAGGACTGTAACAGAGGGCAAAAGTTGAATAGGCAGAGACAAGGAAGGAAAGACATTGTCAGATGAAATTGGAAAAGAGATAGCAGGTTGATAAGGCAGAGTGATACAAGGAGCCAGTTCCCAAAGGCAGGGACTACACAGGAGAAGACTCTTGCCAATTGCAGGAATAGATTGAGAGGAGACTGGTGGAGGATGAGCAAATATAACAGAAATTACATTTAAGGCCCGATCAGTGGTATATTTGAAACCATTTGCAACAACTGGTTCTGAAGATAAATTGAATCTGACACTAATGTAATTTCAGATTCTTTAATTTATTCTCTGTTTTTGTACATTGCAGGTGAGAAATGAACCAAAGAATATTTTCATTGCTGCAGAGTATATTGCCAAAATGAAAGGAATCCCAGTGGAAGAAGTTATAGAAGTGACGACGCAGAATGCACTGAAACTGTTTCCCAAACTTCAGAAATTTCTCTGGAAATAGACCCAGACATATTTAAAATTTGCAATTACATTATGTCCCAACAGCTAACATGTGCAATAAAAAAAAATCTGTCTTGTCCTAACTGCAGGATTTTACTATCAAATAATTCAGCAAATATACATCCTTCCGGTATCTGGTCCAGATATAGATTCATATTAGTCACCTAAATAAATATGGAAGAAGGGTCTCTCTCATATTGGTGAATTAATATTATAGCTGCCTGACTTAACTAAACACTGTAAAATCATGGCCCTATTGAAGTCAAGGGCCAAACTCCCATAAACTTCAACAGGCCCAGGATGTCGTCCCAATAGTCAGAGAAATTATCTTCATAGTACCCTAATCGTTACTCCTAAGGCCCAGCCAAATAAGGGGGCAGAATGTGGGGTCTCTGTGGAGTTACTGTGTTAAAACAGGACAGCGAGGGAGAATCTGTTCTCCTATCCCAGTCTATAGTCACTATAAACTTCTACACCAGAGCTGGACCTGACCTGAACCAAAACCCTGTATCCGAATGCTCCAAACTCTGGCAAGTTCAAATCTGCATCCCAGTGTTATGGTCTGGGCCCATGTCTTCCATGTATCAAATGTTTGTACTGTTTTAAAACCTAAGACTTGTCTACAGGGTGTTTCCATTTGAAATGGACATTAACACATAGTAGGGGACTTTTTTAGCGTATGCCAGGAGGGTCCACATGGGCCAGTTAATGTGTGACATGCTCTTGTGTGCATTAGAATTTACACCCCTCTAATGTGGACTAATGCACCCTGTAGATAAGTCAAATCTTGTCTCCCTTAATATATACAGTTTTTTTAACTGCCTTGTTTTTATTATTCTGGAAGATTTCTTACAAAACACGGTTCTGAACTCCTGTTTGACATCCCTGGCTTTTTGTGAACCACCGATGGATGTCAGATTGACAAATTGTAGTCATGGTGCCAACGGAGTAGAGACAGCCTGTTGCCTTTGAAGTCTGTAGGAGTTTTGCTGTTTGTTGTTCCGTGAGAGAAGGATTGAGCCCTAAGTAAGATAAAACTCCCTCCCAGAGCCTGCACCCTCACTCCAGCCCAGAGCCTGCACCCAAACTCCCTCCTCCTGCACTCCCACCCTCTGCCCCAGCCCAGAGCCTGCACCCAGCACCCAAACTCCCTCCCAGAGCCTGCACCCCTCCACTCCTCCTCCTGCAGTCCCACCCTCTGCCCAGTGGGGCCTGCATCCAGCACCCAAACTCCCACCCAGAGCCCAACCTCTCACCCCTTCTGCACCCAGTCTCCCTCCCAGAGCCTACACCCCTTCTGTACCCCAATTGCCTACACCCCAGACCTCCTCCTCCCACCCAAAGTCCCTCCCAGAGCCTTAGGCAGGTGGGGGCAGGTTCTGGGCTCCACCAAAACTTCTACAAACCTGCTGCCCCTGCAGTCTGGGCCCTGATCCTGCAAAGGCTTCAGTATGTCTGTAAATATTCACCAGTGGTCTCACTAATGTCAAAGGGCCTCCTCCCATGAGCATGGGTATGCACAGGCTTAAGGGTTTGCAGGACTAAGGCTGTAATTATTAGACCCTATAAAATGCAGAAGAAATTGCTCATTCTACAACTGTGGGTATAAAAGAAATGTGTAGTCTACTCAAAATCTTCAGCTTCCATCGTTTGACTGAGAAGATTGCAACAAGATTCGCTGCTTCTGGACCATTCCTAGCCTCGTCGAAACGGATTGTTGTAAGAAACGTGATTTCTAAACTGCCACTGTCACATTTTGCTGAGGCTTCAGTAAATGATAATCGTTTGGAAAGTGACTCCGGGGGGAGACACAACAGGGCTCACTCTCCCCCGACTCAAACGTCCCGTTTGTAAATACTCCTGTAGTGCAGAGCTGGGGCTGGAATGTCCTGCCTTGATGCTGCAAAACTGCACGCACGTGCGTGTAGAGGAAGATCTCGCCAGACTCGAACTCCCTGTGCACCATAGAGAGAAGGAGGGGGCCCGGGCTAGGCTGGGCTGCTTGTCATCGTGGAAGTGGGAGGGGTTGTATTCGCGGCCCAGGGAAGAGCCGTATCCTCTTTCTGCTGTCTGTCAGAGGCCTAGGAGGAGGAGCCCAGGCCTTGCCTGCTCAGGGTGCTTTCAGCAGCCTTTGCATATGGAGAAGGGCTGGTTTATCGATTGCCACTGCCACCTCACAGCCGAGGAGTTCAGGCAGGTAGGACTGAAGACTGCAGTCAGCAGATGCACTCTGTACACAGGCCCTATGCTGGGGCTGCTGTTATTGGTTTTGCAGCCCTGGATATAGGAAGTATTATTGTAACAACAGCTGTTTCCAGGCTAGTGACTGAATTCCCTCTACCTGCTTGTAGTCACTGAGCCTGGAGTATGCTCGGACTGTAGAAGCTCCTGATTCCATTAGAGTCAGTGGCAGAACCCCCATGTATAGCACAGAAGTGGTGGAGACACTTCAGGGAGCTTTTTGGTGGATTAGGAGCAGGGTTCCTTGTGCTCTGCAATTTACAAACTTGTTTGTGAGACAAGGTGGGTGAGGAATAGCTTTTATTGGACCAACTTCCCTTGGTGAGCAAGACAAGGCTACACAGAGCTCTTCCTCAGGTCTTGCTTGTGTCATGAACAGGGCCAGCTCTAGGCTTTTTGCCGCCCCAAGCAAAAAAAAATTTTGGCTGCCCCCCCACCCCAGCCCTGGGATCCCCCCTGCATCCCCGGGCTATCCTCACCCGCACCCCCTGCCGCCCCAGCCCTGGGCTCTCCCCCCACAAGTGCACCCTCTTGCCACCCCAGCCCTGGGTCACTGGTAACTCGCTCCCAGTGCGGGTCATTCAGCAGGAATTTTAGATATGTACAGAACACAGACAGGATTGGTTCCCATATGGTTACAGAACTGCAGTAAAGTGGAACAATTTTCAGCTTGTGGGATTGAAGGCTATCTGGATGCATATTATAAGACTGTCCTACATAAATGAGGAAAAGTTGAGGTGCCTTTATTATTCTTTTGTTCCATTCTTTGTTTCTATGGGGAATTTCCAATGAATATCACTGTTTTCCTTTTAAACAAATAAAACTAAAACTTAATAATAATAATAATAAAAAAGCAATGGCTGTTGAAAATAGCAATTCCAGTCCTAATAACCACTGGGAAGCATTTCTTGCTCAATTTATTCTACTTTTTCTACAGCACGTTACAGTGGATCACTATATTTGATTTGGGAGAAATGAAGTAACAGCTGCCCAAATTGAGCTTGAGCACTCCTGAATTTTGAAGGTGTTCAAATCGGGAAGGCAGGTGCTAGATTCCCTTTCTGAATATTAGCTAAATCTGGAAAGGAAAAGTCAATTTCTGCGTCCATGGCTCAGAAGTGGAAATCCTCCTATGTGCCTGGTACTGTATCTAAAGCTGCCCGGGTCCTCTAGTAGAGCCTCCTCTCTATTACGTTTCATTTTAAATTCTAGTGGGATCCACATACCTCCCTTGCTAGGCTTCAGATAGAGAGGGGCACTGTCCATTTAGTGCACCCAATTCTTTCTTTGGGGGCTGCAAGTTGAGGTCACACCAGTATCCCTAATCCAGTCTGGGGATGTCTTCTGAAGGGGATATCTGGGCCAAAGCCTTCTACTCCTTGGGCTTACTTGTTCCCCGTTCTAGGGTTACCTACCATACATCCGTATTTTCACGGACATGTCCGGCTTTTGGGGTTTTAAATAATCGTCCGGGAGGAATTTCTAAAACTCTTAAAAGGTCCGGGCTTTCCCTCCCAATGCAGAGCGTGGCACGGCTGACAGGGTGGCCCGGCCGGATTGAACCACTCGCATCGGGGCTTCCAGCAGCCAGAGCCCCTCCCCTGCTCCCTCCGCTCCTCCCCTGCAGCCTCAGCGCGCCGTGTCAGCAGCACTCTGGGGGGGACGGGGCTGCGCACTCCACAGAGGAGCGCAGCAGCGTGTATGCGGCAGCATGTCTGGCTCCGCGTGGAGCCAGACACACTGGTCTGAGCGGCACAGTAAGGGGGCCGGGGGGCATGGGATCCCGGGGGGCAGTCAAGGGACAGGGAGCAGGGAGGGTTGGATGGGTTCGGGGTTCGGGGGGGGCTGTCAGGGGTCTGGGGTGTGGATAGGGGTCAGGGCAGTCATGGGACAGGTAGGGGGTGGGGCCCTAGGGGGGCAGTTAAGGTGTGGGGGGGTCTCTCTGGACGGGAAAGTCGGGAACAAGGAGAAGAGAGGTTTAGATAGGGGGTGGGGTCCTGGGGGGCAATTAGGGGCAGGGGTCCCGGGAGGGGGCGATCAGGGGACAAGGAGCAGGGGGGGGTGGATGGGTTGCAGGTTCTGCGGGGGGGAGCAGTCAGGGGATGGGAAGTGGGAGGGAATGGATAGGGGGCGGGGCTAACCCTCCTCCCCAGTGGAGTGTCCAATTTTTTGAATGTTAAAATATGGTATCCCTACCATTCACAGTGCCACCCCATTCTAGCACTGAGCTCTCCATTCACAGCAAGCTGCAGCATGAGGTCTCAGCTACCTCCCTCCCTCCCCCTCCCTTTCCTGTAGATGGCTGCCAAGGGAATGCTGGGAAATGTAGTTCTTTCCCTGCTCCAGGGCTGGCTCTATAGGCAGGGAGCTAACCAAGGAACTACAGCTCCCAGGGCTCTCTGTTGGTTCTCAGCTCCCATGCTGGATCCCTGCCACCCTTGCAAATGTGCCACCCCAAGCACCTGCTTGCTTTGCTGGTGCCTAGAGCCGGCCCTGCATGACACTGGTGTGATCGCAAGACAATGACACTTTAGGAGTCTGAAATAACTCATGGGATGGTGCAATTGCTTCCAGGGGGCTGTGTGGCCCTAATTAAATCCAGACAGAGCTGTAGAATGTAAGACATGTGATAAATGAGTTCCAAATGAGGTGTGTGGTTGACTGGTCAGTTCATAATTCTGGTGTTCGTAACTCTGAGGTTCTACTCTATGCCAGTACACAAGATCTGATAACTAATGTAGCAGATGCAATTAGCTGTGTGTCTGATGAAGAAGAAAATAACCTGGCAATTGTCATTCTCCCCAATGACCAGAATATTAAAAGCTCTGTGTCATGGCATGAATGACCTGAAACCCCCAAGGACAAAGTAAATACATATCTATATGATGCATCCATTGTGCAATCTAGGTTCCATTGAAATAGATGTATGATTAAGAAGAAATGATTACATCTAGCCTTTTAGTTAATAATCTTTTTGGTCTGTTTCTCATGTCTGCTACATCCTCTATGGGGGACCACAGTCTGTGCTTACAGGGGATGAACTTGGTGAGCTAACATGAATGTCATATCATTGTGCAATTATATTTAACTCTGAAAAAGCATTGTGTTAACCTGAAAATTGCTGCTGCCATTAAAGTCAAAGGGTATGTGTGTGACACCAAGCTAGAACGTGCTATCGTTTGGTAGTCACTGCTGTGTCTCTGTATTAAAAGAATCACTATCACTGCCTAAGTGGCTACAGAATTAACCAAATAGAGGGAGAATCTGGGCCTCTCCTTCCTTTGCTTGTCAGTGATGCTACTAGCATCAGGGCTCTTGCTTCGGAAGTCTGAAGTCATTGAGATGGGTGTTCCTTGAAGAAATAGTGTTCTTTAAACAAGTCAGGCAAGCAAATGAAACCATATGCCCACTGTGACGGGGTGCAGCCTGGAACTAGGGTACCACTGAGACCTCTGTTTTACCAAACTGGGCTCCCTCTCACACTGTGGTGCTGTGATTAGCTGCAAATCTCTCCAGGTACTGCACTGAACACAGACATCCACAGGCAGGGATACACCCAGCTGGGTTACATGAATGCTTTTGCCAGACACTCATGAACCGACAATAAAGAGGCTCAAGCCAATTCCCCACAGCTTCCCAGCCTAGGACCCCAAAGCTATACCGTCTTCCCCTGGTCAGAAGCCTGACCAGTGCCCCTCCCTCAGTGTGGAAAGGACATGCACCAGTTTTTGTTCCTGAGCAGATTCCCCAAGTACTTTACCTAAACAGTGTGTTTTGCTTGAAGTATAAAACAGATTTATTAACTACAGAAAGGTAGATTTTAAGTGATTATAAGTAGTAAGCGCACAAATCAAGGTTGGTTACCTAAGAAATAAAAAGTAAAATTGCAATCTGAGTTCTGTAAACTAGACAGGATTTGAATCAAGCAGTGTCTCACCTTGATAGACAATACAAGTAGGTCTCAGATCTTCCATACACAGGCTGGAAATCCCCTTCAACCTGGGGCCACTTCCGCAGTTCAGTCTTTGTTCTCCAAACATGTTTCCAGGTGTTGAGTTGTGGGGGGAATGAGGACAAATGACGATACTTCCCTTCCTTTATAGGTTCTTCCAGCTTGCTGGAAAGATCTTTTGCTATGGTGAGTCAAGTAGTATCCATTGTCTATGTGTTCCCTCTGAGAGGTCTTCACTGTATACAGTTCTTGGCGTAGTCTTTGTGAGTGTGTATTCCCCTTCATGGGTCATCATCGGTATCTGGCTGCCCCATTGTTGTATCTGAAAGGCTGGTTGTGGGTATTCCCAACATTACAACGTATTTTAGTAACACTCACGGCAAACTTCATAACTTCACATACAATGACAGCACACACAATCCAACTGGATACTGATTTTCAACAGATCAAGACTTTTAAAATGATATCTCACAAGGCATACTTTGTAGAAAACATATCATAATTATATCACTGTGGTAAATATGGGGGTGCCCAAGTATTGCTTTGGGGTACAGAGTGTCACACCCACCCCCCCATAATAGTTGATGTTCTCTGTAGCTGAATCTGAACTCGGCTCCAGTACCTCCATTTGAATTTCTGCACTCAGGGCTACGCATTGGTGTTTTGGCTGCCCCAGACTCCTTCTAGTGTGAGATTAGGATTTGAAATGCCCCAGAATCTGAGCAAGATAATGCACAAAAGTGTCATGGGAAGTACTGGGGGTTGGTGCCAGCACAGATGTAGCTGGGTTCCATGTTTAGCTTTCAAGAAGGTTGGGAGAGGAAGGGAGGATGTCTGTGCTGTCTGACGACCTGGCTTCTCTTCCTGGCTCTGCCACAAAATTCTTGTGAAATAGTAAAATAACAATGATGATACTTTGCACTCATCAAGCACTTTCCACCCCAGGACTCGAAAAATATTTTACAATTATTAATAATTTAGTTTTACAACCCCCCTGTCAGCTAGGCAAACTTTGTCATTGCCATGGACTCGGTTCCCCATACATAAAATGGCAATGTTAAACGACTTACCCAAAGTGACGCAGGAAGTCTGTGACAGAGCCACTAATGAACCTTAGATGTCCTGAGTCCCAGCCTGGTATCTTCAACACAAGACCATCCTGTGACATGGCACCCCATGTTCTTCACAGATATATGATTATGATATGATTATGGCTTAATGTATTTTATGCAAGATAAGACATGTGAGTTGTCATTTAAAAGTTTATGATTTACTGAATATGATTATCCTATTTGTCTACATGTATCATTTTCATATCTGAAGTTAGGAATATTGACTACATATCTGTATTACAAATGTGTTTACATTTGGGGAGCGCCCACTAGGCAAAAGGCTCTCAGTGGTTGGCTGGCTGGGAAGGGCCCATTCAGGTTAATGAGCCATTAGGAGAAAACAATAGGCCTTAGAAGAAGTGTATCTCCCATTGGGGAGCCTTCCTGAGGATGCTGCAGACAGCCTCCAACTCATGGCTGCAGTGACACTACAGGGACATGTGACCAGGTCACCTGGTGCTGGACTCCATCTTGGGATATCAGTGTTTTTTCCACTGACTGGCGTGGGAACCAAGCTTTGAAACAAAGGGTTCCCACCATATGCAAAGGCTATTTAAGGCAGGGGAGTGACATCATCGAGGTTCTTCACTGACTCCCCACCCAAAGAGACACCTGGAAACACCTGAGAAACAAAGACTGAACTGGGGGAAGTGCTGGACCCAGGCTAAAGGGAGTTTAGCCTATGGGATTCTAAGCTGTAAGCAAATGCAGCTTGCCCCTTAAGAATCTGCAGCCTGCTTGTATCATCACTTAGGGTGAGGATTTGCTATTCATATCCTTTCTATGTAGTTTATTAAGCTTAGATTGCATTTTGTTTGTTTGCTAGGTGATCTGTTTGCTATGCCTTTAGATTTTAAGTGATTATATCTTTTTTAGTTAATAAACTTGTTTTTGCTTTGTCTAAAACCAGTGTGTGGGAGTCATAACTTGGGGCCGAAAGCTGTTGTATATTCTTCTCCACATTGAGGGAGGGGGCAAATTTCCTGAGCTTACGCTGTACAGTCCCTGTGCAGCGCAAGACGGTATAATTTTGGGTCTACATCCCAGAGCGGGGCGCGTGCCCGTAGCTGGAAAGTTCCTTAGCTAGAGCCTTCCCATGCAGAGCTGATCACAGTGTCTGCATCTAACTACAGCTGGGTGTGTCCCTATCTGTATGTGTGCTGGTGAAAGTGCAGGCTGGTCACAGCAGTACAGTGTAAAGGGAGCCCAGGCTGGTGGGTCAGGGGGGCGGCTCAGTGATACCTCAGTTCCAGGTGGCACCCGAGGGGGGGGGGCAACCGTTACACATCCCTCACTTAAATGTAACAAAATCACGTCTCTCAGTGCTTTGCTTGATAACTGATGATGTGTGTCTTGCAGGACATAAATGATGTGATTGAAAAATCAAGAAAGGTTAGTGACTTATTTTAAATTATTACTTTTTCTGCACCAGAATTCCTCATTCATTACTCAGGGCATTATTAGGATTTATTTATTATGTATTACAGGAGCACCTGGAAGCCTCAACTAGATTAGTGCCCCATTGTGCTAGGTTCTATACAAGCATGTAGTAAAAGACATCTCCTGTGCCAAACAGCTTACAATTGTAGGCCCTGATCCTGCAGTATAGTCAATGGGATTCTACCCAGCTGCAGAGGGCTGCAGATGTAGCAGGAGCAGGACCCTAGGTCAAGACAAGATGTAACTTGTAGGTAAAGCAAGCAGGCAGGTGATGGCATGAGGACGGGGTAGCACTAACATGAGCATGTTAGACTTTCTGTAGGTACAATTTGTAAGTAGAGAGGTTTTTTGATCTGTTTATTTGTTAGTGGAGCCAAATGAGCAGATCAGTATGTACTTTACACTTGTGCATATGAAATGCCTATTGAACTTTATTCCATCTTGCCACACCTCCCACTAATGGGCAGAAAGGGTCATTAGAAGGACTAGGGAGAAAGTTCGAATGGCAGTGTCTTGGCTGACTGTCATTATCATCAGTAATCCCATCCCATCCGGTTGGACCAGTTTGATTGCTTGACTCAAATTGGCCAAGACTGCGGTAATACTGAGTGGTGAAGCAACTGGGAGGTGTGTGTGAAGCAACTGGAAGGATTAGCATAGATCATTTGGGCTCCCCAAATTCTGGCTGCAGGAACAGCAGTCGAGTGCTTTATTCTGTCAGGGCTTGGGAGAGGGGCCTGCCATCAGGGTGTTCTCATTAAGGGGCCCTTGTCTCTGGAGCTTGCTTTCTTCCTTGGTGCAACAGAGCTCTGGGGTTTATCTTCACTACCACGTTAAATCAGCCATCACTGCATTGATGCAGCAGCGTTGATTTAGCATGTCTGGTGATGGTGCGCTAACTTGATGGAAGAGCATCTCCCGTTATCGTAGCGTGGTGTAGACACAGCTTTAAGTCGATGTAAGTTATGTCGCTTGGGGGTGGTTGTTACACACCCTTAGCAACTTAACTTACATCGACTTAAGCGGTAGTTTAGACAAGTCCTGAATCTGTGGAACTTCAGGATAAAATATTCCCTCAGGATGTTGAGATGGGGATGGACTAGGAGGGGCAGTGAGGCAATGTGGCTAATATATTGTTCAATCCTGCATGGTTGAATAAATGAGAAGTCATTTATTTTGGTACTACTTTAATTTTTTCCCTCAACTCATTTAATAATGTATTTAACTAAAGTGAGTTTAGTGAACGTGCTCCTAGAACAGTTCCTAGCTAGGTCCTTTATAAACTGAAACATGTACATAAAATAGGAGTGAAGTGTAACTTTCACCAGTACAGTTACTGGTTTGTTTGTTTTTCTTCAATCCAGGCTGGAGTTCAAGCCTTTGTTTCTGTTACAGAGCAGCAAAGTGAATTTGAGGAGGTTCTTGATCTAGCAGAAAGGTTTGTTATTTCACTGTATGCTTTATGTCAGTACAAAGACATCTTTTAGATCAAAGAAATAACACCCTACTTAACACTTGCCATAGCACTTGTCATATCTAGATCTCCAGATTCTGGACAGAGGTGAATGGGTCTCATTATCCTCGCTTTATTGATAGAAAAACTGAAACACAGAGAGATTAATTGAATTGGCCATGATCGTGCTGTTGGCCCTGGTTCTCCACGGCCTCGGGCTCTGCATAGTCAGTGTAAATCTACTGTTCTGATCTGGTAGCATTTCACACCCACTTGATGCAGGTGTAAATGACAACACAGGGAGCTAGGGTAGCGGGGAATCAGGGCTAGTGATTCCATCTCAGAGCCAAGGATAAAACCCATGCCCACGAACTCGCAGTCCTGTGCCTTAGCAACTGGGTTATAGGGATCTCTCTGCATAAGGTCTTGGGAATGGCGTTCTTAGAATCAAGTGCAACTTTTGTGCATCTAATTTAAAAAAGAATATCTAGATTACAGGGTGAGTACCGGGGAAGGCAATGAGACAGAATCGTGGTCTGCTGACGAAAACATAAACATGTTTAGCCTGGAAAAGAAGAAACAAAGAGGTGATATTGTAATGGTCTTCAGGTGTATGGAGGATGCGGGAGATAACCCCTTCATCCCTCCAAAGTAGCCGCTTGTTTTGAAGTTGTAACATTTGGGCTAGATATTATGAATTGCTGAAGTGTGGAATATCAGCCATATGATGAGTGAGGTGATGTCATAAAGGAGTTTAAGGCAAAGTTGACTATATACTTGAAATTAAGAATATACTGAACAGGGCTTTCCCTGGGAGCGACACACATGCATATAAGAGCAGGATTTTGCCTTTAATTGGAGGGGTACATGCTGAATAGCAAGCTGTTTCTGTTGTAAGGCAGGGGAACGGACCATATCTCTTACTGACGTGAGAACCTAAAATCGAGATACATTTATTCTTCCACGAGGGGAAGTAACATTCTCTCCTCTTCTAAGGGAGAATGGACTGCAATATGGCCTCTTTAAACAAGGCTATTGCATACAAATGAGCCTGAGGGTTGTTTTTGACTTACCACGGCAGAAAGCTGGAGAGCTGGAACAGGCTAACAAAGAGTATATTTTGCTTTATAAAAATAGTGTGTGTGCATGTGTGTGGGGGAGAGAGAGAGATGTTGACTTTACAGGCAATTGTAGGCAAAGGGTGAGATTGTATTTTTCTTTGTTTTTATAAAAAAGCAAAATGTAAAACATGGAAATATCAAGAGATCAGATATTCATTGTTAAACATTATTGATCACCTGCATATGTGTGAATTGAGTGTGTAAAGGAGCAGCCCTGGAGACATCTATTTCTCCTAAGAATGGGCAAAGCGTGGGGGTGGCATTGTAGATGCCCTTATGCTGCCTCACCAAAGTGCCTCAGCTCCACCTTGTCTACACACACAAGTTGTACCATTCTGATTATACTGCTATAGTCAAAGTGGTGCAGTCCCACGAGGGTGGATGTATTTGTGTCAGTATGAAGGAGCTTTATACCACTATAGCTGTTCTCATACATGAAGGGGAGTAAGCGCTACTGGTGTAAGACACTTTTATATCATTGTAAATGTGTCCACAATAGGGGTTGTCCTGGCATAATGGTATCACTAACTAATCACACTCCTGACTCACATAGTTATACCAGTACAAAAATGTGTGTAGACAGGCCTTTGAGAGACCATCTCTAGTGGTGAAAGGGTATTTCAGTCTTCCCAATCTGTTCAGTCCTTGGTGTTTCTGCTAAGAATGACAACTCAGTGCTGATTGTGATGTGTGTTTCCCTGAGTGAGGACACCTCTTTGCTAGAAACTTGGCTGTAACCACTTACTTATTGCCCACAGGCCATCAAACAGTCACTGGATGTTACTGTCACTGCTGAGGTAGATGTTTTAATCCCATTGACATATTTTCCCCCTGCTAAAGGTATCCAGAGTCTGTCATGGCATGTTTTGGGATTCATCCGATTCAGGGCAGTGCAGATGGACATCGCAGTGTTACTGTTCAGGTGACTTGCCTAGCTTCCCATGCCTTTATTTTGCTAAATCAAATGAATTTCTTCATGTGGGTATTATTTGTATCTCCACTTATGTAGCTCTTCAAGTCTCTGGGGCAGAAATCTGCCATGGTAGCAGCTGTGTCTACAGCTGTCACATGGGTGAATATGGACACTTCTCTTCTGTTCCCAACTTTAATAAAGATAATGTAATTATCACCAATTTATTGGGAAAAAAACTGGCTAGTGTGTATGTCTAATGTTGCTCTCTGTTGGACAGTATCAGATTTGCTCATCTCTGCATCATAGGCCCTATTTAGTTAACAGCTGGAGGGAACTCTCCTTTAAGTAGTAAGGGTCTGTGCTTTCAAAGCAGGAAGGTCTGAGTTCCTTCCCTGTGAAGTTTGGAGTGCCCTTGCTGTGCAACGTAGTGACAGCTATGAAGTTGTGACTGGCCACAAAGTTATTACAATTTTTTTGTTTTGCCATTTTTGGAGATGAAGCAACAAGTAAGAAAATGAGCAAATATGGTGAGATCTCGGAAATAAGTTAGGTGCAGGACTTGAAGCAGATGATAAAAGCTATTTAAGGAGACTTCAAGCAAGGACACTTTTTTTTAATGATTTTATCCTGCTTTCCTTCCTTCTTGCATAACTTAGTACGGCTAAGATTTTGTTATGGAGGTCATGGAAGTCACTGAATCCGTGACACACATCACATTTTCCACGTCAGCCCTGGGGCAGGCACCCCTACAGCTCCAAGGCACCGGGCAGTGGGGAGAACCCTGGAGCCCCAGGAGGGAGCTGGACCCTTCTTCGTCCCCATTTTGTTAGTTATTTTTAGTAAAAGTCAGGGACAGGTCATGGGCAATAAACAAAAATCCCCAGAAGCCCGTGATCTGCCTGTGACTTTTACTAAAAATAACTGTAACAAAAACTTAGCCTTATGCATAAGCCATCACCACAGCACCTTGTCAATAGACATAAAGGCAGTTTCTTCACTGAGCTCCAGAGGGTGCTGTGTGATCATGATGGTCATAGTTCCCTTGTGCAGTGTAGTCTTAGGCTATGTCCTCACTACGGGGTGGGGGGAGGTTGATTTAAGATACGCAAATTCAGCTACGCTATTCGACATATTGGAGCCGACTTACCCTGCTGTGAGGACGGCGGCAAATCAACCTCCGCGGCTCCCCCGTCGACGGCGCTTACTCCTACCTCCGCTGGTGGAGTAGAAGCGTCGATTCGGGGATCGATTATCACGTCCCGATGAGACGCGATAATTCGAACCCCTAGAGATCGATTTCTACCCGCCGATTCAGGCGGGTAGTGTAGACCTGCCCTTAGCCATGTCGGTCACAAAGATGCCGTAGTGCGCAGTGTGTCCACATGGGACGTTACCTTGTAGCAGTCAGGGTGGATTTGATTTAAATCATTAGTTGGGAAGACTTGATTTAATCATGGATATCTACATAAAAGTGCATTCTTGTTGGTTGTTATAACCTTAATACATATTCTTCTCAACTTAGAGATAGATGTAGGTTTCATTTTTAGAAGGTACACACTATACATTTTTAAAACAGTGATTTATTTTGAAAACTTTTCAGATTAGTTTTACAGCTATATCAGAAAATGAATGATTGTTTGGTTCTTTAATTTACCAAAGGTAATTGAAGCAGATATTTATGAAGTCATTGGGAGGTGAACGATCTCCAGTTCAACAGGTTAATCATTAATATTTGGAGGATTTTTTTGCCATGCTCTCTTAGGAGAAGAACATCACCAGACAGACATTTAAATTGTTTTATTAAACTAAAACAACAACGTTAAGTATTCTGGATTTTTTTTCTTCAACAGCAAACATATAATATTTTAACAAAACATGGATATGTCCCTTGCTTCTCACATTTATCTCCAGACTTCTTCTCCTTGTCCAGATCTATTCTGCCCCCAACAATCTTCTATTCATTGAACTTTTTGAAATTTTGCACTTTTAGAGAGAGGTAAGGGATTGACTCTGTGTCCACAAATTTGCAGTGGGACAATAGGATCGAGGTCTGTTATTTCTCACCTCTATTTTTTATTTATTCATTTAAAAACATTTTTGCTGTTAACAAGCTTGTTACCTCTAGAGTCACAAATCCACAGTTTGAGAACTGCAAAACTAAGCATCTCTGATGGTATCTTCTAGACTGAGCACTGAGTCCCATTGGGTAGATAGAAAGATTAACCTAAATAATCTACACAGAAGCCTGTGGAACCCCATAAGATTGGGTCCCTAATCCATGAACTATTGGAACTCATTTACAAAACTTTTCTTAAACTTTACGTGAATATATTGTCTCACTATAGAATTAGAATTTATAATCCCTATTCCATGATGAGATATCTTTGAGCTGTCATGTATCTTAATTAAAACTATCTTTAGATATGCTTTTGGGAGAAAAGAACTGTTATAGAAAATCAGATTAAAAAAAAAAACATTGATTTTTATCTACCCTGGTAAATTCACACCCGAGCTTACACGTACTAAATTCCATGTAGACAAGCCCTATGTGATAACAATGATGCCTTTTATTTATATAGCTGCTTTTGCACTTTGCAAACTGTGGCCTTGACTAATCTCTGCTGGCCCATGGGATGCAAATTGCAGCAGGAGAGGTTACATACTGGGGCATTCACGCTCAGGGGAGGACCCATGCTATTCCCACTGCTGTCCCTGTTGGGGAGTCCATCAGTGGAGCAGGGCAGCTTTACGCTTCCCCCAGGACTCCACAGGAGCCCTACCATCTGAGGCTGCCTTGAAGATGTGCTGAATCAACACATCTTCTGGCCATTATAGCCAAGCCCCATCCCAAGCCTGTACTCTCCACAGTAGGGAGGCTGGCTCTGGGCAGCCCAGCAGAATGATTGGGCTTTCTTTTCATTTTTAATTATAGTCGTATTTAAAGAATGGGTACTTAAAATATTCAGTAGCTTTTAGACAATTCAGTATATAATTTTAATACCCGCCTTATACTGCTGTCCTCACCATGGTATACTAATGCCTGTTTTTGCAATTTCGTTAACATGCCAGGACCTCTTTTACCTCACTGTTAAATTTTAACAAAGCATGTGAGCTGTAGCTGGTTTATTACAGGACTTGGAACCTGCCCTTCCATTCTTTGAGAAGCACAAAGAGAAGCTGGTGGCTATTGGAGAGGTAGAGTGCTTTATTTGATTTCATTAGTATCGGGATTTTCTTGACTCAGCCATTGCTCTGGTAGGCCTGTGCAATATATTGCAATCTGTGGTTTATGGTGCTTACTTTTCTTTTTATAGACAGAAATCATATTTGCTGAGATTATAAAAAAAAAACAAAAAAACGTAACTCCTCTCTTGGTGTGGGACTAGAATCAGGCTCGAGATGATCATTTTATGAATAACTATTGGGGACGGGCCACATAGATATGCTAGAATCCTGCAGCTAGGACAGTAGTAGGGAGACTAAATGAGCTGCTATAGATTTTTCCTAGCAAAGCATTTTTATGTTATCTTCTATATAATATAGTTTATTCTGGATCCATGTACTACTGTACCCCCAGGTACAATACCTTATATAGAGATTGTAGTGCCTTCTAATCTTGTCTCAGTTATAGTGGCTTCTCATAGTAGCCTACAGCAGGGGTTCTCAAACTGGGGGTCGGGACCCCTCAGGGGATAGCAAGGTTATTACATGGGGGATCATGAGCTGTCAACCCTCACCCCAGACCCTGCTTTGCATCCAGCATTTATAATGGTATTAAATATATTTAAAAGGGATTTTAATTTATAAGGGGGGTCACATTCAGAGGCTTGCTATGTGAGAGGGGTCACCAGTACAAAAGTTTGAGAATCGCTGGCCTACAGCATTTGAAGTTTAATGTATTGAAAGCAATAATCCTCCATGCACTTTGAAGTTTACTTAAGATTTCACAAACTCTATCATCCTCTAACTGATTCTCATTGCAGATCGGTCTAGACTTCACTCCATGGTTTGTGTCCACATCCCAGCAACGTGAGGAGCAGCAAAAGGTCTTTGCGTTACAGCTGGATATAGCTAAACAACTAGACCTGCCAGTGTGAGTCAGAATCCCTCCAAGCAAAGTCTTCCTCATCTAACAAATCTTAACTAAGCTCAGCACCTGTTTCCTAAGTCACAGCTCCTGGAGTGCAGGAGGGGTGGTAAAGCATATTAATAATGTTTTGACTAAAAATAATCCAAATATTCAATGGTTTAAGGTTAAAAAATAACAATAATAAAAGGCGGCTTATATCTGGGAAGCCTGAGCCTGTATCAGGAGATTAAGGTTGATAAATGTTCCTCTCTAACTGAGTCATCGTTAAAATTGTGGGAGACTTGCTGGCATTTCTTCTGAAAGAGTTGTTGTTGAAAGGGGGTGTGTTTTCCATCTGTACACATTTCATCTTTTGGATAAGAACTGAGCTATGCTCCCCAAATAAAACTTCAACGGGGGTTAAACTTGTATTATTTCAAGGCGTCATTTTATGTCGCACTTCTGCACAAATGAAGTCAGAGGATGACATTCTGGCCCCTTGAAATGAATGGCAAAACTCCCCCGCAATTCATTAGGGCCAGGATTTCAACCAGAGAGAGATTTGCCACAGACTTCAATGAGAGCAGGATTAGGCACATGCACCCACCACAGCAGAAAGAGACCCTCTTATCTAAACTCCTTGTTGTCCAAATTGAGGTAATTCTTTCTTTGTTTCAATGAAAGTAACTTTGGCGTGGCAGGGTGCTGTGTTTATTTTCTCCTAGTGATTTCCAGAACAAATGTGTTCCGTTTACCAGTGAAAAGATGTTGGGTTTTTTTCCTAATTGCCAGCCCTCAGAATTAACCCCTGACTTGAAAACCAAGCTGGGTTCTTTTCTTCTTTGCATCATCCCCAGTAATAAAAGTTCTGCAGGTCACACGATGCCCTCGGTGACTGTGCAGTGTCATTGTCTTCATTCAGTTTATGTCGGTGAAACTCGTTGGTACTAAGTAAACAATTCTGATGATGATGCAGTAGTAGGAAAGGAATCCAGCTCGCTCTTTCTTAGCTGTGTTGGCTCTGCATGGCAAACAAGAGTAACACCTTACTTTTGACACTAAATTCAGCAGATCTGACTAAATACACACGAGGAGCAGACCTAGTGAGGAAGAAGGTGCCATTTTTCTGTAGTTGCTTTTTCAGAATAGAACCAAATCTCTTCACTTTGCCAGCAGTGCCAGTTGTAACTCTTGTTTTCCTGAACAGTAACGTTTTCTCCTTAATAGAGATATCTTATTTTCTAAAAAGAAATCACTTTATATTAAAAAAAAAAAACACCAGTGTTTCTCTGCTTCTCTAAAGTATGTGTTTTGTAATGAACAGAAACGTTCATTCTCGTTCGGCTGGGAGACAAACTATTGCTTTTCTTAAGGAGCAAGGTAAGTCTCACTGTCCATTCTGATCAAACCCTTAGAACCAGTACTGATGATTGTTGCAAGAAGAAATCCTTAACTGCTCTCGGGGCCTGTTTCTGCTCTTACACAAGTTATACGCTGGTGTATAGTATAATTCAATTGATTTACCTCTGTAATTGGGAAGAAAATTGAGTCCTTTACCTCAGTTTATCTGTTTGTAAAATGGAGCTAATAATGTTTCCCTACCTCACGTTTGGGTCATAGAACTCCATTCATTAAAGTCTGGAAACTATGAGTGGAAGATGCTCTAGAGCTGCCAAGTTTACGTATTATGCTCAAGGAGTGACAGTTTCTGCGGAGTGGAAAACCTCTGATGAAACATAGAATTGTTTCTTTTTTATATTGTAACTTTTTTTGGGAGTGAGGAGGGAGTGAGTGAAGCAAAGCAACCTCTGTCTCAGCATCAACTTCCACCACACTCTTTTGAACAGAAGCAAGAAGAGTACGGTTTCCAGATAGCTTTATTTCTCTTTACGATTTGTTTCCAGCAGATCTGTAGATTGAAAATTGGCCTATTTTGTGAAGAAAGATACAATTAAAATATGTTTAAAATATTTACTTATCTACATCTCTGTGCATATTACAAACACAATTAGTGACAGCAGGACAGAAATAAGCTGCTGGGGGTCAGAAAGGCTGCAGAGGTAGGTAATCGACTGTGGAGCCTTTCACCACTAATTACAGGCTCCAGTCTGGCCCCGGCAGATGCCAACTGAAAATTGTTACCACTGACAGCTCTCTGGTGCTGATATGAAGTGAATTTGGTGGTCTTGGTCCGGTTCCCAGTGGATACATAGGAATCAGAGTCTGCACCTTTGTTGGCAGGCCTAGTAGAGAGGTCACAGGTGGAATCAATTATGTTCTCACTTCTCAGGGAGGGATCCTACAAAGCCAAGGCTGATGCACATTTTGCTTGTGGATAAATAAAGGACTTCAGGACTGAGAGCTGGCACTAAATTCTCGTACAATTAAAATAGAAAAAAAAAGTTTGATACAAATATTTACCGTGGTGCTGTTAAACTCTTGCAGCCTGGTTTTAGTGTCTTTAGGTTTTTTGGGTTTCTTCTGTGTGGTGCAGGTATTCGGAATGCACTGCTTCATAACTTTGCTGGCAGGCCCTCTGTTGCCCTGGAAGGAGTACAAGCTGGCTTTTGTTTTTCTTTTCCTCCAGCTGTCACAAGGAATGATCAGGTAAGTCCCTGGAAAGTTCACAGAATCTGCTTCAGCATAGTTTTAATTGGACTGCACGAGAACTGACGTTCTGCATTGGCTCAGATATTGGGAGATAGTATTTGGGTGGGTAGGGTGAGGCAGAGGGCAAGAATGACCGTTGGGGACATGCATACAATGACCTGAATTCTCATGCCCACTAAGGCCTCTTTATGCCACTCTGGCAGTAAATTGCCTTTGTATATTTATACCCACTTTAGGGCACATTTACTCCTCCAGAGCAATGTAGATGGGCCTTAGTGTAAAAGAGAATCGGGCCCAACGTGTATAATAGGCACATGTGATACCCATACTTCCTAAGAGACACTTTCTCTATTATATATATCACAGCAGAATTAAAGACAAATGAAGAATGTCAGGTCTGTGCTCAAGGAAGCTTACAGTCTAAATCACACATAGCTCAGCAAGGGATGGGGGGAGGAACATATGTGGCCTTTTAGTTCTTGTTGGGGTTTTTTAAATGAGGATTAATTAACTTACTATATTGCCGCGTGGAGCAATGATGGGGATACAGCTAGAGTAGAACACTTAGCTGGGGAATGATGGTTGGGACATGATGATGGAGCTAGAGCTGGTATTCGGGATTAATGGCATTAATAATCTTTACACATTGATGTTTTAAATCCCTGACCTTTGGGTTTGGTTAACTAACTGCCGTGAGTTTGGAAGAGGGGTTAGAATAAGGAGGAGGGCGATGTGGCATGGTGCACGGACTGGGTCAGGGATGGAGGGTGGCAAGAGAAAATGTGCAAAGCTGCTTCTGCAAGAAGGACACAAAGCCGATTCCCCTCTGGCTTACATGGATGTAAATCAGGAGTGAGTCCACTGAAAGTGCATGAGTGTGCAGCCAGTGTAAGGGAGATCATAATCTGGCCCAAAGGCAGAATCACTGTGAACTAAATTGGTCGTGATATTGTTTGTGTTGCAGTAATGCTCCTAAGCACCAGTTAGAGGCTTTGCTGTGCGAGGTGTAACGCTGACAGACCCTGGTCGTCAGTGGGCGGGATCGAACTTGGGGCCTCTGGAGCTTAGCGCATGAGCCTCTACTTCATGAGCTAAAAGCCAACGGGCTGTTAGCTAGAGCTATAGAACAGACTCACTTTATCTCTCTCTCTCTAAGTGGTCTCGGTGCCACTAGATAGAACAGAACACCACACCCAGAAGGTGTGTGGGTTACTTAAGCGCTATACAGATACATAGGGGGAGACAGTCCCTGCTGCCAGGAGTTTTACAATCAAAGGCCTTGTCTGTAGCACTCGTTACTAAGATCAGTTGAACTCTACTACACCTGCAATAGGTGTCAAGCCTGGAGGAAGGAATTAAAAGGCCTGAACATGGCTCAGTTGGGGACTGACTAGGAAGGAGAGAAGATCAGCAGGAGAAGGCTGGCCTGCTGGATCCTCTGAACCTGGGACTAACTGGGGAAAAGGAACTAGCTGAAGGAGAAGGTGGCTGAGGCCCTGCAGTGGGCCTAAGCTACAAATCCAGCTCCAAGAAGGAGAGCTGGGGGGACTCCTGTCATAAGGAGGGAAATGGGAAGGACTGTTTAGCAGCAGCTGGGCTGTATTTCACAGGCTGGGAGCAACTTTGAGGAAGCTCCTTAGTAGCTAGCTGGGAAGAAGTTGTGGGGAGCCACAAATTCATGGCAGTGTTCCCAGAGCTATGAAAGGTGTTGACAAGTAGGGAAAGGTAGGGGCAACCCAGGGTAGTGGTGAGGGATTGAACGACAAGCCCTTAACCACTTAAACAGGGTCCCTGGGCTGGAAACCCCTACTTCTCCCCCAGACCTGGCATAGAGGCCACAAGACTTTGTGCTTTCCTTTTTTGAGGGTCTATTGGTTTACTCCAGAAGGGGTGGGCGTCTAGGTGACTCAGCTGGAGGGTTGAGTCGCAAGAAGAAGCAGACTACTGCAGAACCAGACTGGTTGTCAGCCGGGGCCATTGAAGCATGAGAGCCTGCTACACCCTGCCCTGCCACCAGGGTGCCAGCTGGTGACTTAGGTGCTTACAGCACTTAAGTCATTTCTTGTGAGAATGAGTTTGGTGCCTGCCTCAATCCATGCAAAACCTGGGGCACTCCCAGGCTCATCTTATAACTTTTAGCCCAGTGGTTAAAGCACCCACTTGGATTGTGACAGACCTGGGTTCAATTCCCTCCTCTGCTAGAGGGGAGAAAGGATTTGAACAGAGGTTACCCCACCTCTCAGGAGAGTACTCTAACCCCTGAACTATGGGATAGTCTGTGCACCTCCCCCAATGTCCCTGAGTTTAGGTGCCCACAGGGTGTGGTGGGAGTTTTGTGAAGCATAAAACAGACTGAGGTGCCTACATCGGGGGATTAGGTGCCTATGTACCTTTTTGGATCTGGGTCTAAGAGCATAGAGCCCATGGGGAGGCGGAGGGGGGCAGGACCCTGAAGGTCAGGAAGTAGGGTATGAATGTGATCCTATCTAAAGAATCTCAAACTTTGGAGTGGAGGAGGCTCTTTGCAGGCTGTCGTCTAGGGGCCTCATTCTGAACTCACTTAAACTGATTCTACCTCAGAGACACTCCAGTGGAGTTACTCTTGACACCAGACGGTGTGAATGAGACATGCCAAGTACATAAGACAGGATTTGAGGTTCATTCCCCTCCTCGCATACACCTAGTACAGCAGCAGTAAAGCAGTTAATCTTTCATTTCTGTACGATGGGGTTTCCAAATTCCTTCCTGTTCATACGTAGTGCCAGTTGAGTTTATCCTTGTCCCTTGCGCACACCTAGCTACTTGGTGAGAGGAGAGTGCCTTGACTTGCTCACAACCATGATCGATCTGATTGATCACCTACCAGTGTTAACTGATTGAGTCACACCAGTGCATCTCAGCCGGATGATTGGGCCCAAGCATCCAAGGAATCACAAGGCTGATCACTTATTGATTCCTACACCAAATGACCAATTCTTGTGCTGAGAGACTGGGCCCTCCTGCATTCAAGCTACCATCTGCCCCATTGTCCTTTCTCTGATCTTCTGGTGGAGTGAATCCCTTTACCTTCCACACCAGCCCTGAGAGGGGCTCAGATACCATGGCAGTGAGCATGCTATAACTGCCTAGATAAAGAGAGAGAAAACCACAACCCACCCCGTCTGCCTAAAGTCATTAGTTAATGGTTATGAGAACAGGAGTCCACAGGATGTTCTTGACTGTGGGTCTCCTACACTACCAGCCCAGCACCCGGTTGGCTGTTGTACTGTCTTTCCCAACCACAGTACCGTGTCATTCGGTGAGTGGATGTACTTAATAGAATGTTAAAGACAGCTTGCATTTAGAAAAGATTAATAGACACTTGAGGGGGGTGAATATTCACAATCCTTGTAGTATGGTAGAAGCTCTGTTGGCCCAGGACACTCTGCTTAACCTTTGTGTTTGCAGCTCACTGGAGACATAGAATTATCCCTAGTGGGTCAAACAGCCTATTGAATGCCAATAAGGCAGACTTGTTACCCATTAATTGATTGTGTGTGCAGAATGTATAGTGTGCTCCTTTCTATATTGATTAGTGTGATGAGAATGGACTCTTACCTGTGTTATTTCTTGTTTTATTCTCCTGTCTTTACAAGCGAGCAAAGTTAATAAGACAGATTCCACTAGAGAACATTTGCTTGGAGACCGACTCACCCTCTCTTGGCCCAAAGAAAGAGGTACAGTAAGTAAAGTATGTAGTTTACTAGTTTAAATCCTAAATCCTTTCAACCTGCGTTTTGGAAATGAAGTGACTGACTCTTAGGGTTCATGCACTATAATGCATTAGGGGCTCCTGCTCCCTAATGCCCTACTAGCCATATGCGAGATGCAAAGAGAGGTCCCAGCTTCTCTTATTTAAAAAAGAAAAGCCAAAAGAAGTTGTCAGGAGAGAAAAATAATTCTTGGTGCACATACTATAGGATTAATTTTTGCTATCTCACTGGGTTTACATTGCTGTCGCTCCATTGACGCACACTAACCAATACACAGTTTAACCTAGAGCTCAAACACCACCCCCAGGCACCTCTGAGATCAAAGGGGCACTGTCATGTGAAATCAGATCATTAAAATAAATGTTTCCTTCTTTCTGTTGTTACCACCACAGGTAATTAACAGTACAAATTTTAGAAATCAAATGTGTCATCATTTAATGCTCTCTGTGTACATTTGGCACTACATTTAGCTTGGAACGAGTCAGTTTCTCGTTTTGCCATCTTGTGCTAATGCATGAGAGCCAGTGTTCAGGGTACCAAACTGCACAGGAATGTTTACATCCAAACTAAACCCCCCCTTTTAGTTGGAATTTTAATTTTTGTTGTTGAAATCAATGTGAAAATGTCTCTTTAATAAATCAGAGCCTGCAAGGGGCTGAACAATGCTTAAATCTTTTGTGTGTCATCAGTCCTCGTTGACTTCAGTGGCAGTTGAGATGTTAGGTACTGAGGGGGGCTTCTTACCAGAAGCATATGACTCCAGGATCAGTACTGGCTGTCCGTTGGTTTCCAGGTGGAGTTTAAGGTGTTGGTTATGACCTATAAAGCCATTAATGGCCTGGGACAGGCCTACTTGAAGGATTGGCTCTCTCCCTGTGCCATACTGCAATAGCTGTGGTCAGCAGGGGCATTCGAGATGGATCTCCCCTCATTATAAAAGAAAGAGCATCTGTCTGAGAGCTCCAAGACTCTGGAACTAGCTCCCCTAAATAGTCCAAATTAGGTGACGTTCTGGCCATGCTTCAAAAGACATCGGTTTGATACGGTTTTTGGAGAGGGTTGAGGTTTTGCTTCCTGCAACACTAAAAGGGTGGAAAGGAGTTTCTGAACTCTGGCTGCCTGAGTTCCTGTGCAATGATTTCTTAATGCTGCTGGGATTTTATTGTAGCATCATTGATGTCAGAGTGCCTCAAGCCTTGGTTAGGTATCATGTTTATTACTTTAAATAAATAAATAACTCCCATTGGGTTTAGTTAGGCACTCGACATCTTGCAGGATCTAGGCTGATATATATAGAACTTCAAAGAATGCAGATTTCTTCCTGCTGAGGACCTCCACAGAGAAGTTTCAGGAACTTCAAACTGTTGCTGCATATTTATTCTTTCTCAGCAATAAAGGAAGTAGCATTTCTTAAGCTTGATCCAGCTGTTGTCTTTAAAATGTATGCTCGTGTCCGATCCAAAACTGCACTGTATCAGGCTGACTCTTCCATCTAACTTATCTAAGTTGCTAACACCATAGAGCCTAGTTGTGGTTTAAAATTTGTAAATACCAGTGGTGACTTTTTTGAAGTAATTAATGGAAGGGAGGGACTCAGTCCCATGGGCCCTGGGTAAACCAGGCTGATCTCACTTAATTTCTTGTATAGTGTAACCTTGTTGGCAATTCTCTTTTAGGAGAGAAATGAACCAGAGCAGATCAGGATTTCTTGTCAGTACATTGCTACAGTGAAAGGAGTATCAGTAGAAACAGTCTGTGAAGTAACAACATGTAATGCCCTGAAGCTGTTCCCCAAAGTTCACCAGCGGCTGAAACAATGAACGCTTGCCAAACAACAATAAAAAGAGAGCATCTGAAACACAGCTCTGCTCTGTAGTTTGTGGTTTGGGGCTTTATTTTATATATTTTTTACAGTGTACATGTACATATTTCATACTATGGATGATATCATCACAGGGGTATATGTGGAATTTTTGTATTACCAAAATGACATCTTAAAGAATAAAAGCCCAATAAAGTTTTACCTATTGTATTTATACAGGCAGGCAATTTTACAGTTGATGAGGTGAAAATCAGTTACGATTAATAATTTAAAGCAGACACATGGCAAATAAGATAGCAACAAGACTGCAACTTTCCATGCCTTTTACATAGATCAAAAAATCCAGCAATGCTTATTTCCATTGGTATTTAAAGAGGAATCTTCTGAACCTGGACTCACGTCTTATAATGCTGCACTTTTCTCTACTACTCGAGCCAAACTTTTGCATCATATTAGCATATTGAGACCACAGCATTCTCCCAGCTGGTGCTTTCCAGAACCACAGAGGGTTGCTTTCAGAAATCTTTGTTTGCCAATTAGTGTTGATAAGAAAATGCAATGGGCCTCATTTCTGACCTCCCATCAGTTTTGTACCAGGCCACATCTACCCTGCAGCTGTACCACTGTCATGTAGATGCTTCCCCTGAGCTGCGGGTGGACCACGGGGTCAATCAGAGGACTGCAGTATTTTTACAACACATGCCTTTTGGAGGCAGTGCAGTCCAGTGGGTCCGGCAGTGGACTCGGAGGAGAGCTGAGTGCTATTCCCAGCTCTGCCACTGACCAGCTGGGTGACCTGGGGCAAGTCACTTCATGTTTCTGTATCTCCATTTCCCAATTTGTAAAATGGGATAATGATACTTATCTATGGATGACATGTGCTACATATGAACTAAGTAGCTTTAGAGATAACTGGCTGACAACTCCCCCCCCCCCCCCCAGTGATTACCTTGCTCTACACCTTGTGGATCAGACAGTTGCCTGGAACCCCCAACACTTGCCCACTCCCCCCGTTCAATGACTTATGCTCCAAACACCCCTCCGCAGGAGGTGGGAAGCGATCGGTGACCAGATGAGTAGTGTGGAGGCTGGGCAATCAATGTCCTGATCAGGGAGGGAGTGGGAGGGTTACATCAGTCAGCAATCTGTTCCCCACCCACCCTTAGTCCAGGATATTGTACAAATTCTCTGGCTCTTCACTACATTTTTGTCATTTTTTTTTAAATAAGCATGGCACAAAACTGATTGTTAGCTAATATGAAATGTCAGGGGTTTTGTTTTAAAGCTATTCTGTTGCCCAAATTTGTTGTTAAATTTAAAAAAATCACTTAGAGGGAACTAGCTGTCCAATGCATTTTTCCTGTGCTATGTGAAGCATCCTGTGCACTGAAAAGTGTAACAGGGAGTTAAATGTAGGGGGGATAGTTCAGTTGTTTGAGCATTGGCCTGTTAAACCCAGGTTTGTGAGTTCAATCCCTGAGGGGGCCACTTAGGGATCTGGGGCAAAATCCCTAGTAAAGGCAGGGGGCTGGATTTGATGACCTTTCAGGGTCCCTTCCATTTCTATGAGAGAGGTATATCTCCATATAAACATGCTTTGGAAATTAATTTTAACCTCTAGTGACTGAAATGTACAGCTTAAAATGCACATAAAATAAACTGGAAATCCAATCTGCACAGCACACACACATTATAATTTTAATTCAGTTTAGAAATAAACCGTAGGTTTCATGGTCAAAATTTTACAGTCTTAGACACAGTTCCAGTGAATCAACTTTTGTTCATTTCTGAGTCTTGTCCTGAGGAAGAAAAGTACATTATGTTGTTTTTAAAATGTACTTTAGAATGTTAGTAATGAGTTTATTTGGGAACTGAGCTACTGTTGAAACAGTTTCTAGCAGTGTTAGATATCCAAACTCATTTTAAAAGCAGCCCTGTAATATCGGGTTTCTCCTTATTTTGTGAAATGTCCTGAGCTCAAACAAGAAGGCAGCTTTTAAGTGGTGCTTCATCCAAAAATGGCATTATCTGCAAGATAAAAGTAAAGTTACGAAAACAGTTATGAAAACCAATTCCTCTCTTAGTAATATATATGTATATTACAGGAGGAGGAGCAGTAGAAGTAGCTGAATGTATAAGGTTGCCGTTTCAGTTGCTTTATAACTCTGACAAACTTGAACTGTTTGGAGTTAAAATTTCAGTGTTTGGTCTTTGATTGAGATTCAGTTGTTTGGGATTTTTTGAAGCGTGAGCAAAAACAGTTCAGCAAAAAATAGGTTGTTTGGAAAAAAATCAAAAATTTAACATTTTAAAACATCTCTAGTACTTGTGGTCTGGAACAGGAACCTGACATTTAGCTGAGGGCTAGTTCTGAGGTTAGCGGTGCCTTTTGCTGTCCCAATGAAAATCCTTTGGAATATGGCCAACTTATAAGCATTCGGGGAAAAAAGGCTGCTTGAACATGTACCCTGGAACTTCTTCAGCTCTTGTCCCTTCAAACTGTAAACACTCCAAATGCACTTCACGTGCTCCTAACTCCAGCTAAGCCTCCTCTCTTGTTCTGAAACAGAGCCTCACCCACACCTGAACCTCCATATGGGACACAGACAAAAGGAACAGGAGGATCCATATGTTCTCCCATCAAAATCCACTTTGTCCTTGGAGAAAGTGCCCTAAACTAAGAACCAGGAGACCATGAGTTCTAGTCTTACAGTGTCTGTAGTTGACTAGTGTTAATAAGAACTGCCTGACTAATGAGCAAATGAAAGCAGAATATGTAGTATTGGATAATTTTAATATAAGTGGTGTTATCATTCCACCTATTGCTCCTGACTGGCAATAGCTACTGGGAATGATTCAGTAAAGGGTGTTACCAGAACTAAAGTAGACATGAGGAATGACTAAAAGAATGTGCCATTGTCTTGTGTTCCACAGATCTTCACTACATCATTTATCTGCTTGCACTCCAACTGCCATTCATTGTTAGCTGTAGCTGTATTGAATGGCAGAAAGATTACTTGGAGCAGGTTGCTAGAGCTGCCACTGTGATATGAGGAGTACCTTGTACCCTGTACATGTACCTTGAAGGATCAAGCATGCATCATTTCAGTGCTGAGTTGTATAGGTTGTATTATAGTAGACGTGCACAAAATGTCTGCTTGCCATGGAGATTGTCAGCAGTCTGGTGGCATGCATGACATCAGTGTCTGGGGCTTAGTGAGGGGTAAGCGAAGGCAATGTCTCAGAAGGAATCCTTAGGCAAGGGTGAACCGATAGTAACATTTTGCAAGTCTGGGGTCATCTGTGTGGAGTTGACTTAGTATTTGGGTATAGACCAAGTGTAGGGAACTCCTGTTTGCTAAACGAGACCTAACTTGAGTTTTGCCTTAACAAAAAAGTGTTACTCTGTTGTATAGTGCTGTTCCCAAAGCGTTCTCGAGCACCTGTAAGGCTAGGGTGCTAGTGTGTGTGTTACTGGTGTGTTGGGACATGAAGACAGAGGTAAGATTGGGGGTGGGGTTGGTGTGTACCATACCTCATTATTTTCTAGTTTTCAGAGATTTAAATGTAGGTGCCCTTGATCGTTCTAGAAGGGTATGAGGCACTGTCAATCAATCTCAACTCTGTGTTAATGAAATATATGGGCAGTGAATAACCAATAGGTTTTGTTCTCCATCATCCCAGAAAAGGAAAATATTACTTGTGGTATGATCATTTATGGAACAACACCCATTTCATTCCAAAGAATCTCAAAGCACTTCATAAAATTACTGTATATAGTGTAGCAGTGAACTAAAATCAGTTCACCAGTCACTGAAATACTTCCACCTTGGGGGTGGCATGAGGCGAGAACACCCACAATATCACCACTGCACGCTGGGGTGTTGTGAAGCTTAGCTCATTCATATTTGTAAAATGCCTTGAGTTCTTGGAAGGTCCTACAGAAGAGCAAAGTATTATACTGTTTACACACACAGGGCCAGATTCCATAGGTGCTGGAAATAGGAGTGCGGGGGTGTGTGTGTGCTGCAGCACCCCCTGGCTTGACGTGGCTTCCACTGTATATAGCAGGGGTGGCCAACCTGAGCTTGAGAAGGAGCCACAATTTACCAATGTGCATTGCCAAAGAGCCACACTAACATGTCAGCAGCCCCCCTTCAGTTCCCCACCGCAGTGTCTCCCACCCGCCAGCATCCTCACCGATCAGCACCTAACCCTCCATCCCTGTGCCTCCCGCCCGCCACGATCAGCTGTTTTGTTGTTTGCAGGAGGCTCCGGGGAGAGGGAGGGGGGAGGAGGGGGAAGGAGTGGAGTGGGGCCGGGGCCTGGGCCTGGGGCAGAGCCAGGGGTTGAGCAGTGAACACCCTGTAGCACATTGGAAAGTTGGTGCCTGTAGCTCCAGCCCCGGAGTCAGCGCCTGTGCAAGGAGCCGCATGTGGCTCTGGAGCCACAGGTTGGCCACCCCTGGTATACAGGGTTTGCAGTTTGGTCCAATGGCTCTCAGCACCCCCACTATACAAATTGTTCCAGCCCCCCTGACAGATTCTGGTCTGTCTCACTGACAGCCATGCAAGCGAGGCAGAATTTAGCCCAAAGATGGTAAGCAGCTTTGCTTTTTCAAAAACACAGCTTGAATTTAAACTTGGTATACAAATCTTCTACCCGTGGCTTAGGGTGACCAGACAAGTGTGAAAAATCAGAATGGGGGCGGGGGAAATAGATGCTTGTATAAGACAAAGCCCCGAATATTGGACTGTCCCCATAAAATCAGGACATCTGGCCACCCTACTATGGCCTTAAAAAAAAACAAACAAAAACCCAATGAAGTGCTGTGGAATTCCAGGGGCTAATGATTTCCTATGAATAAAACTACGTAATAAAGTTTCTCATTGGATAACAGCCTCCTGCTCTGAAATAAACTTCTTGGGCCTGATTCTTATCTCAGGCTGATGTAAATAAGAAGTAACTCCATTTCAGTCAGTGTAATTATACAGATTGAACCTGTCTAGTCCAGCACCCTCAGTACCCGGTGGGTGCCGAACCAGAGAATTTGCCAAACCACAGGTGGTCAATGCAGAGTGCCAGCGGGTCTCCATAGGCACAGGAAGTTGGGGTGCGGGGGGTGCTGCAGCACCCCCAGGCTTTGTGCCCAGCGTGGCCCCCTGCCTGGGGGTGCCGATGCTGGCCCCCGGTCCCAGCCACCGGTCCCTCGCCCAAGGTCCCAGCCGCCGGTCCCAGGTCCTCCCCCTACCTCCTGGAGCTTGAACGGTGTGAATCAGCTGTTTGTGGTGCTCTGGAAGTGCTGGGAGGGAGGAGGAGGAGTTTGTAAGCATGGGGCTGCCGGCACGCAAGAGGCACGGGGGGGAGCTTGACGCCGGTGGATGCTCTGCACCCACTAATTCTTCCCCGTGGGTGCCCCAGCCCTGGAACACCCACGGAGTTGGCGCCTATGCCGGACCAAGAATGTTGTTGGACCAGAGAGTGCCGGATTACAGAGGTACCAGTGTGGCAGCTGAAGACATTTATCCTGTAACCTCATATTCCATTTGTCATAGTGGGCCAAATTAATCTCCGGTCTAAATTCACTGAGGTCAAGGAAGCTACACCAGGGATGAATTTGGCCCCAGGTGTTTCTTCTCTGTAATGCATATAACTTACTTCTTTCTGGAAAGTGCCTCCTCTCCTTGTGGTGAAGAGGAGTGAGTGCTGTCCAGGAGCTCCTGCCAGTGTCAAGCTCAGGCTCTTTTTCTCTGTAGGTCTCTAGTGAACTTCGATTACTTTGAGGGAAGTGTCTCCTCTGAGGTCTGAGCCAGGTTGAGTCACCTTTTCCTTCCACCATACACAAGGATTCCCTTGTCATGTTCAGTTCAATCAGACGCTTTTTCTCTGCGTCACCCATTGTATCTAGGTGGGTGTCTTTCTTATAAGCAGAATTCCTAGTAAAAAAGCAAGCAAATCCTCATGTAAACAGAGTATTTGGCTCTGTCTGCTTGCCATGGAAGTGAAACTTATGATGTGTCCACAGTGACAAACAGCCTGATTCTGACTTTGCTTTGCTGGTGTAAATCAGGAGTAACTCTGAAGTCAGTGGAGTAACAATGGAGAAAAGCCAATCAGAGCAGAATCAGGTCTCGTATTTTCTTGAGCTTTAAAGATTGTGTCCTCGGATTAACATAGGGGACTCCCCAAACTTCAATGAGAACCATACACACAAATTCAAGGGCGGAATTTGGCTAAATCAGATTAAAATATGTGAGTAAAATTTTCATGAGTTTAAGTGCTTTAGGAGCCTATGGCTTGGCCTATGCTTAAAAGTTTTGCTGCAATAGCTATGTCTGTTACTAGTGTGGTAAAAAAATCATACCCTGACAGATATTGCTATGCCACCAAAAGCCATACTGCAGATGCAGTTATACCAGTAAAACTGTCTATTTGCCAGTATAGTTTATATTATTCAGGAAACTTGTATAAGCTGTATTGGCAAAAGCATGCTTTTGGCTATATAAGCTACGTCTCCACTAGAAGCATTTGCTGTTATAGCTTGCAAGTGAAGACAAGACCTAAGGCCTTCTATCAGTATATGCTGCATCCACACTAGGAGGCTATGTTGGCATAGCTATACTGACATAGGCTCTGTAGTGTAGATATCGCCTATGAGTGCTTTGCTGATGAAGGTATACTAGTATGGTATACAGCAAAGCACTCCCAATGTGGATGCAGTTTATACTGGCAAAAGTGTCTTTGATTTGAAAATGGGGCTTACACTCCTAAGTCACTTAGGTACATTTGAAACATTTACCCTGTATCTGTTTTTTACAAATCAAAATAGAAATAAACTATTCAACTACAGATTTTCTTATGAACAAAAAAAAATCCAAGGCGCCTGATTCTAATCTAATTTACACAGGAGTAATTCAAGAAGATCTTCACTGAAGTCAGTGGAGTTACTCTGGTGTAAAACCAGAGTGAGTTTAGAATCAATCCTTAGAAGTCTAATAACATATTAATTAACAATACTTTGAAATCTTCAGATGGAGTCTCATAAATACAAAAAAGTCAATTGAAACTGCAGGGAAAACTTAGGCAGAATATAGTTCCTAGAGCTGGACAAAGTATTAGTTTTGAATCATTTATTTAGTTAATTTTGCCTCTTCTGAATTGTTGGTGAGCAGCTTAATCCTTGAATAAATTTGAGAAAAGCTTAACATTAAAAAATTCTTTGGCTTGTAGCTTATTAACAAGCAACTTGTACTTTATATTCAAAAATATTTAAGGATTGATTGGACACGTAGGTCACATGGTATTTTTTCTGCTCCATGATTGGATGAACATAATCTTTAAAGGTTTCTGATGCATATCTGTGTTCTATGAATTCATAATTCCCTTCCTCTGGATATTCTCCAATATTCACTAAAAAGTCATGGAGTCAGCAAACATCCATGCCAGAACTTGTTTGCTAGAGTATTTTGGAAAAGCAAATGTAGCCAGAGAGTTAAAATTTTTTAATGCAGTATATATTCATAGAATTATTCTAGCTGTAATAATTACCTAAATTTAAATAGTGCCAAAAAACCAAGGCTCAAATCCTTGATCTTGTCAAAACTGCCAGTGCATAAAATGTGAAAACTTAAAGGACATTTGTTGCAAAGAACATAGTTTCTTATCTAAAACAGAATGTTACTATTAGACCCATCTAAAAAGCTCAAAGGTAGCTTACAGAATATTATTTGATTAAATTCCTTCTGAGATCTTTCCAAAAAGCTGATCTAAAATTTCTAACATTACTCAAGCCTGGTTTAAAAAAAATCTATCTTTCCCCTAAACTCCTTGGGGGTAGGGTCTGTTTTTTAAAATTGTGTTTGTATAGTGCCTACTTCACTGGGATCCTGGTCCAGGACTGGGGCTCCTAGGTGTTAACACAATACAAATAAATAATAATAGGGAGGCTGGAAGTGAAAGTCTCTTACAAGAAAAATATCTTAACAATATAAAAACACTACACACCTGAGCCTCAGCAGTGCTGTATTTTCTGTGGAGGAGGATCTATGTGTGTGATGCCCAAGCCAAATTTCAGTGGTAGAGAGAAAAAAACAAAGGAATGTTTGCCCAAGGACTTTGGAACAAGGGGCAGTTGGTGAAGATCCATATTGCCTAGCAACTGACAATTCAACTGGTCATGGTTCCATCACAACTGCTGTCTCCCACCTATGCCTTAAATTACCAGGTAGGACCAGCTTTTCTCACTTCTGCATGGCAGCTGCAATGAGCCAAATCCTGTAACTCCAATAAAGGCCAGTGAATTTCACTACACTGAGCCAGAGCTAGGATACAGGTAGGCAGCATTGGAGTCCATGCACCTTGCATAATCCAGTGATGTGCTATGTGGGGGAATGCACAGCACGGAGGGGTGATGGGGTCAGAAGGTCAGTGAGTACAGATCCAAGAACCACACCCTACTGGCACGGGTAGCTGCAGCCAAGAGCATCAGTATAGCACTGAGGATGCAGTGCTATTTCTGCTGAGGTTATGTGGGGATTGTAGGCAACATTCCCCAGACTTTTGTCAATCACCCCCATGCACAGCCCATATAGGCTCTGGTTAGACCAGGAAAAAAGGAGTGGTTTTTTAAAACATTAGCTAACATGTTTGAATTAACACTTTTAAAAACACCACTTATCATCTAATAGACCGGAATTAACAACTTTACAAATGTTTAAACGCTGGGTGTTCAATATGAGGATTCTCCCTAGAAACTCTCTTTCCTAGGCTAGACATGCCCATGGAGGATTCTCTGAAGAACCAGCAGCAGGGACTGGAGCAAACAATGTCTCTAGAACTTCGCATCACAGTTCCAGCAGGATGGCCAGGGCATTCTCTGGCTACATTGTCACTTTTTCTGTGTCACTAGCAGGGCAGATGGCTTTCCCTGTTCAAGAGAGTTCTTTGGAAGGTGGAGAAGTTGACTTCTTTCCCCCTTCCTCCTGTGCTCTATCTCCAGGTGTAGGTCAGGAGCCCTGTGGCAAGGTTGCTGAAGCATTGTCAATGATGGACATAAACTGAATATCCAGCCCGTTTACCTTAAGGAGTAAGCTAGAGATCAATATGGGTGCACTCGATCCGCAAGGAGGCTGCATCTCTTTGGGATTTGCCATGATGATGTGTGGTTGGCTTAGAGTGACCAGATAGAAAGTGTGAAAAATCAGGATGGGAGTAAGGGGTAATCATTGCCTGTTTACCATCTTTGCTGATCATGGATCCACATTTTTGGATTCGTGTAGGGCTCTAACAGTGAGATTATGAGATAGGGTGCTGGTGCGAATACATACAAAAAGTGGGTCAAACACAAGTTAATTATCTCAGATGCGGATCCAATTTTTTTTTATCTGCGCTGGACTCTACACATAGCTGGGAGGGATATAAATTGTAATGCACATCAACATGTTGTGCACTAACTGATCCATGCGGACCCTGCTGGTGCACACTGAAAGTTCTGTGGTGTGCATTAATGTAATCCTGTTTCAAACAGTACTATGTTAACATGCAGTAGGGAACTTTCAGTGCATGCCAGCAGGGTCCACATGGGCTAGTACACATTGGAGTTTACAACCTAATCAGTGTTGCACCATGTAGACGAGCCCTGACTCTTGGTTTTTGAATGCTTGGGATTAGCAATACTAGTGTGAGGGAATGGGGCTGTCTCCTCTTGCAGGGAAGGGTGCTATAAGATAACAGGAGTGGTTCCTTGCTTTTTGGACTCGGACCCTGGCTCTGCGTTTTGGGGAGATTATTTTGCAGAACTATCCTACATCTCTCTAGCTGTGCTCTGGCTCAGTGTATAGAGCGGAGGTGGGCAAACTACGGCCCGCGGGACCCTCCTGCCTGGCCCCTGAGCTCCTGGCCCAGGAGGCTAGCCCCCACCCCCTTCCCTGCTATTTCCCCTCCCCCGCAGCCTCAGCTCACTGCACCGCCAGCGCAATGCTCTGGGCGGCAGGGCTGCGAGCTCCTGGGGCAGCGCAGCTGCAGAGCTCAGCCTGACCAGGGGGCAATCAGGGGCAGGGGTTCCGGGGGCAGTCAGGGGACAGGGAGAAGGAGTGGTTGGATGGGGCAGGGTCCTGGGTGGGGCAGTCAGGAATGAGAGGAGGGGTTGGATGGGATTGCGGGGGGCAGTCAGGGGTGGGGGTTCCAGGGACAGGGAGCAGGGGGGTGGATGGGGCAGGGGTCCTGGGGGGGGCCATCAGGGAACAGGAGGAGGAGGGCAGGAGTCCGGGGGGGGGGGCTTCAGGGGGCGAGAAATGGGGGGGGGTGGGGGCTGGGCCACACCTGGCTGTTTGAGGAGGCACAGCCTCCCTTAACCGGCCCTCCATACAATTTCCGAAACCTGATGCGGCCCTCAGGCAAAAAAGTTTGCCCGCCCCTGGTATAGAGGAATGCCTTCTCTCATCTTTGGGGCTCTAGTTCCCCAAAGGGAGGAATAGGGCAGAGGGGTAGAACCTGAACCTGTTTCCCTGATGGGAGAGGGTTCTTGCGGGGGCAAAAGGGTTGGATCCTCTCCATTACTACTGGGATCTTCCTGGATGGGGCAGGGAGGTTGAAAAAGCCTGTGGGCCAGACTTTCTTCACTCCTAGTCAGGCAGGATATACACTACAGTCAATGGCTACCCTTGCTGAAGCACATCTCCACCATGGGTTGTCCTGGACAGTAGCTCTGCCGGCAGGCAAGAGGGGTTGGCACTTTCCCCCATCCCCATCTGGGCTCTGGCTCCCCCAGTTCAGAGGGTGTTCAGCAGGGAAAAGCCCTGGCTCCTCTCCCCACATTTTCTGGGCTCTGGCTCCCTCTAGAGAAGTGGTCGTGGGGGGGGGGGGTGAGATGGGCTGGATCCTCTCTCCATCACTTCCATCTTCCCTATGGGGCAGAGACCGTGAGCATGCGGGGAGGGGCTCCTCTCTTTGGGGAATCTTGCTGCCAGGGTAGGGCGGCTAGAACCTCCCCCTCCTCCTGTGGGGGGCAGGGGGCTGGATCCTGCCTCCCTGCTGGGCTCCCAGCTTCCCCACAGGGGGAGACCCTCTCTCCAGCCCCGGCCGCCCTCCTGTGACCTCCCTGGCCCGGCCCTTCGCCCTCCAGCGGGTTGTGGGAGGAGGGGCGGGGGCAGCGGGCGGGACTGGGTAGCTCCAGGCTTAGTGCCCGCGGGCACGGGGAGAGCACACGTGGCCTGCGGGAGGGGCAAGAGGAGGTCGCAGGCGCTCTCCATAGGTACGCTGTAGGATGGAGTAGGAGCTCCGCCCCTCTCCTGTGATTGGACAGGTGGCTTCGGAGAGCCTGCTGGGCCGGGGAAGAGCCGCGTGCGCAAGAGGACTGGTGCAGGGACTCTCCCCGCCGGGCATCGCTGCCCTCTTTCCCTGCAAGCCGGCGAGCGGCGCGGGAAGCTGGGATACAGGTAGGCAGCATTGGAGTCCATGCACCTTGCATAATCCAGTGATGTGCTATGTGGGGGAATGCACAGCACGGAGGGGTGATGGGGTCAGAAGGTCAGTGAGTACAGATCCAAGAACCACACCCTACTGGCACGGGTAGCTGCAGCCAAGAGCATCAGTATAGCACTGAGGATACAGTGCTATTTCTGCTGAGGTTATGTGGGGATTGTAGGCAACATTCCCCAGACTTTTGTCAATCACCCCCATGCACAGCCCATATAGGCTCTGGTTAGACCAGGAAAAAAGGAGTGGTTTTTTAAAACATTAGCTAACATGTTTGAATTAACACTTTTAAAAACACCACTTATCATCTAATAGACCGGAATTAACAACTTTACAAATGTTTAAACACTGGGTGTCCAATATGAGGATTCTCCCTAGAAACTCTCTTTCCTAGGCTAGACATGCCCATGGAGGATTCTCTGAAGAACCAGCAGCAGGGACTGGAGCAAACGATGTCTCTAGAACTTCCCATCACAGTTCCAGCAGGATGGCCAGGGCATTCTCTGGCTACATTGTCACTTTTTCTGTGTCACTAGCAGGGCAGATGGCTTTCCCTGTTCAAGAGAGTTCTTTGGAAGGTGGAGAAGTTGACTTCTTTCCCCCTTCCTCCTGTGCTCTATCTCCAGGTGTAGGTCAGGAGCCCTGTGACAAGGTTGCTGAAGCATTGTCAATGATGGACATAAACTGAATATCCAGCCCGTTTACCTTAAGGAGTAAGCTAGAGATCAATATGGGTGCACTCGATCCGCAAGGAGGCTGCATCTCTTTGGGATTTGCCATGATGATGTGTGGTTGGCTTAGAGTGACCAGATAGAAAGTGTGAAAAATCAGGATGGGAGTAAGGGGTATTCATTGCCTGTTTACCATCTTTGCTGATCTTGGATCCACATTTTTGGATTCGTGTAGGGCTCTAACAGTGAGATTATGAGATAGGGTGCTGGTGCGAATACATACAAAAAGTGGGTCAAACACAAGTTAATTATCTCAGATGCGGATCCAATTTTTTTTTTATCTGCGCTGGACTCTACACATAGCTGGGAGGGATATAAATTGTAATGCACATCAACATGTTGTGCACTAACTGATCCATGCGGACCCTGCTGGTGCACACTGAAAGTTCTGTGGTGTGCATTAATGTAATCCTGTTCAAACAGTACTATGTTAACATGCAGTAGGGAACTTTCAGTGCATGCCAGCAGGGTCCATATGGGCTAGTACACATTGGAGTTTACAACCTAATTAGTGTGGCACCATGTAGACGAGCCCTGACTCTTGGTTTTTGAATGCTTGGGATTAGCAATACTAGTGTGAGGGAATGGGGCTGTCTCCTCTTGCAGGGAAGGGTGCTATAAGATAACAGGAGTGGTTCCTTGCTTTTTGGACTCTGGCTCTGCGTCTTGGGGAGATTATTTTGCAGAATATCCTATCTCTCTCTAGCTGTGCTCTGGCTCAGTGTATAGAGCGGAGGTGGGCAAACTACGGCCCGCGGGACCCTCCTGCCTGGCCCCTGAGCTCCTGGCCCAGGAGGCTAGCCCCCACCCCCTCTCCTGTTGTCCCGCCCCCCCCCCTCCCCCCCCGCAGCCTCAGCTCACTGCGCCACCAGCGCAATGCTCTGGGCGGCAGGGCTGCGAGCTCCTGGGGCAGCGCAGCTGCAGAGCTCAGCCTGACCAGGGGGCAATCAGGGGCAGGGGTTCCGGGGGCAGTCAGGGGACAGGGAGAAGGAGTGGTTGGATGGGGCGGGGTCCCGGGTGGGGCAGTCAGGAATGAGAGGAGGGGTTGGATGGGATTGCGGGGGGCAGTCAGGGGTGGGGGTTCCAGGGACAGGGAGCAGGGGGGTGGATGGGGCAGGGGTCCTGGGGGGGGCCATCAGGGAACAGGAGGAGGAGGGCAGGACTCCGGGGGGGGGCTTCAGGGGGCGAGAAATGGGGGGGCGGGGGCTGGGCCACACCTGGCTGTTTGAGGAGGCACAGCCTCCCTTAACCGGCCCTCCATACAATTTCCGAAACCTGATGCGGCCCTCAGGCCAAAAAGTTTGCCCGCCCCTGGTATAGAGGAATGCCTTCTCTCATCTTTGGGGCTCTAGTTCCCCAAAGGGAGGAATAGGGCAGAGGGGTAGAACCTGAACCTGTTTCCCTGATGGGAGAGGGTTCTTGCAGGGGCAAAAGGGTTGGATCCTCTCCATTACTACTGGGATCTTCCTGGATGGGGCAGGGAGGTTGAAAAAGCCTGTGGGCCAGACTTTCTTCACTCCTAGTCAGGCAGGATATACACTACAGTCAATGGCTATCCTTGCTGAAGCACATCTCCACCATGGGTTGTCCTGGACAGTAGCTCTGCCGGCAGGCAAGAGGGGTTGTCACTTTCCCCCATCCCCATCTGGGCTCTGGCTCCCCCAGTTCAGAGGGTGTTCAGCAGGGAAAGGCCCTGGCTCCTCTCCCCACATTTTCTGGGCTCTGGCTCCCTCTAGAGAAGTGGTCGTTGGGGGGGGGGGGGGTGAGATGGGCTGGATCCTCTCTCCATCACTTCCATCTTCCCTATGGGGCAGAGACCGTGAGCATGCGGGGAGGGGCTCCTCTCTTTGGGGAATCTTGCTGCCAGGGTAGGGCGGCTGGAACCTCCCCCTCGTCCTGTGGGGGGCAGGGGGCTGGATCCTGCCTCCCTGCTGGGCTCCCAACTTCCCCACAGGGGGAGACCCTCTCTCCAGCCCCGGCCGCCCTCCTGTGACCTCCCTGGCCCGGCCCTTCGCCCTCCAGCGGGTTGTGGGAGGAGGGGCGGGGGCAGCGGGCGGGATTGGGTAGCTCCAGGCTTAGTGCCCGCGGGCACGGGGAGAGCACACGTGGCCTGCGGGAGGGGCAAGAGGAGGTCGCAGGCGCTCTCCATAGGTACGCTGTAGGATGGAGTAGGAGCTCCGCCCCTCTCCTGTGATTGGACAGGTGGCTTCGGAGAGCCTGCTGGGCCGGGGAAGAGCCGCGTGCGCAAGAGGACTGGTGCAGGGACTCTCCCCGCCGGGCATCGCTGCCCTCTTTCCCTGCAAGCCGGCGAGCGGCGCGGGAAGCTGGGATACAGGTAGGCAGCATTGGAGTCCATGCACCTTGCATAATCCAGTGATGTGCTATGTGGGGGAATGCACAGCACGGAGGGGTGATGGGGTCAGAAGGTCAGTGAGTACAGATCCAAGAACCACACCCTACTGGCACGGGTAGCTGCAGCCAAGAGCATCAGTATAGCACTGAGGATACAGTGCTATTTCTGCTGAGGTTATGTGGGGATTGTAGGCAACATTCCCCAGACTTTTGTCAATCACCCCCATGCACAGCCCATATAGGCTCTGGTTAGACCAGGAAAAAAGGAGTGGTTTTTTAAAACATTAGCTAACATGTTTGAATTAACACTTTTAAAAACACCACTTATCATCTAATAGACCGGAATTAACAACTTTACAAATGTTTAAACACTGGGTGTCCAATATGAGGATTCTCCCTAGAAACTCTCTTTCCTAGGCTAGACATGCCCATGGAGGATTCTCTGAAGAACCAGCAGCAGGGACTGGAGCAAACGATGTCTCTAGAACTTCCCATCACAGTTCCAGCAGGATGGCCAGGGCATTCTCTGGCTACATTGTCACTTTTTCTGTGTCACTAGCAGGGCAGATGGCTTTCCCTGTTCAAGAGAGTTCTTTGGAAGGTGGAGAAGTTGACTTCTTTCCCCCTTCCTCCTGTGCTCTATCTCCAGGTGTAGGTCAGGAGCCCTGTGACAAGGTTGCTGAAGCATTGTCAATGATGGACATAAACTGAATATCCAGCCCGTTTACCTTAAGGAGTAAGCTAGAGATCAATATGGGTGCACTCGATCCGCAAGGAGGCTGCATCTCTTTGGGATTTGCCATGATGATGTGTGGTTGGCTTAGAGTGACCAGATAGAAAGTGTGAAAAATCAGGATGGGAGTAAGGGGTATTCATTGCCTGTTTACCATCTTTGCTGATCTTGGATCCACATTTTTGGATTCGTGTAGGGCTCTAACAGTGAGATTATGAGATAGGGTGCTGGTGCGAATACATACAAAAAGTGGGTCAAACACAAGTTAATTATCTCAGATGCGGATCCAATTTTTTTTTTATCTGCGCTGGACTCTACACATAGCTGGGAGGGATATAAATTGTAATGCACATCAACATGTTGTGCACTAACTGATCCATGCGGACCCTGCTGGTGCACACTGAAAGTTCTGTGGTGTGCATTAATGTAATCCTGTTCAAACAGTACTATGTTAACATGCAGTAGGGAACTTTCAGTGCATGCCAGCAGGGTCCATATGGGCTAGTACACATTGGAGTTTACAACCTAATTAGTGTGGCACCATGTAGACGAGCCCTGACTCTTGGTTTTTGAATGCTTGGGATTAGCAATACTAGTGTGAGGGAATGGGGCTGTCTCCTCTTGCAGGGAAGGGTGCTATAAGATAACAGGAGTGGTTCCTTGCTTTTTGGACTCTGGCTCTGCGTCTTGGGGAGATTATTTTGCAGAATATCCTATCTCTCTCTAGCTGTGCTCTGGCTCAGTGTATAGAGCGGAGGTGGGCAAACTACGGCCCGCGGGACCCTCCTGCCTGGCCCCTGAGCTCCTGGCCCAGGAGGCTAGCCCCCACCCCCTCTCCTGTTGTCCCGCCCCCCCCCTCCCCCCCCGCAGCCTCAGCTCACTGCGCCACCAGCGCAATGCTCTGGGCGGCAGGGCTGCGAGCTCCTGGGGCAGCGCAGCTGCAGAGCTCAGCCTGACCAGGGGGCAATCAGGGGCAGGGGTTCCGGGGGCAGTCAGGGGACAGGGAGAAGGAGTGGTTGGATGGGGCGGGGTCCCGGGTGGGGCAGTCAGGAATGAGAGGAGGGGTTGGATGGGATTGCGGGGGGCAGTCAGGGGTGGGGGTTCCAGGGACAGGGAGCAGGGGGGTGGATGGGGCAGGGGTCCTGGGGGGGGCCATCAGGGAACAGGAGGAGGAGGGCAGGACTCCGGGGGGGGGGCTTCAGGGGGCGAGAAATGGGGGGGGCGGGGGCTGGGCCACACCTGGCTGTTTGAGGAGGCACAGCCTCCCTTAACCGGCCCTCCATACAATTTCCGAAACCTGATGCGGCCCTCAGGCCAAAAAGTTTGCCCGCCCCTGGTATAGAGGAATGCCTTCTCTCATCTTTGGGGCTCTAGTTCCCCAAAGGGAGGAATAGGGCAGAGGGGTAGAACCTGAACCTGTTTCCCTGATGGGAGAGGGTTCTTGCAGGGGCAAAAGGGTTGGATCCTCTCCATTACTACTGGGATCTTCCTGGATGGGGCAGGGAGGTTGAAAAAGCCTGTGGGCCAGACTTTCTTCACTCCTAGTCAGGCAGGATATACACTACAGTCAATGGCTATCCTTGCTGAAGCACATCTCCACCATGGGTTGTCCTGGACAGTAGCTCTGCCGGCAGGCAAGAGGGGTTGTCACTTTCCCCCATCCCCATCTGGGCTCTGGCTCCCCCAGTTCAGAGGGTGTTCAGCAGGGAAAGGCCCTGGCTCCTCTCCCCACATTTTCTGGGCTCTGGCTCCCTCTAGAGAAGTGGTCGTTGGGGGGGGGGGGGTGAGATGGGCTGGATCCTCTCTCCATCACTTCCATCTTCCCTATGGGGCAGAGACCGTGAGCATGCGGGGAGGGGCTCCTCTCTTTGGGGAATCTTGCTGCCAGGGTAGGGCGGCTGGAACCTCCCCCTCGTCCTGTGGGGGGCAGGGGGCTGGATCCTGCCTCCCTGCTGGGCTCCCAACTTCCCCACAGGGGGAGACCCTCTCTCCAGCCCCGGCCGCCCTCCTGTGACCTCCCTGGCCCGGCCCTTCGCCCTCCAGCGGGTTGTGGGAGGAGGGGCGGGGGCAGCGGGCGGGATTGGGTAGCTCCAGGCTTAGTGCCCGCGGGCACGGGGAGAGCACACGTGGCCTGCGGGAGGGGCAAGAGGAGGTCGCAGGCGCTCTCCATAGGTACGCTGTAGGATGGAGTAGGAGCTCCGCCCCTCTCCTGTGATTGGACAGGTGCTGGGCCGGGGAAGAGCCGCGTGCGCAAGAGGACTGGTGCAGGGACTCTCCCCACCGGGCATCGGTGCCCTCTTTCCCTGCAAGCCGGCGAGCGGCGCGGGAAGCTGGGCGGGGAGGGCGCGGCCATGGCTGGGGACGGGGCCGTGGCTGGGGACGGGGCGGAGGAGGAAGATGAGGAGGGGGAAATGCTAGCGGGGCCCCCGCTGCAGCCCAATGGGTTCCTCCCGGGGAAGGAGGCCGAGCGCGGCAGCCACGCGGCCGGGGCGGATGCTGGGGCGCTCCCGGAGGCGCAGGCCATGCTGCCTTCCCCGGGCTCGGGCGTGGCGCGGGCGCCCATCCGGCTCTCCCGGCGCAGGCTGGCCGTGCTGGCCGTGTTCAGCCTCTACTCGCTGGTGAACGCCTTCCAGTGGATCCAGTACAGCATCCTGAGCAGCGTCTTCGCGCACTTCTACCGCGCCTCCTACTCCCGCGTGGACTGGCTCTCCATGGTCTACATGGTGGCCTACGTGCCGCTCATCCTGCCGGCCACCTGGCTGCTGGACACCCGCGGCCTGCGCCTCACCGCCCTGCTGGGCTCCGGCCTCAACTGCCTGGGCGCCTGGCTGAAGTGTGCCAGCGTCCGGCAGGACCTCTACCCGCTCACCCTGCTGGCCCAGACCGTGTGCGCTGTGGCCCAGGTCTTCATCCTGGGGCTGCCCTCCCGCATCGCCGCTGTCTGGTTTGGGCCTAAGGAGGTGTCCACTGCCTGCGCTGTGGCCGTGCTAGGCAACCAGGTGAGCGGAGGGGAGAGCATGGGAGGACCTGGGGCAAAGGGGAGGGGAGAGAGCTAAAGGGGAAAGGGAGCAAAAGATCGGGGGAGGAATGGGTTATGTAGGAAGGTGGGAGTCAGGTTTGCGCCCTTCTTTTTAAAAAAGAAATGCCAGGTTGAGTCGTGGGGGACGAGGGGTAGGTCACTGTTCATCAGTGCAGCAGCCACAAATCCATGGTTTAGATGGGAGAAATCAAGGTGAAGGAAATCCAGACAGAAGGAGGGGAAGAGAAGAATCTGGTTGAAATTGGGGGAAATCTCAGAAGGTGCTGATGGGAGGGACGGGACACACTTTGATAATGTTGTATTTTTGAGTGCTCGCTTTTGTAATACATCATACAGAGTTGATGTTGTTTGAATGAGGAAAATTCAGATCCAAGAGAGATTTTCCATTGATACGCACACAGCAAAATCCTTTATCACAAGAAGGCGAGATTTAAAATCCAGTACTTTTTTGTGCATCCTCCCCACAAACTGAGTTTTTTTCTTTGCAGATGAGTGTGGCAGGCCTACATAGGGGAAAATCTAAACTACTGTAGTTAATAGTAATTTCAATGCTGGCATTGTAATTACTATCAGAAACCTGACTGCTCTAATCCAGCATCTTTTCTGAAGTTTTCAAGGGCACATGGGTTTTAGAGGCTCATTATAATTTAATGGAGGTTTTGGCTGATGTATTTCTTTTAAACTAAATAAATGTTATAGAAGCTAAATTATCTGTCCCTTATAATTCAATATGGCAAGTACTTAAACAAACCATATCAAAGAATAAAACTGCGGTAACATCACCAAGTAACTTACAAAGAGCTTGTTTCAAATATGTACAGCATGGTTCAATTTTTAATAGAGTTTTTCACTAATCCAGTGAAAGTTAGGTAAGCAATGAAGAAAAACTAATGGAGAAACAAGCTTTAGTTGAGACTTGTAATGAGGTGAAAGGTCTATTTAGCTTTATGTTAAATAATTGAGACTATCATTTTCCCAAACAAAAAGCAGAGAAAATAAATACTATAACAAATACTACTATAATACTGCAGCATCAGGGTTGTGTGTTGGGGGGAGAAGATGGTGGGGGATGAGAGTCATGTGGAGATGTAGGCAGGGTTTGTGGTCTGAGGGTGAGCCTGGGGCAAAGTGTCATCCAGTCCTGAGTTGAGTCATCCGTGCATCAAGGCTCGCCTTCGTGTGCTAGACTACTTAGCATTAGAGCTGTGAAATCCCTTTAAGAACTGATTATCCCCATTCCCTGCGCACATCCATGACTCCACATCTCAAACCATCATGTGTTGTTTCTACGGGGGACGCCATATGGAGGTGGGATGCTCGGGGTAGGCAAGAGGCCTGCCCCATTCATGCTCCTAAACTCAAGTAGAAGTCTTCATTCTCACCAGCTGTAGTCCTGGTCTGATGAACCTGTTCAGGATGAACAGACTGGGATTGTCCTTTGGTGAGCCTCAGAAGTCTTGCCAGGACGACTGGAGAATTCATGAGAGGAGCTGGTAATTTCACTCTTGTGGAAGTTCAACTGGAAGTCTTCTTACCCCACCATAAGAGTGAGTGAGTTAGTTAGTACTAAGGCTACGTTTTTGTCACGGGTATTTTTAGTAAAAGTCATGGACAGGTCACGAGCAGTAAACAAATATTCATGGCCCATGACCTGTCCATGACTTGTACTATATTCCCTTAACTAACACTTGGGCCGGGGGACTGTGGGTGCACTGGGGTGGTGGTCGGGAGGGCACCGCAGGGACTGGGGGGTGGTCTGGAACCCATATTAGTGCTAGGGCAGGGGGAGGTTTGGCAGGGCTGGCAAGCTCCCTACTTGGCTCTGGGTGTCCCTGCAGCTCCTAGGGGGAGGGAAAGCCAGTGGGGGCTCCCTGCGCTGCCCCTGCCATGAGCTCTGGCTCCGCAGCTCCCATTGGCCAGGAACCACAGCCAATGGGTACTGTGGTGGTGGCACCTGCAAGATGTGCAGCGTACGGAGCCCCCTGGCTCCTCCACTTAGGAGCTGCAGGGACGTTCTGGCAGCTTCTGTGGAGCTTCCTTGAGGTAAGCGCTTCCCCGCACCCCAGCCCTGAGCCCCTCCCACACCCAAACTGCCTCAGCAGTGGCCGGTGCTGCTTGCCCAGGGGCTGCCTGATGTGCTCGTGCAGCCCTGGAGCCAGCCGCACCGGTCACTGCAGAAGTCACAGAGGTCACGTGACCTCCGTGACCGACACGCAGCCTTAGTTAGTACCCATTATGTCTCTGGCGTTCAAGGCAGTGAGGAAGCTCCTCCACTCCTGTCTGTTTCTGGCAAGTCTTTCAGTGGTTCCCCAGCTGTGCCCCAGGTTTTTCAGCTCAACTTCCACATCTCTCTGTTGTTTTGGGGCAGCCTAATTTTTGCTTGCCTTCAGGTGTCCATCTTATAGCTACTCTGGTGATGGAATCAATTTCCAGCCGAAGCGCATGGCCAATCCATCTCCAGTGCCTCCTGGTAATGATGATACTCATATCTTCTTTGCTGCACTGTGTGAATAGGAGTACTTGTACTCCTGTTCTAACACGGCTGCTACTCTGAAACCTGTGTGAATAGGTCTCCCAGTGTGTGGGGGATGGAGAGGTAAAGATCGGAGGATGTAGACTTCCCCCATAACATTGCTCCCCTGCATCCCCACTGTGTTTTGCCTGTGGCCATAAATGGTAAAACTCCCATCACCTTCACTGGTGCGGGCTCAGGCCTTTGGTGAATTTGAAAAAGGTAACAGGGATTTAAAATATTTTCCCTTCCTGTGGCTCATAGTGACCTAAATTAGATATGCATCCTAGGTTATTACAGGCGGAGCTGGTATCGGTGTTTATAGTTAAGATTGTGTAAGACTTTCCATGATAAGACTTTCTTCATTTGCTTATAAGTTTTTAGTTTTTTATTTTGTTTAAAATTTTCTGGGAATTTATCAATGTTTATAACAAAAAATAAAAAAACAGGTGAAATTCATTCCCCAGAAAATTGTGAAGTTAATTTTCTGCAAATATTAGGGGATGGGAGGATAGAAAAAGGCAACAAATTGAGAAAAGTAAGAGTGTTGAAAGCAAAAGATTGGAGAAAGCTACTGGGGAAGAGGCTGTTCTAGATTTGATTTGACAAATAAGGAAGAACTGGTTGAGAATTTGAAAGTGGAAGGCAACTTGGGTGAAAGTGACCATGAAATGGTAGAGTTTACGATTCTAAGGAATGGTAGGAGGGAGAACAGCACAATAAAGACAATGGATTAAAGAAGGCAACTTTAGCAAACTCAGAGAGTTGGTAGGTAAAATCCCATGGGAAGCAAGTCTAAGGGGAAAAATAACTGAAGACAGTTGGCAGTTTTTCAAAGAGACATTATTAAGGGCACAAGAGCAAACTATTCTACTGCATAGGAAAGATAGGAAGTATGGCAAGAGACCACCCTGGCTTAACCAGGATATCTTCAATGATCTAAAACTCAAAAAAGGGTCCTACAAAAAGTGGAAACTCGGTCAGATTACAAAGGATGAATATAAACAAATAACACAAGTACAGAGGGACAAAATAAGAAAAGCCAAGGCACGAAACGAGATCAAACTAGCTAGGGACATAAAAGGAAACAAGAAAAAAATTCTACAAATACATTAGAAGCAAAAGAAAGTCCAAGGACAGAGTAGGCCTGTTACTCATGGGGGGGGGGGGGGGGAGACAATAACAGAAAACATGGAAATGGCAAAGTTGCTTAATGACTTCTTTGTTTCAGTTTTCATCAAGAAGGTTGGTGGCGATGGGATGTTTAACATAGTGAATGCCAGTGAAAATGAGGTAGGATCAGAGTCTAAAATAGGGAAAGAACAAGTCAAAAACTACGTAGACAAGTTAGATGTTTTCAAATCACCAGGGCATGATGAAATGCATCCTAGAATACTCAAGAAATTGACTGAGGAGATATCTGAGCCATTAGCAATTATCTTTGAAAAGTCATAGAAGACGGGAGACATTCCAGAAGACTGGAAAGGGGCAAATATAGTGCCCATTTATAAAAAGGGAAATAAGGACAACCCGGGGAATTACAGACCAGACAGCTTACTCTCAGTACCCGGAAAGATAATGGAGCAAATAATTAAGCAATCGATTTGCAAACACCTAGAAGATAATAAGGTGATAAATAACAGTCAGCATGGATTTGTCAAGAATAAATTATGTCAAACCAACCTGATAGCTTTCTTTGATAGGGCAACAAGGCTTGTGGATGGGGGGAAGCGGTAGATGTGGTATATCTTGACTTTTGTAAGGCTTTTGGTACTGTCTCGGATGACCTCATAAACAAACTGGGGAAATACAACCTAGATGGAGCTACTATAAGGTGAGTGCATAACTGGTTGGAAAATCGTTCCCAGAGAGTAGTTATCTATGGTTCACAGTCATGCTGGAAGGGCATAACAAGTGGGGTCCCTCAGTCGGTTCTGGATCTGATTCTCTTCAATATCTTCATCAATGATTTAGATAATGGCCTAGAGAGGACACTTACAAAGTTTGCGGACGATACCAAGCTGGGAGGGGTTGCAAGTGCTCGGGAGGATAGGATTAAAATTCAAAGTGATCTGGACAAACTGGAGATATGGTCTGAAGTAAATAGGATGAAATTCAATAAGGACAAATGCAAAGTACTCCACTTAGGAAGGAACAATCAGTTGCACACATACAAAATGGGAAATGACTACCTAAGAAGGAGTACTCCAGAAAGGGATCTGGGGGTCATAGTGGATCACAAGCTAAATATGCATCAACAGTGTAACTCTGTTGCAAAAAAAGCAAACATCATTCTGGGATGTATTAGTAGGAGTATTGTCAGCAAGACACAAGAAGTAATTCTTCCAGTCTACTCTGCACTGATTAGGCCTCAACTGGAGTATTGTGTCCAGTTCTGGGCGCCAGATTTCAGGAAAGATGTGGACAAACTGGAGAAAGTCCAGAGAAGAGCAACAAAAATGATTAAAGGTCTAGAAAACATGATCTATGAGAGAAGATTGAAAAACTTCGGTTTGTTTAGTCTTCAGAAGAGAAAACTCAGAGGGGACATAACAGTTTTCAAGTACATAAAATGTTGTTACAAGGAGGAGGGAGAAAAATAGTTGTTCTTAACCTCTGAGGCTAGGACAAGATGCAATGGGCTTAAATTGCAGCAAGGGTGGTTTAGGTTGGACATTAGGAAAAACTTCCTAACTGTCAGAATGGTTAAGCACTTGAATAAATTGCCTAGGGAGGTGGTGGAATCTCCATCATTGGAGCTTTTTAAGAGCAGGTTGGACAAACACCTATTCAGGGATGGTCTAGATAATACTTTGTCCTGCCTTGACTGCAGGGACTGGACTAGATGACCTCTTGAGGTCCCTTCCAGTTCTGATTCTAAAAGCATTTAATGCCACAGTTTATTTCATGACCTGTACGTTAACAGTATGTACATGTGTGTATCTTCCACTGCATTGGCTTACTTTGACACCCTTGTGTTTACACTTGATGTATTTGTTAATTAGTCTACCTAATTTATTGTGTTTTCTTAACATAGTAAATATTCTCATGTACTTGTGTGGTCCAAAGTTCATATGAAAATCAGTAAAAACAAAATCACTTTTGTAAAACCTACGAATTTTTCAGTAAAAATCAGTAATATTTGGGGAAGCACTGAAATGTCTCCTGCTAATGTTATGAGTGCCTTGTTATGATGACACAGCAAAACCATCTTCTCTACTGGTGTGTAGCTGAGGTAGACATTGTATGACCTGTGTTGACCCCAACAGTTCTTCAGCAGCTGTCCCACAATGCCCCATTCCCTGCAACAGCAACTGCTCTGGTCACAATTGTGAACTCTGCGGCCTAGGGTTCATGGAGACCAGAAGCCACTACTCATCTTAAAATCCCTCACTTATTTTTGAAGTTCCTTTTCCTGATTGCCCAGCTTGGCGAGCACATTTAGCAGCTCTCCCTTCTTGTGTGCAACTGCCCAACCAACCATGCTGGCTCCACACACTAGATGCATTCCTGCCTGGAATAGACAGGAGGTATTGGATCTCCTGCGCTTGTGGGGAGTAGGGGCTGTGCAAGCAGAGCCATAGGCGAGGTATAGAAACATGGACATATACAAGCAGATTACATGGGGAATGGAAGCAAAGGAGTGTGAGAGGGATCAGCAGTCGCACCATGGGAAAGTGAAGGAATTGTGGCAAGTGTCCCACAAAGCCAGTCAATCTGGTTCTGAGCCACAGACTTACCACTTTGTCAATGAGCTGCATGCCATATTTGGTGGACACCCCACCAGCACCCTGCACACCATCATGGACACCTTGGCGGAGACCCCTGCCATAAGCAGCGAAGAGAAGCGATGGGGACTTCAGCCATGCCGTGAGCCAGGACCTGCTCGAGACTGCACCACAGTCTGTCCAGTCCTGCCAGCTGAGCATGGATGAGCCCCAATGAAGTGGAAGGGACCTCAGGTAAGTGTGTGTGTATATTTTTTTCTTTATAATCTTTAAATTTAAAGAGGGCACCTGGCCCAAGGTAACAAGACACACACATTAACTTTTCATTGTTTAATTTGCATGAGAAGAGGTAGGGGTATAATAAACAGGTGTCATTTGCATGTGCTTTTTGTTTCCCCATAGGGCTATGTGGGGGGTCGTCATGCAGAACACTTTATGTACACACAATGTCCCTTATATCCTCCTGAGAGATCTCAGTGGAGGTCTTCATGGAGACACTCAGCAATTCTCTCCTGAAGGTTTCTGGGGATGGCTGCCTTGTTTTTTCCTCTGCAGTAGGATACTTTTCCCTGCCACTCTGCAATGAGTTTGTCTGGCACCATTGCAGTAAACTGACTAGTGACATACGGGCCTGGGCAGCTTCAGGACACCAGTAGCAGCTATGCTTTTTGTGCCTTTGTCATTCTCAAGAATGAATATCGGCAAATCCACCACTGCCTGTGGAAAATAGTGCCAATGTTCAGTGCCATTGCCCTATACTCACACCCATGGAATAAGGACCAAAAACTTATTATTTCATGCAGCTGAATTTTCCCCCCTCCCCCTGGTCATTTCATTTCATAATGGAGATATCCCATCTCCTAGAACTGGAAGGGACCTTGAAAGGTCATCGAGTCCAGCCCCCTGCCTTCACTAGCATATTCACCATGGCTGGGGCTGGAGGGCGGTGCTGTGCCGAGACACTCCAAAGCTGAAGGGTCAGTAAACATTCCTTATTAAGAGTTTTTATCAGAATGAGGGAAAGAAGTTTTGAAACTTGCCTTTTTGTTGTGACTGTGTAGCCAGTGATACATGTCTGTTTTATATGTAGCTTCTGCTATTGTGGCCTTTAGGGGTGCCCCCTCCAGGCCCACAGAACATCTCACCCTGATAGGGAGGAGAAAGAAGACTGGGGAAGACCTGTTTAGTGAGATCTTATAAGCCAGTGCTGCATTGGACTATGAAGAGAGGGCCAGTGTGGCAGATGGCACAGAGAAGGAGAGAGCAGACAGGAGGAAATCCCAACAGGAAAAGGAGAGGTAGATGCACAGGGACATAATGGCTCTCCTCAGGCAGCAAACCCAAATGCTGCAGACCCTGGTTGACCTGCAAGTCTCCAAATCTCAGACTCCCCACCCTGTGCAGTCCTTAGAGAACTCCATGGTAACCGCTCCCTATATCTCCCAGCATATCACATGGCATCTCATGCTGCATCCTATCCCTACCACTCCATGCCAGGGGATAGCAAGGAAAACTGCAATTTCACATACACTAATCATGGTTCTCAGGGGTTAGTGTTTGTGAAGTCACAAGGGACTGTGAACTGAAAGCAACAGAAATGTTTGAAATTGGAAAGGCAGCAAAGTTGTATTCTGTTAATTTATGTTTTCAAGATTGTATTGCATTGCTTGTTGTGAAAAAATACATTGTTTTTCTGCATTATTTTTGACACTCAATACATTTCTATTTTTGGAGAATAAACTTATCATCTTTAGTAGTTCTCAGCACACACTGAAGAATGCCTATTGGTATTCAAAGCACATGACACTTGTAAATGTACAGCAAGCACCACAGATTTCCTAGCAGCAGCCAAAGCTTACTCCTGGGGGAGTTCTGTGCAAGTGCAGAATTAATGCCCCCTGCAGATTCCTCGCCCCAGGCGGAATAATTGATTCTGATGGAGAGGCGAAGGGAAGCTGTGAGAGGGGTCATGCTGCAATTACATCTTTCACCCACCCGCCTGATGTGGCACCAGAAGAGAGGGCAGCTGGCTCAAGGGTGGGATCAGTCAGCTGTGGAAGAGAGGGGTGTGACTGTGCTGGTTCTGGCGGGACCCAACTGAGAGTGCCAATTCAGGACAAATTGCTAAAACAGGGCAGTCGCAGCCCAAGGCTGGGGTTTTTCCACCTCTAAGGCAAACCAAACCAGCCAGACAAAGAAGACTTTGGTCTCACCCCACTGGCTAACCACAAGTCACACAAGTAATTCCCTTAGACACTCCAGTTTCCCAGTATCACCACCAGTGCCACTTGTTATGGGGACAAATGGTTATGAAAACCAATACCCCAGTAAAAGAGAAAAGGCTTGCTCGATCCCAAAGGACCAAGCCCCAGACCCAGGTCAATATACAAATCGGATCTTACCCACAAATCACGCTGTTGCCAATCCTTTAGAATCTAAAGGTTTATTCATAAAAGGAAAAAGAGATAGATGAGAGCTAGAATTGGTTAAATGGAATCAATTACATACAGTAATGGCAAAGTTCTTGGTTCAGGCTTGTAGCAGTGATGAAATAAACTGCAGGTTCAAAATCAAGTCTCTGGAATACATCCCTAGCTGGGATAGGTCATCAGTCCTTTGTTCAGAGCTTCAGTTTGTAGCAAAGTCCCTCCAGAGATAAGAAGCAGGATTGAAGACAAGATGGAGACGAGGCATCAGCCTTTTATAGTCTTTTCCATGACCTCTTTGTTCTTACTGTGGAAAATTACAGCAAAATGGAGTCTGGAGTCACATGGGCAAGTTCCTGCATACTTTGAGTTACAAGGTGTACCTGCCTTTCTCAATGGGTCAGTTGTATAGCTGATGGTCCTTAATGGGCCATCAAGCATGCTAGGCAGAACTAACACCAACTTGTCTGGGATATCTCCCAGAAGCATAGCATAAGTTTGAAATACAGACGGTATAGAGCCAATATTCATAACTTCAACTACAAAATTAATACACCCATATAGACAGCATAATCATAACCAGTAAACCATAACCTTGTCTTAGACACCTCATTTGACCCCCTTTATACAAGATTTGGTGCCACTACAGGACTTTGGTTGCTATCATGTTCTATATGGTCCCAGATTATATCAATAATGTCACAAAGGGGCAGAGGCTTCCTTCATTACAGGGCTCTGCCCACAGGGCCAGGTGAGGAGGCATGGGATATGGGGGTGGTGGGGGACACAGTGCAGGGCACACAGGGCTGGTGGGGGAATCTCACAGATGGGGGTTCAGAAGGGTTGGTGGGGGGCAGATGGGGGTGTAAGCACAGGAGTGACAACATTGAGGCAGGAGCTGAATGGGAGTAGTGGTGCAGGGAGACAAGGGCAGCTATGCCTGGCTGAGTGAGGGTGCAGGGACACATGGGGACGGGGCGTGAGGGTGGAGAGACATTGAGACGTGAAGATATGCCTGGCTGAATGGGGAGTGGGGGTACAGGGACACAGGGGCAGGTGTGCCTGACTGAATGAGAGAAGCTAGGGATCAGCCAGGGTCTTGATAGAGGAGGTTCCCTAACAACCCCTCCCCCCCAATAAAACCCCTGCTCCATACTTTCCCACCCACACCCAACAACCCTCTAGGTTCACTTCCAGGCTCCTCCCCAGCAATTACTTCCCTTTTCCTCAGCTCCTCTGTTACTCCTGACTCCTTCAAGCCTTTGCACTGCTTCTGAGGGGTGTGGGAAATAAATTTCTGTGTTGTAGTTTAAATGAATTATTACTCAAAGTTCTGTGTTAATATGTCTAGTAAGGAATCTGTTTGTCTAAAACCATTTCCTGAATCTTTTTTGTTTGTTACAGACATACTTGTTGACAGGTATTTTGAAATAAATTACCAACATAATTAAGACTGGAGTGATTTATATTGTTTTGACAAATAAAATTTGCAGAATTTTAAAATGTTGTGTGTAAAGTCTTTTAATTTTTTGGTGCAGAATTCCCTTAGGAGTAAGTTGAGCTCTAGTAGTGGCCCTTTTGTCTGGCTGTTCAAACTCAGCAAACAGCCATTGCATCCCCACTCTGGTGCCAGGTTTTCCTCCTTTGTCTTTCAGATATGTAGGGCCAAACAGGCAGCTATAACCATTGGGATATTTTTCTCCCTGGGATCCATCAAATGCACATTAATCTGTTATTCTGCACCTGCTGAGCCGATAACTGAATCTTTTTTCTTGGTGATGTCAAAGTGGCCTGTGTATGGCTTCATGAGATGGGGAAGTCTGAGGCCCACAGAATCAGTAGTGGCATTTCAGTATCACCAATGGTAATCTGCTGGTTGGGAAGAATGTTCCTGTTTGCAGCTTTCTGACCAGTCCTGTGTTCTTAAAAATGCGAGCCTCATGCACCTTCCCTGACTAGCCAACATTGATATTAGTGAGGCGTTCCTGATGATCCAGCAACACTTGCATTACCTTAGGAAAATAGCCCTTTCTGTGACGATACTCTGTGACAAAGTAGACTGGTGCCAAAATAGGGATGTGTGTATGTCATCTTATCACCCACTGTAGTTCAGGAGCTCCAAATCCATCTACTATGTCCTTATGTTTCCCAGAGTCACAGGCCTGCATAGCAGGACACGGTTAATGTCCTACGCACTTGCATGATGATGGCTCCCACTGTGGATTTTCCAAAATTATTTTCATTTCCAGCTTCCCGAGTGCGATCGCTACTCTCTTTGCTGTCAATGCAGCTATCATTCTGGAGTCCCTATGCTGGACAGTTGAGGTGAGCTTAGCACATAGATCCAGGAATGTGGCTATTTGCATCTGAAAGTTTCAGAGCCGTTGTTCGTCTCAAATCTGTATTATGTGATCCCACCGGTTAGTGCTCGTTTCTCAAGTCCAGAAGCAGTGCTCCACCATCTCTGCAGCTGCTCGGTGAACGGCACCAACAACCTTAAATTGTTTTGCGTTATGTCCCTCAGCAGACTGTCCTTGGGGAAATCACCATGTTGTGGTACTTCCTCTAGGCCTCCATGTGCAAGAGGTTCAAGTGTCCTGTATTGGCAACATTCATGAGAATAGTGTAGAGCTCTGCAGGCTCCATGCTTATGTCAGAGATGGCGAACAGCAAAAAAAATGCTGTGTGGGTTAGTGAGATTTTAAAATAAGGTGCGAAAATTATGGGAGATGGATGGTACTATGGGATGGAGAATGTTGCATATTGGGAACTTGATCTCTAGCTCCCAGAGTTCTCTGGGTGAGTCATTTCTATCCCATAACACATGGCAAAAAATTCCCAAAAGGCATCGCACCAGATGGCAGTGCAGGACACACTGGGATACCTCCTTTTTGGTGCACCAATTTTGCATTGTCATAAACACTCCTTGCGAGTACGTGCTGTGCTGACGCAAGTAGCCGAGTATGCATGCACACGAGCAGCGTCATACTAATTCTGGCAGCCTTACACCAATATAAATTGTGGGGATAAAAGTTTGTAGTGTAAACATGGTCCTAAGGTACTACAGTAAGAACAATATTAAAAAGATCCATAAAGAAATTAATAGTTCTGTATTTAATGCAGGTCTTGTGGAAAAAGTAGCATATGAGCATATAATTAAAGACTGTATCATAATGTATATGCACATGGGGGCTGTATTAAGATTGCACAAGGAACCTTAATTCTGGCATTTCCTCGCTTGAGTGCTTGACTTTGAATCCTTAGCATTTTTTTAACAAAGATTTTCGGACATAATTATAGAAATTAAACTAGAAATAGTCACTGGGGTTTCTAGCCTGACGGACAATGTTTCACTTTTTACTGAAAAAGAAAATAGTTTATTTTTGCTGAAGTAACGAGACAAAACCAAGAGAAATTTAAAGAAGCTATGCTATGCTTACGCCTGCAGAAATTTTCAAATGTTTTACATACCAGGAGCCAAATTTTAAATCACAGCCTTCTATTTTTCTTGAATTAGAGTCTGAATTGAAACTGGTCCAAAACATAAACGTGCTACTTTTGTATTTTATGGCACTTCGTATTAGGCTTAATAGTAACTGAAAATGTGTTTCTACAAAGGCATGTGTTTCTACATGTCCCTTCCCTGTTGCCTTTCTCTTCCTGATTAATCCTGCAGTGAAAATATAATGCTGAACTTCCCTTTTATAACATCAGGCTGTGAAGTCAAATGCAGGATTATGATCAAGAATGAGTGAAGACTGGTCTGTAAGAGAAACGTGTGTCCTGTCTAGATCTACTGTACATTCAGTCACAGAATGACAGGCCAAGTAAATGTGTTTGCATAAAGCAGTGTTCTCGTATGAAATTTCCTCCGTAAAGAAGGATTTCCATATATTTATTTGTCAGTGTGTAACATTCCAACTGTAGCATTGCAGTGAAGAGTAGGAAAACTGGTTTATGGAAATATTGGATGTGGGTTGTCAGGAAGATTGACAGATCAATAACTACTGCCCTTCAGTACAATGCAGAAACACTTTTCCTTTGTAATTCTTATTAATCACTTTCTGTGCTATAATATAAGCTCCATATTCCACAGTGTAGGACTTTTTTTCTTTGTTCTTTTGATTGCTCGTGTTCACAGGAAAATGTACTTGTTTTTTGTTTGTCTTTTTACAGCTTGGCACGGCAATTGGCTTCTTGTTACCACCAGTTTTGGTTCCAAACACAGTTGATGATATTGATCTAATGGGGCATAATATCAGCATCATGTTCTATGGAACAGCAGCAGTATCCACACTTTTATTCTTATTAACAGGAGTTGGTAAGTGAAACATTTCGTATAGTGACTGTGTGAGCAGAGCAATCTAATAGTGACTCTAAATTCCATGACCTTTAGCTTTTAGAAAAAATTGAAAACCCCGCCTCTCTGACTTAGCTTTCCTTGGAATACACTTATCAGTGTGTCACACCATACATCTGCTTTCTGTCGAGATACTCTTAGCAAGTGGTGAATTAAATTTGCTTGTTTTTTGTTCTTGGGAGGTACTGCTTATAACGGTAAGGGCTGTATAAGTAGATAGGTTGAATTCATGTGCAAGTTTTGTTTGGCTAAAATAGTGTTTGCCTGCATTTAACCATGCTATGCCATGTTGTGTGTTGGCCCTGAGCTGTAGAAAAAGACCTGAATAGACTTAGGCCTAGTCTGCACTAAAAAAGGTTTGCAGGAATAGCTGTATCGGCAAACTCTCCTAGTATAGATGCAGCTTATACGAAAAAGTGCTTTTGTCAGAATAGCGAATACCAGTTCCCCATAATTATATGAGCTGTACCCGCAAAAGCCCTTTTTTTTTGGCCAGTATAACTGCATCTAAGCTAGAGCTTTTGCTGGTATAAAACGTTATTTAAAAAGAAAAATCACAACCCTAACTGATTTCAGAGTAGCAGCCGTGTTAGTCTGTATCCACAAAAAGAACAGGAGTACTTGTGGCACCTTAGAGACTAACAAATTTATTTGAGCATACGCTTTCGTGGGCTACATCCCACTTCTTCAGATGCATAGAATGGAACATATATATAGCCCACGAAAGCTTATGCTCAAATAAATTTGTTAGTCTCTAAGGTGCCACAAGTAACCCTAACTGATGTTACAACACCAGAAGATGTTTTAAGAGTAGACTTCGCCTCAGATTCCTGTTTTAACTTTAAACCAGTTGAAATGCCATTGGAGCAAAAAAATTGAGAATAAGCTTCTATAAATTGTACACTGATAATACTTGAGGTGGTTTCTGCATGTTACCTCTTGTGGGTTGTGCTCCAAGGTGCTGCTGAGCTTTGGGAACTTGCTCAAAAAGCAGTGGGCATTGGGATTGCACAAGCATCCCCTCAAGGCACTGAATGTTCACAGGTGAGATTGTAAGAGCCTGGCCCCAGTTGCTTCAGTATCTTCCTTTTCTGTGGCTAGCTGCAGGTGTAGCAATGCAAAGCTCCCTCAGTTTTGCTTCAGAGCAGAGAACGATGGAAACACATTTAGAGATGTGTTCTTGTTGGGACTGGAGCAGAATCCTCCTATTCTGTGGATTTGTATGTACATTGGTGATCAGACAGGACAAGGCCTGTGTCATTCTGATCCCTCCTGTTTGGGCCAAGTAGTAGAGGTATGTGCATCTTCTGGATCTGTCTTCGGTGTGTTCAGAATGCCTAGCCCAGGAAGACAGCCTTGTTCTGCATCCCCAGGCCAAAGTCTCTTCATCTTGCAGCTTGGATTATGAGACATCAGCTTCTGATCTAGCGTGTCCAGTAAAGTTGCATAAAATCCTCCAGTGTTACTACCAGGTATGGAAAAGGTTATCTCTGTTGGCAGCAGATAACATGTCTTCATGCTCTGCTCCCTCTTAGTCTATTTTTGGACTTGTTATTATAACTGAAGTCTCTTGATTTTCTGCCATTCCTTCAGTTGACAACTGTAAAATCTTCAGCCATCCCAACACCAGGAGATTCCCTAAATGACTGATGTCGGTTCAAAGAAGTGTTCAGAAAGAGGATCTCAGCTTAATGGTGCCAGAGTTAAGAGTACTCCTTTTGAACCCTGGGGATAGTGTTCTTTATTCTGCTGGTTGCTAGAAACCAGGGCACAGCGGCAGCATCCGTGGCACGCAGACTGTGTGTAGCATGCTAGTGTGCAGCAGATTTACACCCCAGCTTGCCAGGCTCTAACCCATCTAGACAAGCCCAAGGTCAGTTACATCTATGATAAATGAATGAGTTGCAGGCTTTCATAGGTGATATACTCCCTTTGCTTTATTCCACATGGACAAATATGTCCATGTTCCTCATGTATAACGTTTACCTAAAGTTGAGCTTGATTTCCTCCTACACCAGATAGTTTATCTCCTGTTTTCTTGATAAAACCTCATCACCTGTCATTGGAAGGAGTTGTGAGGTTTTAGCAGGGCTTGGTTTGCTAAAGCTTCAGGAGGATGGATAGAACATCTGATGTGGTTTTATAAAGCTGGTGAGCTGCTCTTATTTTTTCAGTCTTCGATATTGAATTCACGTTTCTCACTCACAGTCAATGTGAAAGCTGCTGATCAATACTGCAAATTGGTGATTGAGTGTCTAGTGATTGCCAAATATCAATGTATGGATTTATCTAACCTGAGGATGACTAAAGTTTAAGGAAGTGGTAGGGGAAAAATACTAATTGAATAGATCAAAGTAATGAGAACTGAATCCTACTAAGATTAAAATGTAAACACTTTCAAGTATTGTTAAATAGCAAGTTAGAAAGGATTTGTGTTTAGACTTTATTTCGTAAGTCTTTATGTGCTTTGTTTTAGTGGTTCCACCTACAGTGAAAAAGGAAAAATGTTAAAGCATCAAATACAGCTGAATGGCACTTGAACAATTATTGACACTGTTTTTATATCCAGAGGATATTGAGCTAGTATGGTGTTACTATGTCTTTAGAGATATATACAAAGGTCAGAAAGATTTTAAAGGGTTCATTGGCTTATTTGTATCCAAAAGATCCCTAAAGAAACTCCGGAGCCAATGGTATATTTACAGAAATTCAACTTTTAATACTGTAAATAAAAGAAATTATGCTACAGACTGTTAAGGGTCTGATACAAACCCATACCAAAGCATGTAAATTCAGGTACCACTGAAAGTCTGTTCTTGCCCTATTCCAGGGGTCGGCAACGTTTGGCATGCGGCTCGCCAGGGTAAGCACCCTGGCGGGCTGGGCGAGTTTATTTACCTGCTGACGCGGCAGGTTCGGCCGATCGCGGCCTGCACTGGCCACGGTTCGCCATCCCGGGCCAATGGGGGCGGCGGGAAGCGGCGTGGGATGTGCTGGGCGCGGCTTCCCGCCGCCCCCATTGGCCCGGGACCGCGAACCGTGGCCAGTGGGGGCCGCGATCGGCCGAACCTGCCGCGTCAGCAGGTAAATAAACTGGTCCGGCCCGCCAGGGTGCTTACCCTGGCGAGCCGCGTGCCAAACATTGCCGACCCCTGCCCTATTCTCTTGTGTTTGTGTATTGTAGAATCTTTAAGGATTGGGGTGAAATTCATCCTTCTGTAGAGGGTCTGCATGAAGACTCTGTGTACCATTTAAGCCCTTTAAAATGGTGCATAAACAGTATAGAGGTCCTTGACAGGTCTTCTGCACAAAGTTGTGATTTTTTTTTTTTTTCCATCTTGTGACCTTATGTCACAAATGTTGTAATACTGAGCTATAATGGAGTTAGCATAGCAATGCACTTTCGGCCTTATTACTAAATAAGGGAGCTAGATTGACCTTCATTTTGCCACTGTAAGCAGAACATCTAAATACTTAAGGGCTAGGTGATCTGATTAATGTGATCCTGCTTCATTCCAGAGTGGATTGATTTTAATCATGATATAAATCAGCAAGCAGAAAACCTTGATTTAAATAATCACTTCTAATCTTGTTTTGCTTTTGTACTTTTTAGTTATTTTCCAAAATAATAGCTGAGTCTCATTGGTTGGTAACAATTGAAATATGTTGATTTGCTATTAAATATAACCCTTACCCTAAGTTTTTGGTACTACTTTTTACTAAACTATATCTATTCACATTTATTTTAGCAATTTTATACTGTAACATATGTTCAGATTTTCTTAATTTTTATATTTTTATTGTGTTAGAAAATGAAGAATGACACATTCCTTGTTTATTAGATGATTTTTGTTTGTTTTTGGTTTTTAACTTGTGATTTGTGGCAAACTGAATTTGAATGGAAATTTAAATTCAGTTAAACGCACAGAAACAGCATTTTAAAATTGCTTTTATTAAACTACTTTTAAATATGCTGGATACATACAAAAACAAGTAAGTTAATCAAAACATGTTTTGCATTCAAACAGATTTATTAATCAAAGGAAGTACTGTCTGTAGATAGTGAATTGAAGTAATTGTTTCTTGTCTGCATGTCCTTCAAGATTTTAGGGCTAGTCGATCTCTGACATCTTGTTTTTATTCAGTCATTGGAAGAGGAAAACAAGCTTTCCTGCTTTTTCAGCTCCCAGTCAGTTCCTTACCTTTGAATTGACTAGTCATTGAACTGAACTAGTGGAATAAACTGAAATGAAGAAAATATTCTCTCTGCATCTGCAGAAGAAGCTACTTCTGTCAAAAGCTGGTTTAGCACTTCAACAAACGCTGGTTCCAGGTACTTAGCCAGTGACTTCCATCAGTTGAATGGTTTGACTCTAAAAAGTAGGCAGCAAATGTACTGATGAAATATTATTTTTTTAACGATTTTAATATATTATAGTATGTTTAGACCTTAATATAGGTTGTCATAGGTTGTGTTAGCAATGTTAGCCAAAAAGAATATCTCCCATCTAACTAGGGTTCAAAGACGCTTTCAAGGAAGGTCAGCTGACTTCCTCTTTAGTACAAGGACAAGATAGAGCATGAGAAGGAGCAATCAGCAGTTTAAACACTGTTTCTTTTTTGCCAGTCCTCTAATGCAGGGGTTATTTAAGCAGTCTGCAAAAGATTGTTGTTACTATAGAACAGTGGTTTTCAACCTGTGGTCCGTGGACCCCTGGGGTCCGCAGACTATGCCTAAGATTTCCAAAGGGGTCCACATCTCCATTTAAAATTTTTTTGAGGTCTGCAAATGAGAAAAAGTTGAAAATCACAGCTTTAATGTAAGGGGCAACAACACAAATCAGATTTTCTCAAGTTTTGTTCTTCAGTTATCTGTGGGGCCAATCAGAAAGAAGAGAACTGAGTTACTGTAACTTGACAAGTTTCCAGTGAAACAAAATGGTCTCCCTTGAAGTATATCCAGAGTAAAGGACTCTTAGGGCTTATTTACATGAACATTTAGTTCGCAGCAGGCTGGGGTGTGAATATCCTAACCTACCCTGCTGTGGATTAACTGTTCATGTGGACCCTGCTGACCCACCGTATCAGTTCATTAATGCGCTTTAATCTAGTCCCATCTCAAAGAGGACTAGATCAAAGAGTGCTAACGAATTGTTTATGTGCGGAGCAGAGTCCACATGGGCATTTAGTTCACAGCAGGCTATTGTGGGGTAGATTCAGACCCCAGCTACTGAAAACTAATCATTTGTGTAGACAAGCCCTTAATCTTGGTCCTTTACACTCAACCAGGAGGAAAACAAGCTCTTTAAAAAGAAGTTATGGTGGAGGCTTACCAATATTAATGCTTCAGTTTCAGGATCTGAACTGTTGCATCTTCTTTCTGAACTGAAGTTAGCTCAAGGTGTATTTAGGAATGTGCTGATTCACTGGCTTGTTTACTTCTGGGACTCCAACTACAAAATGGACCAGGTCCAAGTAGAGTGGAATATGTTGACGCTGGTGTGGGTAAGCTGTTCAGTCATCTTGAAAAGAGAGAGACATAGTGCTCTGAATAGTGTGCCAATTAATTTATGCCACAGCATGACTTTGGCATTTGCTTGGACTAATTATATTCTAAGTTTTAAGGGCCCAAACATGTGACAGATAAAAAATGTCTCTAGGATATGTTTGTCAGTAGCGCTCCAACCAGAGTGAATGGAGGTGGCATGTTCAGACTGGCTAGCCCTCATTGGAGGATAAAGTCAGAATGGAAGATGTTTGTTTATGCTTTCATAAAAATCTACTTTACAATGTTCCTTAAACCAGAACATTTTGTATTCACATAAAATCCCAAGCCATTACTCAAGGCAAACTGATAAAGATAAGTAGGGTGAAAAATCCTTTTAATGTTGTTCTTTTCTGTTTGTTCTAGTGTTTGATGAAAAGCCTAAATTTCCTCCAAGCCAGGCTCAAGCAGTTCTCCAGGACATTCCTCCTGAAGATTACTCTTATAAACAATCAATAATTAACCTGTTCAGAAATATTCCTTTTGTGCTTTTGCTGATCAGTTATGGTGAGTGTTGCCTTCTGTCTTTAGGCTGGTAATAAAGGCGAGATACGTTCCTAGAGTCCATCTGATCTTTGCCATGCCATCACTCGTTTAGCAGCTTGAGATCAAAAACTGTGGGTGGCCTGTGGTCTTCTCAAAAACTATGAGCAGAATTCAGTGCATCATGGTACTTTTGGAGGAAGCAGGTAGAGGAAAGGCTGTCATTAGCTCTACTCCTGACATCCTTCACCCACTATAGTAGAAGGACTACTTACACTGTTTGTACTAGCACTTCTGGCATTCAAATTGGGCCTGGAATGACTGAAGCTTAATTGATGTGAAGCCTTGACAAATCATAGTCTTTATAGCTGCTAAATGATTGAGAGAGTAGTTCTGAGGGGACAAATGTCACTTAGCATGGTAAATGTCTCTAGTGTAGACACAGCCTGGGAGAGCAAGCCTTGCTGAGGAAAGTAGCTTTATTGCTTATTGCTTTGTTTTTCTCTGATGTGTGGAAGACCTAGGGAAACAAACTGTGGGAACAATGAAGCTGTGTACAAAATGCTTTTAAATGCACAAAGCAAACCCACTGAGGAAAACATAAATATATCTTCTCTAATCTCTTTAAGTTATTATCTTAATTATCATTTTTAAGAATAGGTAAAATACATTCAGACATGTGTGATTTTTAATTTTCGTGCCTCCTTTTAAGGAGTAGCTAACATAGATCTCTAAAGTTATCATTCGAATTCTCCTCATCCAGACAGATGGTGGCTTGAATGCTAGCCCTTGAGAGTCTGGGCACAGATTATAGGGGGAGGATGGGGGCGCTTTAGGATACAGAGAAATCTTAAAAAAAAAAAAAAAAGTGCGATAAGTAGACATCGAGCTGGTGACTTACTGAATTTCCTGGTGGGGAACGTAGCTTCTTTAAATGTAAACGTTTGATTATTATTGACACTTATGATATGGAGGGTACATCATGTTGTTTTTCTATTGCAGGTATGATGACTGGGGCATTTTATTCTGTCTCCACATTATTGAACCAAATGATAGTGACATATTATAAGGTAAGTTTCTCTTGAATCCTTTGCTTTTTCATTTGTATATCTGTAGAGTTAGTGTCCCAGATGTTTTGTAGGCATTTTTGTGTGATCAAGGATTCAGAGTCTCCTTTGTAGTCCCTTAAAATTGCATGCTCCATACAGTTATAGAGGTGATAAGTACTAGTGTTTGTACTTATAACTGTCAAGAGGCCTGAGAGCCTGACTCCTTGAGTGGAAGTGAGTCATTAATAAAAACCATATAAATATTTGTTGAAAGGGAGAAGAAGTGAATGCTGGGAGGATTGGCTTGACACTGGTGGTAGCAGGAATGGTGGGTTCCATTATTTGCGGTTTGTGGCTGGATTACACCAAAACATACAAGTAAGTGAGTGGAGTTGGGATGGGCAGGGGTAGGCGGATGTGCAATTGTGTTAGGGAAAAAAAAAAGTCTTCTATAAAAATGCAAAGATTCAAGTGCACCTTTGTGGAAGGCAGAAGGGAAATGATAAAAAAAAAAAAAATCAGTATGTCCATGATTTTTCTTTGTCCTTGAGGGAGTGCCATGACTGAGACTGTGGTAAGAGTCTTAGACTCAATCTCATTGGTTTCTGGCCAGGATGAGGTTTTGGCAAGGTTGGGCTGAGTCCACTATAGTGTGATGTGAATTTGTAGGGGTTTCTGTCTATCCCTGTGGCTGGAGAATGCATGCATGATGTTAGCAAAATAGGAAAGGCATCTTGGGTTCCAGCAGTCCCACCGCTCTCCATTTTATCTTGTTCCAGCTTTGACCCAACAAGTCCTTCCTTTGGTGGAGCATACTGGCTTCACCACATTGTCATATTGTAAATTAGGAGCTTAATTTATTAATTCAAATTTTTGCATCCTCTGCTGGATCTTTAAATAAGCACAACACAACCTTTAATCCAGGGCATGTCTGTGCAGAAGAACACTGTTACAGGCTCTGTAGTATGCACATGCTGTGGCATTTAGCAAACATGTACAAGGGAAATAGGGGATATTGATTTTTCAAAACAAGAACTCTCAGTCTTAGAGTGAAGTTCTTATTTCAGTGACTGTTTCTTTATCATAAATTATGTACAATAGCTTTAATAACCCCAGTGGATGGTAATGCAGTAGGATGGTTGCTCTGCTGCATGTGATTGGCTAATAAAACAAGCGTGTGCCTCAGTTGCTCAGTCTGTAATACAATTTGTAAAATGAATAGTTCATTCTAATCAGATTTGGCTTGTTTTTTATCTGACTCTTCACTTTTATTGGAAATAGTGTTCAATTTGGCTGCTTGAGATTTGATGTAGTATAGCATGTAATCCAGTAGTGTCGTTCAGAGAATACAATAGAGCAGGGAACTACAAAGGGCTTGACGTCATCTTCTGATGTAACTACTTGTCCTCTGTGAATCTGAGCAAGTCATTCCCCTCCATTGTGGCTTGAATAAAGCAGCCATATAACTAAGGGAATGAGGAGAAGGGGACGGACAGAGCCTCACTGAAATGCATGATATATCTGAGTTGGAATTACCTGAAGCAGATTTTTAAAACTGATATTTCAGTTGTAGCAAAGAGAATATGTAATATTTATATGACTGTTCCATGTTTGACAATATGTATTGTCTTCTCTGGTTTACAATGGGTATTTTCTCTTGGGTTTTGTTTGCAGACAGACTACTTTAATCGTTTACATTCTCTCATTTGTTGGAATGACCATATTTACTTTCACCCTGGACATTGGAAACCTTGTAATAGTGTTTGTGACTGGAGGAGTGCTTGGGTAAGGAATCAAAGGGGAAAGGAAGACAGGTTGTAATTCTAGTTAAAAACTGTATTTAAAGGTATCTAAGGGCTTTTTTTTAAACTAAAAGACTATACCTGTAAAACTCCCTTTCCATACATACAACCTATCTTCTGCTACAGATACAATGGGTGAGTGGACCAAATTCTAGTCTCTGCTGAAGTCAGTAGATTTACTCTCAATTTTCACTGGTGTGATGAAGACCAGATTTAGCTTTCTTATGAGAGCCTGATCCAAAGCCCATTGAAACAAATGAGTCTTCCCATTGACTTCAATGGTCATTGGATCAGCCCCCCAAATAAACAAAAGTAGTGGGGTTGGGCATTTGAGCTCACTAATACTACTTGCTAATATGTACAATTTATATTTTCCTAGCATCCAAAATATGCTAGGCACATCCCAAATGCAGAGGAAGATGCAGTCCTTGCCCCCAAGAGCGTATAATCTAAAAAACCCCAGAGAGGTGAGGAAAGGGATATATAAGCGAAGCAATTGTGGTGATGATAGGCGTTAAGTCTAAGTTATAATTGTAAAAAGTAAGTACACTGAGTTCCCATCTGCCCTCCATCATTTAGTTCGCCCAATTTCCACAGCAATCCCCAGTTGCAGGTCTAGTGTCTGTACTGATGGTCAATCCCGTTCCTCTGCATAAATGAACAGCTTGGTGACTAAATTGCCTGTTTAAGTCCTGCACTTGCAAGAAATTGGCCTTTTAGTAAAGGGATTTTAGTGAAGAGAGGGTAGTGGCTTTGTGGACCAGCTCCAGAAGGGAGCTCTATATATAGAGGGTGGCATGGAACAAAACACAGAGATGGTTATGGGAGAACGTAAGAAAGGCCATACTTGGTCAGACCAAAAGTCCATCTAGCCCAGTATCCAGTGGCCAGTGCCAGGTGCCCCAGAGGGAGTGAACAGAATAGGTAATCATCAAGTGATCCATCCCCTGTCGCCCATTCCCAGCTTCTGGAAAACAGAGGCTAGGGACACCATCCCTGCCCATCCTGGCTAATAGCCACTGATGGACCTATTTTCCATGAATTTATCTTTTTTGAACTGTTATAGTCTTGGCCTTCACAACATCCTATGGCAAGGAGTTCCACAGGTTGACTGCACATTCTGTGAAAAAATACTACTTTTTTTAGTTTTAAACCTGCTGCCTATTATTTACTTTCTCCACACCAGTCATGATTTTATAGACCTCTATCATATCCCCCCTTAGTTGTCTCTTTTCCAAGCTGAAAAGTCCCAGTCTTATTAATCTCTCCTCATATGGCAGCTGTTCCATACCCCTAATAATTTTTGTTGCCCTTTTCTGAACCTTTTCCAATTCCAGTATATCTTTTTTGAGATGGGGCGACCACATCTGCACACAGTATTCAAGATGTGAGCGTACTATGGATTTAGATAGAGGCCATATGATATTTTCTGTCTTATTATCTATCTTATGATTCCCAATCTATCTTAATGATTCCCAACATTTTGTTTACTTTTTGGACTGCAGCTACACATTGAGTGGATGTTTTCAGAGAATATCCACAATGACTCCAAGATCTCTTTCTTGAGTGTAACAGCTAATTTAGACCCCATCATTTTATATGTATAGTTGGGATTGTGTTTTCCAGTGTGCATTACTTTGCATTTATCAACATTGAATTTCATCTGCCATTTTTGTTGCCCAGTCACCCAATGAGATCCTTTTGTAGCTCTTCGCAGTCTACTTGCGACTTAACTATCTTGATACAAAATTATTCATCTGCAAATTTTGCCACCTCAGTGTTTACCCCTTTTTCCAGATCAATGAGAATAAGACAAACGTGTCAGGACTAGAATCTATGGTGGAAGAATATGAGAATGAAATTGTAAGACAAGGGCAGATAACTAGGGAGGGCCAGATTAAGCCCTAAACTATATAAATTCTTGAAATCAAGCACATGACACTGTAACCTGATACTTTAAAATGACCTTTGTTCTGGTTTGCTTTTTATATCCATAACAATGGATTAGAGCCACACTTATGATACTCTTGTCCTTCCTCCCTCCCCCCCCCCTTCAGCTTCTTCATGACAGGTTATCTCCCGCTTGGCTTTGAGTTTGCTGTGGAAATTACATACCCAGAGTCTGAAGGCACTTCATCAGGACTCCTTAATGCTTCAGCACAGGTTATTGCAGGCTTATTCTTGTATATGAGGGTAACATTTAATAAAGCCTCTCTGCCTGAATTTTTGGGGAAACAGTCCTACATTTGGCTACTGGCATTTTATTGCGCTCCTATAGTGTTTGTTTATTTACCAGTCTCTAGACTGGTAGATAAACTGCAATACACTGATCTGGATTTTTATAAGCTAAATTAGAAGAGATTTACTAAGTGAGTCTAATAAAATCTGAAATGTTTTATGATGATTGATTACAGATATTTGGGATTCTCTTTACGCTGGTTCAAGGAAAGCTCATAACAGTATATGACCCTCGTGCGGGAAACCTTTTCCTCTGTGCATGGATGTTTGTAGGCATTATTTTAACAGGTAACTAATCACATTTGCTATTTATCTTTATTTATGTAGATATTTTTGTTCTTTGTTGTTGAGTCAGTGTCTCCAACAAAGCAATAGAGTTTAAACACACCGTTTTCTTATCCTTGTCTTATCTATGGAAAATTATTTCTTGATTAAAGAATCGTTATTCATATTTACTGCATGCATACCTCATTCTAAGGACAACACCGCAACTACATATACAGTCATATTCCTGGCTGCAATTCTACAGTGTCTTCATAAATTTAGAACATTTGACTATCTTCAGTAAACATAAATGAGAAAAACATACATCAGTTTAAATGAGTACATTAAACTGGATTTATTTTTAAATCCAAAGTATGAAAAAGCACATTTAAGGTATAGAGATTTTTGGATAAATTTGGTTAAATGGATTTATTGGGCGAAGTTAGTTTCGCCAGCAATGTCTGTCTGTTTACAAGCCAGAGTGATTATTTAAATATGTGGGTTTTTTTTAGATCCAATCAAATACATTGCTCAGCAAATAACTGCAGATTAGGCTGGAAATAACAAATAAATTGTTAACAATGAGAGTAATAAACCATTTGAACAGCTTACCAAAGGTCATGGTCGATTCTCAATTGACACTGACAATTTTTAAATTAAGATTGGATGTTTTTTCTAAAAGATATACTCTAGGAATTATTTTGGCCTTGTGTGTATGGCCTGTGTTATACAGGAGGTCAGACTAAATGATCACAATGGTCCTTTCTGGCCTATGCAAAACTTCAGGTTTTTTTAATAATTGATTTTAATGTTTTTGGAGTGAATGACTATCTCTAGTAGTTGCCTGGGATGATCACTCTTCTAGAATAGAACGATCCAATAGTTGTATAAACAGACAACACAAAGCTTTATTTTGCGAAAAAGAGGTTTCTTTGTATGAACTTGATCTGCCAGTTTGGAGGTGAAACCACAAATTCCTTCCAGCTGCCATAAGAAAAGGGTTGGAATTGCCTAGTTATGGTATTAGCCATCAGTGATGGCAGCTATCTCATTCTCTGGAGATTTGACTGCTAGAGGGGTATTATTACTTACAAAATTATGAGAATAAGGAGTTGGCTAAAATCTGTAAAACTAATCCTCTAGAAATCTAACAAGAGCAACTAATGTATCGTTGGGCTTTGCCCAAACCTGATGGCTCAAGAAAGCTCAAAGTTTTATGTGCCTCATCCCTAGAGTGTTGGATTGCACATATCCACATGTGCACTAGTGTGTGTATTGGGAGATGGGGCTCTTGTGCATATTGGTATTTGAGTGGGATAAGAGATTTTTGCCTGTAGGTGTTACTGACAAGCTTGCAAGGCTGTCTTATAAGATCTCGTGTTATCTGATGCCCTATATATGTGGGGCATAAGCAATTCTACTAGTAATTGTCTTACAAATTACTTATTTTTTTTTTAAAATGTTTTTAACGGTATGCTATTAATGTGCAAAACATTCATGTCATCTTCTAGCTGGCTTTTGAGAACTGATTAGGCATTCGCTTTTTAATGACTTGTTAAATTTTTGGATGGCATTGGCATTCTTCACATTTATTTTTTGTCTGCAACTTCTTTGTTAAAGGCAAAACCATCCATTATGGAATATAATAAGGAGAAAAACTAACCTTGTTAGCCAATTAGAAATACCCACCACTGAGTGTGTGCTTAAGATAAGAACCTTTTGATTATGAGGAATGCTGGATGTCAATTGGCTAGTGAGGAAATAATGGCATTTTATGTGTATGTGAAAGTTTCCCCTCACTAGCTTGAGTTTGATTCCTTGGCTTATAGACCTTTTTTAAAGGTAAATTATCCAATGAAGAACTAGAAATTTGGTTGTTAAAGCTTTATAGCCTATATACAGTATCAGCTCATAAAAGTGAATAAGCATTGCTTCACTTTTGTAGTAATCCAGAACATTTTTGATACTGTAATAACCATAGTACTTATATAACGTGGTGCAAAGAAACTGAAGCAAATCACGCTTGTTTTATAGACAGGAGCTTATCTATGTCTCAGATAAAGTGGCTTGCTCAATGTGCCACAACAAGTCAAATTCATGGTTAGTGTGTGGGATTTTTGATCTCGCGCCTGTGGTTGGTTCACTGGACCACACTTGTAATTTAATGCATTTGAATGTCAAAGCATGTTGCTTTGAAGAGAGGAACTGACTTGCAGGAATCCTACCTGAGAGTGATTCCTGGGATACTGCATCCCACTCACATGCTTTCATTCCCCAGTGGGTGGCTTGATAGCATTCTTCTCTGGTGGTCTGATGTTTAGTAAGAAATCCATGGACATTGTGCACTCTGAGGGAACATGGGAGAGGGGCTGGGGCATGGAAGTAGATGCTTTCCCTCTAGAAATGAAACTGTTCTGTTTTTCTTTCATAAAAGAGATTCTGTACATAAGTCTTCTATTCTGAGGGCCTTCTTCTGTGGGGATTTAGAGACATGCAAACAGTCTGACAAGATTTCATTCTGGGCAGCTCTAACATTCTCAGATTAGAGAAATTACTGTTTGGTTCACAAATTTATACCTGGGACTTACTTCCCGGTACACATGTAAACAGCTGAGTATGTGCCAAAAACGTCAACATTCACCACACCCTTACCGATGGCTTAATGCAGCTAAGAAAATGTCATATGTAAAAACTGTTGTTAAATGACTTCTGTGAGGGGCAAGTTTAAAATTTGTGAATAATATGGGTAGGTGAATAAGTCAGAGTGCAAATAAAGAAATCTCTTTTGAACAAGTGATAAAGTAATTGCCACAACTGTGCCATAGTGGTACAGTCAGTCTCCTGGAATGGTCGCGTTATGGGAAAGTTGGGGGTTATAAATGTTTTCTTTGTTTCAGCCTTAATCAAATCTGATTTGCGGAGACACACTGTAAATTCCGGGATTTTGATCACAGACCTTAAAGCTGTAAGTGATTTAACCTTTTTTATTTTGGTTGTATTATTGCACTTAAATATTTGACTTGTAATTTCATGAGTATTTAACATCAAAATACAATATGTGACTGCTTCCTAATTCAGCTAGAGCAACTGATACACTTCAGGACCTGCCCTCAGTTATCTGATTATTTCTCTATGTGACTGATATGTGTATATCTCTTAGCAGGATTACATGGCTTAGGGTACATGCTGTATATTTGGCATTTCAGTGATATAATGGTCTTCCCTTTAAGTGCGGTCCACGTGTGTCTTAAAGAAAGGCATGGTAGAGTTTCATGCCATGACGAATTTATTGAGTGCGGTTTTGGAGTATCCCAGGGATTGGCAACCTTTGGTACGCGGCCCGTCAGGGAAATCCGCTGGCGGGCCGGGATGGTTTGTTTACCTGCAGAGTCTGCAGGTTCGGCTGATTTCAGCTCCCACTAGCTGTGGTTCGCTGTTTCAGGCCAATGAGGTCTGCGGGAAGTGGCGCGGCGCGGGCCGAGGGCTGTGCTGGCCACTGCTTCCCGCAGCCCCCATTGGCCTGAAATGGAGAACTGCGGCTAGTGGGAGCTGCAATCGGCTGAAACTGCGGACGCTGCAGGTAAACAAACTATCCCGGCCCACCAGTGGATTTCCCTGATGGGCTGCCAATCCCTGGTGTATCCCTTTGTTCCTTTTGAAGTGAGGGAAAGTTGAGCAATAAGCATTGCTTTAGGTTCTTTAGTAGATCACAAGATGTGTACCCCAGCTGTTAGCTTTGCAATATATTACATAGTCACTAGTTGTTTAAATGAGGGTAAACCATTGAAATCTTTCCATCCTATAGTTTTCTTGACCTTCAAGGAAATGAAGATGCCTTTGTGAAGTCTTACTGTAACAGCATCTATCACCCAGTTTTCTGCCTACTTTAGGTAATTCACATGTACCTATAAGTTACAGCAGGATTTCCTTATTTTCAAGATTCTCCTCTATTGTATTTAAATACACTGGGGATGAGCTGAATGTTAATCTCAGTAAGATCCATGTCAACACTCCATCTGTAATATAGATGGGAAAATTATATAATTTATAGGAGATCTAAATTCCATATGACTTTTAATCAAAAATTGGAGGGGGAAGGGAATCTGTTTTTTATGCCTTTCTATTATCATCTAACTCAAACTAATTATTCACCAAATCTAGTTTCTAAAACAGTAATATAGTCTAACTGGCTATATGAACTGTAGAATTTAATGATTAGTCTCATTGTTCCCAGGCAAACTGAAGTCAGGGACCGCTTCATTTGTATAACTACTTAATCCCTTAATTCTTTCTGCAGGTACCAGTTGACAGTCCTACAGAACATGAAAAGAATAACACTGTGTTAAAAAAACAGCCAGAATCAGCCATGTGAGGCAGAAGGAAAATACTCTAGAAACGCACAAGTTTCATGTAATAGTGAACTGCACTGATTAGCATAATCACTGGATTTGTACGTATGAGTAGTAAGAATTTTGTTAGAATATTGGTGTGAGAGTCGTGCAGTATTACTGGAAGATGCACAATTCATTTTGCCTAAGGCATAAACGGTTTTAACTTTATATTGAATATTTATCATAGCATTTTTCAAATTTGGTAGTCTCATTGGTAAAGGTTTCTTTGACTGTTGTCCACCCTCCCGAAAGCAGTGCATGCTCAGAACCTCATGGTAAAGAAACTTGCATCTCAAAATATAAATGTCATAACAAATGGCCGGTCAGTTTTTAATGAAGTCAATACATTTGGTTAATTCATTTGCCCAAAGTCACACTTTCCTAATGCACAATCTGTTACTGGGGAGAGATGGACTGAGCAGACACACAACTGAAAGGGATTGATATTTTAACTGTATTTTTAATATAAAAGTGTTGCAAATTTTAAACCAGTCCTCCTGTTTGAGGGATTCTGTCTTTAGCACAATACATAGAACAAAAAATAAATAAATTTGCAGGCATGAATGTGTCAATGAGTGAAATCTGAAGCTTTAATTGCCTTGGGGAAAACCACAGTATATGAAACTTGTTGGTACCCCGATACAGGCAAGAGGAAACACTTTCTGCATAAATTCATCATAATACTTACAGGGGAGACTTAATAGTGATCTATTGAATATTGACACTCTTTTACAAAGGTAAAGTGTTCGTAGGCAATGGAGTGCTATGACTTGATATACCTCCATAAAATGCTTTGAATGCTACTTTAGATAGCTGATGTGAGATGAGTACATGTTTACAAAAAGATTGTGCCTTTATTGCTGAACGTTGTAAACAAGAGCCTTGGCTCAATCTAAGTTATATCTGTGTTGTCTTACATTGTTGGGGAAATTCCACTGTACATGTTTAAACACCTCCTCTGTGTATTTGCTGACTTAACAGAAAATGTCTTCCATCCTTACCATGTCTCTGCATCATGAACTGTAATGATAGTCTCTAGTTAAATGCTTGTGTTTATCATGTAACTTGCAAACAACTTGCTTAGAAGTAAAACACATTTGTCCTTCAGTCCGTATAGCTTTAAACAAATTGTGAAAGGGAAGTGCTTCACGGCGTCAGTTGGAGCATCTGCTCTTTGTACTGTGGGTCATAAGTAAGGTTGATTTTTGTCACAGTGATCATGGAAATCATGAATTTGAATAAAGTCTGTGAAATCTTGGAAATGGTTGTAAAACATATTTGATTATGCCCCCAAGCAGAGTGGCCTTGCGACCTGGTGCACAGGATCACAGTGCTACTCAGGTTTGGCTCATCTGCCTTTCTTTCTCCATTTACAGAGGGGCAGATGGACCATAGCTGATTGGTGTGAGCTAAATGCACTAAGTCACAACAGCTGGAGTGGGGAGCTGCTGCTGTGAGGTGAGCTCACTCTGTAACTCCCCCGGGCCTCGCCTTTCAGCACCCCTCACTGTGCTCTTGCATGTGTTGATGTAACGAAAACAACTTTGTTTGATTAGCTTTCTGTGACTTATCACTTTGCCCACGCCTTTTCTGTGAAATTTACTGAATATTTCCATTCCCAAGTCATAGTATTGACCATAAATATAAAGGGGAATTAGGTGTTGCAATGCCTAACTAATAGGCATCCTGCTGCCAGTGGAAATAACAGCCCCTGAGTTAATTGCCCAGGCATCCTATGTATTGCATTGGGAGAGTTAGATCCCTAAGAAAGGGATTTTCAGAAGGCAGCAAGCTGAATGGGAACCCGCGTAAACTAGCCAGGAGTGAAATGCAGAGGAAGGGGGTGGTGCTCAGGGCCCAGCTCCATCTCAGTATTTATGCATCTAACTTCCATTGATCCTGGTTGCTAGGCACTTATCTCAGGTTGGGATTCTTTGCTGTGTCCCCTCTCCTGGATTTAGGCCACATGAGCCCATTGTCAGGAAAAACTGGTGAGAGCAAGAGAGGCCACCCCATTATTGCCACTATTCCAGTAGTTATGGCATCCACCTGGGAGACCAGTTTTCAAATTTCTACTCTGCCTGATTTGGAGCAGGAGGTAGAACCCCCCGGTCTTCCACCAACCAGGTGACTCTCTTACCGCTAGGCTATTGGCTATTCTTGGGTGGATCTCTTTGTTAGAGCTGTTCCACTTTGTATTAATAATGAAATAGTCTGGGAGGGAGAGAGCAAAAGCGAGAGTGACTATATAGCCTAGTGGTCAGGGAATCCACCTGAGATGTGGGAGACCTGCTTTCAAGTCCCTGCTCCAAATCAGGCGGTTTGGGGATTCAAAGCTGGGTTTCCCCACATCCCATGTGAGTGCCCTACCCATTGGGTTTTTAGGTATTCTGGGATGCACATATGCCAGCCAGCCCACCCCTAAAATTTTGACCTGTTCACTGCCTCCCTGGCTGTCTTCTGTGCAGGTTAGGCATGCTTTATCACCTTGGGTCCTGCAGGTGCAATAGATAAGGGACTGACACATTCGAGAATCCCTGGTGGGCCTTAGGCATGAGGTAGGGCTCTGAGCAGCTTAACAGCAGCATTAGGACTTAGGGGGCTTTGCACATGTCCCCTAGTGGAAACCTGCTTGCTTATGGGAATAGATACATTCAGGGCTAGGCAGCAGCTGAGCAGTGATTTTTGTGAATGTCAGCAGTGCCTAAATGTTGGCATTAGGCACCCAACGAGTCAGTTATTCACATAAGTTCCTTTGTGAATCAAACAGTTTGTGCCGTAACCCAACAAAATGCAGGGAATTAAAATTTAACAGTAACAAATGCATTTGATGGGTAGGGAGGAGGAAAATGAAGGATCAAAGGAGGAAAGAAGGGACAAAATGAGGATGTTTGTATTGTGAAGTTTTCTAAGTGAAATTGTAGTGTTTAGACTCCTCCTTTCCCCTTTAAACACTGCACATTCTAGTCTAGTGCACAGTATCCATTCTAGCATCTTAAGGGTTTAATTTCTTGTGAAGATTTCAAAGGTTCCTAGTTTGGGATAGGGAGTTAATGCTTCTTTGTTATCTGGGCCCTGTTATAAAAACTCTCTGTGGTTGTACTTTTAAGTGCCCAAGTTGCTGATGAAAATGGGACTAAGTGCATTTGAAAACACGATCTCTATCCAAACAAAAACAACAAAGAGTCTGGTGGCACCTTAAAGACTAACAGATTTATTTGGGCATAAGCTTTCGTGAGTAAAAACCTCACTTCTTCGGATGCATCCGAAGAAGTGAGGTTTTTACTCACGAAAGCTTATGCCCAAATAAATCTGTTAGTCTTTAAGGTGCCACCAGACTCTTTGTTGTTTTTGTAGATACAGACTAACACGGCTACCCCCTGATACTATCCAAACAAAGTAGCAGTAACTGAAGCAGTTGCAAAATAAAGAACCACATAAATTAATTCTAAGCCCCTGTCTGTGCTACAAAAAAGACCTACAGTGAGAGCCTACAGATTTGATATTGTTGAGCCTATGGCCTCTAAAAGCTACCCAAGTGGTTATTCCCAGACACAGTTTAAATTCTTCCCCTTCCTTCCCTACACAATGTCTGAATGGAGAACCCTGACCTGGACCAAGGGCGATATGCAAATAAGGAGGGGATATCCTGCAACATTACTTCCAGGGAGTGTTAGAGTGAGGGTTGTGCGTTCTAGACTTGCTAAGTGTAGAACCCCCAGTCCTGAGGGTAAATGGCACTGATAAGTAATCTACTCTGCCCTTTCTTTACATAAGGCCACCACAGTTTTCCAGAAGCCCCTCAACTTTAGGGAGTCAGCTAGCTTTATAAGAAATGCTCTGTCTGTACAGTTTTCTGAACAAAACCACAGGCTGAGCTGGGACTAGAACTGTGCATTAGAGATAGACAGTATTTGAATAAGATCAGCGTGTGTTGAAGCAGCCCTCTTCCAAACCAGGCCCCACACTCTTTTTTTGCCAGTTATGGTGCAGGATGGAAACAGGCTCACTTTCCTGCTTTTGGAGAGATGGGGGGAAAAGGTATCAAATTGTTCAGCTGGCATAGAGATACTGGGGAGCGAATGGGGGCACAATGCTTCCATTATGCCACCCTCAGCGATTTAATTACTTGTTCCAAGGTGAATTGCTCCCATGCTTTTTGACTGAAATACAATCTGGTGATACCAACATTTCCGACCTGCACGAGCAAATTGAAAGTTCCAGAAATGTGCTTGTGGAAGCTGCCCTTGCATAATTCTGGCTGGCTTCTGCCATTCCACAAATGGTGCAGTTTCACCAGTTCATTTCCCCCCCTTAATCTAGATATTGTAAAATGCAGGTATCTTGGTCATTGTCTGCAGCTGCTGTGTACTTGTTCCATTAAAAACCTTCAGTATTACAACCCCATTCTCCCAGTGATAGTTTTAGTCCTAGGCTGTGCTGCCGTTTTGTAACCCCTGCCACAGGAGACCCTCGGCAGGACACAACCCATACTAAAGACCTGTCAAGAAAGTTCAAATGACCAAGAACTGATTTTTTCCCCTCCCTCCATTGTGCCAGCATGTCCTTTTAAGAGGTTAGACTCATTCCTTCTGGCATTCAGTTCATTACCAATAAATGTTCTAGCCCAGCTTGTTCCCTTTGTTTTATCTTCAGCCAAATTGCTTGGCTGCCTTCTGAAAAGGCCGACAGTTTTCAACATGCCAGAGTGCCTGCTGGGCTCCTGAAAAGAAAATATTCCCACGTAATGAGGGATTAATTACAGAACTAAATGCACCTCCAAAAAGGAGCATAAAAGTTTATCTGCCAAATATTTCCTTGCAAAGATAAAGCCTATTACATGTATGGACCCCGGTAACAAAACAAAAGAGCTTCTATAAAATACCAACTTGCTATCTGACCTGTCTATCTAAATTGTTTGAAATGAGACAGATGAAATGGAGACTCAAGCAGATTGCTGGAACAGTTTGTTTTTTAATTAGGCAATTCTACTCAATCTGTGAATATCAGATTTTATTGGTTTTGTCTAGAGCCCTTTGAGGGACAGTTTTAAAGAGAATCCTCCTCATGCCCAGGTTCTGTTTAATCAAATGGGCCTTGAAACCCCCCTTTATAGCCAGCTCTCTAGCAGGGGGTGTGTAGCACAGCACAGACTCACCCCTCCGGCGCCTCCTGCTGGTTGTCCTTGGGAATTAGCTCTTTGACCCAGGACCGCCCTCTGCAGGCCCGTGATCCGCTTGCCATTGGCCCCCCATGTCCCTCACAGAACCCCAGTGCTCTTGTCTGGGTACTGCCCCCCTGGCAATACCCCACTTTCTCTGAGTTTCCCCACCCACTATCCCCACTTCACCTCAGTTTTGGCTACTGCCCAGTCTCCATTTAGCCCCCATTCACTGGGGCAGACTGCAGTATCAACCACTCATCATAGGCAAAGGGGTTTGGACTGGCTGCCTTTACCCACCCTCAGGCTGCCCCTCTGCAAGCCCAATACCTAGGTGGGCCTAAGACTAGGCCCTGCAGCCTGGGGAGTTACTGGTAGGGCTTCCCAGCCCTGCCTCACTCTAGGTCCCCAGCAGCCAGGCCTATCTCTTTCTCCAGTCAGAGAGAGACTACTGAGTCTCCTGGCTCCCAGCCTTTATATACAGGCCAGCTGTGGCCTGATTGGGGCGTGGCCCAGCTGCAGCCGCTTTCCCAATCAGCCCAGCTTTTAGAGCTACAGCCCTCTGCAGGGCTGCTTTTAACCCCTGCAGCCCTCTTTCAGGGCTGGTTTCAAGCCCTCCAGGGCAGGAGCGGGTGTCCACCCCACTACAGGGTGTAGCTGCTAACTTTGGCCAAAATAGTCAAACCTGGGTACCTAAGGTTAGCCTCTTAAATAAATCTGGCTTGATTCCCCCTCCCTGTCACCCCACCCCACTCCAATGTGGTGAGCACTTGAGGCTTTCAGTGATTTCAGTGGGAGGTGTAAGCACTTGGCGATCTAAAAAGCAGCCCACTTCTATTTAGGAACCCAAATACGGGCATAAGGCTCCCAACTTCAAGCTCCCAGTTTGAACACTTTAGTCCTCGGCTTTCTTAGGGTATGTCTACACTGGAAACTTCAAAGCGCTGCTATGGGAACGCTCCCGCAGCAGCGCTTTGAAGTGCCAGTGTGGTCGCGTGTGAGCGCTGGGATAGAGCTCTCCCAGCGCTCCTGGTAATCCACCTCCACAAGGGGATAGCGCTCGGAGCCTGTCTACACTAGTGCTGACCCCCTGAGCACAGCAAGTCTGAGTGCTTTAAAGCGCTAGTGTAGACAGGCTCCGAGCGCTATCCCCTTGTGGAGGTGGATTACCAGGAGCGCTGGGAGAGCTCTATCCCAGCGCTCACACGCGACCACACTGGCACTTCAAAGCGCTGCTGCGGGAGCGTTCCCATAGCAGCGCTTTGAAGTTTCCAGTGTAGACATACCCTAAGAAAGCCAAGGACTAAAGTGTTCAAACTGAGAGCTGAAAGTTGGGAGCCTTATGCCCATATTTGAGTTCCTAAATAGAAGTGGGCTGCTTTTTAGATCGCCAAGTGCTTACCCCAAGTGCTTTTCACCCCCCTGAGCCAGCAAGTTAGAGCACTATAAAATGTAAGTGTAGACAAGCCCTTGGTAGTATTTAGGGCTGGTCTGTCTATACTAGGAACTTAAATTGGTATAGCTATGTGTCTCAGGGGTGTGAAATTTCAACCCCCTGAAAGACGTAGCTATACCAACCTAACCCCCAGTGTAGACAGCGCTACAGAATTCTTCCATCAATTTAGGACTGGCCTACACTACGGGGTTAGGTCGATGTAAGCTGCCTTGCGTCGACCTAGCTGTGCAAGTGTCTTCACTTAAATGTGGATTCCGCTGACATAAGTACCTCTCTACACCGATTCAGTAACACCACCTCGAGCGGTGTAGAGTCACGGTCAATGTAATTAGGACAACGCAGTGTCAGCATAGACACTGTGTTGCTTACATCAACTGTTACTGGCCTCCAGGAGCCATCCCACAATGCCCCACACTGATAATAGAATTAATGCAAGCACTCCTTGTGAGGATGCGCATTGCCAAGTGTGTGCACACACAAGCGATTTAATAACTCTGGTGGCTGTATGCTGATGTAAGTTACATCGACATAATTTGTAGTATAGACTGGCCTTAGCTACCACCTCTCCGGGAGGTGGATTACCTACATGGATGGGAGAGCCCTTCTTGTCGGTGTAGGCAGCGTCAACACTGAAGTGCTACAGTGGTGCAGCTGCAGCGTTGTAAGTGTAGGCATACCCTGACTCTCAGGCATCCTGTACTTAGAGTCCGTGAACTTTACAAGGTCTACAAGAACAGGACCTTCTCAAACTGGATTGCAGCCTTCCCCCAGGGCCATAGCATCATTTTGTCTTTATTCACCGGAATCTGCATTCCCTTCAACCTGTGTCACTGCTGACATTATCAGAGAAAGCTACAGTTATAGTTACTGAGTATCACACTTAACAGGTTGATTATCAAAAGCTTTATTTATTAAGTAACTGAATTTCACTGCCTCGGTGCCACCTTTTCCATTACTTCATTCAAATCTCATCCAATTTCTAGGGATTCCACTACTGCATTTTAGGGCTTGTCTTAACTTTCCTGAGTGGCCTTGTGCAGACAAGTCAACTAAAGCTATGGTCAATGCACTAGTTAAAGCTTATTAAACCGCTGTGTGGCTGCCCTCATTCAAAAGTAAAGCAGCCTTAGTTCACTGTAGAATTAAGCTACAGAAACTAAGGCTACTTTACTCCCGAATGAGCGCATCCACACTGGTTCAATGTGCTCTAAATTATCCACGTTGACTTCATGCCTTTAGTTGAACTTTCCTGAGTGTCCCCATGTACATGAGGCCGTGGGTCATAAGGCAATTGGCCTTTATTGTAGTTTAGGCTTCACTGTAGTGTGGCACTCACTTCAACGTATGTTTCAGTCAAATGACCCAGTTTCAGAACCCCCTAATTTTTTCTCTAGTTATTTTTTTTTTAGTATGATCCATATGGGTGTATTGGTGAAGATGGGTTTTTGTATGGCCATTGGTGATCCTTCATTTGCATTTCCCTTAATTTCTCATAGCCCATTTTCCCCCTGTGTTGGTTCCCTAGATTTGTCTTTGTATGCTTTTAGTGCATTATGTTTTTGAATTGTTGTATTTGATAATGTTTAATTATAGTATTGAATTTAACACCTAAAATGTAATAACCTTGAGTTCAGTTGTTTGTCTGTAGAATTCACTCCATTTATGTTGATGCTGTTCTGATGAGGCTCCTCTCCCATTGCTCGGTGGCACAATAATTCCTAATAGTAGCACTTCTAATCTAGATGCATCCCAAAGTATTTTACAAACTGTGTATATGCGAGGAACAACTTGCCAGTCACTGAAATACCTCTGGGGTAGACCACCATAACTAAAATGTGTCAGAAACACTTCCTCATACGTGGACTCAATCTCACAGGTTTCCATGATCTGCTCTTATGCAATTTAGTGCCATACTGCGTATGGTAGAATATCTTTAAACAAAAGTGAGTGACTGTGTGGGTTTTTGTCTGAACCTCATACTGTCACTGTTTTTAAATGCTTGTTTTGATAAAGGTAAGGAAAGAATGGGGAAAATTGTGTGTGTGTGGGGGGGGGAGGGTAAAAATAAGCACCAAATAATAAAAATAAGCACCAAAAACTATGTCTTCTAAATAATCTTTTTTAGTTCAGGATTTTCTATTATTATGAAATCCATCAGCTGTTGTACTAGAGGGCTGCTTAAGATGCATTCTATCCATTGTAGATTAAAATCTATTTTGAAAAATCAGATAATAAATTTTTCTTTTTAAAAATAAACCTATTTAAAATAATTTTTGAAATTGTCAACCTATATTAAATCCTAAACTTACTATAATCTATTAAAATCAATTAAATGAAATTTTAAAAATTAAAGAAAGTTAAACCACTCAGTTGGTTGAAGTCACTGGCTAAGTGCCAGAAACCAGAGCTTGCTGAAGTGCTAAACCATCTCTTGACAGTACTAGCCTCTTTTACAGGTATAGAGAATATTTTCTTCATTTCAGTTTATTCAACTAGTTCAGTTCAATGACTAGTTCATTCAAAATTAAGAAACTGATTTGAGTTGAAAAAGCAGGAAATCTTGTTTTCTTCTTTCAGTGTTGAATAAAAATGGGGTGTTTGAGGATGAGATTTACTCCTTCTAAAATCTTGAAGGACAATTGTGACCAGAAACAATGAGTTCAATTCACTAACTAGAGACAATTTATTATTAACTTGCATTATCGTAGCATTGATGAGCCCTAGTCATGATTGAGAGAATAATAATACTTCCTCTTTTTAATAATCAGTCAGTTATAAATGCAAGGCATGTTTTGATAAACTTTGTTTCTTATGTAACCAACACATTTAAGATAGTTTTTTTTATTTAATAATGAAAAAAATAGAAACTGAATTCTAATTTCCATCCAATTAGAGCTTGACAAAAATGACAAGTAAAAACTTAATCTACTAAATAAGAAATGCATCATTCACCATTTTCTAATGTAATAAACAAATGTAAAAATTAAGAGTCTGAACAAATTCATAGATTCCAGTGTCAGATGGGACCATTTGTGATCATCTAGTCTGACCTTCTGTCTAACACAGGCCATAGAACTTCCCCAAAATAATTCCTACAGCAGATCTTTTAGAAAAACATCCACTCCTGATTTTAAAATTTCCAACAATGGAGAATGTACCATAACTCTTGGTAAATTATTTCAGTGGTTAATCACCTTCACTGTTAAACAATTTATGCCTTATTTCCAGTCTGAATTTTTCTAGCTTCAGCTTCCAGCTATTGGATCATGTTATACTTTTGTCTGCTAGACTGAAGATCCCATTATCAAATAGTTTCTACTTCCTGCCCAAGTCTGTGTTATCCTTGGGATATTAAAATATCTTTTCTCTGATATCCTGCTTCAGATACTGACCAATTCCAGTCTTTCAGGAGAAAGTTAAAATCCCCATACCTATTCTAGCATGCAATGTTGTACATGGGTAGGGAAAAATCTTCCTTCCTGACCCCTACAAGCTGTTAGTTTGTAAACTGAAACTCAAATTCCTCATCTTGTTTCAGCTAGAATATATATATTGTTAATGGTCAGAAAATAATCCAATTCTGTTAGTGTATCCTTTAACATGATAATATTTCATATGCGAGTGAATTCCATGGGTTGACTATACATTTTATGAAGTCTTACAGTGAAAAATTTCAGATTATTTCCATGCATTGCAGTAGGCAGATGCTGTTTTAATGAACCTCCAGTTGAGTTGAAGTTGTTCTGTGGGGGGAAACATTTCACCATTAAAAAGCTTACGGTGGCTTCATTTTATTCCCATTCAAGTCAACGGTGAAACTGGATTCGTCTTCAGTAGGAGCAAAGTTAGGCCAATGTTGAGCACTTCTGAAAATACCTCTCTGTCTTTTATCGTCATTGTAAATTTTCTGCCTTTTAATTTCAGAGGGGCACATCGTCTGTTACATAATGGAATACCTTTAGCCCTTCTTATTACTGTAATTTAATGCCAGTGAGGATGACTACACAAGTGTAAATAGTTGTGAATTATTTGTAAGGGCTGTTATCTAGGGGAGATGCTTCACATAATGAGGCTAATGGAGTTTGCAGAACGTGGGAGACACGAGGCTTTTATCCACTGGAGTGGAATCCTTCCCCCTTGCCATGGAGTAACTTGGCTATCCAGCCGAGGTTATGTGGCCATGGTGATCGTCTAGGATAGAACATGCTGTATGAGTTGGCAATTTTTTTTTCTTCTTTACCCAGTGATGTAGGGACCATATTCTTGATATAATGCTGCTGTGATAGGCCTCATATTGCATTCCTGTTCAGTGCTCTTATTTAAACATTCCCCCGGTGGGACAGGTAATGATTAGGGTGGTCACTACTGTCCAAATGCATATTTGCCAGCTCATCTGCCTTTCCCAAAGCTAAGCCCCAGAAACCCCACTGGATGAATGAGGTCATGGGTTCATCCTGACTGGTAAATTGAAGTAATTCTTGTGTGAAAAAGTCTTTTATGTTTCTTTCCACAAGGGAGGTTGACTCTGTGTATCCAAAATCAACCAATTCTATCCCTTTCATAAAGCAAGGGAGTTTGCAAAGGGATTAACTATGCAGGTGCTTTATGATAACACCTCTTTCCCAGGCAGAAAAGATTTCTCAGGAGCTTGGTGGATTTCCTGCCTGCTGGGTTTGATCACAATGAGACAGCCTTATCCAACCATTATCAAAATCAATTGTTTAGAGCTTCAATGAAACAACATCCTTTGGAAGACAAAACAATAACATCCTAAGCTTTGAGGTGCAGGAACCTGCTTCGGGGATTCCTCCCTAAAAAATAATTGCTACAAATACTGGCACTGCTGGACGCACATACCAGCAGGGGAGGCTGGTAGGAAGTTTCTGTTTAAACTGCATTGCCAGCAATAGCTGTGTATTTTAACTAACCAAAAATTCATGTAGAACCAAATTCTGGCCTGTGAGCCATTCCTGAGACTTTCATGAGAGCTCCACGTACAAGGCTGAGACCAAAATACGACCCTTGAATAAGCCTGTTGAAATTGATAGGGCTGGAGATAACCTCTTGTGTTTCTCCTAGATCATGAGGATACTTGATTGCACGTATGGGAGAGGTGAGCATGCCACATATGTAGGTTGAAGATATATTGTCCAGTCTGTGGAAAGCTTACTGAAAATGTGATTTACCTGCATGCTCTGATGCCGTCAGCATAGGAAACAATACCATATATTGATCAGGATCCTGCTATAAGACTTTTCTGGATCTGAAAATTTTGCATTTCTAACAATGTTTGGGTAAATTTTTTAAATTGTATTACAGTAACACCTTGAGGGCCCTAGTCAGGATAAGGGTCTTCCTGTGGTAGGAGCGATGGAAACAGCAAACTGGAGTCTACAAAGCAATTGATGCTGCACAGGTGGGTGAGGTGGGATTCACTTTCTAAATACTAGTCTAAGGAAGCCTTATATGAGCACAGAAATGATAATCACAGCATACAGTTCATTAAGGTCCAAATTCATCAGCTTGACAACAGAATGAATGTGCATCCCCGAGGGATTTGATTTTAAACAAAAGTGTATAATTGAGGAATGGAAAGAAGAGCATCCTAAGTTTGTTTTATGATGTATATAATAGTATTGTAACTAATTCCATACTGTTTTTACTCTCTTTGTGTTGTATCTGTATTTAGCAAAATATTGAATAAAAATCACATGAAAAAGGGACTTTGTAATTGACTTCAGTTCAGTAAAATGTTATTGGCAATCTTGAACACAGCCGTTGTAAGGGAATGTACTACCTGACTGAAAGAACTTGTATTCAAAGATGGAGCCATATACAGGTAGGTTATCTATATAATGTTTTCAATTTGTAATCTAGCTATTTTGGTATTGCCTGGTATTAGGAGGGAGAAATTATTTTACCCTAAATGAACATTTTAAAGAAGCAGTTATTGCTGAAGTCACCTTTCAGAAATAAATTAATTTCAGCAACTAAAGACTGTCTGCTGTGCTTTTTTTTTCATAAGTTATATGAGGAATTGCTGAAACCTGGTTTACTGGTGAGAGCCATGGTCTGATGTTATGACAGGCTTGGGAGATAGTTATTCTTGAGTTCTAATCCTGGTTCTGGCAGCAGTGTTCCTTTGTGGCCTCAGGGTGTCTCCATGTTTAGTACCATTACTTAACGCTCAGATAGCCTTTAGCTTTCTCATCTCTAACATGGGTGTAGCACAGGTGTGTAGTGAAGATGAAGTAGTTTAATGTTTGTAAAGTGCTGTATAAGCATTATAAGTATTGTGCTGTCCTTTTCAATAAACACCTTCATTATAACGTTCGTCTTGCATTTATGTTTGCTGCAAAATCACTTATCCCATTTCAGGTAATAATAATAAATAATAATAATTAATGGAGATATCCTATCTCCTAGACCTGGAAGGGACTTTGATAGGTCATCGAGTCCAGCCCCCGCCTTCACTAGCAGGACCAAGTACTGATTTTGCCCCGGATCCCTAAGTGGCCCCCTCAAGGATTCCTTATGGTAAGAGAAAACTGAAATTTAACAGAACACTTTCTGTCCTCCCTAATTAGGCATGTCTTTTTTAAGGAAAGACCTTTACAAACAGTCATCATGACATTTGAGTCCAGCCTATGGTAGGGCACATTGGAGAATAAGTTTTATATTGATTGCTCTGGATGTAATTTACCTGGTTTGATCAGAGTGATTCAGATGGCAAATCTGAAACAGACTGACAGACACTAGTAGAAACCTGACTTCTGAGCTGAATAAAAAGAAACAATCATCTGAAGAAAAGCATAGCCCCATCTCACTTATGGTCTAATTAACTGGCTCTGAAGAGCCAATTTATATCTTGATCTAGTACATCCTTTGTTCCCACAAAATGACTGAAATTCATTTAGGGCCCTAAGTAGGATGTCACTGTAGCTCAGCTCTTAGTTATAGTAAATCCTTACACTACATAATCTCTGGAAGTGCTGCAGGCACTCAAATGTAATTATGAATGATTAAGGCTTTACTGCATTGATTTGGTTGATTAGTGGAAGAGGACTCTTTCAAACAGATTCTGCCTCAACATAGCACCAGTATGTAAAACCTAAAAGTCCCTCGGCTTCATGTGTTACTGATGCATGAAAGCCTCAAAAGGGCAGAGAAGCCCCCACAAAAGTCCAAACCTTGGCAGAACCATCCAAAGCTGACTGTCTTCAGATGAGATTTTTGTGGGACTTTGTGATTCTTGGGGCAGGCTGGCAACTCCGCTTTTCTTCAGGGCCTAGCACAGAAGCCCATGGAAATGAATAATAATGTTGGAGAAGGGAAGACATTATTCAGAGCTCCAAAGTAGTTCATTTTGAGCTAAGGAGCTGATTTTTTGTCTGACTTAGTTCATCCATCCGTGATGAGCTGTGGTTGAAATCCCCTCCAATCCCAGTGAGATGCTAAGGGGATGCAGGGGGTAAACGGGGGCTGATGCTACAAGATGCAGAGCCCTCTCAACCCTTGTTGAACTCAGCAAGATCGTACTCATGGGGTGATTATTTAAATAAAAGGCAATCTTATCTAGCCACCTGCATGTATTCACAGTGGAATGATTTATTGTTCCAGGACATATGGTCAACTTTACACAAAGGAAATAGCCTCTATTCACAGTCAAACAGCTGAGATTCCTCAGGCAAATGCTTCGATTAAACTTGAGGTCTACGTTTTCAAAAGTGACTAATGATTTTGGGTGCCCAAACTGAGACCCCTTAAAGGGGCCTGATTTTCAGAGATGCTCAGCACTTTCCGAAAATCAGGCCTCTTTTTGTCATGTCTCAAGTTGAGTACCAAAGAACTGAGTGAGGCACTCAAATCTCTAGTTATTTCTGAAAATGTAGATGTTTCTATACATAGATATAATATATACTGTAGCAAACAGAGTGAAACTGACTGAAAGAAAAAACTCCACTTTGATCCAAATGATGGTACTTGAGCTAAGGGCTGTGGCTTTTTAAGAGGTAAGAGGGTTTGTCTTCAAAGAAACTAACAAATGAGTGTTATTCACAGCTAAAGGCTACTTCTGCAGTGTGTGGCCATTCAATCACTGTTCTCTTTTAGAGAGCGGGGGTGGGGAGGAGGTGTTCTCATTTGCAGATCTCGTTCCTTTCCTTAGGGCCCCCATTCTGCAGCCCTCACTTCCATGAGTGAGTTGCAGGAAGGCATTGAGGTGAGTAAAAAGCTGGTGGATCAGATCTTAGGAATTTGTGGTGACATCTTTTCATACCACAGGTAAAAAAAAACTCCACTGAATCCTGGATTCCAATCTTTGCAAACTTAATAAAATAACAAAAACTCAGTTTTTAAAAATGTATTTATTATTTGTAATTAAGACTTCACCATCCGCTGTTAATGATCTTAACTTTTGAACTTAAAAAAAAAAATTCAGTTCACCTTCCAGCAATAATATGCGATTCAGATGAGGATGTTTTATACTTTATATAATAAACACAAACTTATTCAAAATATTTCTCTCCCAGTGTGTTACCATCCACACTGGTATGGTTCATTCCCTAATATCATCATCGTGCTGGATCAATTTTTAAACAGCACTATCTACAGTAAGTGTCTGCTTTCAGTCCTTAGTCAAGCAAATTCCTACTGAAATGTATTCCTCTTGATGTGGGCAGTAGCAGCTCAGATTAAACTAATACTCTAATTTTGCAAGGGAGGTACACTATGGCCCTGATATTGGTTGCTGGATACCTGCAGCTCCTGTTGAGGTTAGTGGGAGCTCAGAACCTCTGAAAATTAGATCCCGTCTATCTGTTTAGAAGCTGTCCTTGTTTAGCAGTTCCCCTGATTTGTTAGCTGCATCTTTATCCTGTAATTCCCAAGGGAAAGTAATCTAAATTTAATAGAAGCCACTCTCAGATTAAAGCTGCAGGGGCAAATAAGAAATCAGAGTTTTTTTAAAAAAAAGTAGGGGAAATTGATTTGAGGGTAAAAGTGGTATATCCATGTTCAAATAAACATCTAGATATCAAGACGGAATTACATGGTTATTGTACTGGTCCCAGAGGGAGAGCATGACCCTGCTGGCTATCTGAAATGAGATGGATGTCTTCCCACCTCATAGCACTATTAAGTGTTAAACTCTAGGAACAAAACTGAAAGGGCTGAGCGTTTTTATGTGGACGCTAACATGCAACATACAGATGCAAAGAATTCAAGAGATATTTATCACATTGTGAACCAGAGTGTGCAGTTACTAAATAAGCACAGAAAGAGAGGAGGCAGCTCCCCAGCCTTCAGCAAAGAAGTTAGCCAAGTAAAACATGCCAAATTTCATAAGGTGAAAAACAAAAAAACTACAAAATTAATTAGGCAGAGGTCCCTGTGCTAGACCATGTGTCATATTCAACACATCCATTCCCCAATTGAAGTAATCCTCTGCCTTAATCTGTTATGTTTGGCCATTGGATCTGATCTTTCTTTTAAACTCTGCCTCTTAGGTCTTAGCCATATAACAAATACTTCCTGGTGCTAGAAATATTTGTATATAGTGTCTTAACATTGCTGTGTTTTTGTTGTATACTGGGACATTTCTCATACTCATAGATATTAATGCCAGAAAATACTATTATGATAATCTGGTCTGACCTCAAAAGTGTCCTGCCTCCTAGTCCCCCTCCTCTAACTACTAGATTATACTCCTTCCCAGAGCTGAGAATAGAATCCAGGAATCCCCCTGTGCTAACCATTGTATCACACTAGTGGTTTATGAGGGGAACATGTCTTCAAAAAGCTGTGGACCACCATATAGATTTGTCATGCCAAGTCATAACGTTGGTCCAAATCCACTGTCTGGTCTCTGAGAGTTGCCCCTACCTGATATGCCAGGGGAATGAAAAAAAATGCATAGTTCAGTTAGTCTTCCAGTGCTATATGTAGTAACTGTGTATTCCTTTCTGACCCCCTTAGCCATCGGTGTGCACCCTGAAGTGTAGGATTGACTTACCTTTCCCTTAGCAAGTGAAAACTGCAAGTGTTCTTAGGAGCAATAGAATTATACAGCCCCTTTAAGAAATTCAGTGACAGTATTTGATGCATTAACTGCCTGAAGCAGTTATTTGAATCGCAGAGGCTGACTCAGTGGTGTCTGAGCCAGTATTACCTTCCACTCATTGCATTTCCGTGTTCTTCTAGTAGGGGATAGCATGTGTCACACATCCTACTGAGCATCCCGTCCTGTCCATCCACGAGGAGTGCTGCGAGGGGAATCCAAACCAACGGTGGTCTGGATCCCTAGGTGTTCCAAGTCCCTGGAGCCTGAATAGAGTTTAGTCACTGCCCCAATCTCAGGTCCTTAGGCACACTGTCAGGGTGTGGACATTATCTGGCATCCTCCTCTGAGTGTTGGAACCTGCTGTCCAGCTGCCTAGCTTCTCTGGGCGCAGTGCTGACTTCAGGTCCCTAGTACTTAACAGCCCACCTCTTCCAGAACTCCACCCAAAAGATGTGAAGCACATACACACATACACCCATGCTTTGCCCAGTCTGACATCTTTATGCTCTTTGATTTAATCCTGTTCAGCACAGGAGAGTACAGATTCTAGAAAACAATAAATGCACGAAAGCACAAATGTCCCCCGCTTTCTATCGCCCTTTCCTTGTGAGTCCTGGAGGAACCATCTGGGTCCGGGAGGGCAGGGTGTCCCCTCTTCATGCTGGCTGTTGCACCCTGGCTGAGCTCTCTCTTATGGAGCCTCTTCCCAGCTTCTGTGACCTTGCTCACTCTTTCCTGCCCCATGCTTCCTCTTTCTGGCCCCTCTTCCTGTGTGTTCCTTCATTTAAAACCCATCCTGATCCGCTGGTCTCTCTTGTTCTCCTCCTGGTAACTTCTATTGCTCTGACAGGATACTGGGCTAGAGGGACCTTTGGTCTGACCCAGTATGGCCATTCTTATGTTCTTATGTCAAGAGGTGAGGGTGGTCAAGTACCTCTGAAAAGCAGACTGCCCATTGAGGGGCCTGGCCATGGGTTTAGGTGCTTCACTTTGGGCATCCAAGTTTGAAAATGCTGCCTTGTTTCTCTAAGCCAGAGGTCCCCAAACTGTGTCCCTGCAACCTTTGGGTTGGGGGGCTGGGCCAACCCCCATGTGGGGCAGGGTGGGATTGCCATTCAGCCCCTTCCCACCCCCCAGCTCTGCTCCGGTCCTGCCCACAGCTGTGTCCCTTGCTCCTGGCCCCATCCCCATCCTCGGTGCGGCTCACCTCCGGGCCCAGCCCCCAGCCTCGGCCCCTGGCCAGGCATGGAGCCACACATGGCAGTGGGCCGGCTGCCAACCTCCACCACAGCCCGGCTGCAGCTCCGCTCCTGCTCCCATCTCCAGCCTTGGATCCTGGCTGCAGCTCTTGCCCCAGCCCCAGCTGCGGACCCAGCCTTGGCCCCCTTAGCCCTGGTCACGTACCCCCCCTCCCAGAGCTGTGGCCCCACTCCTGGCATGGTCCTCAAAATTTTGGGGACCACTGCTCTAAGCACAGGTGCATTGGAAGGCTGCTGGTAGTGACCTCTTTTCAGTAGGGATGGGATTTTAATTCTTAACAGCAAACTGAATAAGATGAAGAAAGAGATACTTGTTAGGACCATTTTACAGTGTTGTTGGCTAAGCTTGTGAAGGCCTTACACTCCACTGGACAGTATTTCTGTCCGTGTATCTGTCAAATAAACGATAACCTTTTGTGACAGAGTGTTAGGTAGGAAACCCTGAGTCAGCACTCTGTTCACAGCAGCGCCAATCAGGCATAGCATAGCAGATTGGAGTTGATGAGGCAGACCTGTCCCTAATTTGTGGGTGGGGCATGGCAGGGCAGAAAGGCTAATTAAGCCATTAGCCAGAGCTCACAAATAGGTGCAGGAAGGAAGTGAAAGGGAGGAAAGCAGGCAGGAGTGAGTCAGCGCTAGGCATGCTGCCAACGTGGTGGGACTCAATTATAAATAAAGCGCACATGGTGTTGAACCAGCACAGGGGTCTCTGAGTGGTTTGTCGACTGAGACAGAAACAGGACCGAGGAAGTCTGTTACACCTCTAAACACCGCATCTGAGCAATTCCAAAATTTCAGGGAACGTTGTAGGCATTGCTGGACAGAACCCTATTGATTTTGGGGAAAACTGAAAAAAACAAAAGGGGGGAAATGGGGAACATATGGAACCCCTGCCATGTGTTTAGCAGACCCACAGCTTCAACCACCTCTGTGATTGTCTGTAGATCAAAGAACTGATTGACAGCAGCCATTAATGCCTTCCAGCATAACAAGCCCCCTAATCTCATCTCTGCTCATCTTCCCAGCAGAGTTTAACACACTGTGACATCCTGAATGACTAATCTCCCAGACTGAAAGAAAACAAATCATAATGGTTGGGTTGGGGAGAATAGGGGAAGCATGGGGTGCACACAGAGCCACTGTCATGGGGGAGAAATGGAGGACTCTGGTATGAGGGGAGGCATAAGTGGGGCATGCAGAGCCCCTAGCAAGTGCGGGGAGGGAAAGAAATGGGGGGTCATACGGAGTTCCTCGCATAGGAGAGAGAATGGGGGAATGCTAGTCTCGAGGAAGGGGGAATGGAGGCATGCACAGAGCCCCTACAATGGGCAGGAAGTGGGGGGACCCTGCTTGGGGGGAGGGGGTAACAGAGGGCACATAGAACACTTGGCCAGGGGCAGGGGATTGTAGGGCCTTGGTATGGGTGGAGGAAGGATGGGGGTACACAGAGCCCCTAGTATGGGGGGGAAGTGGAGAGTTTGGAATTGGGAATGCACACAGCTACAGCCATGTGAAGAGAATGGGGTCCTCAGTATGGGAAGAGGGGAATACGGGGCACATAGAACCCCTGGCAGGGAGAAATTGGGGGAGATTGGTATAGGGGAAGGGGATCACAGAGAGCCCCTGGCAGGGGGAGACTGTATGATGCTGGCAGACCAGGTGCCAGCTCATGCCAAGGTCCCCATGTCTCCACTGAACTCCGACATATATAGCTGGAACCAGTCTGGCTCACCTTGGTGTTAGTATTGTTAACACAGGTGTTAGAATTATAAGAACCTGTTTAGTGATTCGACTTTATGGAATGCTTGTAAACTGCTGCATGAATTAATTTCACTTACAACATCTGTATCCCATATTGTAAGATAATATTTGAGCATTTGCACTGTTAGCCTCTGTAACTGTGTAAATCACCAGACAGGAGAGAGACACTAATTATCAATTATTTCAGTGTTTCCTTGTACTCCCCCATCTGTATCTCTCTCTTGTCTCTTATACTGGGATTGCAAGCCCTTTGGGGCAGGGACCATCTTTTAATTCTGAGTTTGTACAGTGCCCAGCACAGTGGGGTCCTGGCCCATGCCTGGGGCTCTTAGGTGCTGTGGTAATACAAATAATCGTAATAAGGGAGTAGGTTGGGGAGAATTGTAGGGAGTCCCTGATGTAGAGGGGGATGGGAGGGTGGCCCACGGTAGCTCCTGGGATGGAATGAAGGAAGGTAAGGAGTCCCTGCTATGCACAATGAGCTACACAAGCTAAGAAGTGTGTGACCCTCTAGTACATACAACATTCAAGCTGGCAGGAGGATAAAAGAGGATTTGTGGAAAAACAGAAACCCCGACATCTTTTCTTGACTGAAAATGTCCAGTTACTGGGCGGGGGGAGGAAGGAATTCAGTGTGTGAGACTCATACAGACGCTCATAAAGCTACCTTCCTTACCACGTATTAACAGGGTTTCTTTAGGAATGTTAGGATCATGCAACCGCATTTCATTTGAGTCATCCACCGGACGAACATCTTCATGCAAAGCCTAGACAGAGGGAGCCCTCCACCGTTCATTTCATGCACTTGCGCCTAGCAGTCCAAAGGACTGTTTGCAAGCCATTGATAACAGGAATAATGGCCATAAGTGTTCCCACTGTTGCTGTGGCCTTCATATATGCAAAGTAGGGCAGGGCACTATGGCTTTGATACACAATAGGACTGAATTTATTAGTATAAATATTCAAATTCATGAACAGATTCTAACTGGAAAGTATAATATTATGAGATATATATCTATAGATCTCAACATGGCTACAACACTGCAAACAATATTATGATACTCTGACAATGCATAGCATTCCCTTGGGTTTATATGATATCCTTAGAATATGATTCTTTTTAGACAAGGTAGAAATGTTAATATCATGCGGCTACTGTGGTACTACAGGTCAGATTTTAAATCTAACCTTTCAAATCTAAACCCTCAGATGGCTTTGTAATTATACGGAAGGGTCTTTTTTGTATCACACTTAAATTAGCTGGCAATTAAAATAATGAAGGTAAAACTCACTTCTATGACTTTATGATCAAATTAGCTGCTGTGGCCAAGAAAACAGCGCTGCAACAATCTCCCTGCATTCGGAATTAGATTGCAGGATAACAATATTATTCATTTTAGCTTTAGAAATGTATAGCAGTAGAGTGTGGCGTGCATTCATAAACCAGTTAATTACAAAATCAAAAGCATAATGAAACCTCTGCTAACAACCAGCCATCCTCCTAGTCCCTAATTTTACCAAAGGCCAATCAAAAGCTTGACCAAATAGTGAGGTCAACACAGCTAACAAGTACTGTTAACACAACTAGGAGTCTGGTGGCACCTTAAAGACTAACAGATTTATTTGGGCATAAGCTTTCGTGGGTAAAAACCTCACTTCTTCAGATGCTCAGTGAGTGCCTGAGCTTTTGAAAGTCAGACCTGTCTCCCGTTAATCAGTAATGTAGGTGCAACCATGGGGCATGTCCTGTCCATTTTTCTGACTCATCTTCATTTTCTGCTCAGTGCAGCTGCAGGACTCATTTGATTTCACTGCTGGTCCCACAATAACCCCAATTTTTAAAATTTGCATCACTGGTCTACCAACACCCTTATATGATACCACAGTATCCGAGCACCTCATAAATGTTAAAGTAAGTATCCTCACAACAGGCAGGGGAGTATTTGCATGGCCAATTTATGGATGGGGAACTGAGGCACAGAACAGTTAAATGTTTTGTCTCAGGTCACACAGGCAGTCTGCAACAGAACCAGAAACTGGCCCCTGCTCTCCCGATTCTTGTTCTAATGCCTTAACCACAAGACCACCCTTTCATTCTGTACTGACTCCCAGTGGGTTGTGGTCACTCTGTAGTTGTATCACAGAGTCACCGGGCGATGCTCTGGAACTACTCCAGATGAAGCCAGTCAGGACTCTGGGGGAGCCTCCTCTCTCTGAGCATAGTGTCTGCAGGGCAAGAAGCTTACACAGCTTCGACCTTCCTGGGTCTGACCTCGGAGCATTCAGCATCCCCTTCCACGCCATGTGCTTCCTGCAGCGAGTCCGCCCAGGCAGGGCTCCTGGGGAAGCCAGAGGGCCCTGCACCCCAGCTCCGCAGTCAGACGTGACTCTCAGCCAGTGTAAACCGGAATCATTTCCATGTTTATTAGTCGACAGGAACACAGCATAGAACAGAACTTGTTAGTGCAGAAATCAGTGACTTTCAGCCACGTCCATCTTGGGGAGTCCTGGGCCAGGCGGCCTGGAGTCCCCCTCTTCCAGTCCCCCGAAGCAGACTGCCAGGTTCCAGCGACCCGACCTCAGACACCGCTGTTGGTCCTCCTCCTTGTCTTTGTCTCGCTTCCCAGGCAAAGAGTCACCTGGTCATCCCCTGGTTGCATCCCCCTCCTGAGTCTCAGGTTACGAAGGGCACTGGTCATGGCATACATGCAGACAGCTGGAACAGCCTCACCTGCCCCAGAGGTCTCAGCCAAAGTCACACACCCCTATTCCCACCACAGAGGTATTGGTGCCACACACAGGGAAACTGAGGCACACATTATTCATGCAAAACAGTAAAACTCACATAGGCTCAACAGTGAGACTCACATACAACCTAACAAGGGAAAAGCCCCACTTCGTCACAAGCTGCATATATATACATTTATGAATATAGAGTTCTTTTAAACGTGTCAGGGGCTTCTGCGGTGGGTTGTCTGTTAACTGGGATGTCTGTTAACATCTTGGTGCCCTTCCTAAATGCTTGCTGCTTATATTGCTCTGGAGCCCCATCATGGAATTTACACTGCCCATTAGGGAAAAGGGGAGCAGCTGGCTTTGCAAGCATGGATCAGCTGAGTGATGGAAGTGTTGCACAGGGAAATTAACAGCTGTGTATGGAGCAAAAAACCTGGGAAGAAAATAAATGTGCATAGTTTGCTTTAGGGTTTGTATATCAGGGGGGGAAGTGCCCTGCGAACACTGATGGAAGAATCACCACCACTGCTTCTGATTTAAAAACAAACCATAAATCATTATGGAAGTGCTAATGAGATGCTGGTTACAGGCCAGCAGCACCCAGCTCCCCGCAGACTGTCAGCTCCAGAATGGTCTGTTAGCTTTGTTCCTCATCTGGGCCTGCTGCTTATTCCTCACGGAAAGTCACAATCCCATTTGCAAAATCACAATCATTTCTGTGTATGCCGTGTAGCTGTAGCCATGTTGGTCCCAGGATATTACCTCACACTCCCCTTATCTCTCTCTAATCATTTCCATGGCAGCCTATTGTGATGTTAGGCAGAATTATACTGATTTCGCTAGAGGCAAGAGGGGGGATGGCAAGAGGGAGGTGGTGAAAGCATAGGATTTGGAGAGATCTGACTTCCCAAGGGCCTTTGAGCAAGTCATTTAATGCTTCCGTGCCTCAGTTTCTTTATCTGTAAAATGGGGACGATGATAATACTGATCTTCCATTCTAGGGTGTTGCGAGGTTGGGCTTTGAGATTCATTCCCAGAGGGAAGTATAGTACACGCAAAGGGGATATTTAATTTAGGGTTCAGGACTCATGCATCCAATAGTTTTTGCCTCCCAGGATTCCCACACAAATGCTACCTAAAACCTGGCCTGGATTATACAGTCATGGAATGGAGTGTTGACGCCCCCACAGGAATTTACCACATTACGGAACTGCAAAGTATTATCATTTATCATATTTTTCTGCAGGAGGAGTAAACAGAAATGAGCAAAAATGAACAGTACAGAAGCAAAATCCTGTTCTCATGCCAATGTCCACAGTTAAGATTCAGGGTCAATGGCAGAGAAATATGGAAAGCATGTGATGAATTGTCCATTGCTACCAACATTTTCCGCAAGGTTGTGGAATCCCACGGTATTCTAGCTGGGCAAAGGTATCACTGAAATTATGATCAGTTGGGCTCTTTTGTCTTTCCTTTATCATTTTCTATGGCCCTAGCTATGTTGCCTTGGGCTGTGATCCTGTAGCTTTGCCACAGCTAAAGAGTGTTGGACTCAGGCAATACTTAGAAGTGGGATTTCCAGGGAAGCCCAACAAATGGTGGTGGTAATTCAGTAGGTGGCACTGCTTCCCTCACAGTCAGTACAGAGCTAATGTGCTCTGAGGGGCTGATGTGCTGCTCCTGGGGGGATGGCTTTCATATAATATAGAGTGTAAAAGCAAGGCAAGGGCCCGGCCAGTTGTGGTCATTAAAAGTCTTGTTCTGGAGCCTCAGTTGAACTAGGACCCTCCTTGGCTCACCTGTTAGGGGGACAGAGGTGATGTTATGGCAACTTTCTGCCCCCCTCCCAAACCTGAGGGGTAGCTGTGGACCACCAGAGGAACTGCACTTGAAAAGCCACAGAGCTGCTGGAACTGGCTTGAACAGGTTCCTAGGGACTGTTCTGTTGGCCAGGGCCGGCTCTAGGTTTTTTGCTGCCCCAAGCAAAAAAATTGTGGCTGCCCCCCCCCGCCCTCAACCCTCCTGCCGCCCCAGCCTTGGGTCACTGGTAACTCGCTCCCAGGGCGGGTCATTCAGCAGGAATTTTGGATGTGCACAGAACACAGACAGGATTGGTTCCCATATGGTTACAGAACTGCAGTAAAGTGGAACAATTTTCAGCTTGTGTGATTGAAGGCTATCTGGAGGCATATTATAAGACTGTCCTACATAAATGAGGAAAAGTTGAGGTGCCTTTATTATTCTTTTGTTCCACTCTTTGTTTCTATGTGGAATTTGCCAAGGCAATATCACTGTCTTCCTTTTAAACAAATAAAACTAAAACTTAATAATAATAATAATAATAATAATAAAAAAAGCAATGGCTGTTGAAAATAGCAATTCCAGTCCTAATAACCACTGGGAAGCATTTCTTGCTCAATTTATTCTACTTTTTCCTACAGCAAGTTACAGTGGATCAGTATATTTGATTTGGGAGAAATGAAGTAACAGCTGCCCAAATTGAGCTTGAGCACTCCTGAATTTTGAGGGTGTTCAAATCTGGACGGCAGGTGCTAGATTCCCTTTCTGAATATTAGCTAAATCTGGAAAAGAAAAGTCAATTTCTGCTTCCATGGCTCAGAAGTGTAAATCCTCCTACGTGCCTGGTACTGTATCTAAAGCTGCCCAGTCTAGTAGAGCCTCCCCTCCCTTACTTTTCATTTTAAATTCTAGTGGGATCCATATACCTGCCTTGCTAGGCTTCAGATAGAGAGGTGCAATGTCCATTTAGTCCACCCAATTCTTTCTTTGGGGGAGAGCCCAGGCTGGGGCGGCAGGAGGTGCGGGTGGGGGGGAAGAGCCCAAGGCTGGGGCGGCAGGGGGTGCGGGTGGGGGCCAGATATGGGGCAGCAGGGGGAGGCCAGGGCGGGGGATGGGGGGGACAGCAAAAAACCTAGAGCTGGCTCTGTTCCTACCATTCACAGCAAGCTGCAGATTTCAGTTCCATACTCCTTTCCCACACCCTTTCCTGTTGCTAGTGGCCAAGGGAATGCTGGGAAATGTAGTTCTTTCCCTGCTCCGGGGCTAGCTCTATAGGCAGGGAGTTAACCAAGGAACTACAGCTCCCAGGGCCCCCTGTTGATTCTCAGCTCCCATGCTGGATTCTTGTGCCCCTTGCAAATCTGCCGCCCCAAGCAATTGCTTGCTTTGCTGGTGCCTAGAGCCGGCCCTGTTTGGGACCATGAGCGAGTCTCTTCACCACTGGGTGCCTCGGTTTCCCCAACTATCAAATAGAGCTAATCAAAGTTTTGTTTGTTCTCCCCATTTTACAGGGTGGGAAACTGAGACACTGTTGGGACCTGTCTACACTACAGGTCTGTAGTGCATTTGTAAGCTGCTGACCCCCACATGCTGTTCAGAGCCTATGGACAACACGGCTCCTAAAGGTGTGTTTCTTCTGTGCTTATCCCCTATGTACCAGCAGGGCTGGATGGCCTTTTCTCACTGTGCTGTGGAGAGCAGGTCCTGGGTACTAAGGGTCTGAAGAAGCTCTCAAGGACTAATTTTTTTAAATAATGTTTATCAATGAATTGGGAGAAAACATACAATCACTGCTGATAAGATTGGTGGGTGACAAAATAGTGGCAGAGTGGTAATTACTGATGAGGAGAGGGCATTGATACAGAGTGATCTGGCTCATTCGGCAAGCTGGACCCATTCAAAGAAAACAAGTTTGACCAGAACCAAATGCAAGGTCCTATACCAAGCAACGAGGCCTGCCGGCCACACCTTCAGAATGGGGAAGTGTATCCAGGAAAGCAGTGACTCTGAAAAGGATTTAGGGGCCATAGTGGAGAAGCCACTCAACATGAGCTCCTAGTGTGATGCTGTGGTGAATAAGCCCAGAGTCCGGTACTATTCAATATTCTCATTAATGATTTGGAAAATGGAGTGGAGAGTATGCTTCTAAAAGCTACAGATGACACCAAGCACTTTGGAGCACAGGATTGGAATTCAAAACGCCCTTTACAAATTGGAGAATTGGTCTTCTTGAGCCAAACTCCCTGGCTGGGCCCCTCTCTATAGACTGGGCTGAAGTGAAACCTCCAACAACCACCTGGCTCCTTCCTGCCGTAGGCCGCAGCCCCTAGGTTCCATAGGGAATTTCTGAATTAACCCTCTAGAAAGCTGCCTCTGGCTCTCTAGAAGCTCTCACACAGCCCTGTCACGAGAGGTAAGGAATAAGGTCCTGCCTCCCCCAACTGCTCAGGGGAATCCTCTCAGAGAAATCAGAGCAGGGCTTTATGCATCTTTATAAACAGATCACTTTGCATGGTGTTGTCAAGAAGCTGCACGCCCCTTGGCAGCTCTTTTTAGAGCAACATTAACTCCCACAGGGATTTCTGCTCTAAATGCTCCAGACCTGAGGGAAGGATTCTGTGGAAAACAGGCCTTTCCCTTGCTCCAGTCCAGGCTCTGCTGTTCTGATGCTGCAGAGCTGATAGGGAAGGCTTGAGGGTTCCTGGTGAGCATGCTGCAACGCCACCAATCCCATTCTGCCTCAGCCCTGGGGACACGTCCTCTTTCTCCCCCCAGCACCTTCCAATGGAGGGAAGAAAGGGACATGTGAGATGGAGTCTCTCCCTGCTTACAGATGACTGGAATGTTAGTGTCACTGGTTACAACCCACTGAGATAGGGAAGAGAGGGGAAAAAAATAGTGGTGGGCAGGGTTGCACTTTACATTAGACCAGCGGTTCTCAAACTGTGGGTCAGGACCCCGAAGTGGGTCGCAATCCCATTTTAATGGGGTCACCAGGGCTGGCTTAGACTTGCTGGGGCCTGGGGCGAAAGCTGAAGCCCGAGCCCCACTGCCTGAGGCCGAAGCCCAAGCCTGAGGGCTTCAGCCCTGGGCAGTTAGGCTCAGGCTGCAGGCTCCCTGTCTGGGGCTGAAGCCCTTGAGCTTCGATTTTGGCCTCCCCACGCAGGCTTTGGTTTTCCCCCCTCACCTGGAGTAGTGGGGCTTGGGAGGGGTCAGACTTCGGTCCCCCTTCCTGGTATCTTATAGTAATTTGTTGTCAGAAGGGGGTCAGAGTGCAATGAAGTTTGAGAACCCCTGCATCAGACACATCATGACCTGTTTTACATTCTTGGTCATTGAGAACCCCAGGACCTCGAATGGACAGGGATCAATCTGCTAATGACACAGCCCAGCAGGGGAAGCGGTGGGGGGCTGGCACAGTTCACTGAATCCAAACCAGCAAGCAGGAAATGTTTCTCCTTTTACACCTGTCTGTGACTTGTGGGAAGAAATGAGGTTAGCATGGGGGACTTCCTATTGGGAGACAGACAGGGGAGGTCTCACGTAGCCAGGAGTAAATCATCCTTGGAGATTTTGAAAAATGATAGATACTTTTCTAATACAAAGTTTTGTACCCAACTAGGAGTGACTCTATTGTGGGCCTCCTTGTGGTGGATAAAGATGAACTGATCACTGGACTGGATGTTTGCGGTTGCTCTGGGGCCACTGATCATGACTTGACTGTATTCAGTAAGGACCAGTTTTGGAACAAACTGATAAATTAAACAGCAATAGGTCACCAGAACCAGATGGTATTCGCCCAAGAGTTCTGAAGAAACTCAAATGTGAAATTGCAGTACTACTAACTAACTGTGGTATATAACCTATCCTTTAAATCAGCTTCCGTACCAGATGACTGGAGGATAGCTAATATGACATCAATGTTTAAAAAAGGCTCCAGAGACGCTCCCAGCAATTACAGGCCACTAAGGCTAACTTCAGTACCAGGCAAATTGGGTGAAGTTATAGACACATAGATAAACACAATTTGTTGGAGCAGAATTATTAGACACATAGATAAACACAATTTGTTGGAGAAGAGTGAACATGGTTTTTGTAAAGGGAAATGATACCTCACAAATCTACTAGAATTCTTTGAGGGAGTTAACAACATGTGGATAAAGGTGATCCAGTGGATGTAGTGTACTTAGATTTTCAGAAAGCCTTTGACAAGGTCCCTCACTAAAGGCTCTGAAGCAAAATGGGGTAAGATGGAAGGTCCTCTCTGGGATAGGTAACTGGTTAAAAGGCAAGAAAGAAAGGGTCTGACTAAATGGTCAGTTTTCAAAAAGGAGAGAGGTAAATAGTGGTGCTTTCAGCTTGGAAAAGAGATGACTAACGGGGGATAGCATAGAGGTCTATAAAATGATGATGGGTATGGAGAAAGTAAATTAGGAAGTGTTATTTACTCCTTCTCATAACACAAGAACTAGGGGTCACCAAATGAAATGAATAGGCAGCAGGTTTAAAAACAAAGAAAAGGAAGTATTTCTTCACACAATACACAGCCAACCTGGGGAAACTCTTTGCCAGAGGATTTTGTGAAGGCCAAGACTATAACAGGGTTCAACAAAGAACTAGATAAGTTCATGGAGGATAGGTCTGTCACTGGCTATTAGCCAGGATGGGCAGGTGTTACCCCAAAATCTCTGTGTGGAATAATAAGGAGGTGACACATACAACAGGTTCGACTCCTACCCGCATCTATCATCTGGGAGAATTAGAAATCTGTGTGCCTCCCGCCCGTGTTGCATTGAAATAAAGAATAGAGAGAATATAACCTTAAACAGAAGATTTATTAAGGGATAGATACAACTGGGGGAAAATTCACTATAGGGAACACTACAATATCCACGAATAGATTCCAGTAAGGGGCATAAAGCCCAGGCCCTTAAACTGTCCCTTGGCTAAACTAATAAATGCCAAAAAATAATTACTGTCTCTCTTCTAGTTGCAGATGGAGGACACTGGCAACCGATGGTCCGTCTCAGGATCTCTGGAACATCAGAGGATTTGGCTCTCTACTGCCGAAGCAGGAGATCAACAGATCTGAGCGGATAGCACAGACTTCACTGGATCCTTTGGTGGATTACAGGAGTCAGGTAAGTATCAGAGTCCTTGACAGATGTTAGTAGCCGAAGTCTTGATCTAATGCCGCACAAAGGACCTGGACGTGGCTGCCTCGATGGTGGACAGCACCTGCATCACACTAACAGTCCCTTATACGCTCTCTGAGGCGCACATTCCTGAGGCACACTCTGACAGGCTCTCAACCGGTTCCCGCCAGTTCTCTGTCCCTCAGGTTCCATGAGGAAAACAGAGTTTTGGCGGGAAAATGCCATGAAGAAAGGGTACCATAATGGAGTTCAAACCCTTCCTATCATATGCGCCATCTTCAATTTCTAAACTCCACTTTGAATTGCAGCAACATTCATAACAGAATATGACCATGTACCAAAATCACCTTACACAGGGATCCAAAACCATGCTCTTGAAGTGTCCCTAGCCTGTGTTTGCTGGAAGCTGGGAATGGGCGACAGGGGATGGATCACTTGATGATTACCTGTTCTGTTGATTCCCTCTGGGGCACCTGGCATTGGCCACTCTGGGAGGATAGGATTCTGGGCTGTATGGACCATTGATCTGATCCAGTATGGCTGTTCTTATGACCAACAGAGGGCAGTCCCAACCAGCAATATTTATATTTGGTGCACTGAAAGGGCTAACTTTCCAAAGATGACCAAAATTATTAGTGAAAGTGTTTTGGAGAAAAACATTAAACAGAACAATGTGAATGAAAATTAGGAGCTATTGTTTAAGAAGCTTGTTAGATGGGGCATATGCCACATTGCATAATTAGCTGAGCTTGCAATAGTCTTCTGCTCAACTCACTGACATTTCTCCATCTGTAAATGTGGTAACCGTTTTAAAATCTAGATCCAATCAATTACAACATGTCAAGAAACATTCTAGGCATCAATGGTCTGATCATTGGGTTGATGGCGGTAAACAAGAGATTCCCATAGGGCTCCTGCCTTCCCTCCCTCTCCCTAGGAGCCATCCTCATCCTTTCTTTCCCTTTCTGCTCCCTCATCCTCTGCTGAGTTTTGGCATTAGTGAAGAGGAGATATTTAAAAAATTAAAGAAAAAAAATAAAAAATTATGCCAGCCAAGTTAAGAAAGGTTAGGCCAAAACTACTGACTTCCTGATACATCAATAAAATTCCTTTCAAAGAACAGGTTGCAAAGCCATGCCCACATAATATATTTACTGCAGTCTAGAAATAGATTTGCTCCCATTTGTAGTGCAGCAGGACTAATAGAAGTGCTGCACGTTGAGAATCAGGGAGTTTTCATCCCAGGTGGATATATTAGTTTCTCCCATGGGCTGTTTTTTTTATTATTATTTCTTTTGGGCTTCTGCAATTGACAATTTTTTTTCTACTATATAATTCAGCCTTCTGCATTCTTTCCTGAAAACTGGGATTCTCATGTTTTACTCTTTCTTCTCTGGTATATCACAATTTGAAGTTATTGTGTATCAAAGCAAGAGTTGGATTAATGAGACCTTATTTTACAAGCATGTTGCTTCCAGTATATTTTAGGAGGAAAAGTTAAAATAAGTGAACTTGGATTTGTGGTTGTTGTTATTAACTCCGATAACCACAGCATGGAGCTGTTCGCTTACACAACCAAGTTTGTCCTAAAGGGCTTAATTAACTTTAATGGTGCAGGATCATTTCACAAACCGCTTGAGCTTAATATAATATAGATATTTGCATTATATTTTTGATAATCTGATATTTCATTTTGATAAAATTATAACAACAACTGATTACAAATGTATGATGTTCTCTTTGGCTGAAATTCATCCCACTGCAGAGGGTGGTCTGTACACTGTCTTATGCACCATTTAAGCCCTTCAGTTAAAGTTGTTTGTAAGGCCACACTCAGGCCTTCCAACTGGGGTGAATTTCACTCTTTATGTACTATATGCTACCAATAATCAAGATATCTTCATGAATACTACAATCTTTGACCCCATGTAGGGTCAAATTCACTGCTTGGTGGATGCAGCTACAATGAGGTTGCACCTACTTATGCCAGCAGTGTATTGGACCCTTAGATTAATTTGCACTTCAATTAATTCATATTTCTGTCAATGTCTACTTTTTGGTCATTAGTCAATTTTTAACAAAGTCAAATAAGGGAGTATAGAATTATATACAATAGATAGAAAAGACTTTCAACATTATTAAAAAAAAAGTAGGAATTAAAAACCAATCTCTAGAATGTACCCACCAAACACTTCCCCTCAATTAGATACACTGACACATATTATCCTTTGTGTTTAAGGTCCATCAGCCACTTTTTAATCCACGTGACATTGTTTATATTCAAGACAGTATGAATTGATTTTGATCTTATGATAGTTTAGTAAAATGCTTTAACATAGTATAATTCTGATCCAAGGCCATGAGGATTGCAGCCAGCACTCCTAGGAGAAAACGCAGGGTAGTGGTGGTTGGTGACTCTGAGGGAGATGGAGGCTCCCGTCTGTCGGCCTGCCATGGCATCCCAGGAGGTATGCTGCCTGCTAGGGGCCCAAATCCGAGCCGTTACAGAAGGATTTTCGAGGATCAGCCGGCCCTCGGACTACTACCCCATGCTACTCATCCATGTGGGCACTAATGATTACTGCGAGGTATGACACTGAGCAGATCAGAAGTGACTACAGGGCTCTGGGAGTAAGGGTCAAAGAGTTGGGAGCACAGGTGGTGTTCTCTTTGATCCTTCCAGTCAAAGGTAGGGGCAGAGACAGATGCATCCTGGAAGTGAATGCCTGGCTGTAAGAATGGTGTTGCCAAGAGGGCTTGGGCTTCCTTGACCATGGGATGCTGTTGTGGGAAGGACTGCTAAGCAGAGATGGGGTCCACCTATCAAGGAAGGGGAAGAGCATATTTGGATACATACTAGGTAACCTAGTGAGGAGGGCTTTAAACTAGGTTTGACAGGGGCAGGTGACAAAAGCCAAAAGCATGGAGACCTGGGAGAAAGGTCAGAATCTGAGTGTAGCATGAGCCATTATAGCAGGGATAAGGGAGAGACTAGAGAGAACATAAGGATGAAATCAAATCAGTATCTTAGATGTCTGTATACTAATGTGAGAAGTATAGGGAATAGCAGGAAGAACTTGAAATCCTAGTTAATAAACGCAACTATGACATAGCTGGCAGGTGGGATAATACGCATGACTGGAAGATTGGTATAGAAGGGCACAGTTTGCTCAGAAAGGACAGGTAGAGAAAAAAGGGTGGTGTTGCCTTTCATATTAAAAATCTATACACTTGAACTGTGGTTGAGATGGAAATAGGAGACAGACTTGCTGAAAGTCTCTGGGTTAGGATAAAAGGGGAAAAAACAAGGGTGATGTCATGTTAGACATATACTACATACCACCTAACCAGGAAGAAGAGGTGGATGAGGCTTTTTTTAGACAACAAAATCATCCAAAGCACAGGACTTGGTGGTGAAGGGGGACTTCGACTACCCAGACATCTGTTGGGAAAATAACACAGAAGGTCATGGATTATCCAACAAGTTCTTGGAATATATTGGAGACACTTTTTTATTTCAGAAGGTGGAGAAAGCTACCAGGGAAAGGCTGTTCTAGATTTGATTTTGTCAAATAGGGAGGAATTGGTTGAGAATTTGAAAGTGGAAAACAGCTTAGGTGAAAGTGATCATGAAATGATAGAGTTCATGATTCTAAGGAATGGTAGGAGGAAAACAGCATGAGATAGATAATGGATTACAAGAAGGCAGACTTCAGCAAACTCAGAGTTGGTAGGTAAAATCCCATGCGAAGCAAGTCTAAGGGGAAAAATAGTTCAAGAGAGTTGGCAGTTTTTCAGAGAGACATTATTAAGGGCACAAGAGCAAACTATCCTACTGCATAGGAAAGATAGGAAGTATGGCAAGAGACCACCCTGGCCTAACCAGGAGATCTTCAATTATCTGAAACTTAAAAAAGAATCCTACAAAAAGTGGAAGCTAGGTCAAATGTCAAAGGATGAATATAAACAAATAACACAAGTACATAGGGACAAAATTAGAAAAGCCAAGGCATAAAGCGAGATTAAACTAGCTAGAGACATAAAGGGTAACAAGAACACATTCTACAAATACATTAGAAGCAAGAATTGAGACTAAGGACAAGGTAGGCCTGTTACTCAATGAGGGGGGAAAAACAATAACAGAAAATGTGGAAATGGCAGAAGTACTAAAAGACTTTTGTGTTTCATTTTTCACCAAAAAGGTTAGTAGCAATTGGACGTCTAACATAGTGAATGCCAGTGAAAATGCGGTAGGATCAGAGGCTAAAATAGGGAAAGCACAAGTTAAAAATTATGTAGACAAGTTAGAGGGCCTGATGAAATGCATCCTAGAATACTCAAGGAGCTGACTGAGGAGGTATCTGAACCACTAGCAATTATCTTTGAAAAGTCATGGAAGGTGGGAGAGATTCCAAACTGGAAAAGGGCAAATATAGTGCCAATCTATAAAAAGGGGAATAAGGATAACCAGGGGAATTACAGACTGGTCAGCTTAACTTCTGTACCGGGAAAGATGATGGAGCAAATAATTAAGCAATCAATTTGCAAACACCTTGAAGATAATAAGGTGATAAGTAACAGTCAGCATGGATTTGTCAAGAACAAATCATGTCAAACCAAGCTAATAGCTTTCTTTGACAGGGTAACAAGGCTTGTGGATGGGGGGAGGGGAGCAGTAGATGTGGTATATCTTGATTTTACTAAGGCTTTTGATACTGTCTTGCATGACCTTCTCATAAACAAGCTAGGGAAATACAATTTAGATGGTGCTACTATAAGGTGAATTCATAATTGGTAGGAAAACCGCTTCCAGAGAGAGTTATCAGTGGTTTGCAGTCAAGCTGGAAGGGCATATCTAGTGGGGTCCCACAGGGATCAGTTCTGGGTTCGGTTCTGTTCAATATCTTCATCAATGATTTAGATAATGGCATAGAGAGTACACTTATAAAGTTTGCAGATGATACCAAGCTGGGAGGAGTTGCAAGTGCTTTGGAGGATAGGATTAAAATTCAAAATGATCTGGACAAACAGGAGAAATGGTCTGAAGGAAATAGGATGAAATTCTAGGAGGACAAATGCAAAGTACCCCACTTAGGAAGAAACAATCAGTTTCACACATACAAAATGGGAAATGACTACCTAGGAAGGAATACTGCAGAAAGGGATCTGGGGTCATAGTGGATAACAAGCTCAATATGAGTCAGTGTAACACTGTTGCAAAAAACCCAAACATTCTGGGATGTATTAGCAGGAGTGTTGTCAGCAAGACACCAGAAGCAATTCTTCCACTCTACTCCATGCTGATTAGGGCTCAACTGGAGTATTGTGTCCAGTTCTGGGTGCCACATTACAGGAAAGATGTGGCCAAATTGGAGAAAGTCCAGAGAAGAGCAACAAAAATGATTAAAGGTCTAGAAAACATGATCTGTGGGAGAAGATTGAAAAAGTTGGGTTTGTTTAGTCTGGAGAAGAAAAGACTGAGAGGGGACTTGATAACAGTTTTCAAGTACATAAAAGGTTGTTACAAGAAGGAGGGAGAAAAATTGTTCTCCTTAACCTCTGAGGATGGCACAAGAAGCAATGGGCTTAAATTGTAGCAAGGACAGTTTAGATTGAACATTAGGAAAAACTTCCTGTCAGGGTGGTTAAGCACTTGAATAAATTGCCTAGGGAGGTTGTGGAATCTCCATCACTGGAGATTTTTAAGAGCTGGTTAGACAAACACCTGTCCGGAATGGTCTAGACAATACTTAGTCCTGCCATGAGTGCAGGGGACTGGACTGGACTAGATGATCTCTCGAAGTCCCTTCCAGTCATATGATTCTATGATTTTTCTTTTAAAGATGCATGGCCTAATTCTCATTTACACTAGCACTACTTTACCCTTAACTGTGAGAGATGGCTTTATAGAGAAGGTAAATGTAATTTATGCTCAGTTAAAAGTAATTTTACACTGCCAGAGTGGTATACCGTGGTGTAAATGAGAATACATTTTTAAAAGAAGTTCAGTATTACATTCATGTTTGCAGAAGAGGGGGCTAACGGAGTTGGCTGTCCAAGATCCATTGGCTTTTAGTGGGAGTTGGGTGCCTAACACTGTTAGGCGCCTTTGAAAATCCTAATCTCAATCATTATTAATTTAATGCCCATTTATTTCTGAGATGCAGTCTTTTTTCTTCTGACACATGTGGTGCTCCACTCCCCTATGAGAATGTGGGAAAAGGTCTATTCAGTCTCAGAGCAATGCTCATTACCAGGCTACTGGGGATACATAGGGTTCCTTTGGCAATTGTAGATATCTGAATACTTCTAATGAAGGAATGGGCTTGCTCTTTTTACATTGGATTGACAGGCATTGCTGAAGTTATGCCTTATGCAAAGAAGCACGAACTTTGGAATTGAGGACAAAGATGCCTGAGTATTCATCTGTATGAACACAGGAAAGCCCTGATGGCATAAGGAGAACAGCTGAGTGCAGGAAAGGTGTTCCTTTTGGCTATGATTGTGTGAAAACTTACAAACATGCTTACCTTTACACACATGAGTAGTCCCGATTGTTGCTGTTTAGATTGCTAAACTGCTGCAAATAAAAGCAATGCAGTACAATATTTCATACAATAAACTAGCATAATGTTTTCTTTGATCTATGAAGACACCTTTATTGAGGTATTTGTATGTGTAAGCTGCTAGGCTCAGAGCAGCCCAATGGAACCAGAACTAATGCATGGCCAAATTAATGAACAATGGATGACAACAATTAAATTCAAGCATCTATCACAAGTGCTAAAGGTAGAATGCACAGCTGTGGACTAAAGTACTGGAAGTGAAGGAATAGTTTGCAGTGTCTATTTGCCATGTTGTTCACGATCTCTTTTTTAGGTAGGCATCTGAAAACATACTGTGACCATGCTGCTCCACTGATGTTTGCTATTGTCCACATTTGTGTGAGTGTTCTGATGGAATCTTTCCTGGGGTGCACAGTACATATGTAAACATTTGTGCCAAGTAATTACCCCAATAGCATTATTTAAAAATATTTTCTTTAAATTTTATAGTTTTCCATCTAGTTTCACATAAAATCATGTAACCAAATCTGTTTGGGTTGGCTTGTTATTTATGAGTGATTGACTGCCTGTGTTATTAATAAAATAAATGATTATTATTGTCCCAAAATTATAGAAAGGAATCATGCCACCAATCAACTATAGTACTTATGCACATGCTTTAAGCATGTGAGTAATCGCATTGACTACCGAAGTAAAATTAAGCAAGTACTTTTGCATGTTTCGCAGGATAGGGCCCATGTGCTAGAACCATAGAAAAGTGGTGTACTGAGTCAATCTCTCCAAAGATTACTGAGAAAGGATCACACATTGTACTCCCTATATTTTCTCTAAACCTCTTTGGCTGCCTTTAATGTATTCTGTCTTTTTCCTGAAAGTCTTGATTGAATCTATAGACTTGTTTAGATGCCTTCCCCCAGTAAGCTGCAGGCTGCTTTGCACTACTCCAGTGAAGTAAAGTGGCTGTAAACTCATTTTAAAAGGGCTGGTTAAGCCATGAATAGAGCTGCTTTGTGTTGCTAGAGTGGAGCAACATAGCCAAAGTAGACGGGTGAATCTCTCCCTGGATGTTTACAGCATGTGTTTTGTTTTTCTTTAACCTCGGAGCTTTGATCAGTCCCTTGTGAAACCACATTTCTACTGATTATTCCTTATTTTTTTTCCTTCTCAGAGATGTAGCCTGTTGTGCCTCAATTAAGAAGGCACATCATAGCTTTGAAAATCTCTATTCTTAGGTACAAATAAAATTGCAGTACCTAGAGATAGCTTCAGGTTTGTTAGCGGCATTGATTTTTTAACTTACCCACTTGTCATCCCAAAGCATTCATGTACAGAGGAAATAATAAAGTAAACACAGTGAAAAAACAGGACTATATAAGTTCTTGGACCCTGAAACCATAAGCTCACTCAGTAAATGCTGTGACAAAGCTCCGACCTTGTCTCAGTGGGTCTCATGCTTTCAGGCAGATTACATTAGCCTCAGAGTCTCACTGTGACCCTCCATGTAGCCCTTCTCTCTCTAGAGTCAAAGGTCACAGCCTACTGAGCCATTTTTATCATAAGCCAGCAAGGGAGGTGGGAAGAAGCAACCCTTCCTTGCACAGTGTCTGTTGTCTCACAGCCTCTGTGATTAATCATGGAGGGGATGGCAGAGGGAGCCTGGGCCCACCCTCTACTCCAGGCTCCAGCCCAGGGACCCTAATAGTAGCAGCTATTGGTAGCTGACTTTTTGAAATAGGATGAGTACAATTCCCTGGGCCACTTCCCCACAGCAGCCCCCACTTCCTCAACATCTACTTCACCCTTAGCTCAGGGCCTCCTTCCTTGTGCCTGATAGGATTTGTCCTGGCCAGTTTCTCCAGCAGTGTGGCTTCCTCCTACAGCTCCTGACATGTGCCTCTAACTGACTAACTGGGAGGCTTTTAACTAGTTCCAGACAGCCTTTGATTGGCTTCAGGTGTGTCCCAATCAACCTAGCTGTCTCCACTGCTTTCTAGAAGGATCTTAATTGGCCCCAGGTGTTTTGATTAACTTGGAGTAACTGCCATTTGGTTACCATGGTAACAGGGATTTGTTTAGCCTGAGGCTAACTCTGCCACGGCAGAGCTTTAACGTGCCTTGTGTGGTCGTGGCTCTGAAAAAACTGCCTCCACAAGGGGCATAGCTACCAGCGTTGCAGTGCTGTAAATTGCCAGTGTAGACAAGCCCTTAGTTGCTGTTTGGCCCTCTTTACCCTGTTCCTCCAAGCCCACAACCTATCCACAATGTCTTTTCTGAATCCTGAGGGGCCTCTAAAGTGTGCAAAGTGGAGCCTTGCTCCCACATATCTTAGTTGCTTCTCAGTTGGGGAAGGTGGCTGCCCTGCAGAGCTCACGAACTCTGCCAGAACAAAGGCACTGTTCCAGCTGGCTTTAGGAACTCCACAAGACACACACTTCCACAATTTAAGCTTATGGCCTACCTAGGAAATCTTTCCATAATATCTTATTATTGAGTGTAATTTGGACTATATTAGAGGTACCACAGGTTTAAAATTCCTTAAATTGGTCTCCTTAGATGTGACCAGAGATTTTGCCTCAGTTGCCCGAAATCAGGATGGATTAAAATCAGTGATTTTTTAAATCGGATTTTTAACGGAAAAAACCTATCTAAAGATAGTTCTAATTAAGATACATTATAGCTCAAAGATATCTCATCATGGAATATGGGTTATAAATGCTAATTCTATAGTATGAGACAATATATTCATGTAATGTTTAAGAAAAGTTTTGTAAATGAGTTCCAATGATTCATGGATTAGGAACCCAGTTTTATGGGGTTCCAGGGGCTTCTGCATAAATTATTTAGGTTAATCTTTCTGTTGAATTGGAGATAGTCCACCTCTTCAAAAATATCTGCTTCAATTATCTTTGGTAAGTGAAATAACCAAACAATCATTCATTTTCTGATATAGCTGTAAAACTAATCTGAAAAGTTTTCAAAATAAATGACTGTTTAAAAATATATAGTGTGTACCTTCTAAAAATGAAACCTACATCTATCTCTGAGTTGTGAAGAATATGTATTAAGGTTATAATAACCAACAAGAATGCACTTTTATGTAGACATCCATGATTAAATCGAGTCTTCCTGACTAGTGATTTAAATCAAATCCACTCTGCCCGAAATGCCTTACAACACTTTAAATTGGAGATTTGCAGGGGGGGGGGGGAACCAACCCTCGAGAAAGGGTTTAAATTTCAGAAAAATTACAATTGGTTTAATGAGACATAAAATGAGTGGTGATGGTATCAGGACCCTTTGAAATGCTTAGACTAATAATTAGTTTGAGGAATAAATCTTTAATTAAATAAAAATTAAGAATAGTTTAAATTAGAAAATCTAGTAATGGCGGCTATAGGGTGATGTAATATAGTGGGAGATTCCATTTCTAGGGCACATAGGGGTCTACTGCATATGATGTAATAACTTCACTTCCTATGACGCAATGGTAAATTCCACTTCCTGTGGGGAATGACTCAGCAAAATCCCACAGAGCTACATTGTAGCCCATAGGAATACATGGGACTTTCAAACAGGAAGTAGCTAGGGTTCATCCAAAGGTCAGCTGAAAAACTCCATAGGAATACATTGAGCCCACAAAAGTCTTGGGAGGAGGAGCAGCCACTAGTACACGTGACTAATTAGCATATAATTAACATACGCTGATATCTGAAAGCTGATTGGCTGAGTTTGGCACATGACATAAATTAGCATATGTAAATCCCTGAAAGCTGATTGGCTGAAGTATGATAATACATTATAGCTAAGGAACTGCAAATCATATATAAAGGTGACAGCCAGCAGGCTAAAACCTTGTAGGGGACAGGGACCTGAAGGAGAGCAGAACGCTGCAGGACACCTAGAAGAAAGAACACACTCACAGAACTACGGCAACCACACCAGTGGAACCCTGCTGGGTAAGAAAGCTAACTATTGCCTTACAGCAGCAGAGTAGCTAGCTATCCACGATCACAGCATCAACACCACTCACTAGCCGCAAACAACAGTCACTACTGCAGCAGCACCACAAGCCGTAGCAACGGCTTCTGTAAGTAGCTAACGGCCTTTCCATCCTATCCACGCCGCACAGTAGCACTGCAACCCACGCTCGCTAGCACCCAAGGGTGAAAATAATATTAAATTCTTACCTATACCGGGACCAGCTCCGGCCCCCTTGAAGGGGCTGGGCCTGGGGCAGAAGGGGCAGGGCTGGGAGTCAGCCTCCCCTAGCCAGCCCATCTGTGTTGCCTGGCCCCCGCCACTCGGGGCTCCAGCAGTGATTTAAAAGGGCCTGGGGCTCCGACCGCTGCCATGGTAGTGGCAGCGGCGGCTGGGAGACGAGGGCCCTTTTAAAATGCTGGCCCCGGGGCAGCTGCCCCTTTTGCCCCCCTGTTAGGGTGACCAGATAGCAAGTGTAAAAAATCTGGACAGGGTGGGGGGTAATAGGTGCCTATATAAGAAAAAGACCCCAAAATCAGGACTGTCCCTATAAAATCGGGACATCTGGTCACACTACCCCCTGTTGGCAAGATTTTAAGGCCAGATGGACCATGGGATAATGGAATCTGACCTCCCTGGATAAGAAAGACCATGAAATTTCATCCCCTCCACTGAGCCCAATAACTTGTGTTTGAGTAAAGTATATCTTCCAGAAAAGCATCTAGTCTTGTCTTAAAGCATCAAAAAATGAAGAATCTACTACTTCCCTTGGTAATTTGTTCCTGTGGTTAATCTCCCTCACTGCTAAAAAATTGTGCCTAATTTCTAATTTGAATTTGTCTGGCTTCAGCTTTCAGCCGTTGGTTCTTATTACACATATCTCTACTAAAGAACCCTTTATTAGCTGATATTTTCTCTCTGTGAAAGTACTTATACCAGCAATCAAGTAATCCATCAGCCTTCAGTTTGATAAATAGATTGAGCTCTTTAAGTCTCTAATCATATGGCATTTTCTTCAGGCCTCAAATTATTTTTGTTGTTTTATTTTTGTATTTTTGTTGTTCTTAGCAGCATCCTCTCCAATTTTTCAACATCCTTTTGAAAATACAGTCATAGAATCATAGAATATCAGTGTTGGAAGGGACCTCAGGAGGTCATCTAGTTCAACCCCCTGCTCAAAGCAGGACCAATCTAAATCATCTAACTAAATCATCCAAGCCAGGGCTTGTCAAGCCTGACCTTAAAAACCTATAAGGAAGGCGATTCCACCACCTCCAGCAAATAGGAACAATAGAACTGTAAAAAAAGTTTTCATTTTTGGCTGAATAATTTAAATTCAGGAATACTGGCACAGTGCCTCATGGGAAGTGTAGTTCATTTACCTCCTTTCTCCTCTGTGGACCAGGTTCCCCAGTCTCAGTACATGTCCCATGATGCACCATGGGCTTGATGCAGTATGGTGGCTCAGCAAGAGACCATGGTGCATTATGGGGAGATGTAGTCTGGCCAGGGAGCCTTGTCCATAGGGAAGAATTGGGACATGAGGCACTTGAACAACAATTTCTATGAGGCACCATGGTGACATTTCCATATAGACATATTTGGTTTTAATTCAAAAGATTTTGGCCAAACTGTTTTGTTTTTTAGCCAAAAATGTTTGGTTTTCAATTTTTTTACCAAAAAGTCAAAATTTTCTGTAGGAAATTTCAACAAAAAATATTGTTGATTGTTTGCTTTTTTGACATTTTCTGTAGGGGAAAAAAGCATTTTCCAACCAGCTCTATGAACAATGAAAAGTGGAAATTCTCCTTCATTCTTCAGGGCATCAAACACCTTTCTTGTGATATCCTTTTCCCTTCTCCTGAAGAGGCACTAAGGAAACTGCCTTGTTTTCTTTGTCCATGAAACATTTGCCTCAGACCACATTCATTATGCTAAATGATTATTTGTCTACTCTTGGGGGAATTCTGCACCAAAAAAAATCAAAAATTCTGCAATAAAAATATCAAAAATTCTGCACCAAAAATCGGCATATTTTAATTATCAAAAATAATGCAATATAATCATACCATTTTCACTTATTTTGGTAATTTATTTAAACTACCACACAGAAAAAAAAATCACAATAACTGTTTAGCATTATCTAAACACATGAAACTTGGTAACCAATACCCTGCATTCCAGTTATAATCCTGGATTTTCATTTAAATTACATTACTTTTATTTTGGTGTTTGGTGTTCTGTAAAGTAGAATGTTGCTTTAAATTGCTCAGACTTTCACACATGAAAAGTTTTGCTAATAATTGTCCTGGATTTTTTTTAATAGATAAGTAAAATAGATCCTGAGCTGTAACCTAACCCATTGTGCATTTCTGGCACAGGAAAAAAAGTGAGAAAGCCCATAGACCTTCCTAGCTGAGATTCCAATACTGTCATTTACAATAAGGCTTCTTTACACCACTCTGGCAAGGTAAAGGAGCGGGGGGAGCCAAGAAATGTGCGGAAGATACATGGGCGCAGAATTCCCTCAGGAGTATTTGTCTTTTCTTTCTGTCTGAAGATCCCCTTTCAGTACTTGCCTCTTCAGGGCCGGCCCACAACATTTTGATACCTGAGGCGGGGAGCTCAACTGATGCCTCCATGCTCCCTCGCTTGGGCCAAAACTTTGAAAGGTCTCAATTCTGCCTTCTTCCTGTTCTACTCCTCTCATGGTACTGCTCTGCTACCTACCCCAATAAAGGAGAACAAACAACTTAAAATGCCTTGTTCAAAAATTTTAAGTAACACTTAACTTTCAAACTCCTGAACAGCAAATGTAACTTTTCTTGTCTGCAGAGTAAATACTGGCACTTTTATCTGTTTGAATAATCAAAGTGGTGCTTTACGTGCCTTCTTGGTTGCAAAGATCTGAATTGCTTCCTGAAGGTCCACAGTCTGGGCCAGCTCATGCTCTATTGAGATGGTTGCAAGGCCGACCAGCCTCTCCTGTGTCATTGTGGAGCGTATATGTGTTTTCATTAACTTCAGCTTGGAGAAGCTGCGGTCTCCACTGGCAACTGTTACAGGAAGTGTTAGAAGTATGCGCAGAGCAACAAAAGCCTTTGGAAAGAGGATGGTCATCTTATTTGTGCACATGTATTCCAGAACCGCCTTTGGAGTTGATCCTGCTGAAATGTATCTTGAAAGGGCTTTCAGTTCATCACTTAAATCACTCGCATCAATATCACGCATGTCATCATGTGTCAACACTGTCTCTAGTGCCCTGCATTGCTGGTGTAGGTCTTCTTTAGGTATAGTGAGCAGTTTTGGAATATCATACAACATCCAAAATATATTGCTGTGTTCCTTGAGCTGCATCAGGGTATGGTTGCAGTATGGGCACCCAAATGGTGTAGGGTTCAATCTGTTGTGGTCAAAGACACCCACGCAGTGATTTTAGTTCAAAGACTCAAGCCTGAGGCCAGTTTATTGACATACATACCAGTGCACTGGGGTGCAGTCCGAAGACTGACACCCCAAGGACCGCTCGCAGGCGGGTTTTTATTTCATTAAACCACAAGCAAAGTACAAACAATACGTCATGAGTTAAGAAATTGGGGTTGTGGGTCAGCCCCCCCCCCTTCTCCACCCTCCTCATTATTTCCCAAGAGTTGGGTGTTTATTTGGGTAGAGGGGCGTTTGATGGTTTTCCCCAGGGGTGGTACTTGGCACCAGTTTGAGTACATTTCTCGGCAAGGCACATGCTATTTTCTGGGGGTTTTCGGTGAAGGGTTAAGGGGGGTTACCATGGGATGCCTAAAGACGATCTATGATTGGATAATATTGCAGATAGCTGCAACTGCAAGAGTGATTAGCTCTTTGCAAAAGCAATTTCTTAATGTATTTCATAAACTTGCGGTTATTATATTGCTAAAGCAGTTTGCATTGTTCCTTCCCCCTCCCTCCTCTGGCCATTACCCTTGACTGAGTTTGGCAGAAAACGGTGTTGTTCAGTCTTGCTCAGGCTTAGGCCTGTACTACTTTGTGTAAGGGCAGTCAGCATAACAGCCTTTGTTGGAGGGTTTATTTTGGGGCCTTCAGATTCACAGCTCTGGCTATTAAAAAAAAGGCCCCCCTGTTCTATTTCCCCACAAACCAAAGCCCCATAGTTCCAAATGTTGGTATATTACTTATGTCACCCACTCATCTACACACATGTTCTGCCAGTGTGGGAAAGTAAATATCACGTGCCCCAAACAATTTCCAACATCCCTTTTAAATTTAAAATTTTCAGTGCATTGGTTAGCTGTTATTCCAAGTATTATTAATATTTCTAACTATATTGTGTTTAATTTTTCATGGATTACACCCAATGTTTTTCTCCCATTGGCACACACCCGGGAGCAATTTACCATGTTCCAGACAGATGCCTCCTCCTTTACAATGTTGCAGCACACATTCAACCTAAAAAAAGCTGCCTTTGCCACAGCCATTGGATGGGGCATCTATGTCAACAAGGAAATGTATTATGCTATGTTACTAATAAAGCCAAAAGCCACTACTGGCTTGTATATGCAATTGTTGCTGCCCTAATAATTTTGTTTTTGCTATATTGCTGTTTGTGTAGGAGGCCAACGGTAACTCTAGCCACAGGGTTAGAGGGAGGGTGAAAACCTAAGTGGTGACCCCTTACAATGGGGTGTTAATTCGGGATCAAGGGGGGGACTGTCACAATAAAATGCCCCCCTCCCATGGGGTCCCTTGGGTAAGCACCAGTGTTGTGTATTGCTAATGCCTTTATACGCATTGAAAAGTATTTTGGAAAGGGTTAAAGGTGTAAGTGTGAAGTGAAAGATTCCTTTGCAGGTTACAAATGGCTAAAGGGGAAGAAAAAAAAAAAGGGTTAACTCAAAAATCCAGCTAGGCCCAAAGATAAAAAACAAAACTGCAACCCAAGGCCAGCGCACATAAACAAGCTCTCTGCTGCCAAACAACCAGAAGCCTGTGTCTCAACCCTGGCCAGCCGTGAAAAAGAAAAACCGAGCCAGACAGAACTGAAGGGGTGCAAAACTTGTAAAACTGCAAAGGTCAGTAAGTTAAAAAACAACAGTCTGGCAACCCTAAGACTGGTGTGTTTTGGGAAAACTAAGAAAGCTGCAAAAGGCCAACTGGTACCAAAAGCACGGGGAACAAGGGTCCCTAAACAAAAACACTCCCGAAAAAACCCAGGGCTTAAAACCCTCCCAAAAGCTAAAGCAAGTCAAAAATTTACAGCAAACCCTAAACAACCTGTGCACAAGGCAGAACTCTCATCTACTCTTCCCCATCTTCTTCTTATGTTACACCCAGGCTTGGCCTGCCTTGGGTTGTGCATGTGTAAGTATAAAAGTGGGTTAGGGCTCGGGCAATAATGCTTTCTTCCTCCCTCTGAGTAACATGGGGCACACCCAGCACTCACCGCTGTTATTTGGTTTATAAAGCTTTAAACTTAGTGTGCTCCTTCATCTCCTCCCCTAAAAATCCTGCGGCCTCAGCCTATCGCCTAAATCCCCAGGCAAATTGGTAACATAAATCTGTCACAACATCCCAAATATACTGCTGTGTTCCTTGAGATGCATGAAACATTCTTCAACTGACTGTATTGCACAATCTAGCACCTGGTTAAAGAATTCAACTTTGAATTGTTGTTTGGGGTCTCTTATGGGATTATCCCGTGCCTCGTAATCAAAATGTCGTCTTCTTCGGTGACTCCTGTATTCTTGAATGGGTGGGAAAATAGCTTCAGTGTGAAGTTCCTCTGCCAACTTCTGTGCACTCTTCAGAACATTTTGAAATCCCTCATCTGACCAGTAAGACTGTAGGTATGGCTTTGCTTTGTCCAGTTGTTCCATTGCTCCAGCTATATCAAGGTCGACACCTTGGAGTCTCTTGCTTACAACATTTATTTCAAACTGTATGTCATGTCACAACACTAAGCCACACAGAAATTTGAAGTTATGTATGTTTCTGGTGATTCCATTTCCCTTTGCCACTGTTCTCCCACGAACAGTTCCTGTCATAGCATTATCCTCCATAATGGCAACTATGGCATCATCTATCTTCCCAATATGGTGTTTGATAGGCTTTATCGTTTCCACTTGACTTTCCCATCGTGTGGAACTCAGTGATTTCAGTGTCAGAGAGGCTGTTCCCAGATGTTGCTTCAAAATTTGCCATTGATGAGTTGATGCAGAGAAAAATACATAGATGCTTTGAATTACATTAAAAAATTCAGCAGCCTCACTAGAAGCTGATGCTGCATCACTGACCGCCAAGTTCAATGAATGAGAACTGCATGGGACAAAAAAAGCTTGAGGGTTTAACTCTCGGATCTGTGGCTGTACTCCTCTGTTCTTTCCTCTTATGTTGGCACCATTATCGTAGCCCTGATCTCTCATGTCACCTATCGCAATTCCCTATTCATATCGTCCAGCTTTTTAAGAAGCACATTTGTCATACCAGCTCCTGTAGTATCATCAATGTCAATAAATTCTAGAAAATGCTCTCTGATAGTCACCATTGCAGGGACATTTTCACTAGGTTCTGTTGTTGTTACAAAACGCACCATTAAAGTCATTTGTTCCGTATGGCTGATGTCAGGTGAGCAGTCCAGAATAACAGAGTATTATCTTGCTGACTTCAGATCTGCCACAATCTTCTGTTTTACTTTTGTTGCCAGTAATTGTGTGAACTCATTTTTATTGTTTTTCCAAGGTAGGTGTGTGTGCGCATTTCTTGGGTGGTGACTCTTAGATGCTCCTGGAGTACAGCATCAAACTCAGCCATCAGCTCCACAATTTTAAGGAACTTTCCATTGTTTGGCACATTCAGCTGATCTCAAGTGCCACGCAGTGCTAGGTTTTGGGTAGGATGCATTCTCACAATGGGTGGTGACTCTTCTTAGATGGTCCTGGAGTACAGCATCAAACTCAGCCATCAGCTCCACAATTTTAAGGCCTTTAACCTTAGTCTCATCTCAAGCTCTTTCCACCTATGGAATGCTCTCTGGTGATTTGCTGCCTTCTCATGGCATGCCAGATTTCTAGCCAGATTTTTCCAGTCCTTTGTTCCCGTAGAACCCAATGTGGCTGGAACATTAGACTGGAAGAGTTTGCAACAAAAACAGTATGCAGCATTCTGGGTTTTTGAGTACATAAGCCATGGCCTCTCCACTTTGTCACCATTTGGGATTTCATGCCGGTAATGTGTTGGATAGAAACTTCTATTTTCATTGTCTTTGGGGAACATGAAGTTTTTCACTTGCTGTGGCCCATACAGTATAAGGAAGTCCCTCAGGTTGCTGCTCAAGTGGGTCCACAGTCCTGGATCATCTAGACTTAAGGAACTAAACTCAGCAGTAGCTGTTTCATGCGCCTCCACCACACTCTTCTCTGATCTACACTTTTCTTCAGGAATGTGCATGGTTACATCCATTTGAGATGGAGATATGGATGCTGCAGTAGCTGCCAGGTCACCTGCACTCTAACTGGAAGATCAGGCATCTCCTAACCACTCACATCCTCACTGGGGCCGGAAGGCTCACCGTGAACATTTGTGTCTATGTATCTCAGGGAGCTCCTTCCTGCTTAGATAGAAAAGCTTCCTTTGCTTTCTTTCTTTTTCTGAATGCTGCCCCAGAGGGGCATTGTCTTCTTTCACTCATGACTGCAGTTTTGTGCCAGATATAGTGGCTCTCAAAACTCTATTGAAGGGGACAAATAAGCAGGCTGGTAGCAGGGCCTGAGTTAGGGAAGATATCGGCGTCTTAAGGGTCTAACGGGCTCCTACTACTTCAGTTGACTGCCTGTTCTCCTCAAGTGGGTTCAGGGAAGCTGCAGGAAACAGGAAGCTCCCTGAGAAGCTGGTGTTAATCAGTCCAGGCTCCTGGGGGTGCTAGAGAGGTACATAAGAGGCTCCTCCTCCTCTCTCTCCCTGCAGCTCCTGCAGCTTTCTGTTATTCCCTCTCACCTTTTCTCCTGCCTGCCTGTTATGTCTCTTGTGACCTCCTTCCTCCAGCACAGCACTCCACCATCTCTGTGCAGCTAGAGCAGAGAGAAAACATATGCACCAGCAGCAGACACAATTTTCTACACTCTGGGTCCTAGTGGCGTCCACCCACAGTCTGGCACCTGAGGCGGCCACCTCATTTCGCCTCATGGTAAGGCCAGCCCTGTGCCTCTTGCTACTGGTTAGGGTTATTGATCTTCATGCAGCTTTTTTTTGGTCTAGTCCTCTTCCTTCCTGTCCAAGGCAAAATACTTGTTGCAAGTAACAAAGTTAAGGAGCTCCATCCATCCATGTCATTCAATTCCTACAGTTTTTAGTCTTTCTCAATGCCAAATCATTCCACCTACCTTCATTTTCACCTTCCCCAGGGCCAGCAGGTACCATGGGCTGGGGGAGGCGGTGCCTCCGCAAACAGCCTGGCATGGTCCCTCCCATGCTACACCCCCAGGTTCTCCCCTTCCCACCCGCACTGTGTGGGGCAGTGTGCAACTCCAGTCCCCCTATACGGTAGCCGTGGCTCAGGCTGGGGCCGCATTGCCTGCCCTCCGTGAGTGGGGAGGCTGCGGCTGCACGCTGCTCACCCTCCTGGCACTGTGGAGCTGGGGGGGCTAGCCTGGGACAGGGGCCTGTGGCTGCAGGGGGCTGGGCAGCTCTGGGCTCCGGCAGACGGGTGGCTGTGCAGAAGGGGTGAGGCTGGGGGCTAGCCTCCCCTAGTCTGTAGTTCATGCACTGTCCACTACCTTCCCCTTGTCCAGTGTCTCTATCCTTCTTGTCCCTTCTGCTGATTATTGCCTTTGGTCTTTCATCTGATTTGGTATTGTCTTTTTTGAAAGGCCATAGCTACGTAGTTTGTGCTAAATACAGGAATTCATTGTAGAGGTCACATTAGCAGAGATCCTGTTTTTGGCGGGGAGGGGAATTGCCTTCCTCTGCAGCATGGGTCATGGGTGACTTGCTGGTTTGGACTAGAATAAATAAATGGTGCATTTTCTGTAACTTGAAGTCTTTAAATCATGATTTCAGGACTTCTGTAAGTCAGTCAGAGGTTATGGGTCTATTACAGGTGTGTGGGGGTGAGGTTCTATGGCCTGCGATGTGCAGGAGGTCAGACTATATGAACATGATGGTCCCTTCTGGTCTTAAAGTCTATGAGGGCTGTCAACATGGCATGTTTCAGAAGCACTAAATTAAACAAAAGTTTTAAAAATTCCAGGTCTGATCATAATAAAAAGTGAAGTAAAATTTTACACTACATTAGTTTAATGTCCTCTTTACCTCAGAAGTAATTAGTGCTACATCATCTTTGTGTTCAAATTACAGACACGATGCTGGACTCATGAAAGAGAAGAAGTAATTGCCAACTCAGACGCTATATTACACACACACACACACACAGTCTTATTCATGACAGAATATTCAAATTTTGGACATCAGCTCTTAAATTACATGAGAAAGAGAACATAAATTAATAATACATATTGAATCCATTTATCATTTACTGAAATGGGCTAATTATCATGAAGGCTGCCAATAACTTGTATTGTTCCATTTGCTTACAGGGAAAAAAAAATCACATTTTAGAGAGTATGTAAAGAGAAAAGAAATCAAATTGTTCACACACGCCCAAAGGAAAATCTTTGTCTCACTCTGAAGTGCTCAGATGGTAGTATTAATTTTTTTCTTATTAATTTAGTACTTCTGAGAAGTGTCAGATTAACAGCACTAGGGAATGAAGGTCTCTCTGTTTATCCACAGAATAGGACCAACTTGATGAGGAATAGAGGTGAAAGCTTCCCTACACCGCTGTACTAATGTGCCTCAACTCTGATGAGGAGGGACTACGTCTGAGGCTCAGGTAGTTTACAGGCTAGAGTCTGGGTGAAATTTTTTGGCAGAAACTTTTTTTCAGCGAAAAATGAAGAATTTTGTGAATTCATGTTGGTTTTGCTAAATTGTGTTGAACCTCTCTCTCCTCTCAATTTTTTTTTAAAAAGAACACACACAAAAATTTGGTTGAAAATTATTTTTTATTTCAACGTTTCCTCCAAATTTATTATAAAAAATATAAAACTTTAAATTTAAACCTTTTCATTTGACAAAAACTTAATTTTTTGCCTTTTCAATTTGATGAAAATGTCAAAAAATAAAAATCATTTTTGCGTGACTTGAAAAGAAGGTGTTGTGTGGGGAGGTGGTTTTCCCCCCAGAATTGCCAGCAAACCAAAAAATCTTTATTTGTATAAATCTCCAACAGGTCCATTTAAACATCTCTCAGCCAACTGGGTTGCGAACAAGGCAAACAGTTACTGCCAACTGTCTTAGTATTTTTTGTCACAGGGACAGCTGTCCCTCTAGGTTCCAAACAGAGATCACCACCATCACTTAACATTTATATAAAATAGTGTTGCATCCTTACCTGGAATACTGTAATTAATTTTCAGTCATCGTATCTGGAAAAAAATAGCAGAAATAGAAGAGGTTCAGGGATGGGCCATACATTTTTTAAGAGGCCTTTTTATGGGGAGAAACTGAAATGTTTAATTTAGAGAGAAGATGTGTTAGAGGGGATATGAATTGATATGATAAAGGCAGCAGCAATTGAAATAACTCATTTTGGAGAGCAATGTGCAGAATATCTAGAGGTCCTTTATTCAATTCTGGATTTCAGCAAGGCTTTCTTCTAGGATGCACTCAGATACTTTGGTGATGGCAGTATACGAACATAGAAAAGTAAATGAACAGATAGAAGGTAAAATTGAGTACTCTTATTTACTCTCATGTAAATAAGTAAAGAAAATGGCAGATGCAAATAAATTGATAGGCAACACAAAACTAGTAAATAAACTAAACTATAAAAACTAAGAGGATTTTTTAAAAACATGATGCACAGAGCTTACTAGCAATTTTAAAAGAGTATTAGACATTTATGTGCATAATAAGAACATCCACAGTTACACTAGACACTTATGAAATGCCAGACACTAACTGATGTAAGTTAAAAAAAACAACAACACGTAACCATATGTTGTTCCATCCACTACAGGGCTCTTTGAACCATTCTCTGACGGTGTCCATTATCAGATCCTTTGGAGGTAAGATACTGAACTAGATGGCTCATTAGTATGATCCTGTATGGCAATTTCTATAGCAGGGATCAGCAACCTTTGGCCCGCGGCCCGCCAGGGTAAGCACCCTGGTTGGCCGGGCCGGTTTGTTTACCTGCCGCGTCTGCAGGTTCAGCCGATCGCGGCTCCCACTGGCCGTGGTTTGCTGCTCCAGGCCAATGGGGGCGGCGGGAAGTGGCGGCCAGCAGAACCCTTGGCCCGCGCCGCTTCCCACAGCCCCCATTGGCCTGGAGCGGCGAACCGCAGCCAGTGGGAGCCGCGATTGGCCCAATCTGCAGACACGGCAGGTAAACAAACCAGCCCGGCCAACCAGGGTGCTTACCCTGGCGGGCCGTGTGCCAAAGGTTGCCAATCCCTGTTCTATAGTCTTACATATGCTACTTAACTGTAACAATTCCCTTGGACTATATTTGCTGTGGTTAACTAGAGATGAAAACCGAGTGTGAAATCCTGGCCTTATTGAAGTCAATGGTAAAACTCCCATTGACTTCAATGAAACCAAGATTTCACCTCAAGATTTTCAAAAAAGACTAGTGCTTTTGGATGCCCAAACTGAGACACCTAAAAGGGAACTGACTTTCAGAGCGTGGGTACTCAACATTTTCTGAAATTCAGTCTTCTTTGAAGTGCCTTAATTTGGGCACTCAAATAGTGAAACATTCAAAGTGACTAATCACTTTAAAAAAATCTTGGCTGCAAAGTTCTACATCTTGTTACCGTCCCTTGAGCCATCCTGTTAATCAAACTCTAGTTATAGATTTTTGCTTCCATATTGGCAGAGAAAAAATTTATATAACTATGGATGAAATATCTGTTTTATGGAAACTTTGTGAGTCATACAAAGGAATAACGAGCCCATTTAAGGATTTAATGCATGAATGACATTACTATTTTTTATTTATTCACTTTTGAATTTAAATGAATAGTTGCCCTTTATAATTTGTGATTTCCTGTGTTTTCAGAAAAGCAGCTCGCATAGTACATTAATATCACATTATGAATGTCTGTTTTTCTATGAAAAGAAGAGATAAATCATCTCTGGAACAGAGAAACAACAAAATGTAGTTCTGCTTATCAGGTAAAGTTCTACTAATGAAACATACTTACCGGTTTGTCCTTTTCAGGTAGTAGTGCCCAAGCCTCATGTTAGTGGACATCATCCATACACAAAAACTACATTGACCTCATGCTGCTTTATAATTTGTCCCCTAAAATGGAGGGTCCTCTGCTTCTCAATCAAGAGATAACAGAAGAGAGTTGTATTGAAATCTTGTTGCTGAACCTTCATTGGTTTAATTTATTACAAAATATTCTTCTATCTAGGTTCTTTTAATGATTTCTATTGCTATATTATTTCAGTTTGCAGGACTGGGCTCCTTGGGCCTGATCCAAAGCCCACTGTAGTCAATGGAAAGACTCCCACTGATTGCCAAGGGTTTTGGATTGGGTCTTCTGTTTATAACATTACAATATTTCATTAAATATGGCAGCTATTGTAAAGGAAAATTTTCCTATCTGAGAAATGGGTTTCTGCAAAGACATCCTCCAATCTTGAACTAATGGATTGTTTCTTCTCCCCTCCTTTCACCCAGGTAAATGGACCAATCCACTTTTTAGGACATTGGCACCCCTAGAAGCAGCACACATTAAATGGAGGTTACTTACTTGTATCTGGAGTTCTTCGAGATGACATTGCATATTCACACTTGTAGGCAAAACAGGTTGCAGGCACTTTTGTTTAAGGACGCTCTTGCTGCTAGACCTTCTGGTTCTGGGAGATCTTCAGACCCAAAGGCTAAGAGGCCCATATCAGCATGGCTTCATTGTCAAATAAGGCTAAGGTGCCTAAGTTGTCTCTGATATCTGTGTTGTTGGTCAGCTCTGGCTGTGGCCCCATGGTCAGGAGCCAGTACTCACTGGATCCTTTTATCAATGCTGCCAAGGTGTTGAAGGCACCAACTATTCTCACAGCAGCAAAGGACCGTATATCAAGGCCATCGGTTCCAACTGTGTTGATTCTGAAGAAGGTGGTGAGGGAGAAGGCTGCCACTGTTAGCAGGTCAGATCTCTCAGATCCTTCTGATTTGGATCTGTCTTGCATGGTTCTGGTTGCAAGACCTAAATCTAATCTATTTTAGGCGCTGTCTGGATTCAACTATAGCTAAGCCTACAAGACTGTTACTGCTGCCTTTATCAGCTCCAGTATTGATGTCTGATCTGAAGAAAACTATTACAATGGAAGCAGAAGTTCCCTGTGCTGTATCAGATCATTTTTCAGATCCTAGTGAGAGATCACTTAGGGAAAGGAATAGAACCACAGTGGTTCCAAGGTCTAAATCCTCCACTTCTGAAAAAAGGGGTAAGAAGGAAGATATATTAAGTTTTTAGCCAGCACAATCTCTGCCACCATCTCTTGCTCCTCCTTCTCCTCCGACTCCCATAGGATCACCAGGGAGATTTTTCTCGCCTTTCATTTCTCTCCTTCCTCCAATGCCTTTGTTATCTTGGGTAATCCAAGGTTGGATTCGCAATTAGAAGAGGACGATAGATTCAGAAGATCTGCCATCTAGGACTGCTTTCCCACAACCTTATGGACAGTTTGTACTGCCTCACCCTATAGGTACGTTTCCTGACCTTACCTATTAGAAAGACTAGCTCCGTCATCTTTGTGCCTAGAAAATTCTTGTAACATCCACAGCATGGATGACTTAGTGGGCCTCCAGCTGATAGGGATCTAGTTGTAGTGAGCTCTTCGGATCCAACTGTCTAACATATTGTCCGGAGAAGAAGAGGAGCTGGTTCCTTTTATGGAACAATAGCAGGTGAATAGAAAATTGGATAGGCAATTGTCTCCTGATGAAATGTGGGCTTTTCTTCTGCATCGTCTTCTTCAGAGGATACACTACTTTAATGAGTTGATGTGTCATAATGGGGTCTACTTTAAACTTACCCTTCTTTTGCTATAGAATAGACATCATATCCAGTTTTTGACATTTTAGGAGCTCCTTCAAGAAATAAGATGTCTACCTGTTTTGGATGGACTTTTGCAAAGTGATAAAGCCGTTTGGGCTGCTCCTGCTTCCTGCCAACCTATCTCTAAGAAGGCAGACAAACTGTATCAGCTCCCGCATTAAGATTTTTCATATTTTCATATTCATCTTGCCCCAAATTTTTTGGTTATTGCAGCAAAGTATTAGATTTAGGAGTGGTCAATCCCATTCTAAACCTGCTGACGAAGACAGGAAGAAACTGTGCCTTTTGGAAGAACGTTGTCTCCTTCTTGTCACTAATAGAGTAGCGAATTATTAGGCAGTAATTAGAGTAGTGAACTACCAGGTGGTAATGTCCCAATACCAGTTTCATTGGTGGGGAGAAAAAAATGGCTATGTTTGTTCAGACTTATGGGACAATCAGAGAAAATTACCCAGTGCTTTTCTTACAGAGGGTCAGAATGTGGCAAAACTTGTTCCTTTGAAATTTCTGATTCTGTGGCCAGGGCATTAGCATCTGCTGTTATTTTAAGAAGACATACATGGTTGAGATTTTCTTTCTTGGCTATGGACACCAGGTTTAAAGTTGAGGACCTCCCTTTGGATGGCTATGTTCTTTTTAGTACCAAAAATGAACAAACTCCTGGAAAAGTTAAAAGAGGCCATATCGACTGCTCAGTCACTTGGCTTGTATTATACTGCTAAAAGGAGACCGCCTACATTTTCATGACCAGAGGCAATTTTATCCACAATCCTCTTCAGATATTTCAACTCAAAGGTAACACAACCACCACCAGCCTCCAACAGCTTTGAACCAGAATCAGAACTTTACTAACTAACTGAAAAACAACTAACTTTAATTTTGCATGTATAAAAGTTCAAGACTATCAGTCCCCATAACTACCAGGTAGCCGTTCCAGACAGGGTGGAACTCTGCAGGAATCCAATTTTCAGCTAGGAAAATAAAATTGCTTTTTGCACTCAAGCTCCCACAGTCTGGAATTGAAAGGCTTAGCTTAGCAGTAGCAAAACACCATTAAGCCTTGTCTGCACTTAGCTGCTTTTTGAAATTTTCAACAGCTATAGTACCTTTAGTTGCTGCAATGGTGGGAGCATTAGCGTACAGAAAAAGCATAAGTATTTTTACCATTGTATTTGGCCTTCCTCAAAGACCTTATAATCTAATACAATATCCTGCTTCTGATGGTAGTCAGTACCAGGTGAACGTCATGGTTATCCTACAGGACCAGGACACACTATTTGTAATTAATTAAAAAAAAAATTTTCTGTGATAAATGTTTTGCTACAGGAAATGCTTAAAATTAATTAAAAAAGAAAACCAATAGCCAGCATCAGAGAGGTATTTCTTGCATGCATATTGGAAAGGAGATTCTAAATGAAACCAAAAGTCAAAAGGCATCAGGATGTGCTGTTGGAAGAGGGAAAAGGGGTAGGTGCAAAGGAAAGGGAAACCTGATGGGGAGAAAAAGATCTACAAGCTTTGGATGCATTCAGCACTAAAGCCTGAAGAATGTTTTTAGTCGTCACTGAGAATAGTGGGGAAAAAAGATGTCTGATGTTTTTTTTTTTTGTTTACTTTTCTTTCAACCATTTTTTTTTTTTACTATACAGACAGCAGGGGACACAAGACAGGACTCTATGTCCATTTCTGCTACTGATTTTCTGGGTGGCTTCAGTTGTCTTTTTCAGAAATTGCTGGGTATCCACAACTCTAGCTGGCGGCCGAGATCAATGAGTGCTCAGCACCTTTCAAAATCAGGCCCTAGGTGGCTAAGGCCTGGTCTACATGGGGGAGGGAGGGGGAGTTTTCGACCTAAGATATGCAACTTCAGCTACGAGAACAGCATAGCTGAAGTCGACGTATCTTAGGTCGACTTACCTCGTGTCCTCACGGCGCAGGATCGACTGCTGCCGCTCCCCCGTCAACTCCACGTCCGCCTCTTGCCACGGTGGAGTACAGGAGTCGATGGCAGAGCGATCGGGGATCGATTTATCGCCTCTACACTAGACGCGATAAATCGATCCCCGATAGATCGGATAGTGTAGATGTACCCTTAGTTTGCTGTCCTCAATTAGATAAAATTCCCATTGAAGTCAATGGATATTTTGCCTGAATGTAGACTAGAGCAGTGCTTCTCAAAGCCAGTCCGCTGCTTGTTCCCACAGACCCCATTGGCCTGGAGTGGCGAACTGCGGCCAGTGGGACTCGCGATCGGCCGAACCTGTGGACGCGGGAGGTAAACAAACTGGCCCGGACCACCAGGGGCTTTCCCTGAACAAGCGGCGGACCGGCTTTGAGAAGCACTGCCCTAGTCTACATTCAGGCAAAATATCCACTGGACTAGAGGATTAGCTATATAAAAAAGCAATGCATTGTTTTATTTTAATATAATTAAAATGATCCAGTGATGAATCTATTGATGCCATACCCAAGTTTCACATGAGATTTAAACATGGGTAGAAGTTAACCAAAACAAGCCAATCAGAACATGTAATAATGCTTAAACCATATGAGAAAATATCAGCCAAAACACACAGAAAAATTCTAGGAAGAATATTTGTTGAAATGAATTACTGAAGGGACATATCAATAAGGACAGATCATATTGTATTGCTGCATGCCAGACCTATCTGGTTTGAATCTTATGAATTTCTAGCTGCAGTTACTGGGAGTATGAACATAGTATCTGCCATTCAAGAGTGCAATCTGATTGCAATGAAGAGGCTTCATCTTTGAGAGGAATAAAAAACAGTTAAGATGAAGGCTGCTGATTTGAATACTGCCTGATATAGAAACACAGAATAGCAGATTAGATCTGTATTTGGAGGAGTCAGATTTGATTTGACAATTTTCTTCAGGCTATAACAGCATTTGTATGTAAACAGTTACACTGACAGTGGTTTTCATGTGTGAGAAAATTCTTCCTGAATATTCACAATTTTCCTTCAACTTTTATTCCGCAAATCATTAGATACTCATTTGTACGTGTCCACAGTTGTCTGTAATCACAGTACTAATAAAAGCAGGTGCTGGTGACATATTTTGAAAGTGAACTAAAAAAGCTTTTTACTCAGCATAATGCCAGCAGAGGGCTTTGTGTTTCCCTTGACTAGGTGATGCCATCACTAATACTTAACAGTGCAGGGAACTATATTCTTTGCACTGCTTTAGGTGTTTACAAGATCAGTAGTAGTATGGAAGCTTAGCAGCACCTACGACTCAGGTCTTGCCAAATTAGCAAAGGAAGGAATAATTTTCCACTCAGCAGATATCCAGAGAGAGGTCAATGGTACCAGCATCTGTCTTCTTTCAAACTGAATTGCTCTTCCCTGCTCCCTCACTTTGAAAGAGTTAATTCCACATTTCAGACACCTGTATATTTTTGCCACCGCCAAAGTGTGTCCCTTTTAGCATACTCTGCTCTAAGTACTCTTTTGTTATGTAATAAATTATTATTGCTATGTTTTATCTTCTACTAAACAATGAAAAATGTTTTGATTAAAACAGGGACTATAAACAAACTGATTTCCTGTTGTTGTGTTTCCAGCAGGAAAATATTCATTTTAACTGAATTGATTTTTTAAATTATTTTGCAAAGCAGGTTTGCATTATTATTATTTTGTATTAAATGTCTAAATTAATCATAAAACTACTCAAACTTTAGCAAGGGCCAGTTTACGAATGTTATTCTGGGTTGTCATAACACTTTCCCCTACAAATTAAAATTAAAATTACTTGAGGATCAATGCTTTAATATCTCTGAGGTATGTAAGAGCTTTCTCTATATGGACCATTTCTGGGGGAAAGAAGGTTAGCTTTAGTAAACTATGCAGAATCCATATTTATGGCTCTATAATGTTTAATATTTGTGACAGTCAGATGTATCTGAGTGTATGAGTTATAATTTTTATTAGACTTATAAGGCCAAATTTTGCCAGACATAAACCCCATATAACCCACATTAAATCCAATGGATTGCATTTATCCTTGGTGTAGTTCTGAGTTTAGGATCAATTTGCTCAATGAGAATTCATAGTCCAAGTCCTTGTTCTTACAGTGAGCTCAACATAGGCAGACCCCTGAGGTGAATTCCTGGCCCCACTAAAGTCAACGGCAAAACTTCTATTGAATCCAGCTGTGCCAAGATTTCAGCCTGGGACTTTATGCAGATTCTGGGGTCTGCTCATGTAGCGCTCCTTGCAGGATCAGGACCCAAGATGGTGTTTCATTTGTGGGAAGTCTGTTCATTAATAAGTAAAACACACTGTCTTTTTGATACCAGTTTCAGCTCACTCTAATTTCTTTGTAATACAAACATGCATGACTATTAGATTATATTAGCCCTCTCCCTCAAACTAATGACCATCAGCTGCCATTAACAATTCCAATATACATGTTGAAGATAACTTCACAGCTCTGCTCAGCTATGTACTACAACAGAAAAATTATAACTTTATTATAGCATAGGTTTGAAGTCAATGGAGTTGCATAGGGATTACTCATGATAAAATTTAGTCCATGGTTTTAAAATATCTTTGATGTAATTATAATGCAGAGGAGTAGACTATGCTCTTCGGTCTCCCCTATGACCCAGAGTCAGGCCCTATCAGACACGGTCCTTCATAGATAGAGATTTAGGCCACAGAGGAGCACCAAAGCAGGGATGGTTGTCTCTAAATTTAAAAATACTCAGAAATCTTTCCTGATACAAAGAGAAACAAATGTGAAGGCACATTAAGCTAAATTTCATAGATCCAGGATCCAAGAAGTTTGATTCTAGGGAAGAAACAAACAAACAAACAAACAAACATTCTTACGGATATGGGAGCCAGCTCCAGCCCCTGGAAGGGGCGGGGCCTTGGGCAAAAGGGGCAGGGCTGGTGGGTCAGCCTCCCTCAGCCAGCCCATCTGCGCTGCATGGCCCCCCCACTGCCCGGGGCTCCAGCAGTGATTTAAAAGGGCCCGGGGCTCCAGGGCAGCTGCCCCTTTTTCCTCCCCCAGAGGCGGCCCCAGCGGGGCTGCCGATGGGGAAGGGGCAGTGATGTTAAAGGAGGGTCCTTTGCCGCGGCAGTGCTTTAATGTTGCTCCCCCTTCTCCCCCCCCCGCCCGCAGCCCTGATGGTAGGGACCCTGCCAGCAGGGCTGCTGACAGGGGAGGCAAAAGGGGCAGTGACGTTAAAGCGCTGGCTGCGTATGGGCCGATACTGGTGTCTTACTGGTACACCGTACCAGCCCACTTTCACCCCTGCTGCCATGTAAAAGACATATTCTCTGCAGAAACATACAATATCTTCTCATTTTTATAGAAAGAAAAATGGCTTAAATAAGGTTACATTGATTTTTCTGCCTACTATTAGATACAAAAGCATTTATTCTTGTCTCTTGACACTCATTTAAACTCCCATTAAATATAATGGGTGTTACAAACCAGCTTAAGGGAGAATAAACTTGGCTGTGTGTAACTTTAGCTTGTGACAGGGTCAGTTCTGTTCTATTGTACAGATTGTACTTTCACAGACAGCAGTTCATTCTATGCAGAAGGTGTTATTCTTGAAATAAAAGGATTTCTTTTATTAAGCCTCAGTCACAGTATCACAGTCCCATGTTCCTGTATTTTCACAGCTAAAAAACAACAAAATGTATTGTTAATCAAAAGTTAAGGTTAATAGCATACAAATAAACAAAAGCCAACTCATTCTCAGTCAAGGTGCTCACCTCAGCCTTAAGTCTACCTACCTCTCTGAGTCCTCACCCATATTCAACATACAATTTGAGACCCTAACTATACTCGCTATCTGTGTACAGGATGAAGACAAATGTAGTCTTCTTCCCAACAAACAGACACACAATGATGATGATGATGATTTATTATTTGTAATACCATAGTGCTTAAGATCCCTAGTCATGGAACAGAACCACACTGTGCTGGGCAATGTAGAAACACAGAAATAAAAGATGGTCCTTGCCCCAAGGAACTTACAATTTAAGTATAACACAAGAGAGAACAGATGGACAGACAGACAGATAGATGGGGGAATACAAAGCAACCATGAGACATTATTGGTCAGCAAGACAGGCAGTGGTCTCTGCACACCAACAGCCTAATCGTTGTCAAGGTTTTGTAGGCATCCTGGCAAACGAGAGTTTGGAGGAGAATAATGAGGTAGCTTTGCATATGTTTACAGGGAAGGCAACCCTGGTGTGTGCAGCAGCGTGGGAGAAAGCATGAAGGTGCTTGTTTGAAAAGGCAGTAAGTGGGAGATGGAGGCTGGCATCATGGGCTGATCAGAGGTGAGCCTCAACAGCTCTATAGCAAATAACAGATAATAGGTAGGGTGGGCATTGACTGTGGAGGGCCTTGAAAGTGAATACAAGCAGCTTATAGTTCATATGATAGAAAAGGGGGAGCCAGTGGAGGGATTCAAAGAAAAGGGTGGCATAGGAAAGGAAAATTAACTTGCATTTGTCAAGGCCAGAGATGCTGTTGCAGTAGTCAAGATGAGAGCTGGGACAAGAGTTTAGCTGTGTGGATAGACAAGGTCTTATCTTTAAAATGTTAGGCAGAAAGAATTGGAAAGACTTAGATATAGTCTGGATGTAAGGACCTAGAGAACGGTCCAAGCTGAAGATAATGCCTGCATTACAAGCCTGAGTTACAGGCAGAATAATGGTGCTGTCCACTGTTAGAAAGGAGGTAGTGCAGAGGCCTTGGGAGAGGGTGATAATTAGGAGCTCTGTTTTAGCATATTTAGCTTGAGCTAATAGCTATGAGGAGATGTCAGAGAGAGAAAGGCTGAGATTTTAGTTTGGGCAGAAGGAGCCAGGCTTGAAGTAGAGAGAGAGAAATTTGTGAGTTGTCAGAGAAGTTAGTTGAATTTGTGTTTGCAGATCAGATTACCCAGAGGCAGAGGGAGAAGAGAAGTGGATCAAGGATAGAACCCTGTGGAATGCCCCCAAAAGGTTGGAGGGAAAATGAAGAGGACCCTCGAAAGGACACGGTGAGTGACTGATTAGAGAGGCAGGAGGAGAACCAGTAGAGGTTAGCAAGTCATGGAAGCCAAGATAGAACAAGATTTCAAGAAGAGCATAATTGACTGTGTTGAAAGTAGCTGATAAGTCAAGGAGGATAAGGATGGAGTACTGATGCTAAGCTTTAGTTAGGAAGAGGTCACAAGAGGCTATGGCAAGAGCAGTTTCAATGGAGTGCAAAGAGCAGAAGCTGCATTGGAGAGGATCTATGATGGGATTGGAGGAGAGGAACTCTCCAGTGATTGTAGATGGTGCATTGAAAGAGCTTATAGATGAAAGAGAGGTGGGGTGGTAGTTGAAGGGGTAAGTGGAGACAAGAGTGAGGTTTTTGTTAAGATAGGAGAGACTACAGCATGCTTGAAATTAGTGGGGAAAAGAGCCAGAGGAAAGCAAGACGCTAAGAAGAAAAGTAAGGGAAGCGATGAGAGTGGGCACAAGGGAAATCAGGAGATGAGATGGGGTCACTGAGGCAAGCAGAGACATTAGAGGAGAACAGATGAGACTCTTCTTTGCCTGTGATGGGAGAAGGAGGCAAAACGTGTAGGAGGGGAAAGGGGAAGGTTTAGGTTGTATTTTGTCAATTTTCTCTTGGAAGAAATGCTTCCACTTGTCCAATACACTCAAGTTTGAAAGCTGCGTCAGAACTGAATTACTATTTTTTAACTCAGAGAGGTCTACACAATACCATGTGGTGGAACAAGCTGCTGACCAAATGTGCTTTTACATATTATTCTCATTACCAATAAGAAACCATGTCTAGAGAAGCAATCAATATAAAAGTAGATATACAATACTGCAGTTAGAAAGTTTTTTCTCAAACAACCTCTGAAAATCATCATCAACAATATGCGCTGATGCAGAAATGTTAATAGAGAAGATTACAGGGTTAAATTCCCAATGGACAGGCACTTAAGGCTATATTTAAAAGCATTTAGGAGCCTAAAAATGTAGATAGGTGCATAGAGGGATTTTTCAGAAACACCAACCTGCCTAACTCCTATTGAAATCAAGGGAAGTTAGGCACTTAGATGCTTTTGAAAATTCCACTATGTGCCTAACTGTGTCTTCAGGCACCTAAATCTGACCCTGGCAGCTCAGTTGTGCCTTTAGGGAACAGCACTGGGCAAGGAGCAGTCTGGAGCTGTACTAACCCAGGGAAAACTCCAGGAGGCACAAGAGCTACCACAGTTGCTTGGAATGTAATGAGAATTTGCATGTTGCATCATCCCACATATAATGTGCTTCCTTCTCCATTGCTAGCCACTGCCAGTTCTGCTGGCTGTTGCAGAAGGATGGGAGCGGTAGGCACCTCAGGGGTTGGCTAAGAGGTGAGTGCAAGGGGAAAAAGACTCCTTGTGCCCTTCATCTGCTGCATCTGATGCGGGGAGGAATAGCTCAGTGGTTTGAGCATTAGCCTGCTAAACCCAGGTTTGTGAGTTTAATCCTTGAGGGGGCCACTTGGGGATCTGGGGCAAAATCAGTACTTGGTCCTGCTAGTGAAGGCAGGGGGCTGGACTCAATGACCTTTCAAGGCCCCTTCTAGTTCTAGGAGATAGGATATCTCCATTATTTATTTATCTGAGCAAGTCAAAGTCTGAATTTTAGCATGAACATATAAAATAGCTTTTAGTAATAATAAAAATGAATGTTTTTTCATGCGTTCCTGTTGTTCCAATGCTGGTCACTTTTCCAAAACTATTTTGATAACATTCTTCTCTCTGGAGGAGCTGCTTCATGGGCATTGACATTGCAGAGAGGGTTGAGATCACAGCCCTCAGAGATAGTGAACACTTCTGTTAGGTTTCATAACCCTCATTTCTTGCATTTCATCATTGCCTCAGGGCAACGGAGGGGCCCCTATCACTTGTACTAGATCAGTAGTTGTGATGGGAGACTGGCAAAATGCGGGAAAGACTACAATCTGGAATTTAAAGATACACATGCTGGTGATATAGAAAAGGTAGACTTGTAGCTATTGGAAGGAAGAATTCCTTCAACTATTAGAACAATGCTCTTTGAAAGAACAATGGCCAAAAGGTTTGATCCTGGAGCACCTTTATATTATATATTATGATTTACTATTTGTATTACCATAGCACCTAAGAGCCAGGTCCCCACTGTGCTAGGCGCTGTACAAACACAGAACAAAAAGGTGGTCCTTGCCTCAAGAAACTTACAATCTAAGTATAAGACGAGAGACAACCGAGGTATACAGACAGATGGATGAGTACAAGGAAACAATGAGACAATATGTGTCAGCATGGTAGGCCGGGGTCTCTGCACATCAGTGGCCTGTTATCAAGTATTTTGCAGGCATCCTGGCAACAGGGCCGGCTCCAGGCACCAGCGCAGCAAGCAGGTGCCTGGGGTGTGTGTGTGGCAATGGGAAGGGGTGGCATGTCTAGGTCTTCGGTGGTAATTCGGCGGCGGGTCCTTCAGTCCCTCTTAGAGGGAAGAACTTGCCACCAAATTGCCGAAGAATGAAGTGGTGACGGCAGAGCTGCCGCCGAAGTGCTGCCAACCATGTTTTTTTTTTTTTTTTTTTTTGCCACTTGGGGCGGCAAAAACGCTGGAGCCGGCCCTGCCTGGCAAGAAGAATTTGAAGGAGGGATTTGAAGGAGGACCCATTTGTAAAGTTAATGGGAGTTGCAAGAGCTTCCTGCCTCAAAGAAAAACCAGGCCCCTTATGTATGTGCCTAAGTATATTGCCTTTTGTTCGCTCTTGTAACAAGAATTGCTACTATTAAAAACAATTTCTGTCTCAATGCAGCTACAGCAGTTCCTTGCACACTTCGAGTGGCTTAACCTAAATCTGTTTTCAGAACCTATTATAAATGCATGATATTCTGCCTAGTTGCACGACAATAAATTAACATGGTTAACAGAGCTGGGAAAATAGTTCTTCTGGCACACTGTGTAAACAGGTCGGCCAACCCCCGGTAAAGCTGAACTTTGAAATGAAAAACCTGCTCCATTCTTGAAGGAGTATTTGTTTTGCAATGAGAATTGTTTATCATTTCTGAAAACTGCAGATATGTAAATATTGGTTCAGATCCTCAGATTGCGTAAATTGCTCTAAATCTAGTCTTTGTTTTTCCAAGCTCTGATCATCACCCTTGTTGGGTTCCTTCCCTGTTCCCTTAACAATTATCCGGAGCAATTCACTGTGTCATCATTCCCTCTGTGTAACTGACAGAACAATGATGATTTCCTTAAGGAGCATACATTTGAATGAAGTTTCTGCTTCTCTTTATGGAATAAGTATTAGAAATTATTTTTTTTTAAAGTTTTGAAATATATAACAAATGCCATGGGGGCACATGACCAGTCTCCTGAAAAGGTTAGACATGTGCTAATAAAACCAATGCACATCTAGGGTTAAATTCTGGCTTCTGGTGCCTATTAAGTGGGGGGTGGGTGGGTAGGTACATGCAGAGCTATCATTCTGAAGCCACGGTGCTCTGAGGTTCTCCTCCTCTGCAGGCTAGACATAGGTAAAAAGACTGATGTATTTGTGAAGAGCGACTCCTTATGCTCACTGCAGAATATAGTGGGTACATTAACTCTGACTGTGCCTGCTTCCCAGCACCAGCAGGAGAGCAGGACTGTACTGTAGTGGTGTCGCCAGCCGACAGGTGTCACTTTGGAGGCATACTGCAGCTTTGAACATACCAGCCAGACCTTTTGTCTCAGGGAGAGCAGTGGCAGTGTTCTGCTCATGTTCTGTGCGGGTGCAGTGAGGGAGGTTCAATGGGTGGGGAAAAAGTTCTCTCTTTCCCCTGCCCAGTGGGCCTGTACAGGACAACACAGAATATGGTGCCTACTTAAATTGTGCTGACAATATGCTCCCATGAATCTTATTAAATCAGCACGCCCCCTTTCAAAGCTTCTCTTTGTTCATTTGAAGATTTTCAAGATTATTTATTAACGTGTTTGTTCACTAGTATCTGAAACCTTGTCTGTCTAGTTTGGAGACATGCTGTTTTTGAACTATTGTACAATTCACCCATTGCAATGTAATTTACTCTGTTTCTTATAGCACCTAATTATGGACGTCCACCACCATGCAAACCTGTTTCTAACCAAGATCTAAACTAGGATTTCTCAGTACCAGATTAGCTAATCCAACCATAGGGAAAACATAAGTGTCAGTGCTATGCGTTCCAGTATAAGACTTACTGTTTTGGTGTGTAAAGTCAAAATGGTGTTGTAACCGAGACTGGGAAAGAGACAGTTTTTGAACTGCTGGAACAATGCTAGCCTAGTAAAGGAATAGTGTTGTGCTAGGACAGTAACTGGAGCTTCTTCTGTAGCTTAATGCAAGGTACCATGTGGCGTGGGGCTTGCTGATATGGATACTTAGTGTGTGGCAAGCCAGGGTGGGAATGTACAGTGCACTAGTTGTGATGCACACTAAGTTGCCATGTGGACCCTGCTCCCATGCACTAGACATTTCATATAACAGTATGTCAAAGCGCGCCACAGAACTTCTAGTGTATGGGAGCAGCATCCAGGTAGTGACTTATTGTGTGACAACCTAATATGCTGTAGATTTACACCCCATCTTGCCACGCACTAACTGACCATGTAGACAAGCCCATAGAAAGTAGTTTACAAAGTGTTCATACACCAGTGCTTAAATAAAAAGTGGACGCTCACTTTTAAAAACATTATTTGAAGCTCACCCCGTTGTTAGATCAATTTAAGCAATCATTTCCCCTCTCTACTACTAAGCACCTCAAAGAAGAGAGAGGCTAAATTGATTTAGTACGAGTATCATGTAACTGCAAATGAAAGGATATGTCAGCTTCTTACCTACTTGACTTACCTCTGAAATTGTGGACATTAACAGTTTTGAAGATGGCAATCTTGAACATACTGAAAGCGTTTTTTCCTAGAGAACATCACAACTTCAGACTCCTCTGCTTGCGCAACATTAATTTCTTTCTTCAAAATACTGCCCTCCAAATGTAGTGATTCTTGAAATGTTTTGCAAATGTGGCAGGCTCCCACTAGCTCAGCATTCCCACTAGAAAGGAGGATATTTGTGGTATGTCCATAAGTTAACAACTGGGGTGCAATATCTAGAGCTGTGTGGAGGATGGAAGTTTTGTTTTGTGAAGGATTTTGAGATTTCAAAATTTGGATTTGTTCCAAATCAGAGCGAAAACCCCAAATTGTGAAATTCTTCATGAAGGAAATTTCAGAATAAAATTTCTTTGGGGTCATTTGAAACATTTTGTTTTGGCAAAATCATTTCATTTTGATTTAGACTTTGTTAAAAAAATGGTATTATATTATACAATTTCCAATACAAGTAAGATGTTTCAGTTTGTGCCAGCTCACTCCACTGCAGTACACTCAGGCTGACCCTTTCCTTGGAAAGTTTTATTTTTGTGGTGGCATCCAAAGCATCTAGACATGGAAACCTCTTACCCCAATGTTTGTGGAAGTGGGAGATTGAACAGGTTCACAAGCAAAGTAATTGTCCTTTCCCAGACTACACCTTCATTTGTGTTGGCACTCATTCTGCAGCGTGAAAGCCAGAAACTTGTCCCATTCATTGGCTCCTACCAGTGGACTCAAGAGCAATCCAGTCTCAATTATACACCATATTCAAACCTATGAAAGAGGTTTGTGTTAAAGGTGAAATAAACTATGAAAGGTAATAGTCGTTCAGTGTTCTGTATGACATACAGTTGTATAAGTATAGAGGAATATCTGTGCTAGGCAATTATATCTTAAAAGTACTGTATTGTTTGCTTCCAGAAACTAGACTATACCTAAGAATGCAAATTTTACAGTTCAGACCCAGCAGTTTTAAACTTCTCTGTTAGTATGGATTGCAAAAACCAAACCACCCACAATTTCAGATTCACCCTTTGTTTCTTATATTCAGCTTTAAAACTCTACAGGTAAAAAAAATCTACAGGTTTCAACTCAGGTTCTTTGTATTTAGGTCAGGTGATTTCCACCCTGAATCTACAGACAAGAACAAGAGCTGTCAATAAGAGAATCACAGAAATCTGTGTGATAATATAATACATATATGAATTACCTTCTGAATAAATGCAGTATCACTTGGTGAACATGTATCTATGCTAGAGGGCATTCAAGTAATGAAAGCAAATTAATGAAACTGTTAAAATCCAGCAGGTGTGCAGATAGGGAAGGACTAGTCTTAGAAAATACCATCATATTCTCCTCTGGGACAATTTTAGGGCCAGTAAATATTTTTCTCTGCTTTCAAGAGCTGGAAGGATGTGTCATTTTCCTCCTGGTGCTTTCTGAACTACACCCCAAAGCAGGGGAGAGGATGCCCATGTGCTTTTCCTCCCGCTCAATCTGGAATGTTAAAAAATAATTTGATTTCAGAATGATTGATGATTTGATACTGACCCTCATGTTTCACCACTTTAACTAATCACTGTTCTGCTTCTTCAAGAGCTGTGTCTTCTCTCCCTCCCACCTACTCTGCTACTGCTGCTCCTAACTTTTTGAAAACCAGAGGCAGGTGCGAGGGCACCATTTCAGATTTTTTGGGGAGGAGGGGAAAACTTTAACCATGATTCCAAGGGCTATTTGGGCACCTGAAAACTCTATTTTTTTGCAGGTAATAATTTAGATACAGTGCTCCTGTCAGCTAATTTCTAATTCCTATATAAAGAAAGAAAATTAAATAAATATTAGACCCACTCAGCTCTAATATATGTTCTGACATCTTGTGTCAAGTCACTTAAGGGACACTGGTTAGGTTTAAAATTTTAATATATATTCTTACTTTGTTACTAACTCTTGAATACAACAATTGAAACAATTGTAGAAAAATCTAGATGAATTTCTATCACTTTTTTGCAATTCATCAAGCTCAGAATAGATCATTTCACTTTTGGAAACATCCTACTAGGGCAAGGCCCCATGAGTTTATACTGCACCTGCCTGGAGCTCTAGGGGTGTTACCCCACTACAAATAATGGACTAGAAACTGACTTCAAACAGGAGTGAAACTGACACTTTCCAGTCACTTTCACAGTATTGTCAACCCCAAATGTTCAAAAATCATCAATCAGGCTCACCAAAAATCATGAGATTGACTTTAAAATCATGAGATTATGTAAAAATAATAGATTTGGTGTTCTTTTTATTTCCCTTTTGCTTTTTGAGACTTTAGGGTGCACTGGGGTCACATTTTGAAGCTTTCTCCACTACCACAAGGGCTAGAAACTTCATTTTTCTTTAAGAATGAAGGCTGAAATCATCACATATTCATTTGAATTCAGGAGCTGGGACTTTAAGGAAAACAATGGTTATCATGAGACTCATGGCAAAATCATGAGAGTTGGTAACACTGCTGTCTCTTCTGTTTAAAGGCTAGTTACTTTCTAGAAGGCCCTTAAACACAACAGTACAGTGATTGAGTTGCAGTTCTCACAGAAGAATATTTAAAACCAAAACACCAAGAAAATTCCACATTTTAAATTTGAGAAAAAAATGGAAACTTATGGGGTATATCCTGGCCACTGCAGGCAGGAAAGGAAAATGAACTTGTACAGGAGCTCTGGGCAGCTCTTCTTCTTGAAAGAATGTTGGAGGGTCAAATCTTCTAGTCCTTAATCAATTAAAACTTCTATTGCCATCAGCACCTCCACTCATAGATATTAACATGTGCTCAATAACTATACACTTCATACTTAAATATCTGAGCCATCTTATCCAGGGCTACACATCTTATATGCATTGGATCAGGGACTACATTTTCTGGCATATTCTGAACAGCGCTGAGCATACAGATGGTACTCCGTTAATAATACAAATCATGACAATAATCGTCGATTTTATGTACTCTGTGGATGCAATTTTTGTTATATCTTCTGGAATTGGCCTAGATACATCTGAAACCCTAAAAATTTGAGGCATAAACACGTCTGATGTTCATGTGATACTTTTTCATTCCTTCCTTTCCTCAAACTCGGAACAAAAAATGACAAAACAAAATGGTTTTCAGTTAAAATGTAAAATTGCTTGGTGCAGAATCTGACACCCCTTGGGGTGTTAAGTGATCTCCTCTCATCTGACTCTCATTCTCTCTCTTTCTTCATCCTTCCTCACCTCTATGCTGATTTTCATGCTGTCAACCATGACATCCTGCCCAATGGCCTGGGAGCGTTTGCTGGAGTCTCAGAGAACTGGCCTTCTTGGTTTTGCTCCCATCTATCAGAGTCCTCTTTCTTATTTTGCAGCATGCAGCAGAGAGATAGACTGGTCCAATGGATAGGGAGTTAGCCCTGAGAGACCTGGGTTCTACTTCCCCCATGGACTTCCCATATGAGCTCAGGCCAGTGCCTTAGGGACAGAGCTTCAAAGGTTTTTAGGCACAGTCACAGGGTCCACCTTCTTGTGCCTGTGCCCTGTGTGGGCTGGTTAAATAAATAGCCTTCACGCCTTCTTCAGTGCTTCACCCTTGTGTCTTTATTTACAGTGCAACAGTGCAACCCCACTTGGTTCTCCCAACAGTTATCCACATTTAGACCCTCCCCAGGGTCTGCTGGCCCATGAAGCTCCTTTCCTTGGGTGGGGAGACAGAGATATAGCCCTTCTGTCTCCTCCCAGGCTAAGCCGCCTCACTGAGCTTTCCTCAGGGCTTTTATAGCCCTTCTTTACTCAGCCCAGCTACTGGCATGCAACTCAAGTCATTGCTGTGAGTCAGCCCTCATTAGGGCCTGCAGCTGGGCCCTCTGCTGGCTGCTCGAGCCCCTGCACTTGGCCTCCTTACCAAAAAGCAGGGCTTAACCAGCATTTTAGCAGGGCATTCAAGGAGTTTACCCCTGCCCTGCCACAGGCACCCAAAGATCCAGGTAGACTTCTAGTGGCGTTTACAAAGCACCTAATGAACCTTCTAGGTTCATTGATTTCAGTGAAGTTACTCTGGATCTATATTAATGTAGTTGACATCAGAATCTGGACCACAGCATGCAGTCAATATCATTTTATTTTACCAACAAGTTGCTGATAACATTTTTGAAAACGTTTGCAGACCTGTGTTCCTCAAGAGTTTAGTAATGTTATATGGAGCCTTCAAAGTAAGGTCACTAGTTTGAATGTGACACAAGTCCAATAGTGATTAAAAGCTATTACTATCTCGAATAGACAAAGTGGGTTGAGGTAATATCTTTTATTGCAACAACTTCTACTGATAAGGGAGACAAGCTGTCTTGTCTATTTAGACTGTAAGATTTTCAAGGCAAGGACAGTCTCTGATTCTGTGTTTGTACGGTGCCTAGTACAATGGGGCCCTGATCTCAGTTGGGGACCATAGATGCTACTATATTTTTATTAATTATCACAACAACATCTGTAAGCAAAATGGGGAAAATTGTCCTGACTTTAAGCATGTGCCACTCTTGTTCTGATAATAAATAAATAGTTCAGTTTCCAGAACTTGTCAGCCATGAACTTTTATTCAGCAACATTAAATTCACTTTAAAAAGGCTTTTTCTTTTTTTTGTAGAATTAAAATGTTAAGTTACAACGGTTAATTTGTTAGAAAAATATTTAAATTTTTCCATCCAAGATATCTTCTTGTCCCCAGAAGGACTAAGTCCATTTTTATATGCCAACAGCAGCTTTATTATTTATACTTTTAAAAACTGCTCTATAATAAAATAAACAACAATAATGACAAAATAAGCAAAAACTTTTAAAAACTTTATAATCAATCTTTCTGTTAACTGAACATTAGTAATGGGATAACCTTGAAAGGTTTGGAAGAACAAAGCTGAACTAAGGGTATGTCTACACTACGAAATTAGGTCGATTTTATAGAAGGCGATCTTTAGAAAGCAATTTTATACAGTCGATTGTGTATGTTCCCACTAAGCGCATTAAGTCGGCGGAGTGCGTCCTCAATACTGTGGCTAGCATCGACTCACGGAATGGTGCACTGTGGGTAGCTAGCCCATAGTTCCCGCAGACTCCGCTGCCCATTGGAATTCTGGGTTAAGCTCCCAATGCCTGATGGGGCAAAAACATTGTTGCGGTGGTTTTGGGTACATGTCATCAGTCTCCCCTCCCTCCCTTCCTCCATGAAAACAACGGCAGACAACCATTTTGCACCTTTTTTCCTGGGTTACCCATGCAGACGCCATAGCACGGCAAGCATGGAGCCCGCTCAGCTCACCACTGCTGTTGTGAGCATTGTAAACACCTTGTGCATTATCCTGCAGTATGTGCAGAACCTGGCTAGGAAACGCCAGCACGAGGACAATTGTGAGGAGGACACGGACACAGATGTTCCTGAAAGCATGGGATGTGGCAATTGGAACATCATGGCGGCAGTGGGGCATGTTGATACAATGGAACGCCGATTCTGGGGCTGGCAAACAAGCACAGACTGATGGGATCGCATAGTGTTGAAGGTATGGGATGATTCCCAGTGGCTGCGAAACTTTCACATGTGTAAGGCCATTTTCATGGAACTTTGTGAGTTGCTTTCCCCCGCCCTGAAGTGCAGGAATACCAAGATGAGAGCTGCCCTGACAGTTGAGAAGTGAGTGGCGATAGCTCTTTGGAACCTTGCAACGCCTGACTGCTACCAGTCAGTCGGGAATCAATTTGGAGTGGGCAAATCTACTGTGGGGGCTGCTGTGATCCTAGTAGCCAATGCAATCACTGACCTTCTGCTAGCAAGGGTAGTGACTCTGGGAAATGTGCAGGTCATAGTGCATGGCTTTGCTGCAATGGGCTTCCCTAACTGTGGTGGGGCGATAGATGGAACGCATATCCCTATTTTGGCACCGGACCACCTTGCTAACCAGTACATAAACTGCAAGGGGTACTTCTCAATGGGCTGCAAGTACTGGTGGATCACACGGGATGTTTCACTAACATCAACGTGGGATGGCTGGGAAAGGTGCATGACGCTTGCATCTTTAGGAACTCCGGGCTGTTCGAGCAGCTGCAAGAAGGGACTTACTTCCCAGACCAGAAAATTACCCTCAAAGAGGCATTGAAAACCAGTTTCATGACTGGCCAGGCTACGGTGTGACAGTTGTGTGTGTTTCTCCTTGATGCAAACCCGCCCCCTTTGTTGATTTTAATTCCCTGTAAGCCAACCACCCTTCCCCCTTCAATTACAGCTGGCAAAGGAAATAAAGTCACTATTGTTTGAAACCATGCATTCTTTCTTTATTAATGAAAAAAAAGTGAGATAACTGACAAGGTAGCTCGGGTAGGGTAGGGGAGGAGGAGAAGAGGGAAGGACAAGGCCACATTACTTATTGTTGCCACACTACAAATCAAAACTGTTTGAATAACAGCCTTCTGTTGCTTGGGCCATCCTCTGGAGTGGAGTGGCTGGGTGCCCAGAGCCTTCCCCCACCACGTTCTTGGGTGTCTGGGTGAGGAGGATATGGAACTTGGGGAGGAGGGCAGGTGGTTATACAGTGGATGCAGCGGCGGTCTGTGCTCTTGTTGGTTTTTCTGCAGCTCCACCAGACGCCTCATCATGTCCATTTGCTCCTCCCTTAGCCTCAGCATTGCCTCCTGCCTCTTATCGTGCTCACTGAATGCTTTCCTCGCCTCTGTCACTGAATGCCTCCATGCATTCAGCTGTGCCCTATCAGTGCGGGAGGACTGCATGAGCTCGGAAAACATGTCATTGCAAGTGCGTTTTTTTCGCCTTCTAATCAGTGATAACCTCAGGGACAGAGATGATAGGGGGAACATAGAAACATTTGTACATGCCGGTGGGGGGGAAGATAAAAAGGGAGAGTAAAATTTAAGATGATATATTTCTGAGAACAAAAGGGAGATGCTTTCACAGTGAATCAAGCAATTCACAGCAGACAGCACATGTGCTTTAGGTACAAGGTCGCATTTTGCCTTTTATATTGGGCGCCTGCTGGTATGGTGACACATCACACATGGCTGGGCAACAGAATTCGGTTTCCAGGCAGCCATGGTAAGCCAAAGGGTACGCGGGGTTGGCTTCGTCCGCCTTCATAACATATGGAAATGGTTTCAAACTGCAGCTTCCTCCTTTCCCATAGGAAGCAATGCTAATTGGGTTTGCCATTTAAAAGGAGGGGCTGCGGTTTTCGGGTGGATGTGCAGCATACACCTCCCTCCACCCCACCGCGTGGCTATTCTCTGGGATGATCCCTTCACACCTACCCCGGTTGCGTAGCTATTCTCAGGGATGATCCCTTTTAGACAAGCACAAACAGCCCAGCATGAACGGGGTCCTTTTACTGTTCCCTTACAAAAATTCCCCTATTTCAACCAGGTGATCATGAATGATATCACTCTCCTGAGGCTAACACAGAAAGATATAGACTGAATGTTGCTTGAATGTGACCAAAACCCAGGACCATTCGCTGCCATTAAAAATGCTTTTTTTTTTTCCAAAATGGAAAATTCAGTGGGAGATGCATGTTTTTTCTAAATGTGTCAGGGGGCGGGGGGAGGGTCACTAAAACCCTCGAAACCCAAGTATTCTTTTCGACAACCCCAAAACTGATTTTTGTGTTGTTTTTTGTTAATTGAAAACTGAAAAATTTTGATCAAAAACTGATCTGATTTGTTTTTTTGAATTTTTGGTTTTCCGATGAAAACCTGAAACTTCTGAAGAAAAACTGCCAAAAATAAGGAATTCTTTAGCTCAAGTGTTGCTTGAACACAAAGCATTTCCTGACCAGATCATATATGGAACAAGTGATAGGGAGGATGACCATAATTTTATCTGCTATCTCCAGCACTGTAGCGCTAACACTGTGCTGTAGAGGTAGTTCAGTATTGATACAGGATGGAGGCGTGCACCTGCTGAATTAGCAAGACCACTTCCTGTAGCATTCCTGTGTTCCTTGCAGGTCTTCCATTTAAGTACTGACCAGGCTTGATCCTACTTAGCTTACAAAATCTGACAAGATCACAGTGTAGGTTGCTGCTCCTTCCAGTCCCAGTTTGTACACAGCTGTTATTTCTTAACAAGCTGTGGAGTGTTTTACCTTTTGTTGTGACTGTCTGTGCCATGCTGTATGCATAAAGGTCAGCAGTGAGGAGGAAGGTCTTCAGCGACTAGGAAAATCACAGGGAGTGGGAGTATTATACAAGATCATTTATTCTGAGAAAGGCATGTTAAATCTAGCAGTTGCCTTTTATCTGTCATTTGAGCTTGCTGACGGTGTGAAACATTCCTTGTAGTTCTTTTCTGTGTTGGATCATCGTTCCTTTCTCTGTTACAATAAGACAGGGAACGAGGCTATGGAGACAAAATGACTTTCCAACTTTTCAAGTTAGAGTGCCATTGCTCTGGATTGTTCTCTAACGCTTAGACTAAGTTATCCATGCATCAATACAAATCTGGGTAATCGTATTTCAATTTCTGGTCCTTATCTTATACTATTTGCCTTCAAAAGAGATCCAAGGATAACTTTTTTTAAAGGTGCTAATATAAATCATTATACCTTTATTTTCACCCAGGCACTGTGATTCAATATGCCACCGAACTTCTACAGCAAATTCTCCAACTTTAATAAAATGTGCCAATGACAAAAGAAATTAAACAATCTAATGAGACAGCATTCATCACTCAAGATTATTGAAGTAATAAATTATTGGCTTTGAGTGAAGGGATAGTGTGGTCAGGAGCAACATTCTGGAACTCAGGGGCCTCTTACATACTTTGCACCTATGGTTTATGGAAGACTTATCAGTAAATCTTTGCTGAAACTCCCTGGGGTGAGAAGATACTGGAACAAGTTGGACTCTCTATTCTAATACACTGCTAATAATTTATATGCTAGATTCAAATATGTTTAAATAAATATGCTAAATACACAAATTCCCTTAAAATGTTCATAGTCAGGTCCTAGTAGGTGCACCCGCACCAGATTTAATTTCACAATGCATTAGATAATGCAAAATTAGACTGAAATTTACCTCATTTGTGATTTGTGTGCTATCTTTGAAAGATGAAACCTGTTACCATAGAGATACCTCTGCTCACAGACTTCTGGCCCACATCTGGCATTTATAAATGCCAAGCACAGTATAATATGTGATGCAGAAGAGTAAATTCAGATTTAAATCTCATAGTTTATTTTATGCAAAACGCTTTTTTCATCCCCAATGAAAGCATTGCCATATTTTCTCATCTATTGAATAATTACATTTTACATTCATATAGCCTAATGGAGTATTAATACAATTACATTTTGATTGAAATGAGATGTTCCAATAGCCAATACAGAAGCAGATCCCCCAGTACTATATAGTGGCACAAATATTTGTACTGACATGCTATGGAATTTCAGGGGCAGAGATTATACTTGCTGATGCCAATGCTGAAATGTGAGTTACACTGAAATTCAAGGGTAAATATGTCAGCATAAAGAGTCAAGTAGACCTAAGAAGAAATGAATTATGGAAAGTGGGTCAGCAAGAACTAATTTCCTTATGAAGAGAACATCTGAGCACCAGCATATCTTTTTATGCTTTTTCACAAACCTGATATTTCATTTTTCATTTTTGAGGGATAAAGTATCAGTAAGTGCTATGATTTTGTTATTGGATGCTTTCAAAGAAGCATTTCAGAAGTATGCCTTAAAACAGCAAAACGGGCTTTTTTTAAAGCTGCTATATTTATCTATCGTTAGTTATTTAGATTTATTTAAAAAGTGTCCCTTAAATCCAAATCTCTGACAGCATGTCCAAAATAGAATACCTGTAATTCGTACAAATTAGACTCAATATTCAAAAGTGAGAAACTTCCAAATCCATTCCTCCCCACAACTCAAAAACGTAGATTCTCCCAGTCCTCTTCTAATGGAAGAACAGGTAAGCTTTGCAGTGTGACCGGAATGCCCTTAAATCCAGTCTCTGGTGGACCAAGGGTCAGAGGATGTGGGGAAGGAAATACATTCAAAAAGCAAGGATCCTTCACCAAGAATTCCTTTCCTCATATCCGTTCCATTTAAATGAGGCAACTAGTAGCTCATGCACTTCAGTAGATTGGAAATGGTGCAGTATCATACAGAGGACCCATAACTGATATAGCAACATCTTAAACATCACCTGGAAATCCACCGGTAGCCAATACAGAGCTGCAATTTTAAAATGTGAAGGTATAGCCTCATGTAAAGCATATTGCAATTATCTAACCCTGGGGTTACAAAGGAATGGATAGTGTGGGAAGGCCCACATATAAAAGAGACAAACTTCTTGCCAAATGATAGAAAACATTCTAGCCAATCACTGTGACTTGCACATCTAGGAACAGCTTAGCCACTAGCCCACACTTCCTCTCAAACAGCTTTTTTATGTAAAAATGCAGTTACCCCTTAACCTACTTTTGATATATTAAATATTTATTTTACTTGTATTCATCTACCAGGAGAAAATGCATTATTTTGGCATCGGTAAACAGAGATAGCAATGATTCATCAGTAGTGAAACAGAGAACCAATCAATAAATTTTTTTAACAGGCATACTATCCTGTTATGTTGTCAGCAATTTTACTAACATACACATGCTTAAGGTTTAATGATTTAGAAAACAATGATTTGATGATAAGGTATATTGTATACATTTTTTTCTCCAGCTGATTTATCAATAGCTAGACAACAAATTATTGTAAGTGCGGTGCAAGCCAAGATGTGGACTGTGGAAAATAAGAGCTAATGTCATGAACTGTATGCTGCCTCTTGATGACAAATAGGCATTTGCTCAGTCTAACAAGACCTGTCACAGTTTGACTCTCCTACAATCATGGTGTTTAATAAGTGAAGCATATTTTCTTTGACAAACAGGCTTGCCAAGACAGGTTAGATTCTCAAATCACCAAAAATAGATTCATGAAAGGTATTTTTGTACTTAAATTATATAGGCTAGCTTTTGCAAACGTTACTGAAGTGAATAGATCTTTTTCATACAAATAATAGATTGCAGAATCCAGATCTGTATAAATGGTGCTAACAGATTTCATTAATAATTAGAATGGGGTAAAGGAGTGTGCTGTTTCGCTTTTACAATGTTCCCAATTTTTAAATAAGAAATTACAGGATACAGTATCAATCCATAAAATTAGTGACAATAAAATTACCTACAACAGCATCTAAGGAAAGTTAGAACACATTTTAAAGAGCATAAACTGAGAAAACAAACTAATGCAGACTATTTTTGGTAAATGAATATAAACACCTCATACATACTGAGACCGTACCCTTTCAACTACCAAAGGTACAGATTAATGGACCACTAAAACATGCTGTGTTATGTTTTATTATTTTGTTTTGTTTTCCATCTCTTCATGTTCTACAAAGTTTGTATTTTAATGAGACTACAGTACAGCTGTACATCTTAAAAATAATTCTTCCTTAAATACAGTCTGGTTTTCACCATCCCTTTATGAAAAGAAAATATCTAAAGTGACACATGGTGTTTTTTTGTTTTTTGTTTTAAATTCTCTACTATCATGAAAACATTTACTCCTGAATTAACAGGGAGGCAGGTTTTCCTACTGGTTGCTTTGAGAGTGATGTAGAATTGGCAGTGGCATATGAAAAAAGTAATTTATAGGATGATAAACTATGATTTAAGGAGGGCTCCCTTCAGCAAAATTAATGAGAAAAAATGAGGTATGGAACTATGGACAGGATAAAATGAATTCTTTAGAAGAGTAAAGCATATAGGGCCCATTCGTTCATTCTTTTCACACCCAGGAATCACGCTGACAACAAAGAATACTGGATTGGGTTTGTATTGGTTACTAGTTTTCACAGCATTTTGGGCTCCATCCTGTGAGTTAAGAGGGCTTCTTATTGAAGATGTTAAGTATCTTGTAGGGCTTTTTATAACCATTTTGAACATTTGGGGTGAAATCTTGGCTTCATTGAAGTCATTGACTTCATTTGGGCCAGGATTTCATCCTTGAAATTTTTACATTCTACTGGAAAAACTTGTGGTCTAATTTCAGCCTGTTGCCATGTAAATGTGTTTGGAGACAAGAAAGTATGAGAACATAGCAGTGAACAGAGCAAGAGGAAGGACAGGAATTTAGAGCTAATCCTAATCTACTGCACAAATGTATGGGAATAACCATCTGAGTTGCAAATGAAGGAAAACACAGATCAGAGAAAATGGGTGTGATGAGAAAGAAAAGTAGACATGGCCAATCAGAAGCCTGCAGGCACAAATGCAGCTACCCAACAGAAGCATAGCACAGCTACAATAGCTCTGAGCAATGTATTCCTTGGGAATCCAACACGAACTAGCACTCTGCATCATGTTGGGTCACCCAGTTATGCTACTTTGCCCTATTCTGGCAGGATTACTTTGGGAAGGATGCATCTACTGGAGCATCTAGGTATACATAGGGTGACCAGACAGCAAGTGTGAAAAATCGGGATGGGGGTGGGAGGTAATAGAAACCCCCCCAAAATCAGGACTGTCCCTATAAAATCGGGACATCTTGTCATCCTAGGTATACACTATTGCTCATATTGCATGAACTTTTTGGCCTTGTCTTGAGAAAGCTTACTCTGAGGTGATTTGCAAAGAGGGAAAGAGCCTCAATTATGTTAGGTGTATGTCTCTCTTTGTCCCCACCAGAACTTGAAAAAAAGATTTGATTCAGAGGGGCCTAATTCTCCCCTTGCTTTTACCAGTTTTTCCACTAATGTAATTACATTGTCTTTAGCAAAGTTATTCCTGATCTATGCCAGTGTAAGTGAGAGAGTAATCAGGACTTTAATATTTATTTATTTTTATATTTTACCTTTTCTATTCCTCAAATGACATATTTCTGATACATTCCTATTTCAACCCAAATGAAAACTATAGCCCTAACTGATACAGCATATGTAAATAAGCAAAGGCCAGATCCTCAACTCCCACTGAGGACAATAGGAATTTAGGGTTCTAAGCACCTTGCAGGATTAGGCTGTATGGTAAATCATCTCATATCAAGGCTGGTGCTATCATACCAAGGTTTCAGATGTGGTTTAAAACAGCAATACTCCTAACAGAATACAAGAAGCAATATCTAACTGGTGTTCTGTTTTGTGAGGTTCAGGTTTACTAACTATTGATATTGGTTGTTTCTGATTGCTAACATTCTGCTGCTACAAATGATCAAATAAAGTTCACGTGACTATAATTTGTTGCTGTCCATTGTTATTCGACAAAATGCTACAACCATATTCTCACTATATATGTATAAGTGTTAAATTATGTAGACATACACAGAAACCAGTTTCTTTACCTAATGAAAGGTTCCCAGTTTATGTTCTGGACATGCCACAGTGCTCATCATTTTTGTAAAGGCTGAGCATAAATCACGTCTCTTATGCTGCCATCTCATTTCCCCAGTTTTCCCCTTGCACAGTCTTTTAGGTATGTTCTTTACCTACATTTCTAAGGATACTAGGATAAAAATGATGGGAGGAACATTATATGAAAGGTTTGGATGACACTTTATGCTAAAGACCTGTCATATTGCTTTTCTCATATTGGACAGAAGTTTCTCATGATTAGTCTCAGCATAGTAATGATTTGGGAGACATGGGCCAAAATCTGCTTGGCCATCTGATTTATTCAATTGTAGGGAAAGAAAAGAGTTTACCAGTCAAGAAAAATTTCAGGCTTTTTTTTTTTTTTTTGTTCAGATCATTCAAAACCAGTTTTGACTAGTGGCATAAGTGAAGTACTGAGTATGGTGGCCTCTAATTCCTAGCGGACAAGTGCCACATCCCAGAAAAACCCATCAAAATTATTGGCACTTTACCTGCAATATCAGAGAAGCCAGATATTGAACTGGGTTGGAGACTGAGTTATCCTCTCATTTCTAGAGGTGGTCCACCCCGAACAGACACGTTGGCACAATAAGGCTATGATAAGGAGTTCTACACATCTGTTGTCTATGCTACTCCCACTCTTGTTCTGTAGATAAGTCAAGGAGAGGAGACATAGCCGGGGAGATGAGATTGGACACAGGAAGGACAGGGGGGACGGACACAAGGAGGCCCGCAACATATAGTGCTGCTAATGGGAGACGGGCTAAACGACATACATTAGGATGTTTATACACCAATGCCAGAAGCCTAGGTAATAAAATGGAGGAATTGGAGCTCTTGGTCCAGGAACTGAAACCGGATATCGTAGGAATAACGGAAACGTGGTGGAATGGCAGTCAAGACTGGAACACAGGTATGGAGGGGTATGCGCTGTTTAGGAAAGACCGGAACAAAGGTAAAGGTGGGGGGGTGGCCTTGTATGTCAATAGTGAAATAAACTGTAAAGAAATAATAGTGGATGGATTAGATAACACAGAGTCTGTCTGGGCAATACTCACACTGGGTAATAGGACTACTAGAGCCTCTCCGGGGATAGTGCTTGGAGTGTGCTATAGACCGCCGGGATCGACCCAGGATATGGATAAGGAACTATTTAATGTGTTTAGAGAAGTAATTACTAACAGAAACTGTGTAATTATGGGGGACTTTAACTTCCCGGATATAGATTGGGGAACAAACGCTAGTAGCAATAACAGGGCTCAGATGTTCCTAGAAGTGCTTGCTGATCAATTCCTCCATCAAGTGGTAACTGAACCGACGAGGGGGGAGGCCATTTTAGATTTGATTCTGGCAAGTAGTGAGGACCTTGTTGAGGAAGTGGTAGTAGGGGACAATTTGGGCTCCAGTGATCATGAGCTAATTCGGTTTAAAATACATGGAAGGAGTAACAGAATTAAATCAAAGACTAAGGCCTGGTCTACATTAGGCGTTTATGTCGAAGTTAGCGCCGTTAAATCGAATTAACCCTGCACCCGTCCACACTGCGATGCTATTTAGTTCGACATAGAGGTCTCTTTAATTCGACTTCTGTACTCCTCCCCGACGAGGGGAGTAGCGCTAAATTCGACATGGCCATGTCGAATTAGGCTAGGTGTGGATGGAAATCGACGCTAATAGCTCCGGGAGCTATCCCACAGTGCACCACTCTGTTGACGCTCTGGACAGCAGTGCGAGCTCGGATGCTCTGACCAGCCACACAGGAAAAGCCCCGGGAAAATTTGAATTTGAATTCCTTTTCCTGTCTGGCCAGTTTGAATCTCATTTCCTGTCTGGACATCGTGGCGAGCACAGCAGCACTGGCAACGATGCAGAGCTCTCCAGCAGTGATGGCCGTGCAGTCTGGGAATAGAAAGAGAGCCCCAGCATGGACTGATCGTGAAGTCTTGGATCTCATCGCTGTGTGGGGCGATGAGTCCGTGCTTTCCGAGCTGCGATCCAAAAGAAGGAATGCAAAGATCTACGAGAAGATCTCTAAAGACATGGCAGAGAGAGGATACAGCCGGGATGCAACGCAGTGCCGCGTGAAAATCAAGGAGCTGAGACAAGGCTACCAGAAGACCAAAGAGGCAAACGGACGCTCCGGATCCCATCCCCAGACATCCCGTTTCTACGAGGCACTGCATTCCATCCTCGGTGCTGCCGCCACCACTACCCCACCAGTGACCGTGGACTCTGAGGATGGGATACTGTCCACGGCCGGTTCCTCGGACATGTTAGGGGACGGGGAAGATGAGGAAGGAGATGAGGAGGGCGAGGCAGTCGGCAGCTCTCACAACGCTGATTTCCCCGACAGCCAGGATCTCTTCATCACCCTTACAGAGATCCCCTACGAAGCGTCCCCAGCCGTTACCCCGGACACAGAATCTGGTGAAGGATCAGCCAGTAAGTGTTGTAAACATCTAAACATTTATTTTTAACAAAACAGGAATATTAACAATTAAAAGAATGGGTTGTTCATGATTAGTGTGCCCTAGGCGCTTAACGGTTTAGTAATGGGCAGTGCAAGTTTTGAAAAGAAATCTAGCAATGTCCGGTTTTCAGTGATTGTCCTGCACAAGCCGCTCTACTGTTCATTCCCTGCTACTGCAGCTACAGTAAAATGCGGTCTATGTGTCCGGGGATAGAGCAGTAATCCTCCTGGGACATCTCGATGAAGCTCTCCTGGAGGTAACTTGAAAGCCGTTGCATGAGGTTCTTGGGGAGAGCGGCCTTATTGGGTCCTCCGAAGTACGACACGTTGCCGCGCCACGAGATTATCAAGTACTCGGGGATCATTGCTCTGCACAGCAGGGCGGCATACGGCCCTGGTCTTTGGAGGCTTTCCCGGAGCATTCTCTCTTTGTCGCTCTCGGAGATCCTCATCAGGGTGATGTCGGCCATGGTGACCTGCTTTTAATTAGGTAGGGGAATGTTAGTGTTGGGACTGCTTTCCCGTTCCTTTACAGAACTGTAACCGCTGGTTTGCAGCCACGCGGTGGAGGCGGGAGAGGGGCAGCCGAAAGGGATCGTTCCCGGGGACAGCCGCGAGGGGGTGGGACAGGGGCAGAGTTCCCGCTTGCCGGATTGCTGGCAGCAGGGACTGACATTGATTTAAATGTGAAATGAGGCCAGTGGTAATATAAAAGTTTTAAACTGCCACAAGTGTACGGCTTACCATGTCTGCCTGCAACAGAAATTCCGTTGTGCTGCCTCGCTTCTCAAATGTGCTGTTCAAGACCCCAGGCACTGAATGCGAAGGCCGAGAATTCGACCTTGTGCTGAGTGCGCATGTGAAAGGTGCTGTGCATGGTCTTGTTCACAGAGAAAGACTATGTTCTTTGTTCACAACTACATTTATCTTTCTGAGGAATTCACTCCCTTTTTCCCATTTCCACAGCCCCGTCTGCGACTGTCTCACAACCTAGCCTGGAATCACACTCCCAGAGGCTAGCGCGGATTAGGCGTAGGAAGAAGAGGACACGGGAGGACATGTTCTCTGAGCTTATGGCCTCTTCCCAAGCCCAGGCAGCACAGCAGACCCAGTGGCGGGAGAACTTGACCCGAATGCACCAAGCCAACATGGATCGGGAGGAGAGGTGGCGGCAGGAAGACCAGCAGGCGACTCAAACGCTGCTTGGACTACTGAGGGAGCAAACGGACACGCTCCGGCGCCTTGTGGATGTTCTGCAGGAACGGAGGCAGGAGGACAGAGCCCCGCTGCAGTCCATCTCTAACCGCCCTCCCCCGCCACCAAGTCCCATACCCACCTCACCCAAAGTGCAAAGAAGGAGAGGCGGCAGAGTCCCTGCTAAGTCTCACTCCACCCCTGCAGAGAGCTCTAGTAGCAGAAGACTCTCATTTCCCAAAATTTGAAAAGTTCTTTCCTTCCCGCCTGACACAAGCCCCTGTCCAAGTTTCACCTCCCAATGCCATGTGTAGTTGATAATAAAAAATTCGTTTCTGTTAACTACTGTTTCAATCATGTTCTTTTGGAGGAGGAGGGGAAAGGGGGTTGGTAATTGGACAGGACAGTCTCCTTTGGCAGGGTACATAGTCGGGGGCAGGCACAGCAGCAGGGCACATACACAGTGCAGTGATGCAGTGACTAGTTGCCCCGGTTAGTCTGGGAGGTTGTTTTGATGTAATGTTGGGGGGGGGGTGGGTTGCTCTGTGACTTTGTGGCGGGGGAGGGCAGTTACAGATCTTAAGCGCCGGTCCTTAGGCAGGATGACAGAGCCACACAGCATGGGATCTGTAACCGTCCTCCCCCTGCCACAAAGTCAAATAGACCCCCCATACACACAGTCCCGATCAGGAGGGTTGACAGGCTCCGTTGAAACAAGCATCCCACCGCAGCGGAGCCTGTCAATCCTTGAGTTTAGAAGCTGCATTCGCGTCACAACACTACACCCGCCCCGCACCACAGTCTGCGTCCCAGTTTTAAAAAATTCCCGCGAAAACAGTATTAAAGAAAACGGTGTGCTTTAACAAAGTAGAACTATTTTTATTTCGACAAGTGTGTTGGAGGGGGGGTGAAGGGGGTATGTAACTGGATAGGATAGTCAACATTAACTGGGTAAAGAAACGGGGGCAGGTTTAGCTTCTCAGTACACAAACTATAAAGTCACAGGTTACCCTGCTCACTCAGGAACTTTGCTTTCAAAGCCTCCCGGATGCACAGCGCTTCCCGCTGGTCTCTTCTAATCGCCCGGCTGTCTGGCTGTGAGTAATCACCAGCCAGGCTATTTTCCTCAACCTCCCACCCCGCCATAAAGGTCTCCCCCTTGCTCTCACAGAGATTGTGGAGCACACAGCAAGCTGCTATAACAATGGGGATATTGGTTTCGCTGAGATCACAGCGAGTCAGTAAGCTTCTCCATCTTCCCTTGAGACGGCCAAAAGCACACTCCACCACCATTCTGCACTTGCTCAGCCGGTAGTTGAAGAGTTCTTTTTCAGTGTCCAGGGCGCCAGTATAGGGCTTCATGAGCCAGGGCATTAGCGGGTAGGCTGGGTCCCCGAGGATGACTATAGGCATCTCCACATCCCCAACAGTTATTTTGTGGTCCGGGAAGTAAATACCTTGTTGCAGCCGTCTAAACAGACCAGAGTTCCTGAAAACACGAGCGTCATGAACCTTGCCCGGCCATCCCACGTAGATGTTGGTAAAACGTCCCCTGTGGTCCACCAGTGCTTGCAGCACCATGGAAAAGTAGCCCTTTCGGTTAATGTACTGGGTGGCCTGGTGGTCCGGTGCCAGGATAGGGATGTGAGTTCCATCTATGGCCCCACCGCAGTTTGGGAATCCCATCGCTGCGAAGCCATCTATGATCGCCTCCACGTTTCCCAGGGTCACTACCTTTGGCAGCAGTACATCAACGATTGCCTTGGCTACTTGCATCACAACAACCCCCACGGTAGATTTGCCCACCCCAAACTGGTTCGCGACTGACCGGTAGCTGTCTGGCGTTGCAAGCTTCCAGAGGGCTATGGCCACTCGCTTCTGTACACTCAGTGCAGCTCGCAACCGGGTGTCACTGCGCTTCAGGGCAGGGGACAGCAACTCACAAAGTTCCAGGAAAGTTCCCTTCCGCATGCGAAAGTTTCGCAGCCACTGGGATTCATCCCAGACCTGCAGCACTATGCGGTCCCACCACTCAGTGCTTGTTTCCCGTGCCCAGAATCGCCGTTCCACGGCATCAACATGACCCATTGCCACTGTGATGTCCTCGGCGCTGGGTCACCTGCTTTCTGACAGGTCTGTGCTACTCTCAGACTTCAGGACATCACCGCAGTGCCGTAGCCTCCTCGCCTGACTTTTCTGCATCTGCCTCAGGGAAACCTTTATGATAAGCTGCGAGACGTTGAGAGCGGCCACAACTGCAGCGATGGTCGCAGCGGGCTCCATGCTCGGAGTACAGTGGCGTCCGCGCTGTCAATGACTGGAAAAGCGCGCGAACTGTTTTCCCGCCGGCGCTTTCAGGGAGGGAGGGCGGGAGTGATGGACGGATGACGACAGTTTCCCAAAAGCACCCTCGACTCATTTTGTTACCCAGAAGGCATTGCCGGCTACACCCAGAATTCCAATGGGCAGAGGGGACTGCGGGAACTGTGGGATAGCTGACCACAGTGCACCGCTTCGAATGTTGACGCTATCACCGTTAGTGTGGACGCACAAAGTCGAATTACTGTCCTTAGTGTGGACACACACGTTCGACTTTGCAATATCGATTACAAAAATTCGATGCAAGTAAAATCGAACTACTCTCGTAGTGTAGACAAGGCCTAAGGTTTATAATTTTAAAAAGGCCAATTTTAACAAACTAAGGGGACTGGTAAGGGAAGTGGACTGGGCAAACGTATTAATGGATTTAAAAGCAGAAGAAGCCTGGGATTACTTTAAGTTAAAGATGCATGAGCTGTCGGAGGCCTGTATTCCAAAAAAGGGAAAAAGATTACTAAGCAAGAGATTTAGACCGAGCTGGATGAGCGACCGACTCAAAGGGGCGATTAGGAAAAAACAGAAAGCGTATAAAGAGTGGAAGAGGGGAGGGATCAGTAAAGCGTTTGATACTGTACCCCATGAGGAATTATTGGTTAAACTGAAAAACATGGGGATCGATATGAAAATCCAGAAGTGGATAAGGAATTGGTTACTGGGGAGAATGCAGCGGGTTGTATTAAAGGGTGAACTGTCGGGTTGGAGGGAGGTTACTAGTGGAGTGCCTCAAGGTTCGGTTTTGGGACCCATTTTATTTAATCTATTTATAACTGACCTCGGAACCGATTGCAGGAGTGGGCTGATAAAATTTGCAGATGATACGAAGGTGGGAGGCGTTGTAAATTCGGAGGAGGACAGGGATATCCTGCAGGGAGACTTGAATGAGCTTGTGAATTGGAGTATCAGAAATAAGATGAAATTTAATAGTGAAAAGTGTAAGGTGATGCATTTGGGGATGACTAATAACAATTTTAGTTACAAGATGGGGACGCATTGGTTAGAAGTAACGGAAGAGGAGAAGGACCTAGGGGTTCTTGTAGACCGCAGGATGACTATGAGTCGACAATGTGACGTGGCGGTGAAAAAAGCCAATGCTGTCTTGGGATGCATTAGGCGAGGTATATCTAGTAGGGATAAGGAGGTCCTGCTTCCGTTGTACAAGGCGCTGGTGAGACCTCATTTGGAGTACTGTGTGCAGTTCTGGTCTCCCATGTTTAAAAAAGATGAACTCAAACTGGAACGGGTGCAGAGAAGGGCCACTAGGATGATCAGAGGAATGGAAAAGCTGTCGTACGAAAGGAGACTAGAGGAGCTTGGGTTGTTTAGTCTGACAAAGCGAAGGCTGAGAGGGGATATGATTGCTATCTTTAAATATATTAGAGGGATTAATACAAGGGAGGGAGAAGAATTATTCCAGCTTAGTACTAACGTGGATACCAGAACGAATGGATACAAACTGGCCGTGGGGAAGTTCAGACTTGAAATTAGACGAAGGTTTCTGACCGTCAGAGGGGTGAAATATTGGAACGGCCTACCGAGGGAAACAGTGGGGGCGACGGACCTGTCTGGTTTTAAGATAAAGTTAGATAAGTTTATGGAGGGAATGGTTTAATGATAAAACATAGTAGTCAAGGAAAGCCAAGCAATGGTGGGTAAATAGTATAAAGGCTAACGGGGTCGGGCTGGAGACTCTTGCCTATATGCTCGGGGTCTTACTGATCGCCACATTTGGGGTCGGGAAGGAATTTTCCTCCAGGGCAGATTGGCTGAGCCTCTGGAGGTTTTTCGCCTTTCTCCGCAGCATGGGGCAGGGATCTCTAGCAGGAGGGTCTCTGCCGATTGCAGTCACTAAAAACAGGATTGGGGACTTCAACAGCAGAGTCCAGGGAAGGGGTAGGGATGGTTTTATGGCCTGCAGCATGCAGGGGGTCAGACCAGATGATCATAATGGTCCCTTCTGACCTTAAAGTCTATGAGTCTAAGTGTTGCAGCATATGTGTGGGGCCCACCTCTTGTCCTGATCTCCAATTTTGCAGCCAAAATAAAGGTGATAGGCTTTCTTAACCATAGTGGTTATACTGTGCTTTTGTGATGCAAAAGTCACTTCACCACAAATATAGCAGAAGTTATCTGCACTGTTCACACAAGTACGAGGCATCTCTGCTCACTTTGGCTAAACAGAAATGTGTCCCTTTGCAAAACCAAACACTGACAAATAAGAGAGCACGACACTGTATGATTTCTAGAGCTGATATAGGGCAATTTGTTCAGCAGAGTGATGTAAGCTTCATTATGATTGCATCATCCATGACTTCTAGGAATAACATGATGCAATTCATATCATGTATGACGCAATACCAGCTTCAGATTGCATCATTCATTGTTTTGCCTAAAAAGCAAGTACTGTCCAAACCCAGTCATAGATTTATTCATAGATCCAGTCAAAGATGTATTTTAGTCATTTCTGGTTTAAATTGAGATCCTTTCCCTTTATAACTCACTTATCCTCCGCCATTCCCAAGTCAAGGGTCGTATATACTGACCCAATAGCATATCTTGAAAACTAGAGATAATCAACAATTTTAAGCATCAGTTTCGTTCTCAGTGACCCAGAATTAGTAAAGTTTGACAACATTTATTTCAGAAGCATTTTGGCTGTAGAGCAGTGTAATTGAGCCAAAGTAAGTATGACAAAAATAATCCAGATTTTACTTAAAAGCAAAGTTTCATGAAAAATAAAGTCAAATTTTAATTTTTGTTATAGAATAGATAATAAAATACATGAAATGGAGTTATTTAACACTGTGATATTACCTGCTTTTCTTAAAAGTGTAGCCCCATTCACTTCATAAGGGAGTCTCTTGATTTCTATGGGACTATGTGCATGAGCAATATTTGGCCCATTTTATACTTATGTTTTCTAATCTGGTATGTTTAGTCAAGTGGCTAGTGTGTCTGTTATCAAATTAGGGGCTCTAGCCCCTTGTATCTCTCAGTTATGAGAGTTCTAATGAAGACAAACACAGGAACTAACCGGAACTAGCCAAAACCTGGTTCACTGAGGCTAATTGGAAGACTCCCATTGATGTTAGTGGTACCCAGCATATGTTGACTAATTGGAAGACTCCCATTGACATTAGTGGTACCCAGCATATGTTGACTCAAAGCAATAACCCTATCTTTTAGCAAACTTATGTCTCTCCATCCAGATAGGCAATTACAGTGCTTCCTCTTAAAGGCATTCATACAATATTATCACGTCAATATATATTACCATAAGGTATGTATGTGACGTCCTAGTTATAAGCAACAGGTGTAGCTTAAAAACACAAGAGTTTTTATTTTTATTGTAAAGAGAACTAGCACTTGGGTGAGGATTAAAATCTGTTTCTGGAGCAGGCGTTTTTTTGTTTCAATACATATTCAAGAGTTCTTGGGAACCCAGCTCTTTATAAAAATGTCACCACTCAAGCACTTTTAGGTGAGGGGACTGTGGAGTAAATCTGAGAGGTTTGTTCACCCTGAGCAGAAGCAGCATAACACTCGAATACAAAAAAAAAAAAAAAAAAAAGGATGACAGACTTTGGAAAATAAATAAATGTTGGATAAAAGCATCAGAGCACTCAATAATTAATTTTTGGCAAGAAGAGGCCATTGCTGCAACTAGAGCCGTTACAAGAAAGAAAAATAAAAGCCTGCAAACTGCAAAAAAATTCTGAATACATTTTATGAGTAGGCGAAAGCAAATGAGAGGTCCATTCTGATGAAAAATCAGATTAGGGCCTGATCCAATGCTTACTGAAGCCCATTGACTTCAATGGTCTTTGGATTGGCCCCTTAATTTTCTATAGTCATCTGCCTGCCACCCAAGACATTGTCTGTTACTACAAGATGTGCTAGAATGTTTGCATGGCAGCACCCTGGCAGCCCACATTTACCATGATGATATGATTATGGTATGTTTTGTACAAAGTATGCCTGGTGAGGTATCATTCTAAAAGTCTTGATCTGTTGAACATTAATACCCTGTTGGACTGTCTGTGCTGTCATTGTATGTGAAGTTATGAAATTTTGCTATGTGCGTGTTACTGAAATATGTTGTGAGGTTGGAAACACCCACAACCAGCCTTTAAGGTACAACAATGGAGAAGCCAGACAGTGTGGATGGCCCATTAAAGGGAATCCATCCTACCCAGGACTATCACAGGATCTAAATACAACAAAGACTTCTCAGAGGGCGCACAGACAATGGACACTGCTTGACTCGCATCATAGCAAAAGATCTTTCCAGCAAGCTGGAAGAACCTATAAAGGAGGGGAAGTGACATCATCATTTGTCCTCACTCCCCTCACAACTCAACACCTGGAAACAGGTCTGAAGAACAAAGACTAAACTGGGCAGGTGATCCCAGGCTGAAAAGAGGAATTTCAGCCAGTGTATGAAGGAACTTTACCATCAGGGTGAGACACTGCTTGATTCAAATCTCGTCTAGTTTACAGAACTCAGATTGCGATTCTACTTTTATTTCTTAGGTGACTAACTTTGATCTGTATGCTTACTACTTAAAATCTATCTTTCTGTAGTTAATAAATCTGTTTTATATTTTAACTGAAGGTTTTTTGCTTGAAGTGCTTGGGAAATCTGCTCAGGAACAAGAGTTGGTGCACGTCCTCTCCACACTGAGGGAGGGGCAGACTGGGTAATAAACTTACACTGGTCAGGCTTCTGATCAGGGCAAGATGGTACAGCTCTGCGGTCCTAGGCTGGGGAGCTGTGGGGAATTGGCTGGAGCCTCTCTATTGTTGGTTCATGAGTGACTGGTGAAGGCATTCATGTAACTCAGTTGGGTGTGTCCCTGTCCATGGATGTCTGTACAAGTGCAGTACCTGGAGGGATTTGCAGCTTACCACAGGATCACAGTGTGAGGGGGAATCCAGGTTGATAAGACAAAGAGCTCAGCGGTACCCCAGTTCCAGGTTGCGCCGGGGGAACCCGTCACACCAGTCTTACAAGCCTACCTCAGCTTTTCCCTGACAGGAATTGCCATTGCTTCAAAACACATCATGGAAATGTGGAGTAAACAACAAATTCATAATCAGTACAACTAGAGAGAACGTTCCGCAAATATCAGTATTAATAAAAGAAAAGTAATGTGTTTAGTTTTGTTGTAGCTCCCAACAGAGTATATCCATTATTTATTTCCAATTGCATTAAGAATTTAAGACAAGAGGGAATAGAAATATTTCTCTCTTGAATTTATTAGATGCGTTTCAGTCTGGGTGAACATTCATAACAAAAAATTGTTATGCAAGATGTTGATGGTACCTGCTGGGAGTTTTTCACATAAGATGTATTTGTTCTATTACCAGCATTATAATAAATGCATGCATGTAACAGCTTCATATAGAAAAACGTTATTTAAATTCCAACAGAAAATATAACACTTTTTGAAGAAAAATTTTAAGCTGAACATCACAAAATTCAGAAGGTTCTCCTCTCTGCTCCCTGAGCCTTTTTTAAAAACAACTACAACTCAGTACTCTTGCCTGCTAAGTCAGTTTAAGAAAGGACTAAATTTAGCTTGACTAAGGGCTGAAGCAAATAGAATATGCAAAGTTACAAATAATTTAGAACAAAGCTGGGAGCTTCATTTAACAATTTAAGGTGAGATGCATGCACATAATATTTTACTACACTTTTTTTCTCAGAAATTAAAGTTGTTAGATAAGCTACTCTGTACTGATGTGGTTCATCAGTTCAGCATGACATCTTTAAGTAGCATGAAAATTATTTACAGGATCCCAGCTGGCTTAATTAGTGTCAAGGTGTGATGCCTGCCTGCTGCCCTATCTACCTGTTCTGACTGACTAACTGTGTCCCCCCCTACTTCCCAGGTCACCTGCCTGCCTCCTGCCTGTGACTGCCCTATTCCAGTGTCTTATGTCCTCTCCTACTGCCTTGTTCTTACAGCTATTGTACCCAGTGAATTAAGAATTTTCTTACAAAATGCATCATTTCTTTCTTTTCCTCCACAGGTCTAGAGAGTGGACTCCTTCAACAACTGTCACTAACACAATAGACATATGTTTTACAGCCACATTCAGACTATCAGGCATTAGGTTGTGTTGCGGGAAGATGAGGGCCGCACAGAGTCAGGGAGACCTTCGGAGGCATTGGGCCTGAAAGGACATATACAGTGTGTCTAAGAGCAACCAGGCATGCAAAGAAAATAAACCTGCTGTCACCTCTGCTGGCCAGGGAAGAAGAGGGATGAACTATAGCCTTGCCTCTTCCCCACCCCTCTTTCTGTCCTATTGGGTGCCTGTGGGATACTAGAATGGAGGAAAAGGACTGCCATTATGCCTAGCCACTGCAAAGAGGTGCAAGAGAGTGAAAGGCTCCTCGTGCCCTCCTATGAACAAGAGACATTTCTGTAGTATCTGTGTGCCTCACAATTTTTAATGGACTTATTTTCCCAACACTCCTGTGAGGTAGGATAGTATTATCCCCATTTAACAGATGGGGAACCGAGGCACAAAGAGACTAAGCGACTTACCCAACACCAGGCACAAAATCTATGCTGGGGAGGGAAGTGAATCCAAATCCCAGGCTAGCATCTTACCCTCTAGGCTATCATCCCTTGCATGCTTTGCCTAGGGCCAGGCACAGTCTAACTCTAGGCTTTTTAGGGTATATGTACACTGCAATTAAACACCTACAGCTGGCCCATGTCAGCTGACTCAGGTTCGCAGGGCTGTTTAATTGTGGTGTAGACATTCTGGCTGATGCTGGAGCCTGCACTCTACTGAAATTTGATGGTACTTGAGCTCCTAAATCCATTAGACAGTTTTGAAACTCTCCCCCCTGGAAAGGCAAATCTTTTTTGTTTCATAGTCTGCAAAATACCCAGTTTCATTATTTTGTCTGAATCTGAAGATGTCAAGAAAGATTACAGAAGGATATTTTCCATTCTGCAATATACATGTTTTGTTCCTGTCTTTGAATCCTTTATCCCAATATAGAGAAAACTTGGTAATACATCTTATAAACTTGTTCATATATTTTTCTTTGTACTCTTCATCAAATTTACTAATGAAAGTAAAGTTCTCTGGAATGCTTACCACCACCACAAAATTCAAGGTCCCTGTATTTCCCTTGAGACACTGATCCTCATTTTTGCAGCACTCTAGTCTGGAGGTATAAGATGAAGCTTACCAGACAGCTGATGTGGACTTGATTAAAAGCTATACTATTACTTGGCAAAAATCCAAAAACATAAAGTATGCAGTACCTGTAAAAGTATATATGACAGGGTGAGAAAGTGGAAGTCATTGGCTAGTTCAGCAGTGGAAAAGACAGACAGTGTATAAGAAATATGAGAAGAAAAGTTTATCTCTAGTTAGAGAAACAGAAAAACTCCAATCTTGAGGTAAAGCTTATAATCAATAGATAGGAGTTCTGCCAGCTCACAGTTCTTCTGCCAGCAAGTTACTATTCTTATAACGTTTCCTTCATTCCTGTAAGCCCCCTTTTGTAAGGTTACCATATTTCAACAATCAAAAAAGGGGACGGGAGGAGCCCTGCCCTAGCCCCGCCTCCGTCCTGCCCTAGCCCCGCCCCTGCCCCTTCCACTCCCTCCCACTTCCCTCCCCCTCAGAACCCCCAACCCTCCCCCCCCACTCCTTGTCCCCTGACTGCCCCCTCCTGGGACCCTTGCCCCTAACTGCCCCTCAGGACTCCACCTCCTACCTAAGTCTCCCTGCTCCTTGTCCCCTGACTGCCCCCTCCTAAGACCTTCCCCACATCCTAAGTGGCCCCCTAGGACCCTACCCCCTCCCTGTCCCCTACTGTCCCAACCCTTATCCACACCCCCACCCCCTGACAGCCCCCCCCAGAACTCCTGACCCATCTAAACCCCTCTGCTCCCTGTCCCCTGACTGCCCCCTCCTGGGACCCCTGCTCCTAACTGCCCTCCAGAACCCCACCCCTTACCTAAGCCTCCCTGTGCCTTGTCCCCTAACTGCCCCCTTCTGAGACCCCCCCTACCTGTACTCTAACTGCCCAAATCCTTACACCCCCAACCCCCAGACAGCGCCCCCCGAACTCCTGACCCATCCAACCCTCCCCCTGCTCCCTGTCTCCTGACTACCCCCTCCAGAACCTCCCTGCCGCTTCTCTGACCCCCTGGCCCTCTTACCGTGCTGCAGAGCAGCGCGCTCGGCAGCAGGGGGAGGGGAGCAGGGTTGGAGCTCCAGACTGCCGGAGGCTCGAGGCGAACGGCCGGCCGGCGATCTGCGAATGCAGGGGTGGGGGGGAGGGAGGGAGGGAGGGAGAGAGAGAGGAGGGGAGTGGTCTCAAGTTGCAGGGGAGAGGAGCGGGAAGTGGAGGAAGGGCTCTGGCTGCCGGAGCCCCGTGCGAGTGGCACGATCCGGCCGGCTGCCCTGTAAGCCGCGCGCGCTCTGCATGGGGGGGAAATCCGGACAGTTACAAATTCCCCCCGGACGCTATTTTTAACTCAAAAAAGCCGGACATGTCCGGGGGAATCCGGACGAATGGTAACCCTACCTTTTGTAACTTACCTGGGTTTCCCATGTGTCATCTCTGCAGGAGTTAACTCCTTGCTTGCTGAAAATCAGGTTTGGGCTTCTGCTCCATCATAAACCTGTATTAGTGTATTCAAACAACTTTGTCCAAATTGTCTAAAATGTCAAGTTGAGAAAGATGCACTGAATATTGGAGATTTAATTTTAAAACAATGCATTGGGACAATTTCTGCTCTTAGCTACTCCAGTGTAAATCCAGAGTAACTCCAATGAACTCAGTGGAGTTTTTCCAGATTTACACTGGTATAACAGAGAGCCAAATATGACCCAATATTGTTGTGTATGTTTCCATGCACAAAGAGCTAAACATACTTCCTGTTTATAACGATTCACTTTAGATTAGGTAAAACAATAAGAAATTAAGCATCGACATGCAAGGCTTGGTATGTTAGTCTCCTTGGCAGCAATAGCTCTGATAACAAAATGGTCCTGGTCTTTGCATGCAGGCAGAGTTCTTAGAAATTTTAAAGTTGTAGGACACAGTAAACAAAGACATAACATTTTCAAGATGCATACACGAGAAGTAACTTTTACCCACTTCTACAGAATTCATGTTAAAAGCAGCAACATAAGCATAATGTAACTAATTCTGGCACTCTCTCTCTCTCTCTCTCTCTCTCTCACACACACACATAGTGTTAAAGAAATGTTTTAAATAATCATAAATAAAAAAATAGCTAAGGATGATAGAATCTGATCGCGTCAATTTGCAGTAATGTAAAAATAAATAAAGAGACCTATGTAGTCTCTCTTGGCTCGTTAGGCCTTTGTGCTAATTGTTTCCTGTAGGTTATTCAACAATGAAACATTTCCTTAGGAAACACCCTGGGCCTAATCCTGAACACATTTGTCCACATGCATGATTTATGCACATGGGCCTTCCCCATGAGTTCAACAGCATTGCTTATGTGTGTAAAATTAAGTATGCGCCAAAGTGTTCACAGGATCAAGACTTAAGATTGCAACTAAGGAGACGCTTTGAAAATTTGGGCCCATTTTTATTGGGCTTGCATTTTTTTGACACTTTATTCCTATTTCAGTTGGCACAGTTAAAAAAATAATACCAAGATGCATCTATGCAAGCAAGCTCTTGTGATGATACAATAATGGCAAAAATTCATTATATGAGGGAAAGCAGCTACAGATGTTTTATGAAGTAAGTGATGAGACGTACAGAGGGCTTGGCTCAGAAAAGGAGGGTGCAGTCAGAGGTCTGTGATCAATGGCTGGTGACAGCTAATTGAAATTTTAAAGGAATCATTTTAACAAGAAAAGCCTTGTGCATTTGTTGTGGTGGGTGCAGTGATGAAAAATTCAGAGAGCACATTTCATTCCAGTATGATTCAAATACATGTTTTTATTTTAACCAAAATATCACAACAATCTATATGGCTTATTTTCTCTGCTGGCTAATCAGTGTATTGCTGATGATTTTAAGTACTTAACTGAAAGCACCATTATTTCCTCCTTAGCTAAGTAAGAGATAAAGCCCATAACTACTCACCGCATAGTGTTTATTCATGACAAAAGAAAAAAAAATCCATAACTATCTTGTGTGTGTGGGTGGTTGGGGAAGGATTATTAAACAATGAAGCTGGGGAACTATTATTTGCCCCCCGGTAATGATGGGGGGAAATGCAAGTGTGAAATGAGTAGTAACAGAGACAGCACACAATAAATATAAAAATACTCCTGGTCTTTCAAAATCTGCCATGGATTTTTTTATGCCCACAGGGGGGTTAAGATTTAACTAGTGCAGAGGTCGGCAACCTTCAGCACGCAGCCCATCAAGGTAATCCGCTGGCAGGCTGTGAGACATTTTGTTTATTACGTTGACCATCCGCAGGCAGGGCTCCACGCAGCTCCCAGTGGCTGCGGTTCACTGTTTCCGGCCACTGGGAGCTGCGGGAAGCAGCGGCCAGCATGTCCCTGCGGCCTGAGCCATTTCCCACAGCTCCCATTGGCTGAGAATGGCGAACTGTGGCCACTGGGAGCTGTTGGGGGCCATGCCTGCAGACAGTCAACGTAAACAAATGTCTCGCGGCACGCCAGCAGATTACCCTGATGGGCCATGTGCTGAAGGTTGCTAACCCCTGAACTAGTGGGTAACATTTTCAAACACACTGCCTCCCTTGTGGTTCACCAAAGACACCCTCAAAGGTTTACAGCGCCCAGCTGTCACCTCTCTTGGGCAAAGACCTGTGTCTGTCTTCCTCCTGACCCGTGTTTTTCCAAGCTCCACAGCATCCTGTCCACACTGTGATATTCCCAACAAGCCACACTGTCTAAAAGGCCAGTGTCTACACTTTGCTTTCTCTCTAGAGGCTATGCCCAGTATATTGTTACCATACAGCTCTTTATAACCAAGCACATTTATTCTTAAGGTAAAAGCACTACAGAGAAAACATTCAAAACAAACAACAACAACAACAAAAAGAATCTACCCACATGCTAAAATGCTTACCAGTGGTCACCCCAATGCCAAACTCAGGCTCTGGTAGGCGTCAGTCTTTCAAAATCCACAACTGGATTTTCCCCATGGTTACATGTTCATAACTGTCTTAGAGTCAGAACCAGAACCCAGGCTGGGCAGAGCAGCACTTTCTTTATACAATTTGGGCCTTTAATCTTGGCCTTTGGTAACAGGTAATCAACAGACAAAAACTTTCTCCTCAGGAGTAGCTTCAAAAGGCTGGGTTTTTCCATAACAAGAATTGGGTAATTAACATCCTAGGGTATCCCTAGGAAATTCACTTAAAACTTATTGTCCCAAAAGTCCATACTTGTCTGGCACATTTTCAGTATAGTTTCTTGAACTTCTGTCACACGCCCCTAAGTGATTTAGGATTTTAAGTCTCACTGACTTTCAAGTTGCTTAATTACTTTTTAAAATGTTGCCCAGTATTTCTAACAGCAGTACTCCCAACAAAAAATTGAGTCCGCACCTACTGACTCCCAGTAAACCACTTGCTGCAGCACCATAGGTGGCAATCTCCCCAGCAGTTCCATAGAAGGGATGAATAACATAGCTGAATAGCATGAATAGTAGTGCTATTCTGTCACTTGAATATGCCCTAAATATTCATGACCTGGATATACAGCTGCCTTGGGCTGCAGTAGCAGACACTTAGGGGTTGAACACCCTTCCAGGTCTAATAGTGAAAGCAAAGTCAAATGTGAAGCTGCCCAGATCAGCTTCTTCCCACATGGCCTGCTTAGTGCAGAAGGGCTTGGTTTCTGAGCCATTGAGTCCTCAGTCCTTCCTTCTACCAACACAGGGAGAAGAGTGAAAGAGAAAGAAGAAGTTTGTCCTTGCTTGCCTCTTCTAGGCGGGCAGGACAAAGATGAGTGACTCCCCTTCCCTGTAGCCAATGGGAGAAAGAATGAATGATTGGTGTTCAAGGAAGTGATGAAAAAGATCAAACCTGGTGTTGCGACCCTAAGCTCCATAGATAGCTCAAGGAAAGAGACATTCACAGTGTTACACATTCTCCTCGGAGGGATCAGGTTTTAAAGGCAGCATTGGTGCTTCTACCCTGATTTTATTAAAGGAGTAAAGAGGAGAAGAGTGATCAGATAGGCCCGGGAGCAGAGGGGAAGAGAAAAAGTCCAATTCTATCAATATTCAGATTTGGGATGACCATCCTGCAAATATTAGGACCTAATTCATTCCCTACTATACCCTCAGTAATACAAACATCATCCAAATCTATGTAGTGGCCTAACAGGCACAACCATCTTTTGCTTAGGAGATCACAGTCCAAAATTAATCACACAGCTGCAGCTCTTGCTCTGATTTAGGTGTTTGGGACATCATCGGTTGCCAGGAAAATATGGACTCTTGACTGCAGCAGGTCTTGGCAGGTAACTGAATACAATGGACATGATCCTACAGGACTGAGCCCAGACTGATTTGTGAATATTTTGTTTTAAAGTGCAAATTGATATGTAATTTTTAAGTCTACACATCTATATGGTGGTACTAATTCAAAATTTGAAAAGAGATTTAAAATATTTTTCAGTTCACATTTAACAAGGCTGCTTTAACATGTTAAAGAGAGTGAAACACTCACGTACATTAGGAATTAATTTAGAGAGAATTATTTATTTTACTTAAATATAAACATATTAAGTGTCTTCATTACTGGCTATATATGTGCAAGTGTTATCTGTTTTGCATGGACATGAAATCAGACGGCTTGCTATTTATTTTAACCGATTTGCCCAAACTGTGGGACATTTTTTAATATCCAAGAATTTTTATAGTGTCTCTTGTCCATTGAGAGAGAGAGAGAGAGAGAGGGAGAGAGAAAAGGAGGGCAGGGAGAATTATTTTAAATCCCAGTAATCAAACTAATCCATAACAATTACAGTAGCTGTCTTGGTCTGTAACTCCCTTTAGTTGTAGCTGTGGTACTCTTAATTGCAATATAAGCAAAGATAGCTAGAAACAGATTATTTTAGAAGGAGACATAATGTTCTTGGGTATTTGAGGAAGTTGATTATAGATCAATAATTGCTTAGTAGAGGACACCAATCTTCAATAATAGTGGAATCAGCATAAAGGTCTTCTGGTGCACAACAGAATGCTTGTATGTCATACAAATTAATAATTCCTTTAGAAGGGCAGCTATTTGATAGAAACATATAAATATAAAATAACTCTGTCTGTTGCCTTCCATTTCTGTGGGAGATCAGCAACAAGGTAAATCAAATATTGTGGGTTATGTCACAGAACATGAGAAGTTTGCCATTCCCACCCATTACATTAATGAGACACTATTAACCTGAAAATCACACTTATGCATGAAAAGGGGTTGCCTATTATTGCTATACCTCATGCCTAGGGCCCTGATCCTGCAAACACTTATACGTGTGCTTAACTGTACACGCGGTGAGTGGTCCCACTGGCTTCAATGGGACTATCCCTGGGGCTAGACTTTCAAGTGCTGAGCACTCACAATTGGAGCCAGGTTTTCAAAAGTTCCCAGCTCCCCTTTAGGCACCTAAATAAAGGCCAGATTTTCCAAACTGCTCAGCAGCAATGTGCTGAATTATTTAAAAAAATTGGCGTCAGATTTTGGTGCCTCAATCGGAGCTGAACTCTTGAAAATCTGCCCACAATTGTGGGTACTGAGTCCTTCTGAAAGTTCTGGCCATAAGACAAAGTTAAGCACATGTGTCAGTCTTCACAGGATCCGGGCATAAAACAGTTAAGACTGAAAAAAAGTTAGTGAACAAAGCTACACATTTTTTCAGTTTGTTTTCATTTGTGCACTGTACAGTACTTTGTGCGCAGTGTCACTGTGAGCTGACAGCCAGTTGCACTTTCAGTAACACAATAATGGCATCCCTCTCATGAACGTTTTTGGCTGGAATCCTGTGCATGCTCTTCCCCAGGCACTGTAAGAGAACGTTCTCAGCTTGCATGGCAACAGAGCTCCTTCTGTTTCTAAGATCAGAGCCAAGAGGCTCTCCCTTTTACTCTTGGCACCTCTTCATAGAATTGGGGAGTAACAACAGACAGGAGAAGGAGATCAGGGGAACCCACTCCCTCCCATCCCTAACCTCTGCACAGAAGTAAGGGGAGTGTAGGGCCTAGGGGAAACCCATACTTCATTTCCCAGCCTCTCGCACAAACTCAGGGAGCACCAGAAATTGGGGGCGGGCAAGAGTCCCCATCTTCCCTCCAGTGCAGAGGCGTTGACTTTCTGAGTTCCCCGGGGGGCTGCTCAACCCCACTCTGCCCCAGGCCACTCCCCTACTCCATCCTTCCCCCAAACAGCCACTCCCGCCCCTTCCCACTCCCACTCTACCCCCTCCCCCTGCTTCTTCCGTCCCCTCCCCCACCTCTTCCTGCCCCACATCCTCCCACCCCATTCCACCCTCTCCTCCGCCTCTTGCTGCCCCCGCTCCTCTCCCACCCACCCCTAGCGCCTCCTACATGCTGCTGAACAGTGATCACTGGTGGGCGGGAGGCACTGGGGGGGAGGAAGAGGAGCTTATTGGCGGGGCTGCCACACAACCACTATTTTTTTTCCCAGCCCTGGAGCACCCATGGTGTAGGCGCCTATGTGTCCAAGTCAGATTTGAGGCATAGTCCTCTGCACAGAGCCAGGGAGCCTCGGATGGGACAAGGAGAACACTTTCATTCCTCTGTGGAGATCAATGAGAGCTTTGGGGGAAAGGAAAGAGTTGGGAAAAAAACAGTATGTGATCATGTAACTACAGATTATATCATAAAGCGCATGCAAAAAGAGACAAATTAACGTTGCAGAGGCAACCTAAATTCTGACACTTCCTATCTTTTGAGTGCTTGACTTTACAGCTTTATATTCTTGTAATGTATTTTTTTGCATGTAATATCTTAGAATAGTTAGATTTTTAACTTGTAGAATGCAAAGCTCCTTACAAGTATTATACCCCCCATTCTAAGATACCTGAGGCACATCAAGGTGAAGTGACTGGCTTAGGATTCTGATTCTCTTCCCAGCTTGCATCCCAGTTCGCCAACTGACATGTTATGTGACACTAAGCCAGTATATACTCCTTAGTAAAGGCTATAGTGTTGATGTGATATCGTTAGGGGATGTCTACACTGCAATAAAACACCTACAACTGGCCTGTGCCAGCTGACTTGGGCTCGTGGAGCTTGGGCTCCAGGGCTATAAAACTGGAGTATAGATGTTTGGGCAGAGACTGGAGCCTGGGCTCTGGGACCTTCTCCCCTTATGGGGTCCCACATAGAATCACAGAAATGTACGGTGGGAAGGGACCTTGATAAGTCCAGCCCCGTGCGCTATGGCAGGGCCCAGTAAACCTAGACCATCCCTGACAGGTGCTTGTCCAACCTGGTTTTAAAAACTTCCAATGATAGGGAGTCATAAGAAAATACATAAGAACAGCCATCCTGGGTCAGACCAAAGGGTCCCTCTAGCCCAGTATCCTGTCTTCTGACAGTGCCAATGCCAGATGCTCCAGAGGGAATGAACAGAAGAGGTAATCATCAAGTGATCCATCCCTTGTCGCCCATTCCCAGCTTCTGGCAAACAGAGGCTAGGGACACCATCCCTGCCCATCCTGGCTAATAGCCATTGATGGACCTATCCTCCATGAACTTATCTAGTTCTTTTTTGAACCCTGTTATAGTCTTGGTCTTCACAACATCCTCTGGCCAAGAGTTCCACAGACTGACTGTGCATTGTGTGAAAAAATACTTCCTTTTGTTTGTTTTAAACCTGCTGCCTATTAGTCCACCACATCCCTTGGAAGCTTATTCCAGAACGTAATTACCTTAATAGTTAGCAAGTTTTTACTAATATTTAACCTGCATCTCCCTTGCTGCAGATTAAGTCCATTACTTCTTGTCCTATCTTCAGTGGACATGGAGAACAATTGATCACATTTCTCTTTAAAACAACTCTTAATATATTTAAAGGCTATCACTCAGTTGCCCCTCAGTCTTCTTTTCTCAAGATTAAACATGTCCAGTTTCTTTAACCTTTCCTAGTAGGTCAGGTTTTCTAAGCCTTTTATCGTTTTTGTTGCTATGGTCTGGGTTCTCTCTAATTTGCCCACATCTTTCCTGAACTGTGGCATCCTGAATTGGACACAGTACTCCACCTGAGGCCTCACCAGTGCCAAGTAAAGCGGGACAATTACCTCTTATGTCCTACATAAGCACTCCTGTTAATATACCACTGAATGTTAGCCTTTTTAATAGCTGCATCACATTGTTGACTATTCTAATTTGTGATCCACTATAACACCAGATTCTTTTCAGAAGTACTACCACCTAGCCAGTTATCCCCCATTTTGTATTTGTGCATTTGATTTTTCCTTCCTAAGTGAAGTACTTTGCACTTGTCTTTAGTGAATAATCTTGTTGAACTCAGACCAAATCTCCAATCTTTGTCAATGTCATTTTAAATTCTAATCCTGTCCTCCAGAGTGGTTGTAACCTGCTCCCCTGCGAGCTTGATGTCATTTGCAGATTTTATAGGTATACTCTCTGTTCTATTATCCAAATCATTAAAGAAATTTTGAATAGCATTGGTCCAAGGACTGACTCCCATGCAATCTCACTAGATATCTCCCTCCATTTTGACAATGAACCACTGACAACTAATCTTGGAGTACAGCCTTTCAACCAGTTGTGTACCCACCTTATAGTAAATTCATATAGACTGCATTTCCCTAGTTTGCTTATGAGTGTGTCATGCAGGACTGTGTCAAAAGCCTTACTAAAATCAAGATATATCACATCTACTGGTTTCAGAGTAGCAGCCATGTTAGTCTGTATCCGCAAAAAGAACAGGAGTACTTGTGGCACCTTAGAGACTAACAAATTTATTAGAGCATAAGCTTTCGTGGGCTGCTTTCGTGGATTACAGCCCACTTCTTCGGATGCATATAGAGTGAAACATATATTGAGGAGATATATATAAACATATATATATAAACATATATCTCCTCAATATATGTTTCACTCTATATGCATCCGAAGAAGTGGGCTGTAGTCCACAAAAGCTTATGCTCTAATAAATTTGTTAGTCTCTAAGGTGCCACAAGTACTCCTGTTCTTATCACATCTACTGTTCCCCACCATCCAGTATGCCAGTAATGCTGTCAAAGGAAATTAGATTGGTGTGGCATGATTTTTCCTTGACAAATTGATGCTGGCTATTCCTTATAACTCTATTATCCTCTAGATGTTTACAAATTGATTGTTTGATCATTTGTTCCAGTATCTTTCCAGGGTATTTAAGTAAGGCTGACTGATCTGTAATTCCTCAGGTCGTTTTGGTTCCCCCTTTTAAAAATAGGTACTATGTTTGTTCTTCTTTAGTCTTCGGGGACCTCACTTGTCCTTCATAAGCTCTCAAAAGATAATCACTGAAGATTCCAAGATTGCTTCAACTAGTTCCTTAAGTACCCCAGGATAAATTTCATCAGGCCCTGACAACTTGAATACATCTAATTTATCTAAATATTCTTTAACCTGTTCTTTCCCTATTTTGGCTTGTGTTCCTTCCACCTTGTTGTTAATATTAAATGTGTTGAGTATTTAGTCACCATTAACCTTTTTAGTGAAGACTGAAGCAAAATGGGCATTAAATGCCTCAGCTTTCTTGATGTCTTCAGTTATTAGCTCTCCTTCCGCACTAAGCAGAGGACCTGTTTTTCTCTTGTTCCTAATGTATTTAAAGAACTTCTTCTTATTTCCTTTTATGTCCTTTGCTAGGTGTAACTCACTGGGGAACAAATATGTGGTAATAGTTCTCTAGCAGCGAAAGGTATAATACAATCCAATGGTTGGAAGTTGAAGCTAGACAAATCAGACTGGAAATAAGGCATCTATTTTAAAGAGAGAGAGTAACTGACCATCGGAACAAATTACCAGGGGACATAGTGGATTCTCCATCACTCACAATTTTAAAATCAAGATTGGATGTTTTTCTAAGAGATGCTCTAGGAATTATTTTGGGGAAATTCCATGTGTGTGTTATATAGGAGGTACCTTCTGGCCTTGGAATCTATGATATAATGATATGTAACTGAAAACACTACACAATGACACAAGGAGAAACTAGAGGCATCTAAGCTGTGATATACAGAGTAAGAAGAAGATTTGCCTCCTGATGACACAGAAAGAAAGGGACGAAGTCTAATGCGAAAGGTGGAGATCAGAGAAGTGACATGACAAAACAGGTCAAAATAACAGTAAATGAAAGAGTTAGCTTTTCATTTAGTGAATATTGAGCTTTTTATGGTGCCTGGAACACAGTGGCATAAGAAGGGAGAAAAGCAAAATTGATGAACCATAAAGGTCAAAATTGGAACAGCTGAGCAATCCCTAACTGTTAACTTGTCAGGTTAAAAAAAGAAAAAAAAAAAAAGACAAAGCACAGTTGGAGACTAAACCCTGGCATAATTTTAATTGAGTCCCTTAATTTACATCAAGGATGTAACCCATTTTCCTTTGTTCCTGTTCAAAGACTGAACTCTGACTGCATTAGAAACTGGAATTGCTATTGAAACTTTTTTTTTTTACCGGATGGTTAATAAAACAAGTGGAGGTGGTGAACACAAGACAAGATGATGGAAGACAGCCAAAGTAAAAAGGAAGTGTAGGAATAAAGCAGTGTACAAGACGTACCATATTCGTGCTTAGGACTGATTCTACATTCTTTGCTCATCCAAAATCCCTCATGACTTTAGTGGGAGTTTTTGGTGCAATGCAAGATTAAAACAGAATGTTAAGAAGGACTGAATAATACAAGAAAAATTCTACATACTGAACTAAGATAGTTTAAAAAAACTAATAGAGCATTAAGATTACATCTACACTTGTGACTGTACATATTTACATGTGCATTGTTGTGCCATAACCCCCCTATTGTCCACATCTGAAGCCCTGCAGCACATTCCTGAAGGAGAGCGCACAGCAAGAATGCTAGCATGCATGAGAGATATCAGTCTGTACGTGTCTTTTCTGTGGCATGACCCCATAACCATTCTACAATACAGAGTAGGCAAGGGGCCGCATGGGCTGGGGAGAAAAGAAAGGAGGGGGCAAGTTTGGAAAAGGCCAGTGTGGGGAAAGAACAGTTTTATGACAGGGTCTTTGGAGAACACCCAGATGCTCATCAGTGTGTGGTCAGAGTATGTCGTCCTCTATGTCTTTGCCCAGAGTGGCAGGAATACACACTTCTACTGGGAGATTTCATGGAGGCTGGTATTCAATGGACTCCGTCCCAGTGCTGGGAGGGCTTAAAGTACCTGAGTTTCTTGTATCGGAGGGTGAAGGACAATTGCTCCAGGAGGGAACCTCACATTTGCCCATGCTACAATGAACTGGACCGGATGCTCTCTAGGGCTGCGAGTACGGAGCCCGAAGTGACTCACGACCCCCTACTCAACCCCTCCAACCTCATCATATGATGGGATGCTGATGAGGGGCAGGGCGAGGAGGCAGTGGGGACATCTGAGGAAGCCCCAGGAGACCTGGAGGAAGAGGATCATATAATTCTGCACCTCTATCTGGTGGACCCAGTTAAGGAAGCCCCCTGAGGAGCCTGAAGCTGCAGGAACCAGAACTTGAGGCTAATACATTTTACAATGGACTCCACCCCCCAGAAATACCCCTTCTTGCTCCAGTGCCACATGGCTTGGCCCAGTCCCCCCACCCCACCCCATCACAGCACTCCCCACCCCCACTCCACCCAGACATGGTCTCGGAGCAACACAGTGCTGAAAATCAATGGTATTACTGAAATCCCACCAACCATTGTAATACACTTAACAGAAGCTACAACAAAGAGTGTTACTGAGCAGTTACTGGGCCCCTGTACCTGTGCATTTCTCGGCCAGCACTTTGGCAGGGATAAGCCCTAGGCCTCATGGACTGGGAAGAAAGGGAAGGAGGGGGCAGGTTTGGAAAAGTCCCATGTGCGGAAAGAACAGTTTTATGACATTTATGGTTGTTCAAAGATTCACTCCCACTGCCCCATCTTTCCTTCCACTTAGAAACAGGAGCCATATGGAAGGCAGGGGTGCTTTTGCTTAGGTTTGGGCCTGCCTCGGTGTGGGAAGGGAAAGGACCCCTTTTGTTGACTGAGGAACTTAAAAGTGGTCCCTTCTCCCTGTGATAATTTCAAATGTTTTGTATCATTCCCAGTCCCTGGTATCTGGCCTCTCCCTGCGTTGAGCCACTCAGCAGAAGCCGGGAGATGTTGGGGTGTGTGAAGGATCCGCTCTGGTAGTTGCGAAAACACAGTGTCATGTCCCTTAGCAGTGGAGAGGCAACTGACTTGCAGTGTTAAAGGGAAGAAAATACACTTGGGGTATGACTCTGTTTCCCCATTCCTTTCAACACTGTTCACTGGACACCGGGACCGGACTTTCTGGCGATGTAGAAGGATTTGGGGGTGGAAGGATGTCCTTTGTGGTTCTCTGTTTCTCTTTCATGGGAACTCCATCTGCTAGCTTAGAATACAGTTAATCAGTTTCCTCTCCAATTGCCTCCCAGTCCTGTAAGCATAATTCAGCAAATTTTTGGTGTAGCAGAAACTTAAGCTGATTCTTCAGGTTTAAGAGCAGGGCATGTGCTTGGTCCACCTTCATAGCTCACCAAACTCCTCCTCGCAGCACTACGTAGAGTATCAGCAGAAACCCCTCTCCGGCATAGGTGGATGGATCTCCTCAACAGTCCTGGAAATATACCTCTCTTTTCCATTCTGGTACCTTCAAAACTGCTATGTTCTCCAACTGATGGCCAGCCCTTAAAGAACAGATAGGCAACTGGTAATGTAAGTTCTGAAAGGAACTGAACCCCACTCCGTCTCCAACCAACCCGCTCATGCACTGGAAATATTAAATTTTAACAATACTAAAAGTCTCTTACCATTATTACCTTCAGCTCCTTCCTCATGGGCTGCAAAAGTTGTCTGAAGGAAGGAGACTGTAACAGCAGCATTCCTGAGATGCTGAAAAGTATTTACATTGTGGTCTTTTGTAGCACACTTATGTTTTGTGGAAGGATTTCTTATGCTTCTTCAAAGGAGAAATGACATTAAAACTAGCTTTGTCTTTGACTTGGTGGGACATTCTAATGCCAGCAGGGAAACCATTCCACCAGGAGGGCAGGAGAGGCAACAGAGAGACCGCAGAGGCAGATGGAAAAAGACCCTGGAGGGCTTGTCCATTGGCACTGAGAGGAGGCGTCAGGAGCAGTTCAAGTTCCTTAGGGCATGTGAAGATTGGGCTCTTCAGCAAAATGAGGCACTGATGAGCCGGTTTCTGGAAATGGAGTCACACCACCGGGAATGGGGGTATGCCAGAGGGAACAGGACCATGCATTCATGAAGTCACTAGTACAACTGGTGGCTGAACGCTTTCAGGACATGTCCGCTGGCATGGCTGCTGTTCCTTTCTGGAAACAGGCACAACCTCCTCCTCCTTCGGCAGCTGCCACCCAGGCTGCTGCTGAGGTGGTTGATCCAACCCTGCCCCCATGACCGGGAGGAGCATGCTGGATGGCTTGTACAGTATCCTCCATTGGCACCTGAAACCCTTCAGAGGTGAACCCAGCAGGACATCCAGGAGGAGAATAAGCCTGATCTAGTCCCTGCAGCCCAGCTTGTGTTTGGCCCCCAGACTCCACGCAGAAGACAACCCCGTTTGTCCCCCCGCACACTATTCCACTGTCGTCGTCCCCTTTTCAGAGGAGGAGGGAGGTGGAAGGGCCAGGAGACAGGTCCAGAGACAGTAATGTTGGTTCATTTCTCAGGGAATCTCACCCTTTTTTTGTTCATTTGGAGTTCCTGTTAAAAATTGTTTTAGTTTTGTGTTCCATGTATCTCTTCAAAGTTATTATTCACTTAACTTGTGCGTGCATCTTGCTTTCTGAATATGTTCAATGGGATATTTCCCACACATCTGGAATGGGTCAGCAGGAGTCATAGCACATAACTGTCTGGTGGCATAGAAATGCAATGAATTCTCTGTCCATTCCTATGCTCCATGAATTTACTAGTGTTAAAAAACAACAACAACAAGGTTCTTGCCAGTGACTTAAGCTCTGAACTAACGGTTGCTGTCAACAGCACCGGAATGAGAACAGAAGAGTCATGTACATAAATGTCTTTATGGCTTTGTAAATAACAAAAGTGACAAACCAGAGAAAGGAAACAAAACTAAAAAATGAGCCGTGCAGATATCTGACATCGAGCTATGCTTTAAAGACCCCTCATCCTCCACCCCCAGCCAACTTTCACAGCTTGCAGTCTTGGGAGTACTGTTGCATAACTGTCCTGAACTGCTTTACTTTTCTGTGTCCCTCCCACAACCCCTCCTCCCCAGTGATGAATTTCCTAATTTCAAAAAACCAGAGACCCAGGGATGAGAACAACTGTTGCTGTCCAAAACACCACAATGAAAAACAGAAGAGAAATGTACTTAAATGTCTTTACGGCTTTATTAATAATTTAAGTGACAATACAGGCAAAGGGAACACAAGTAAATTAACACTGAATATATCTGACACTGAGCAGTGCTTTTATGATCTGTTCTCTTCCCCCAAATTCTCACCACTTACAACCATAGGAGTACTCACACACACAGGCTGATAAGTGCTGTGAGTACAGCATCAGAAAAGATTGTGAAGAAGGAATGTGTGAAGCCCTTCCGAAAACCTTACTGAACTGTTTTTCAATTACTTTAACAATGAAAGTGCTTCCCATAAAGCACCCTGAAACAGAGCTGTTAACATGACAAAAACATTGCTCCATGCTGGCAAAAAATGTGTATACACCCTCTGCAGCACAAAACCAGGGCCAAAGCTCGTGGAGGGGCTCTCCTCACACAATTGTCTGCTTTCAGTTGGTTCATTAACATTGGTTGCCAGGGACCAAAATCCACCAAAGTATGTCGCAACACAGCCACATAGCAATGGTCCCTTGAGCTTTTCCAGCAGCATCATGTCATGCTGTGTCTTTTGGCACAGTCCAAAGTGACCTTCTGGCTCCCCGCTGCTCTGTGATGTGCGAGCAAATAGCATAGGGTGACCAGACGTCCCGATTTTATCGGGACTGTCCCGATATTTCCTTGTTTGTCCCGCGTCCCGACCGATGTGCGGTCGGGACACTGGACAAACAAGGAAATGCTCCGGGGCCTGGAAGTGCTTGCCCCCCCCCACCCCGCCTCCGCCCCCTCCTCCCCCCTTTGGTTCCCTCCCCAAATTCCCGCCTCTTCCCCAGGCTCACCATTCTTCCTCCCTCCACAAGCACTGGAGGGAGGCCCCGGAGACACAGGGGAAGCCCGGGGCCGGGGTGAGTGAGAGTCCGGCCTGGCCCCAGTGCAGGCAGGACTCAGTCGGGCAGTAGGGAGAGTAGGGGGGCGGCCCGCGGGGCCAGGTGGCAGCTGTTCTCCCCCCTGGGCAGCGGGACTCAGGAGCAGTTGCTGCTGCAGCTCCCATTGCCGCGGGGGGAGGAAGCAGCCATGGCGCTTGGCAGTTGTGGCTGTGGCGCCCGGGCCCGAACCCCCCGAGCCCGGGCCTGCTGCGGGGACCCAGCAGTGCGCACGCTGCGCCCAGCCCCTGGCCAGTTGCGTCTGGGCTGCTGCCCAGCCGGTGCTATCGCGCGGTGGCCCGGGGCGGAGGCATCGGCAGCCCAGCCCCGTTCGTTCCCCTGCAGGACCTGAGCGGGACAGGGGGGCTGGGGCCTGCTGCCCCTACTCCGGGGCCGCCGCGGGATAGCAACAGCTGGGCAGCAGCCCAGATGCGACTGGCCAGGGGCTGGGCGCAGCGTGCGTGCTGCTGGGTCCCCGCAGCAGGCCCAGGCTTGGGGGGTTCGGGCCCAGGCGCCAGAGCCACAGCCGCCGAGCTTGGCCATCGGCCGCTTCCTCCCCCCGCGGCAGTGGGAGCTGCAGCAGCGGCTGCTCCAGAGTCCCGCTGCCCAGGGGGGAGAACAGCCGCCGTCTGGCCCCACGGGCCGCCCCCCTACTCTCCCTACCGTCCGACTGAGTCCTGCCTGCACTCGGGGCCAGGCCGGACTCTCACTGACCCTGGCCCCGCGCTTCCCCTGCGAGTCCCGGGCCTCCCTCCAGCGCTTGTGGAGGAAGGGTGGGTTTTTTTGTTTTTGTTTTTTGCCCCGCCCCTCTCTCGCCACGTCCCCCTGCTCCCCCCGCGTCCCGATATTTGACTTGGGTGATCTGGTCACCCTAAAATAGCATCACAAATTTCCCTTGCCTGGTGGGAACCAGAGCAGTGTGTGTATGTGTGGGATCCAGCTGCCTATACAGGCTTTGAAAACCATATCTGCCCTGTGCCCACTTTCTCTGGAAATAGTCCCCTATAGCCTCACATATGTTGTGCAAGGCATAGTACTCCACGATTATGTGAATCACGTTGGCCACATTGGCATGGATATGGGTCTGCAGATGACACCATTCTGCAGCTCCTCAGTTTCTAGTTGAATTCCCTTTTTCTTGGGTAGGTGATGTCAGCATATGGCTTCAGGATCCATGTTAGATGCATTATACGAGGTCCCCCAAAATAACTGTTGGCACAGAATCACAATATAGAACCACATCATTTCTAGGGAATAATGTCCCTTCTTTCCGCTCAAGTACAATCCTTATCTCCTGAGCACACTGGCATCATGAACCTTTCTTGTGTGTCCAATGCTCATGTGGTCCACCAAGCCTTGGAGAACAAGTGTATCATGTCGGTTCCCATATTCATTGGCCCCTTTTGGTGGGAAAAGTATTAGGATGTGTGTTCCATCAATGGTTCCCACACAGTCCTGAAACCCCTCCTCAGAAATCCAGCAATAAATTCAGGGATGTGGGTTTTAGCACCCACCCCTGGGTAGATGACAGTATTGACAGCATGGCAAACCTGTACAACCACCACTCTGAGAGTTGACTTCCCAATCCCGGACTGGTTGCCAACTGAGTGGTAGCTGTCAGATATTGCTAGTTTTCAAAGGGCAATTGCCACCCTCTTCTGTACTGGTATGGGTTTCTGAAAATGAATGGGTAAGCACTGGGGGGGGGGCGTGGAGCAAGCTCCTTGCACAACTCCATTAAGGTCTGATTCCTCATTCGGAAGTTATGCAGCCACTGTTGTCATCCTGAGGTTTTCAAGGTGATATGGGATCAGATGTGGCTGTCCACTCATGGGCCTACCATTGCCATCCCAACATTCAGCACATCTGTTTCATGGAACCCCAATGGATTTTCATTCACCCTCAAATATTTCTGGACCCATTCCATCCAGTATCTGATATTGCACCACATGAACATTTGTCCCAGGAGCAGGAGAAGATTCACATCATCATGGACTTGCTCCATGTCTTCCATGCAATTTGGCAGAAGGAAGAGATGAGCAGGAGCTGCCACCACCAAATGTGTGATAGCAGCATACAGTAGTAGCAACATGCAGCAAGGCTGGTCCTAGAGTATCTGATGTGATGGACAGAACACTGGGATACCGACCCTGAAATGGTAGCGGTAACAACATGTACCAAACAGGGGCAGCATAGACATGGTTGTGTGCGCGCACACAGCATGTATCTGTGCTCATTGTGACATTTGTGGACAGGGTATACGTACTAGCAGTACACGGACAAGTACTAAGGGATGCACGTAAGTGTAGATGTAGCCTAAGCGACTATTAAAGGGCAAAATCATTCTGATTGAACAGACAAAGAGGGCTCTGGAGTAACAATGGACTATCACAAATAGAGGAAATTTTGAAACAATTAAAAATACAATTTAAATATCATATTTACAGCAGGCCATCTAAGCAATCCTACAAAGGAAACAGACAATGGTTCAAACTCTGCCCTCATTTACAAATATGTCTGGGAGTAAGTTAATAAAACATTCGGCTTAAAAGAACTTAAAAATTTGTTGAATCATTAAAAGAAAAAAATCAGGACTACATGAAACATCTTTCCTGTGCCATCCACAGTTTCATAATATTTGAACTATGGAAATCAGGATTACATTCCTACAGTGTATACACAGAGTACTGCTGATTTTATTAATGAAGACGTTGATGTAATTGATATAAGGTCCAGTTCTGCAATCCTAACTCATATGAGAAGTCCCACTGAATAGGGTTACCATTCGTCCGGATTCCCCCGGACATGTCCGTCTTTTTGAGCTAAAAATAGCATCGGGGGGGAATTTGTAAATGTCCGGACTTCCCCCCCCCATGCAGAGCATGCGCGGCTAACAGGGCAGCCGGCAGGATGGTGCCACTCACATGGGGCTCCGACAGCCAGAGAGAGCCCCTCCTCCGCTTCCCCCGCAGCAGAGATCACTCCCTCCCTCCCTGCATTCGCAGATCGCCTCCGGCAGTCTGGAGCTCCTCCCCCACTCCCCAGCGTGCCGGGACGAACGGCTCAGGCCGTTCCTGAGCAAGTTCACAGAGACCTTAGGCGAAGGCCAACAACAAGGGGGCCAGTGGGTCGGAGAAGGGGCAGGGAGGTTCTGGAGGGGGCAGTCAAGAGACGGGAGGGGGGTTGGGAGTTCGGGGGGGGCTTTCTGGGGATGGGGGTGTGGATAAGGTTTTGGGCAGTCAGGGTACAGGTAGGGGGTAGGGTCCTGGGGGGCATTTAGAGGGGGGGTCTTAGGAGGGGGCAGTTAGGGGACAAGGAACAGGGAGGCTTAACTTGGCTCTCTTAATGGCTCTCCATGCGTCTCTGGACCCTCTCAGCTGTCGGGCTTGGACGGAAACATTGCCTGAGGGTAGTGAGAGAATGGGTTATCGGTGAGGTGGGGGTGGGCGTGAGCCCGGTCAATAGGGGCAACCCCTACCAAGATCTGAGCCTTTTCTCACACGCCCGTTAGAGCTCGACATTATGCTGTTTGGGACCCCTCTTTGAGGAATGCCTCTGGATTGCAAGTCCAACCGCTACCTCCTCGTGGTGAGAGTCGGTAACTGGCTTGGATAGCCAGGCGGATTGCGGAGGACGAACCCACATCCCACATTCAGTGGGGTGTGGGACTGGGTTGGGCAGCCCCATATGGTGCCACATGGATGCCCCCCTGGTAAGGGTAGCCTCCCCCAGGTACGGGTTGACTCCCCCTGGTAAGGGTTAGATTCCCCCTGGTAAGGGTAAGTTTCCCCCAGGCACGGGTTAGTTTCCCCCTGGAAAGGGTAAGTTTCCCCCAGGTACGGGTTAGTTTCCCCCTGGAAAGGGTTAGTTTCCCCCTGAGAAGGGTAAATCTTTTAGCTATGGAAAAAAGTAATTTATATTTTTATACCGGATTGGCGCTGGACCGGGTTAATAACGCCCCCGCTGTTGGCTTTGATGCCCCGGCTGACAGTGTTAAATATATTAGGGGTGTGATCAGGGTCGCTGGACCAATGGATAAAATGGTGTGGACTATAATGAAGTCTCATGAGAATGAGAGTGAGAATCAAGTCCTCCCAGTGGAGCATGGAGAGGAGGTAGAGGAGAATGTTTGTGATGATCATGGTGAGGAGATTTTATCTATCTTACCGATGGTTTTTACAAGGGACACTTTTAATGATTTAACTATGGACAGTTTTAATCCAGATTTTAAGTATTTAAGTACATTTGATGATCCATATGTTAGGGAATCGGGATATCTTAATGCTCATTTAGTTAATGGGTCTAGTTTATTAAATAGTTTTAGACCAAGTACTGATTTTAATAGGGATCGTAATAAGGATCTTAACAATACTGGTAGTAATATAAATATATTAGAAAGTAGTTCGTGGAAGGATGGGGTTTTTTATTTAGAGTATCCCGTTGATAGTTTTAATTGTCCAATATGTCCCCAGATATTACCAACATTTGGTAAATGGGCCAAACACATTAATGTGGTTCATAAAAGTAAAGCCATACGAGTTGTATGTAGTAAATGTGGAAAATCTTCTCAATATCGTAATATAGCTTGCCACTACCCCAAGTGCATACCCAAGAAGGCGGATACCCCAATGAAGAGCCATACGTGCTCGGTCTGTGGGCTTGGTTTTCATACTAGATCTGGATTGAGCCAACACTGTAGACATAGACACCCTGCTGTGAGGAATGAGCAAAGAAAAGAAGATATGGCTGCTAAAAGTAAGATCAAAGAGGGATCGACTAGATCTCGTATATGGACCAAAGATGAGGTTGCGCAGCTTATACAGTTGGAAAGGAAATATATTGGGAAAAGGAATATAAATAAATGTATTGAGAGCGAGATGAGGACCAAAACGAATAAACAAATATCAGATAAAAGACGAGAATTAGCAAAGAAGAAGTTAGTGGTAACAGGAGATAGGGAGGAAGTGACTGAGGTAGAGGACATTAGAGTAAATATATTAGAAATTCCGCCCCCAAGAGAGAGGATTTTCCCACTAAAAGGACATCCAGAAGTGGATTTAGTGGAGAAAATATGTAAACGGGGAAAACAAAGTAGGGAGGGAAGAGAAATAATAAATAGTTTAGGGGAAATTGAAGGATTATTAAAGGAGGATTTAACAAAAGCTCTCGGATGGGCAATGTTGGAAAAATTATGTTATTCATTAGTAGAGGGAAAGGACCCTAGAAATGAAAGTCAAATAGAGTTGAGGAATAAAGGAAAAGGGAAGATGAGAAAGGAGGGGAGAAGGAAGCAATTTAATGCAATTAGGAGATATGCTACAAAGAAAGCTAAGTATAAATTCTATCAACAACTATTTGATAAGGATAGAAGAAGATTGACTCGCATTATAATCGGAGAGCCAGATAAGGCTAAGTGTGCTATCCCTATGAAAGAAATTGAGGAATGCTATGTAAATATTTTGGGAACAATTGGACATGGTAATATGATAGGGTGGCCATCATCCACAGAGAATGCGGATAATGATATATTAATGAGTCCGATCTCTGTGGATGAGATTAGAATAGCTTTAAGAGAAATAAGAAAAGATAGTGCTCTTGGCCCAGATAAAGTAAAAGTGAGCAATTTGTGGGATATTTTTAATTTAGACTCCTTAATACTTACAAAAATTTTTAATATATGGTTTCTAAATAGACAGGTACCAGATGAATTTAAGAAAAATAGAACGATTTTAATACCAAAGACACAAGATGAGGAGGAAATGAAGAAGTTAACATCTTGGAGACCATTGACAATTGGGTCAGTTTGGATTAGAATCTATACCAAAATATTAGCAAAAAGACTGGTGGAAACAGTTAAGATATGTAGTAGACAAAAAGGGTTTATATCCGCCCCTGGGTGTGAGGAAAATATTGCTATATTAGATAATTTGATTAAAGGGGCTAAACGAAATGGGAATGAAATTGCAATAGTGTTCGTAGATCTGGCTAAAGCATTTGATTCTGTGGGACACGGACATATAATAGCCGGGTTGAGAAGATTTGGTATAGATGAACATTTTATAGATATTATTAGGGACCTTTATGATAATTGCACAACTAGGGTATGGGTGGGTGATGAAGCTACTGAGTCTATTTTAATTAGGAGGGGGGTCAAGCAGGGTGACCCGTTGTCCCCAATTTAGTTTAATATTGCTATGGATCCCCTTTTAACTAGATTAGAAGTAGAAGGAAGTGGTTTTTATGTTAAGGGTAATAGTGTCACGTCATTGGCTTTTGCCGATGATGTGGCAATTTTAAGTAGCTCATATAAAGGAATGATCAAAAATTTGGGTATCTTAGAGGAGTTTTGTAAAAATACTAATCTCTCTGTTAATGTGAAGAAAACGAAAGGCTTTCATATTTTAACTAAACATAAAACCTATGTAGTTAATCCTAAGGATAATTGGCAGATAGGGTCAGAGAAGATTGAATATGTTCAACCAGGGGATTTTGAAAAATATTTAGGGGCTAGAATAGATCCCTGGATAGGTGTAGGGGGACCGGTACTTAAAGAAAAATTGAAAGATTGGAGTGAGAATTTAATTAAGGCCCCATTAAAACCGGCCCCAAAAATATTAATTTTACAGACATACATCTTACCGAAGCTATTTTATAATCTTCTTTTAATAGAACCCCCTTTTAATCTTTTAGACGATCTTGATGTGTTAGTTAGAAAAATAGTTAAAGAGATTTTACATTTACCTCAGTGTACCACAGATGGGATATTTTATTCTAGAGGTAGGGATGGTGGTTTAGCTCTCACTAAGTTTAGTGTGCAAATCCCAAATATGTTAATTCGTAAATGGAGGAGACATATTGTCTCGAGAGATGATTGGATGGACCTATCTTATCTATATGCAGGAGAAAATCTTGTGGATAAAATATTGTCATTTAGTGCAGTAACATCTCATCCCAAGAAATGGAGGGAAGAGGAATTTTTAAGATGGTCGGAACTGAGATGTCAGGGAATAGGGATAAAATATTTTAAAAATGATTTAATTAGTAATTCGATTTTTAGAAACTCTAGTAAAGTTAAATCGTCAGCGTATATCGCAGCATTGCAGCTTAGGGCAAATATTTATCCTACTAGGGAGACATTAGCAAGAGGAAGAGGAGGTGTGAATGCTCTTTGTAGATGGTGCGGTAAAGTGCGGGAGACTGTTCCCCATATCTCAGGACAATGTTATAAGACTAAGAATGCTAGGATAAAAAGGCATAATAGAGTAGTGTCTGCAGTTGTAGATAAGGTTGGTAAATTAGGGTGGAAGGCAATGATAGAGCCCCATTTGAGAAATAGTAAGGGTGAGTTAAGAAAGCCGGATATTATATTTATAAAAGGAGATACAGCAGTGGTGGTTGATGTTACAGTGCGATGGGAGGATAATGCCGGAAGTTTGGAACAAGCCCACAGTGAGAAGGTGGCTTATTATCTTGAGTTAGAGGAAGAAATTAAAAACTTAACGGGAGGTAAAAATATCCACTTCTTTGGTTTTGTGCTTGGGGCGCGTGGCAAGTGGAGTGAAGGTAATAATGATTTGTTACAATTATTGGGAATGGACAGAAGTAAAAATTTTAAGGAGAATATATGTAGACTTGTTTTATATTCCACTATTGGTATGATGGCTATATTCAGTGACAGGTAAAGATCCCGGAGTTTCCATTCCGTGTATCTTGCCAAAACTAAATTTTAGCTATTTTGGTTTCCATGCTCTAAATTTTCAAATTTTTAATATTGTTTTGAACATTAACATATTTAGTGTTATTTAATATCTGTCCTTCAATAGAATGGTTTTAACTATATAATAAATACTTATTAATGGATGAAATTCCAATTTAAATTATTAGTTGTTTTTTTTTAACTACTGGATGTGGATGCGGACTGGCCGCGTATAGTAACCAGGAAAGGGCAGGTAGTCACGCCTGTACATAAATAGGGGGTGGGGTTCTGGAGGGCAGTTAGGAGCAGGGGTCCCAGAAGGGGGGCAGTCAGGGGACAAGGAGCGGGGGGGGGGTGTTTGGGAGTTCTCGGGGGGGCTGTCAGGTGGCAGGGGTGGGGAGAGGGATCGGAGCAGTCAGGGGACAGGGAGCAGAGGGGTTTAGATGGGTCGGGAGTTCTGGGGGGGGCTGTCGGGGTGGAGAGTGGTTGGATGCGGCGTGGGAGTCCCAGGGGTCTGTCTGGGGGTAGGGGTGTGGATAAGGGTTGGGGCAGTCAGGGTACAGGGAGGGGGTAGGGTCCTAGGGGGCCAGTTAGGATGGGGGGAGGGTCTCAGGAGGGGGCAGTCAGGGGACAAGAGGCAGGGAGGCTTAGGTAGGGGGTGGAGTCCTGGGGGGCAGTTAGGGGCAGGGGTCCCAGGAGGGGGCAGTCAGGGGACAGGGAGCGGTGGGAGGGTTGGGGGTTCTGAGGGGGGGAAGTGGGAGGGGCAGGGGCGGGGCTAGGGCAGGATGGGGCGGGGCTAGGGCAGGACAGGGGCGGGGCTAGGGCAGGGCTCCTCCCATCCTCTTTTTTGCTTGCTGAAATATGGTAACCCTACCACTGAAGCAAATGGAACAACTGGCTGTAGCAGAGACTATCTGTGTAAGGGCTGAAGGATCAGACCCATAGTGCTGTTTATAATAGTAGTAGTCTGCGTTAGCAAATTCTCATGATGAAGAGATGCAAACTATTTTAGAAATGTTTGATAGTTTTGATAAGCAAAAGTTGATAGATAAAAATAACTTCAAATCTAAAAAATATAAAAATATCTTTAGAAACAAGAAACTTGCATGGTTTCTTTAAGGCGCTGGTAGAGAAGAATATATCTGTACATTAGACAAGAGAATCCTTTATGATGGAATTTGTCACTGTCATTTGTGTCATGCTCGCAAGATAGAACTAAACATTTTGGAAAAAATGGACAATATTGAATGATAACAGTAACATTCATGAGCATGAGAGTATCTAAAGAAAGGAGAACAGAAATGTATGGAAAACCTACCAACAAGAACAACATATTATACATGTAGAATAGTTTCCATCCTCCATCTGTCTAAAATGGATTAATCTTCCATCACATTTAAAAGTGAAACTAACAGTGAACGGTGATGGCATATGCATGGAACAAGTGACTGAAATGCAAGGTTTGTGGAAACAGGATTCAGGGAAAGGAATACAAGCTCCAGTGGAGGAAATAATAGTACACTTAATAAGACAAGAATAACAACAAGAAAAGGAAGGAGGGATAGCAGTACAGAGATCAAAACACCATGAACCTTCTAGATTAATGAGATAAAGGACTCATCAATATTGACTTTTTAATATAATAATCTTTTGCACACTGAGTGATGCCTGCCTTAGACTGCTATCCATGTCCTTCTCCCATTTACATCTCTGAGCCTTTGTCCATATTGACCCTTCTCAAAGAGTTCCGAGTCCAAAACCATCTCCTTCCATAGAAAAGGCAGTGTGTGAGTTCTCAGAGAGGAAATCTGTGCATCTGTTGTCATACCTGTCCCATCCTATCATTCCACGGGGTGAGGAGTGAGTTTTACCCTTCTATGTGGAATAGGCTATGGGGTCTACACAGAGCCCCTGTGGAGTCCCAGGGATCTGCAGGAGACCAGGGCCTCCGACAGAGAGGCCTTGTGCTTCCACATCAACTCTGGATAGAGGCAGCTCCTTGCTCCCATGCAGCACAGTCCCATGAACCCAGCAGCATTACTGAATCCTCATTTTTCCCTTGGAAATTGGGCCATGAGAGTATATGTATAGGATATGCGGTTTCCTTGACCAAAGCACCATATGGAGCTTGCGTACAGGGAAGAGCAGTAAGTGGAGATCATTCCACATAGTCTCATTCCTCATGACACCACTTCTGAGGGCTTTCCACTATAAAGTGATATGATTTGGCCTATGAAAAAAGAGCATAAGGTATTAAACTTGTCTATTTTATAGTTTAAATTAAAGAATATTCTCTCTGGAGACATAGGATGCTCTTCCTTTGGGCCCTTTATAAAATGTCCTAGTATTGTTTGAACTGCACAACTGTTTTAACATTTAAAGAACAACATAAGTGAACTTGGTTAATATTCATTTCATGTTAGAAAGCTGATGATTCCTAGGATTTGGAAGCAGCAGTATTTGTTACATCCAATGAATTACAGTCCTCAGGGAAATAACTAAGAGTGCTTTAGTTTGGATCATGTTCTAACCATGCATTTTTTACCCCCTAAAAACTACTCCTAGAGAGTATTTTAGTTTTCTCTTACATGTAAATTATTGTGGCTGTTCTGCTGTGGGAATGCTATAATTTCATATTTATACTGCAATAGCACCCAGAGACCCCACTCTAAAGAACTGCAATTGCACTGGAGTTTCTTCCTTCCTTTCAGTATGAGTGAAATTGTATCTTAGTGCTATTATTTTTGCGTCAGGTGATATTTAGTGCTTAATCGTGTGTTTGTTTTTAATTGCCATTATTTGTACTTCAGTGTGTTAAGGCCCAGTTATTATTATTGACACCAGAGTAGCACCTACAGCGCCCAACCCACATTGTCATAGGCACCATATAAACACACAGTAGGAGACAGTCTCTGTCTTGCAGAGCTTACGATCTAATTAGATAAGACAGAGACAAGAAACACTGTTATACTCATTTTGCAGATGGAGAAATGAGGCAAAGTGATAGAGTGACTTGCTCAGGTCATGCAGGACGTCTGTGGCAGTAGAACATAGATCTCCTGAGCTGCACAACAGTTCTTTAGCAACAAGACTTGCCTTCCATCTTTTCTGTTCCCATTAAAATCAATGGCAAAACTCCGATTGCTTTCAGCGAGAGCAGGACCCTGTGTGTTCCACCTCACAGTAACCCAAGGGACAAGCTGTCCTTACAAAGGCGTTCTTTCAGGACTACTGCCAATGCACAGATGCAGGGTGGCTTCCATAGAGGAGCAACTGGCACTATTTCACTGTCCCCAGGAATGATGAGGATTTTGCAGGAGTAATTTTGTGCCTACAAATAACTGAGCCTGCAGCAAATTGTGCAGATGTCTCTGTGCTACCAATTTCACACACAAATTGTTGTAGGATGAAAATTGTAGGCAAGTTATTTACAGCCAGGTACAAAATTGTGCCGACAAAGTTAGAGGCCCTAAGAGTATTAAAATACATTCTCCTCCCATCTTGACCACTTCCAAACAGGGGTTTCTTTCCCCACACACCTTGAAGAGAAAAAGAGTCTGAAGGAGGAGGAAATGGAAGCTTGGACAACACAGACCCCCACACCATTACTTCAGAAGGCTGTCCTGGCACTGAAGAGACAAAAGAGGAGCATCAGAGAAGCTAGACTGCTAGTCTCCAAGTCTCCAGTCTTCTCCCTCCCGCAGCTGAGACACTTAGGAGAAAAATACTTACTCCACTACTTCCTCAGCCCCTGCAGTTGCTTCTTTTTTTCCTGAGGGTGAGGACCAAGCAGAAGTAAAATAAGGGGAAGCAAAACAAAAGTTCCTCTCCTCTCCCTGACTTGGGTAATCAGCACTCTCCCAGAGCCCCCCTCTTCCATGGCTGGTGCAGTGAGAGCAACCCCTCATAGGAGCATGGCTGTCTGCACCCCAGCCATTTGGGGTGGGGAGACACTACAAATTTCAGCCCTGAGGCTTGGTCTACACTACCCCCCTAATTCGAACTAAGGTACGCAACTTCAGCTACGTGAATAACGTAGCTGAAGTTCGAAGTACCTTAGTTCGAATTAGTTCGAACTTACCTTGGTCCACACTCGGCAGGCAGGCTCCCCCGTCGACTCCGCGGTACTCCTCTCGGCGAGCTGGAGTACCGCAGTCGACGGCGAGCACTTCCGGGTTCGACTTATCGCGTCCAGACTAGACGCGATAAGTCGAACCCAGAAGTTCGATTTCCAGCCGTCGAACTAGCGGGTAAGTGTAGCCAAGGCCTGAATGATTACAGTTTGGCAAAGTCATAAAGAAATGAAACTAGGATCTTACAAAGAGAACTGTTAGGCACCTTTAACTAGGGGTGTCCCTTCCAGCTTCAATCTATAGTATCAATTTGGGGCTATTTGTGTCCCCTATTTTCATTTTTACAAAGAGACTGAAGGGAAAAATGAGGGCAGCCATGCTTAAAATCTGGCAGAGGTCAGAAGTGACTAAGGGTCATCACCATCAGATAGTTCTTTGGTCGCCACGGTGATATAAATTGGCATTCTCACTTCCCAAGCCATGTCTTAGTACTCACTTGGCTTAGAATTCCAACCTCCACCCACACAACACTACTGTTACTCTGAAGATAATATTTGGACACAGAATTGTTGAGGACAGATGTGTCTAAATGAAACTGGAATCCATTCAGCTGGAGGTGCCTGGTTATAAATAAAATCTTCACATTAGGTGAGGAACATCTTCCATTTAAGCATTTTAAAAACTTCTGACTGGAACCACCATGGAGCCATGATCACCAAAGAAATATGTGTCTGACTGTTGACAAAAATAAATTGTCTCGAGGGCCAACACTAACTAGAATGCATTTGAACATATTAAGAACCTTTCCAGGCAGAAAGAAAGAAAAGATGAAGTCATATTTACAGCTTAAGTTACCCAATAAAGTGTTAAGCACTACATAGACCCAAACTGGGGCTGGATGTTCCCTTTAAGCTTATGTCATTTGAGTGGGAGCACGCTGGTGGGACTGGATAGCGGGCAGGGAAGGAGAAGCAGACAATGACATCATGGCTTCTGAGTGAGCCATGCTGGGCTGCCTCTCTTCACTGCATCCCTGAGATCTTTGGATTTCCTTCGTGGCCTATGGCTCCAGAGGTTTCCAGTTCCTTGCTGCCAGCATAAAGTACTCCACTCTAAGTGGAGACTGGGAAAGAAAACTCAACTTCATAGAGTTTGCAATGGAGATCTTTCCCTCCTACAGATGTATACATAAGTGGGTGTAACCCCCAAGGAGATTACCTAGATTCCTGGGTCTCTGTCTGCTGGCAGCTCAGGGAGAGGCACACTGTCGCTGATAGGCAAATGCAGAGTCTGCCTGGCAACCAATAGGGAGTCAGATGTCCCTCCCAGGGAGTTCAGAAAAGGGGAGAAGCCATTTTTGAGTCCATCTGGAGACAGTCACGGCAAGGGCAGCACTGGCTGTGTGAGGAGCTGGCCTGCGTGCAGGGTTCCCCCTGAGAATTGGCCTCTAGGGACCTGAAAGCAAGATCCCTCAGCTGGGCTTTTCCTTCTCCACTGATGATTCCCTGTTTGTAGAGTTTTGTTGGGAAACATCCCCAGCCAGGCTAAGTTAGCCCTCCAGCTCCCTAGGTGAGACCAGTCACCACATGGTCGGCTCTGCTCTGTTTGCTAGTTCAGGGCTACTGCCTGCTGTGTGTGTGTCTGGACGCTGGGCTAGGAGACCACAGTTTGAATTTTAGTACAGTTGTGTAATCTGCACCTTGAGCCCTGCACCCCTTTGTGGTGAGGGGAAATCCTGGGACCGAAGCAGCCTGACTCCTGCCTGAAGAGGATCCCTGCCAGCAGAGATCAGCCCCTCTGCAGTGACTGAGGAGTCCAGAGGTATCTCTGAACCTGAGGATCATTCATGGCGTTTGTGAGTGCACCATCTTTTAGTTAGTCAGTCAGGGAATTTGTTTTGGGTACCCCCTACTTCCTGAACTGTGTCCTCAAGCCAGGGAGTGAGGGTTTGGGGATTTTATAACCAGATGCATATTAAACCTGTGGAGGGATTTACCACCTTCTCCCACTTGTGAGTCCTTTGGGCTGTACTGAACCTCATCAGCCACACTGCTAAACCACTGCAGAGAAGAATTTTGTGGTCATAGGTCATCAAGGGCCCCAACAAAGTACGCGTACCAACGGGACACTAATCTTACATTTGCTACATCAAGTCACGTGACTGGGGAAAGTCAGTTATTAGCAGCGTGAGCACTGGTGAACCTAAAAATAATGGTTTACCCTGTTATGTTAGATTTGTCTCCTGTTTAATATAATTATTGTGTTGACTATATTGTATGTGTTTGTGTTATTTCTTGGAAGTCTCCAACTACCTGGCAAGTAAGTGGGGATTATCCTGTGGTTAGAATTTTCCTCCCAAGCTGCCCTGGTGATCCTGCCAGGAAGGAGCGAGAGGGGTGGAGGCACCGCCAAATAAATTCATAGGAAAAAATAAAGATGATACACCCTGCTGAGTGGGCAGTGGGATCCAGAAGAACCCAGACCTGTCCATCAAAACCTGTAAGCAGATTGGCATTAAAGAAGGTAACCGGGTGGAGAGGGGGCGCTACATGGGGATAATCAGTGTCTAGCCGATTTGGGGGGAGAAAGGGGTTATTTAAGCATTATTGGCCAGATTTTCAAAAGTGCTTGGCAGACTGCAGATCCCTTTGTTTTTAATGGCGGTTGCTGGATACCACATACTTGTAAAAATTTGGCCATATAGGACCACTGCTGTCTCCCCTAAAATCAATGTTAAATCTCCTGTTGACTTTCAGGATGCAAGATCAGACCCTCCTTAGTAAAACTAAGTCATTCAAAGCAGAACTGAAAAGAAAGAAATCAAAAGACATTCCTAATTTGGTCATGAAAATCAGATTGACAAAACAGATTTTAGCTGTTTCCCATCTGGGTCAAAGATACAAGAAGGTATTTAAAACCATGAATGTACAAACCTGTGGAAGTCTTTGCTAGAGGATGTTGTGAAGGCCAAGACTATAACAGGGTTAAAAAAAGAACTAGATAAATTCATGGAGGATAGGTCCATCAATGGCTATTAGCCAAGATGGGCATGGATGGTTTCCCTAGCCTCTGTTTGCCAGAGGCTGAGAGTGGGCAGCAGGGGATGGATCACTTGGTAATTGCCTGTTCTGTTCATTACCTTTGGGGCACCTGGTATTGGACGCTGTTGGAAGACAGGATACTAGGCAAGATGGGCCTTTGGTCTGACTCAGTGTGGCCATTCTTATGTTCATATTTTTTTCCACAGGATACAAAAAGTCGCTATCTGAACATTTTTATTAAAGATCTTAGGAGGTGGAAAAAAGCCTTCATCATTTGTTTGCTGTACAGCTGTTATTTTATGTGATTTAATTAATCACTTTTTTGCCCAATAACTTAGTTTCAATGCCGGTTTACTTTTATAGAACTATTTATACACAACTGATACAGTTCCGGGGACAAATCCTCAGCTAGTGTAAATCAGCATACCTCCACTGCTGTCAGTGAAGCTGATTTATACCAGGGGAGAATCAGGCCCTCTATTGTTTAACTTTTTTATTCTACAGTTTTCATAGTGTCTAAGGACCAGATCATATGAGGCACTGAGCACCTCCTGAGAGATGCTGCGTACCTTCAAATCCCACTGCAGTTAATGGGAGTTCCGCCCCTTCCCCGCCCCAACCCCACCCCTTCCCCAAAGTCCCTGCCCCAACTCTGCCCCCTCCTCTGAGCACCCCGCATTCCCCCTTCTCCCTCCCGCTCTGATCTTGGTTGGGGGTTGCTAAGTGCTTCCCTGCTCCCCACTCGCCCTGCAGCCTCTATGCCCCTGCCTGCCCTGCTCTGCCTCACCCTGCAGCCTCTGCACCCCCCCACCCTTGCAGCCTCTTTGCCCCCTGCTCCCCACTCGCCCTGCAGCCCCTGCACCCCCCGCCCCTGCAGCCTCTGCACTCCCCGCCTGCCCTGCTCCCCCCCGCTCACCAGGCAGAGGGAGAGTTGCAGGGCTCCAGGTGGAATCAAACACTGCCGGCTGCTCTGTGGGGGAGGAGGGAGCGGGAGAGGGGGAGGGACTCTGGCTGCTAGAGGCCCTAGTGGCTGCGAGCGGCTTTCAATCAGGCCAGGCGTCCAATCAGCCGCGCCGCACTCTGCATGAGGGGAAGGGGGAAATCCCGGACATTTCTACTTGATTAGAAATCTCCCCCCGGACGGCCATTTAAAGCTGAAAAACCCGGACATGTCTGGGGAAACCCGGACGGATGGTAACCCTAAAAAGTACTGAGCACACACAATTGAGACCAATGGGAGCTGCAAGTTGCTGAGCACTTTTGAAAATCTGGACCTCAGTACATAATTTTTCTCTACTGAGTTTAGAACACTGCTCTATCTAGCCTACGATCCTGCTTTTGACAACTATATTTATCAGAGACTTCAGAACAATGAGTGGGGTTGGGCAATGAGATTTTTTCCTTGCTTTCTCATCCCACTGCCAAGCCTGGCAAATGAAGCGCAAAACTTGTATCAGATGCAGGTCACTCAAATGAACAGGGCCTGAAGGAATTGCTTACTTTGCTTTCTGTGTATGAAAGACTGAGTCCCTCAAACTTGAAAACAAGAGATGCCAGAAGGCTTTACAAAAGGTCAAAACATTTTTTTACAGGGCTGGTTGGAAAATGGGTTTCCTCCCCTCCCCCCAGGGAAAATCGTGACAAAAAGAAATAATATTCTTGTTGAAATTTTCCACTGAAAATATCATCTTTTCATTGAAAAACCAAAACCTGAAGATTTGTTAGTGTTGACAGCTTTCTACAGAAATTTTTGGTTTTCAGGGTTTCCATTTTCCTTTGAAAAAAATAAAAAAATTGAGGAAATGAGGCAACTTTTTATTTTGTTGAAAACCCAGTTTTCTGTTGACAAGTTTTGAGAGAAATTTTTCAACCAGCCCAAATACTTTATTTAAGACCATGGCCCAGATGAGCTCATTATTATATACTAAGGTTGGAATCAGTACAACTGGATTTGGAATGAGACACAGCAGAAAATAGGTTGTCCTAGTCTGGATGAAGATGGGGTGGTAGTTTATTTAGGTAAAAATGTGTGACCGTGTAATCAGCTAGAAGATGGATTGTTATATTACCAGAGAACATATGTATACATGCAGTATCTTGACAAGGACGAATCATTTATTATTAAATGCCAAATCACAATGGTCTGAAATGGGGATGGTACAGAGTACTTTCTGTGGGATTTTTTTAAACAAACAATACTTTAAAACTGTCAAGATCATTTTTATCATGAATTTGATCAAAAGCATATGAAAGCCTGGGAAAAATATATTGTTTCGGTGTTTTATCAATCAAAAGAGGTTAAACAGGTTTGAACTAATGGGTAAATAAAACCAAAAATAAAATCGCATCCAGGCTTACAACTTATAAAACACATTTCAGACAGATGTGATTTGCAGCTGCCAATATCTAGTATTAAACATTGAAAAGTGGGGCTTATAATGAAACAAGCTAACAGGCTCTGGCAGCAGCACCGGAACACTAATCTGTAGAGAGTGGAGATACTAATTTGAAGAGGAAATGCTTTGTGGATCCAATTTCTATTCCCACCCCCTGCAATACACTTAGCAGCTGGTACAGATACCTTTCTATACAACAAGCAATATGACAGCTAGCTGTGGATCATGGACTTGCCCATAAAAAATGACACAGCTATATAGACCAGCTGTCACTCATTAGCAAGCCACTCAAAGTGAGTAAGTGTAAGGAACCCTGAATAAAATGTAAAGTATTGCTTTTAATAAGAAGAGTACCGTGTCTTTTAAAACATTCTTTTGTTCCTTTTTGCATATTTGAGATTTTATTATCTTATGATCTCTGGCTATCCTACCATCTATAAAATCTTATTTCTAGTATTATGCATCTTCAAATTGTTTTTGATTTTGTCCAGTGTCTCACAGATTGTTGCTAGCACTACTGGCTAATCTATAATCACTTTTGAATAATAACTTCTTGTACATTTAATCAAATAGACCGAACTCTTGTTTCAGACTGTATGTAATATTTCAAAAACATTATAGGGTCTTCAGATGGTTTTAGCCCTGTAATGTAATTTTGCCTCCCATTGCTTTGCCATTGACTTCACTGAGTCCAGAATTTCACCCATAACATGCTGTTATATCTATCCATATTAGTGTCAAGTATCAGAGGGGTAGCCATGTTAGTCTGAATCTGAAAAAGCAACAGAGGGTCCTGTGGCACCTTTGAGACTAACAGAAGTATTGGGAGCATAAGCTTTCGTGGGTAAGAACCTCACTTCTTCAGATGCAAGTCTGAAGAAGTGAGGTTCTTACCCACGAAAGCTTATGCTCCCAATACTTCTGTTAGTCTCAAAGGTGCCACAGGACCCTCTGTTGCTTTATCCATATTAGATTACTTTTGGTTTCCCATTATCAGGAAAAAACAAACAAAAATTACATTGAAATTTCAAAGGATATAAAAAGCTAACACTATGAGGTTTCACACTGGAAGGTTCTCTACTTGTAGAGAAAAAAACAGTAATTCATACTATGCAGACATCTAGTGTGTGAAGGGAGGCCTCCCTGCTGTCATTATGTGGTTTCGGAAAAAATACGATAAGTAAATGGGCTGATTTAAATGGAACGGTGAGGCGACCTGGGGCATGAATTTAGGATCTGGTCGCAGGATTACTTTATCTTTGAGGAATGTGATATAAGGTGGGTGTGCCATTAGGGCACCTAGTTCTCCCACCCTTCTTGCTAACGTGATGGCTACTAGGAAGGCCACCTTCATCGATAGGTGTAACAACGAACAGGTTGTGAGTGGTTCAAACGGTTTGCCCGTGAGAGTATGGAGAACAAGGTTGAGGTCCCACATGCAGGTGAGGTCTCCGAGTGTAGGATAGGTATTTTCTATACCCTTAAGGAAGAGTTTAGTCAATGGATGGGCAAATATGGTAACACCTTGTTGTAGAAGGCGGTGATGGCAGCTAGGTGTACCCTGAGTGAGCTGGTGGATAACCCAGATTTTTTTAAGTGCCAGTATATAGTCGAGAATACGGAGTAGTAGGGCCAACTGTGGAATAATCTGTTTGTCTTGGCACCAAGAACAGAATCGGCTCCACCTACACATGTATGTTTTTCTCGTGGTTAGCCTCTGGCTGTTCAGTAGTATGTCTTGTACTTCATTAGAACAGTCTATCTCGAACCATTTCATCCATAGAGTAACCATGCCTTGAGGTGGAGTACGGCAACGTTGGGGTGACGGATGCATCCAGCATCCTGTCAGTAGATGAGGTACTAGGAGAAGGGTTTGTGGTGGTTTCACAGCCATCTGTCTCAGGTATGGAAACCATGTTTGTCTTGCCCATGTTGGTGCAATGAGAATGATCCTGGATTTGTCTTGCTTGATCTTGTGAAGGGCACGGCTCAGCAGTAGGATTGGAGGGAAGGCATACAGTAGTGGAGCTTCCCATTTCAGAAGGAAGGTGTTGCCCCATGAGTTGTGCCCCAGCCTGGCCCGGAAGCAGTACAGTGGGCACTTGGCATTGTGGGCAAGAGGTGAGCAGCCATGACAGCGAGAACCTTGGAAAACATCCTTGGGGTGGTGGACAGGCCAAAAGGAAGCACTGTGTATTGGAAATGTTGTTTCCCTAGAGTGAATCGCAGGAATCGTCTGTGCGCTGGGTAGATGGTAACATGAAAGTAAATGTCTTGTAGGTCGAGGGCTGAGAGCCAATCTCCTTTCTCCAATGCTGGAATTATTGTGGATAGGGTAACCATTTTAAAACGTCGTGGTCTCATGAACTTATTGAGTTTTCGTAAATCCAGGATGGGCTTCCACCCCCTGGTTTTTTTCTGAGTGGGAAAATAATGGGAATAAAACCCTTTTCCCCTGTGTTGAGCTGGTATGCGTTCCACTGCACCTAACTGTAGGAGATGGTTTATTTCCTTCTGTAACAGATGCTTATGAGAGGGGTCCCTGAGGAGGGACAGTGAAGAGGGGTGGGTAGGTAGAATAGAGATGAAGGGGATGAAGTAACCCTTTTGGATAATTTCCAGAACTCATTTGTCTGTAGTGATGGTCTTCGAAACTGGGTATTATGGTGACAGTCTCCAAATGGGCTGGAGATAAGATGTAAATCCGGAATTAGTGAATGTGGGATTCTCGTGTCCTTGACCAATGCTTCAAAATGTTTGCCTGGAAGTAGATAGTTGAGACATGGAAAGCTGATCTTGGGGCTGCCGGCGTGTCATCTGCCTTTGTTTGCGGTGTTGGTCATAGTGTCGTTGAGGTTGAGTGTATGGGGCGGTGCAGAATCATTGGTTGTAAAATCTGCCCTGTTTCTTTTTGTTTGGAGGGGAAAAGGTTCCAAGTGTCTTTACGGTCACCCGGGAGCCCTTTGAGATGTGCAAAGATGTGTCTGCAAACAGTTTTTTGGCCTTCAAAAGATAAGTCCTTGACTGTGGCTTGAACTTCCTTCAGAAACCCAGGCAGATGTAGCTGGGAAGCATGATGCATGACAACGGACATAGCGATTGAATGTGCTGCCATGTCTGCAGAACCAAGAGAAGCCTGGAAGGCCGTCCTGGTGATGAGGGAACCTTCCGTGATGTTAGTCTTATATTGTTCCATTTTGTCGTCTGGGAGCTGTTTAATAAAAGTTGACATTTGAGAGAACAGGTTGTGTGCGTATTTGGCTAGTAAGGCCGAAAGTTGGCTATGTGGAATTGGAGGACAGCCAATGAGTAGGCTTTCTGTCTGAAAAGGTTTAGCCTTTTCCAGTCCTTGTCATAAGGGGTAGTTCTAGACTGATGTTGCTTTTCCCTTTGATTAACTGCTTCTACCACCAATGAGTTTGGGTTAGGGTGGGGATATTAAGGGGCTGATTCTAATTGATGTCAAAGTATACTAGGTTACATTCCTTTGAAAACATGGACCAAATTCTCTCCAAGTTTAATCAGCCTACATATGGAGCGACTCCATTGACTACAAATGAGAGCAGAATCTAGCCCAATTCCTTTTGTACTGGTTACAGTTTTCATGGATGTATTCTCCCCCCTCCCCCAATTATTTACTCTTTTAATGTGTATTTTACTATTGTGAATGCTGCTGGCTTGGCAGTCTTGGAGACTCAAGTCATTTGTTTAGCTACAGAACATGGCCAGAGATAATGCAAGCTTCCCCCATGCCCTGCTGTGAGAGAATAGTCAATAATATGGTCTAGCGGACTGAAAATGGCATTGGAATCAGAAATTCTTGTGCTCCTACTACTGAGTTTCCTAAACTGATGTAGAATCATATAGGAATTCCCTCAAATAACAACTCCCCAATCATTATATTTTATTAAATATTATTATGTACTCACTGAGCACCCTAAGATGTGCTAGGCAACATGCTGACTAATAGAAAAAGAAAAAGGGGGAGGAGGGGTTAAACCTAGCTGATTTGCCTTAATCTCCAACCACTGCTTTTAGCTTCTGGAGGAGCTGTGGTAGCTGTCCACAATGCAGTAGAACATAATCATATACAAAATCATTCATTTAAAACAATGAACCCCAAAGATACTTCATGGGGTTGCATTATCTATCACATCTCCCCCATAGAAAGGTTACATACAATCCCAGCCCACAATACTACATAAACTTAATACAATAAGGTTTTTCAAGGATATTGCAGGAAGTTGCCATATCGGTCACACACAGAGCTTACAATCTCAGGACCTGCATTGGGATCCATTAACACAGAACCCAGCACCCATGTGGCACGAAACCAATGGTGCGCTACAAAGATTATACTAGCAGATCTAAATCAAGATCAGGGCCTTTGCAGAGACATACGAGTAGAAGAGCTCAAACAGAGGGAGGAGGGAAGGGGGGCAAGGGTGACAAATCACAGAATATCAGGGTTGGAAGGGACCGCAGGAGGTCATCTAGTCCAACCTGCTGCTCAACGCAGGATCAATCCCCAACTAAATCCCCAAATGGCCCCCCTCAAGGATTGAACTCACAACCCTGGGTTTAGCAGGCCAATGCTCAGAGCTATGAACTTGCTAAGCAGTACTGCACCTGACATCTTGTGTTTTTATGATTGATATAACCAGGTTAAGCATTCCAGAAAAAATGATGCATGCAGCTAAAAAGTCTATATAAGCCAAAAAATATCATGAAGTCCAGGCCAAAATTCGTAGGGTTTTTTTCAACAGAATCCAAGAGACAGAGTTCAAATCTGGATGTGCTTTATTTGTATGTGAGGTAAACACATAAGTCAGTAAGGGTTCCTCAGTGAAGTTAGCATAAATGCAGAGCATGCCTTCCCACGGAGCACACTTTCTTGTAAAACCAGTAAAACCAACAAACAAATTTGCGAAAAATAACACGAAATAAAATATTTTGTGTTCTAATCTGTTGTGAATGTTTATCTAGTAAATACATAGTTCAAGTGCCTGAGCTACCCAGATTGATTTGATTTAAAAAATTTCCTGTACAGATTGTGTCCCAGGGCAGACAGGTTTTATTACAGTGCCTGACATGCAGTTTCTCTGGCCCCACAACAGAGCTTTCAAACAGTGCTTTGAAGGCCTTGTTTTACTGGGAGGAATTCCCCACTTCTCTCCTGGGTCGCTGATCTCACATCCTGGTACAAACAAGAGCTTCTGTCCCACATACCAGTTTTTTTTTTTTCTTGTGGACTGTCTAGTCACTAAAAATTCTGGTAAATATCTTCCCCGCTCAATCTGTGGCTTTTGGGCCATTTCCACTTTGCCACCTCATCCACTTTGGGAAACAGGGACCAATAAAATAAAATAAAAAGATTGGAGGAACCGCTAGTGGGGCATGATCTAGACAAATACAAAAGGTGGCTGCATCAGAAAAGACAGGAATAGGTTGAATTCCTAGTCCATGCTGTACCTCAAGCAACATGCTAAATTGCCCTGCAGCCTGCTGTTGATTGTCTCCTCTATTCCCCTTTAGCCATATGTTTATACTACAGTAACGGATGCTTTCAAAACGCAGGCAGTAATAGGGCCAAATCCCTTTCAGAGAAGTGCAGCAACAGCTATCAGATACTACAATGTGGGACACACTTTGCTGTTCTAAGCAGCTATACACTTCATACCTACCATCTGCTGGATAGCACATGCTGCTAATGGCATCGTATGCCCTAACCAGTGTAGGGGGCTGGGTAGGCCAATAAGCGAGAGACCACAGTGATTGTTAAGGATAGAATCAGCAGCCACTGATTCTAGCATTCCTCCAATCTCCTATGCACAATGAAGAAATCTTTTTTCATTGTTGACAGAAGGAAAGGACCTTCCTCTATCTTCTTTCCCCCCCACTCCTCCTTTTATGCATATAAAGGCAGAAGTAATCCCATGGGGGAAAGGACTGGGCAGCATATGCCCCAGAAGAAAGGTATCCAGTGATTTTCAAAACCTGACTTGGGCTGAAAGCATGTGCAGCTCTTTAAGGCAGAGCAAGTGACTGTGAGGAGTCAGTTCTGTCCAGTAAAACTCCATGTAGGATTTAACTATATATATATAATTCAAAACTCAGGACACCCTTTTTACCATGAGGAGGAGGAGGATAATGTGCTTGCCAGGGAATATTATTTTACCTGCCTACCTTGCATTTGTTATTATAACTGCCTATGTGAATGGGGATGGATTTGATTAACTTTTAAAAAATTGCTTAGAAATTATGTAGTTTTCGAATCTTAGTCATAATCAACACATCTTTAATGAGCTGTTCCATCTCTTTAAATGGCAGGTGATGCCATACAATCTAATTAGTAGATTTAAAACATACAAATTATCCACCTTATTTCTCATTAATTCTATATCTGTTTTAAGCTTTAAACTATAATAGGGTTTGCGACTGCATACAATTCCATTTTAAAGAGGAGCAGAAAGGCTACAATGAAAATCAAGTTAAGGAAAAATTTATGTTCTGAATAGTAACCAGGCTGTTCAGGCATTCAGCACAGAAAAACATTTAACTTCCCTATTTCTGAAAAATTTCCCCCTCTTCTCTGAAATCCTCTGGCACTTCATGGCTGACTAATGACTTCCCATCATGCATCTTCTCAAGAACAGCTTCACTGATATTAATTGTTTTGTGCTGTGTGCCTTTTGGAGTCTGAATAATGGAGGCATTCTGAACATATTGGGTGTGCCTATTTTAATTTTAGTTTTGCAGTTTACCTTTAAGGATTATCTGGTTAACTAGAAGGCTTTGGAAAAGCAGAATATTTTCATAAAACCTTGGACAAAAATCAGCTAGGGTTACCATACGTCCTCTTTTTCCCGGACATGTCCGGCTTTTCGGCAGTCAAACCCCCGTCCGGGGGGAATTGCCAAAAAGCCGAACATGTCCAGGAAAATGGCGGCTCTGCTCCTCCACGACTGTTCGGCTCTGTTTAAGAGCCGGGCTGCCCGAGCGCTACCGGCTTCGGGCAGCCCCCGTGCCTCCAGACCCTACGCCCCCAGCCGGGCACTTCCCCTCCCGGGCTCCGGAGGCGCAGGGTCCGGAGGCACGGGGGCTGCCCGAAGCCGGTAGCGCTCGGGCAGCCCGGCTCTTAAACAGAGCCGAAGAGTCGGGGAGGAGCAGAGCCGCCGCGGCTGGAGGCTCTGCTCCTCTTCGGCTCTGTTTAAGAGCCGGGCTGCCCGAGCGCTACCGGTTTCGGGCAGCCCCCCGTGCCTCCGGACCCTGCGCCGCCGGAGCCCGGGAGGGGAAGTGCCCGGCTGGGGGCGCAGGGTCCGGAGGCATAGGGGCTGCCCAAAGCCCGAGCGCTACCGGCTTCACGGTTTGCTGGGCAGCCTCCAGACCCTGCGCCCCCGGCTGGGCGCTTCCCCTCCCGGGCTCCAGCAGCGCTGGGGAAGCGCCAGCCGGGGGCGCAGGGTCTGGGGGCTGCCCGGCAAACCCTGAAGCCGGTAGCGCTGGGGCAGCCCTTTTCCCGTGGCTGGGAGTGGGAGGGAGGAGGGGGCGGAGTTAGGGCGGGGAAGGGGTGGAGTTGGGGCGGGGCTAGGGGTGGGGAAATGGGTGGGGCCAGGGCCCGTGGAGGGTCCTCTTTTTTTATTTATTAGATATGGTAACCCTAAATCAGCCCTTGTGTAAATGAGTGAATGCATGACTCACTAAAGTAATAGGAGTTGTGCCCACTTACACCAAGGTCCCTTGACTAAGAGAACAAAATGTTGTTTACTAAAATCATGCTATATTCAATTTGTGGTGCACTAATAAACCTTTATACAATAATACAAGCAACATTCTGCCCTCTTCTTCACCCTATGGACCATTTATCCAGAGTGCATATGCTGTACTTTTTACAGGCTGAAAACTCCTACTTTAAGTCATATATTCAGTACAATATGTAATTAGGATGACCAGACAGCAAATGTGAAAAATCAGGAGTGTGTGTTTGTGTGTGTGTGTAATAGGAGCCTATATAAGAAAAAGACCCAAAAATCGGGACTGTCCCTATAAAATCAGGACATCTGGTCACCCTACATGCAATGCAGATCCATGGTGTGCTGGATTGTTTAACTATAAATCCCTAAAGTGCAGAAGCAGTATATGAATTAATATGATACTGAATACTCCAAAAATCTAGCTTTGGAGGGAATGCCAATACAGTCTTAAGTACTTGACTTTATTGTTACATACTCAGCAGCTGAGGATAAAACAATAGTCATGAAAATCTGAAATTGTTACATTTTCTTCTATTCAGCAGAAGAACATCTGGCTCCCATTCCCCAAGAGCTCAACTTTCAGAGGATCTCTCATGTTACTTTATTAATTAGCGCCTCAATCTAAAATCAATTTGATCAGTTCAAGTGAAATGGTGGTATCCTCTTTGCTTTAATGAGGGCTCAACAAGAATAGACACTCAGATGTTCTGCTACAGCAGCTTACAAAGAAGTATTCCATTGATTTACTGTACATTTTATCTATTCAACACTTTTGCAGAGTTAAAACAAAGTAAATAAGTTTGTGGCTTCTAAAAGACAGAATATATTAGGTTAGCTTTGCAAAATGCCACTTGCCCAAGGCCAGTAATATCTTCTGATTAGAAAGCAAATTAAAATATCATTAGATATATTCATTGTCATCATCATCTTCATGATAAAGGATAGACTGATCCATTTTTTACTTATTTTTATATTATATCCCAATGCAACTTGTTAAAAGTTAAGATTGCTACAATAAATGGTCTCTACACTAGAAAAAAAAAGTACCAAGAGAATTTCATAGCTAAAACAAACAACCTAAACATCAAAAAGCGTGGCAAGCATAGGCCAAGGAAATGTACAGAAATATGGGCCTGATTCTGCAAAGACTTATGCATGTGTTTAACTTTATGCACTGTAAGGATTATTAATTTTTTTTATTTGTATTGCTGTAGCACTTAAGAGCCCTAAGTGCCCTATTGTGCTAGGTATAGCGTTTCCAATGAATGTGATGTTCCTAGAGCAGGGATGGCCAAACTGTGGCTCGTGAGCCACATGCGGCTTTTATCGTTAAAGTGCAGCTTGCGGAGCCCCCTACATGCCCTCCCATTCTCCACCTACCAGATGGGGGGTGGAGGGAGAGCTCAGGACCTCTGTCTTGCAGTGGAGTGGTGGGGTAGGGGCTTCTCCCCAGCAAGGAGGGGGTCTCAGGGCTTCAGCCCCACATGGCGCACCTGCCAGGGCTTGGGGCTTCAGCAGGGGTGAGGCGGAAGCCCCGAGCCCCATTAGGTGTGCCCCGGCTCTCGAACTTCTCAAGATTGTTCTATGCAGCTCAGCGGGTCAGTAAGTTGGCCACCCCGTCCTAGAGTATGAGATACATGAAAATGAAATATAATCTAAATGAATTTACTAATTGTATAAAAGGAATACAACAGGGTTTTTCCCCCCTGGGTACTTTTCTTTCTATATAGCTGTAAAGTATCTAACATGCTATGGTGCCTGTAGAGAGGATTTGTCCCTCTCCGGGGAGGCAGGGAACCACACCGCCTCCCATAGTCCTTGCACAGCTCCTTGGGGAATCGGTTGGACCGCAGGAGTCCTGGCTCAAGCCGTCCGGCAGGGGCTGAGCACACACAGGTAACAATTAGCAGATAACAAGCCCAGGCCCTGGGTCAGGATGGGGCAGTAAAGAGTCACAGCTCAGGCCCTTAGGCAGGGGCTGAGCAAACACAGGTAAATAGCACACCTCCAAGCGGCCTGGGAGAGGGGAGACTGCCACCCACGCGTTGGGTGGCAGGGGGGACGCAGGCCTTCCCACTCCACTGCATCCCAGCCCGGGGCCCTAGCAGCGGCCAAAGACCCCCTGCTGTGTCAGTGGGGATCCCGGCCACAACACACTGACATGAGTTCCGGCTGTGTCGCAGCCAGACTCGGGTCAGCTGCCCTTGGGCTACTTCCCAACTCCCCCTCTGGAGGTACCTGGGTCAAGGTGGTGTCCTCAAGGGGGTCGATCACCATTGGATTCTCGAGGTAGCTGGCAAGGGGTAGACTCAGCGACTCTTCTGGGTAGCTGGCGAGGGGTGGGCTCGGCAACCCTCCCACATGCTGATCCGTGTTGAGTATTGGCCGGTCAGGCCAGTCTCCAGGTCCGCTGCTGGTTGCTGGAGTCTCCCCAGCAGAAGCTCGGCCATAGGCGTCTGGCCTCTCCAGCGGCTGCCTCACGAGTGAGCTCTGGGGTTGGGCTTTTATACTCCCTGTCCAGCCACTGACCCTCTGCGGGGGCGGGCTTGAAGTGCTCTGGCTCCGCCCACTCTGATGTCTGGTGGAGCTTGTCCCTCTCCGGGGCACCAGGGACCACACCGCCTCCCTATAGTGCCATATGAATAATAAAATTATATATATATATATATATATATATATATATGTGTATACACACACACACACACACACACACACACACACACACAACCCTATAATACATTATTTAATACAGACCCTAGGCCTCCGAAGGGCTGTGTACCAGTATGCAAGGTCAGGGCCTTATTTGGTAAACCTGTTGGCAGCAAGTGTTTTCTGTTGACCAAAATCTCCTATTCTGGCCACCATTTCCTACATAAAATCACTTATAAAGCAGCATTAATGTGTTTTAATCATTTTACAATATGTTCAGCTTTGATGCCAGAACAGCTTAATTTTGGATCAGGCTACTGTATGCAAATCTTGTTTTTTAGACATATAATTGTTGAAATGAGTGGTTTTCCAGCTATTAAAATGCTACAACTTCATTTCTTTGCAATAAAATATGTGAAATGGCAGCACTCAACTCTTGAATTCCTGTTAGACCAAACTCTTTTGCAATCTCATATTTAGATGCATTGCTACAACAGTGTTTATGGCCGCTTGCAGTTTCTAATAGGAATACCATAAGCATACATTCAATTATTTTGGATGTTCCTTGAGGAAGTGGGAAGCTAAAACATTAAATTGTTTTAAAGTTTTTTTTTACAGCACCTAGCATCACCATAGTATGCGTGTGTTATTTTAGTGCCTGAGTCTATTCCTTTTTTGTTGTTTTCCAAAACTCCCTTTACTTTCAATGATGTGGGATTGAGCCATTAATTAGGATTTGGTCCATTTCAAAATATAGTTTATATTGTCTGTTTTGTTTAATAGGAAAATCTTGTTGAATTTGATGTTTTTCATTTTCACTGCTGAAGTCTTTGAATTGGCCAAAAACTACCCTGGTACCTTTAAAATTATTTCCCTATTCAAATGATCCATTATTAGATTTCTTCCAGCCAAATGAAATTGTTGCTACCAGAAATTAATGAGGCAGATAAACTGAATGGAGCAGTACAAATGCTGAATTCTTTACTTTATATTTTCAGTTGAATGAGTTTTTATGGTGTGGTAAAATAGAAACTAGGAGCGAGAAGAAAAAATATATATATTCAAAGATACTCATCTTTAAAAAGGGGAACAAAGAGGACCTAGGGAATTATAGACCAGTCAGCATAACTTCAATACCTGAAAAAAATACTGGAACAAATTATTAAACACCAATTTGTAAGCAGGTAGAGGATAATAGGGTTATAAGTAATAGCCAACATGGATTTGTCAAGAACATATGCCAAACCAACCTAATTTCCTTCTTTGACAGGGTTACTGGCCTGGTGGATGGTGGGGGTAAAGGAGGCACCTGTAGACGTGATATATCTTGATTTTACTAAGGCTTTTGACACATTCCCACATGACATTCTCAGAAACAAACTAGGGAAATGTGGTCTGGATGAAATTACTATGAGGTGGGTGCACAACTAGTTGAAAGACCATACTCAAAGAATAGTTATCAATGGTTCACTGTCAAACTGGGGAAATATATATATATATATATATATATATTGGGGAAATTAATTATATATATATATATATATTAATGATTTGGATAATGGAGAGTATGCTTATAAAATTTGCAGATAACACCATGTTGAGAAAGAAGTTGCAAGTACTTTGGAGGACTGGATTAGAATTCAAAGTGCCCTTGACAAATTGGTGAACTGGTCTGAAATCAACATGATGAAATTCAATAAAGACAAGTGCAAAGTACTACACTTAGAAAGGAAAAAAAAATCAAACACACAACTACAACATGGGGAATAACTGGCTAGGCAGTAGTAATGCTAAAAAGGACCTGGTAGTCATAATAGATCACAAATTAAATAAGAGCCAACAAGGTGATGCAGGTGCAAAAAAGACTAATATAATTCTTGGATGTATTCACAGTAGTCTCATATGAGAGACACAAGGGGTAATTGTCCAGCTCTCACTGGTGAGGCCTGAGCTGGAGTACTGTGTCCAGTTCTGGGTGCCACAGTTTAGGAATAATGTGGAAAACTTAGAGAGAGCTTAGAGGAGAGCTACAAATGTGAGAAAAGGTTTAGAAAACCTAGAAAGGTTAAAAAAAAGAACCTAATTAGTCTTGAGAAAAGAAGACCGAGGAGGGAGCTGATTATAGCCTTAAAATGCATTAATGGCTGTTCCAAGGAAAATGGTGGTCAATTGTTCGCCATGCCCACTAAAGGTAGGACAAGAAGTAATCTGCAACAAGGGAGATTTTGGTTAGATATTAGGAAAAACGTTCTAATTATAAGAATGGTTAAGCTCTGGAATAGCCTTCCAAGAGTGGTTGTGGAATCCCCATCATTGGAGGCTTTTAAGATCAGTTAGACAAACACCTATTAGGGATGCTCTATGTATAATTAATGCTGCCTCAGCATAAGGGCCTGTACTGGACCTCTTGAGGTTCTTTCCATACCTATGTTTCTATGATTCTAAGAGTTATACAGTCAGCTGCATGGAGTTCTGACAGACCACAGAAGCACATGCTGCAGAAATTCACAGCTGGACTTTGTAACTTTCCTTCAAACTCACATAAAGCTCCTTTTTAACAGTGATGTTACTCTAAAAGCTGTAAACATACAGATAATCCTTGGTTACTTTGATTCAGTGAGATGCTAAATGCCCCAGGTGCCAGTGAAGGCACTTGAGGGAACTTTATGCCTCTCAGTAGACACTGAAGACCTTGAGAGAGTAAACCCATTCTCATTAAAAGAACAGAAGTTACCAAGGTCAGCCACGTGGACAGGCAACATGAAAGACAACTCTCTTTCAGCCACTTGCTCTGTCAGGTTCAATCTTGGTGGTCTTTGCCATTGCGGTTCAGTGACTGACAGCTCTTCATGTTCTGTTGGGAGCTGGCAGTGTAGGGCAAGTGGGCTTGCATGGCACAAGTAATATGGTATGCCCAAGCTAGAATAGCACTGATCCTTTTTTATCTCTCCTTGTGTGTGGATCATTGCTCCATGTGTACATTTTGGCCTGCCAGTCTGCTTCTGACATTGACAAGGGGTGGTTCAGTTTTGAATTATACAAAAACAGAAAAGGAAAAAGGATTTCTTCTGCTTTGCGGATGTTTCTGCATGGACAACTAAATGTGGGACAGCACCACTTCTGCAAACTTTTAAACCTCTCTCCCGAGAGAGTTGCTGAGATGATTAAGCACAGTACAGATTATCTGCTTATGCTGCCAAGAGACCACAAGAAACTTGGGGAAAAGGAGTGCATGTAGAGTGGCAGTCCAGAAGCAGGAGACTCCATCTGGCTGAACCTTTTCTTCGTATATGACAGGGGAACTGCAGATTTAAGGATCTGAATCTCCTGGTTTAATTTCCAGAGAGAGCTAGGAGGGGACTATTTGCATTCTAATCAACTGAAGAATAGTAAGGAAATTCTCTCTCTCTCTCTCTCTCTCTTCAATGCTTAGCTGCGCAATCAGCTGTAGTGATCATTCGCCATTTGGTCCATTCCTGTGCGTCCGCAAGGGCTTGATGGCCTGAGAGTCCAATATCGGAACAGACTTGATGAACCCATGTAACAGGTGGTCTGCCTCTGGGCTGTTTCCACCCCTTGTTTGGTGGAATTTTATCACGGATGTTACAAGCCACCCAGAGACCGGCATTTGCTGGAACGTCATGTGGCATTCTTGCAATATGTTCGAAAAGCGTAGGGCGCCATCTGCAGACAATGGCCCCAGTTGTCTGTAGACTGCAGTGACAGTAAACATCTTCATTACAGAGGAAGTCATTCCACTTTATGCCCAATATACGACATTGGCATTGTGTGTGGAAAGCTTCCAACTTTGCCCAGTCTTCAGGGCATAGTGTCCATTTTTTGCAGCCATAGAACAGTACGGGGAGTTCAGGAATAGATCCTGAACTTGGTTGTTGTGCTGAGATGATTTTGGTTCCATATTCGTTATAAACGACTCATGGCAGGTGCTGCAATGCCAATCCGATAGAGAACCTCAGTGTGAAAGTTGGAGGAACTGGTGAGTATAGAACCCAAAAGCTGGAGACTGCTTCGACAGTTTTGTTATTCAAAGAGATTGGAGTAGCGGGTGGATCTGGTCCTAGATTTTGCAGCTTTGTCTTTGACCATGAAACGTGAAGGCCAATCTTAGCTGACTCCTCCTCCATTTGCTGGAGTGCCTCATGAAACCTCTGTATTAGAAGAACAACGTCATCAGCATCGTCAAGGTCTGAGAGTGAGAGATCATCAATCTTAATGCCTATGGACCTGATAGAATGTTGCATTATGAAATCCATTGCCTGACAAAAGAGTGCTAGGGCCAAGACGCAGTCCTGCCTGACACCAGATATTTATTTAAAAGGTGCTGACGTGGCATGGGTCAACTGAATCAAATGCAGCCTTAAAATCAACATACACTATGTGCAGGGGCTTCCTGAACTCAGGGTGCATCTCTGACAAGAAGCGGAGGGTCAAAATGGTGTCTAATGTGGACCTGTTCCTCGTAAAGCCTGAGTGTTGGGGGCAATGCTTCCGATGTAGCAGAGGCTCCAAGCATGCTAGCAGAACATGCACAAACACATTCCCTGGAACGGACAGCAAGGTGATCGGCCTGTAGCTCTAACATTCACTGCATGGTCCCTTGCCCTTGTAAAGTGCGATTGGAAGGTTCCAGTTCTCCACACCAGACGAAAGATGGCTCAAAGTGATTAGTATATTTTAGCAGCTCTAGGGGGATGCCATCAGCACTGGCTGTGTGTACATTTTTCACTTTACAGATGGCACGCTTCACTTCATCCAATGTTGGTGCATCAGTACAAGTGTCTGGGTCTGGAACCACAGTGGCTGCCAGATCATCCAGCTCTGAGCATGTAGGGTGGTTCAGGGTACTGTGATAGTGTTCCACTCTGCATGTGAGGATGTCATCATACGATTTACATCGATGGCCTTGGCTGTCGTTCCCAATGCCATTCGTAGCGACTACCTCTTGACCGCTGAGGTTGTGGATCACGCGGAATGCTGGCTTTAAGTCTCCCCTGGCTAAGCCAAATTCAGCATCATCCACCACTTGGTTATAATATGCCTCACAATCACGGAGTGCCAGGGTGTTAAATTTTCGCTTCAGCTGGTTATGAGTGCACTTATTGCCACACTGGCGGGCTGTGGCCTTCAATGTAATTATCTAGAAGGCTTCTTCCGATGGCCATGGTCGGCATGCTGCTGGATACCTATAGCCAATCATCTGCTCAGCAGATTGGTGGAGGATAGAAATGAACAGAGACCAGGCAACCTCCACGTCGTCCAGCAAGTTGGCTAGAGCTGAGAATCTATTGCTGACATCAATACAAAACCTGTTGGCTAAACCTGTTGGCTAAACCTGGCACACAAAGTGCCTCGATGTCAAACTTCTTCATCATTGGAGCAGGATAACCTGTTTTTGGAACGTCAACACCATACGGGCAACCACTTAGCAGTGATCTAAGTGATCACTTAGCCACACATTCCGAACCACAATATACTCTACAGGAGGTGGAGAGATTCCTGTCATGTGTGATGATGTGGTCCATCCTTCTGAGTGATGCCATTGTGAGAGATCCATGACATCTGGTGTATGCGTCGCCGCTTGAACCATGATCCAAGAATGGAAAGATTCTGGGCGGTGCAGGATGTGAGCAAGCAGTAAGAGTTATCATTGTGTATACCTGAACCATAATGACCAAGGACCTGTTCAAACCCAGTTCGCAGGGAGCCAGTAACTGCATGTAGGTCACCCAGGATCACAAGATTATCATGTAGAGGGACTGTGCGTATTAGAGATTCCAATTGATCGTAAAAATGATCTTTAACTGAATCAACAGATTCCTCTGTCGGTGCATAGACTATTATGACAGAGAGGTAACCATGCCGATGTTTAAGATGTGAAATAAGTAACCAAAAAGACATGGGCATCCAGGTTATCAAGGAGGACTTGGGCTCACCTCGCATTAGTAGTGCTACCTCATGTAAGTGGTTGGGGCTGCCAGAATACAGAAGTAAGGAATCTTCCAACTTGTGATGTCCATGATCTATCAGCCTTGTTTCTGTTAGGCCTGCAATTGAGATGCCAAAACAGTCCATTTTGCATGAGAAAAAGTGACCTGATGACCACGCCTGTGAAGAGTTGCAACATTCCAGGTTGCAATTTTGATGGACTGGTGGAGATCCCAGATATGATTGGATGCATTGTCATAGTATACTGAAGACGGGCCTGCCGATATCAGAGGACACGCATCCCCAGGGGGGCTTTGGCATAAGCCCATCATATTTGCACCGAGGGAAGATGGCACTGGCAAGGCATCTACAGCTGAGAGTAAGGCAGGGGCTTTAACCCTGGTGCCGAGTGTTAAGTTATTCATGGTCAAAAGCAAAAGCAAACAATTGTCCTAAAAAAATCCTCATCCCACTGGGATGAGACAGAGGCGCAGTAATGCAACCCTTTTCCTAGTTTACTAGTACTGGCTTCAGGCTACGCGACCCGAGCCGTTGAGTCTTTCTCAGTGACTTCCTTCACCTCAGGTAGCTAGGTGCTGCTGCTGCCCTCCATTTTCGCCGCTTGTGTTAGCCATCATTTTCAGGGTTCTCGTTGGACCTGTCCACTTCACATAATGCCCAGGGCAATATTTTGGACAAGCCTTCATCGCTGATGGCATAGTTCCAATGAGCGATCCCCTACTTCAGGTGTTACACCCCTCCACCACGATGAGGTACTGGTCAGACTCGGGGAGGGAGGACTGAAATTTGTATAAGGCAATAGTATATAGATGAACTGGAGAACCAATTCAGAAAGGAAGGAATAAAAGTTAAATCTGCCTCTTCACCCAGATCTGTCTTATTGCACGGCATTCAATAAAAGGAATCCATAAAGCATGCACTGTTCAAACATGTACCTGACCTCAAATTTCAAATCTTGTTAGACAAAATCCCCCTCTAAAAATTATAAGTATATTGTAAGGCTTGTTAAAGGTGCAGGCCTGACAGCTCTGGAGACAGATGTTTTCTGTTTGTTCACAAGAATAGCACAGCACAGTAAGGGGCAGGGTCAGCTTCCCACACCGCACCATCAATGCCTCAAACCTGACTTGGATAGACAGCTGCTAAAGTCTTTGTGCTGACTGCAGAACATGGTCAGAAGCAGGTAATAAAACAAAACAACAACATAGTAATATCACCTAACTTTTACATAGCACTTTTCATCAGGAGGCAGAACTACAAAGGCGAGCTCTGAGGCAATGAATCCCTAGCCACGTATCATCACTCCTGCCCATGTCATACTAGGAGGTACATGCTCAAGGGACTGAAAGAGAACTCAGTCATGTTAGAGATTGATGAGACAGAGGAGATTCAAAAACAACAACATGGTGCATTGGGGAATTATACACAGACACGCCAAGTTCCAAATCCAAAACATTAATATATCTAGCTAAGACGCTGTACATGTGCAATGCTAACATTACTTTTAATATATAACTCACAGGGATTGAAAGAACTCAAACATGACTAGGAAATCCGTATTTTAATTAAGTTGTTAATTATGGTGCATCCTCAAAGCAATGTTGTTGCCAACAGAAATCTTCAATCTAAATGAAAAAGTAGATAATTAATTCTAAGGGTTTTTGTTTTGGGCTTTTTAGATTTTTTTTTAGCAGGCAATGTACTTTACTCGTGACAGATTTCTCGGTCTGCCTCAGCTGTTCTAATGGTTTCTTCTTGTGAAAGCTTTGAATCAAACGGAACACATATGAAACATTTATTATGGTGTCAGGCTGGGTATGTATTTTAATAGGAGACGATAGAAGCCATTAAAAAGTCAACATCTGTCTACAATTACTACAGAGTTCCCATAAATATCTCCTGTTCTAAGTCCAGGGAAAAGCTTCAGTCATCTCAGATGTTTTGGTAGCTGTTGTAAAATGCTAACTTTCTGACAACAACCACTGCAGGCAAACTTCCAGTCTGAGACAAATGTAAATCTGTTACTGCTACCGAAGAAAATTGCTAACAGATTAAATGTGCAATGGAACCATACAGAAGGCTCATTTTTATAAGCTATTTTGACTTAAAAAAATTCCCAGTTGGGTGCCCAGGTTTGGTTTTGTAGCCTACAAAGTTCACTTTTGAATTAGCAGATGCTGTCATTTTGTTTTTATCATTCCTGAAGGTAACACCCCTTTCTCAGACCTTCAACAGTAGGTAACTTCAGGAATAACCTCAGCATTGGACAAATTACTTCTAGTTTCTCTTTGGAACTGCCTCTCAATTGAGATTTTCTCTGGATTTCTTAATCACAGAATACAGGTATTAGGTGAATTGCAACCCCCTACACCTGCAGAGTCATCTGATCTGGTGGAGACATTCATCCCCCTGGGAGGGTAGACAGCAGTACCATGCCTTTTCTTCCTCTAGGGTTTCAATGAAGAAAACACTTTTAAATGCCAGTCACACTCTACAGGAACTGCACAGGTAGAAGCTCCTTGGGAGAACAGTGGTTTCTTTTCTGGGCCAAACCCAATGATTTGGGGGATTGGTCTGGCTGGTTATGGGGAATCGGCATAGCAGGAGGATTGTCACTGTGCCAACTGCCAGGTGGACTTTCTCCACAACTGGGGACCCTCAGCCCAGATTCCAAACCTATAGGAACTCTAGGGACATTCTAACCAAAGCTCACCACCACTACATCCAGAGTTTTTCCTTTGTTTCCAAGCCATCCCTTCTTCCCTTAAGCAAGCCTTTTAACCTAAAACATATACAAAAAGGCCCAGTTAAAACTGTAGGATTATTTTACCAGAGAGAGTACCTATGACAGAGAAGTACATTGTCTCATTTGTTGTGATATTCCTCCAACAAGAAGGCTACAACGTGCATTTTCCTATTTGGGCACACACCTGGGCAACCCCAGAAGTTCAAAAATCTTGGGTCAGATGCCAAGAAATCATGAGGCTGGCCCCCAAATCAGATTTTTTTAAAAGAGATTATATTGTGTTTTTTTTCTGTCTTCGCTTTTTGAACTTCCAAAGCAGGTGTGGCAGTTACTCTATAAATCTGGGAGAGTTGGAAACACCTTAAGGTGTTTCTGGCCCCTTGATTCAGGAACTCTCACGGGCTGCCTGATGGTGCAGAGCACCTGCCCATCCCAGCAATTAATTATGCACATCCCCTGCCTCCACATTAATTCTCTCCCCCCCACATCTGCCCTTGCCCCTCAGTGTACCTCTGCCACTTCTGCACTTCTAGTGGTTCTTCACCCCCTTCTCCCAGCTGTTGGGGTGCAGCTGCAGCAGGACACTCTTCTCCTTCTTCCCAAGTTTTGAGGGGGGGAGGGAACCCCAGGGAGTCTTCATCTCACCTCTCCTAATACCCAGGCCTGATGTTGCAAGGATGGGGGTGGGGAACAGCAGAGAGTAGACCTACCCATTATTTGTAATGGGTAGAGGACACAGAGCTGCCCAGCTCTTTCTGCTCCCTTCCCTTCCCTCCTTTCCTTTGAGAATCAGATGCTCCCGCTCCCCTACCCAAAACTCCTCCTGTGTCCTGAGGGGAGGAAAGGGGAGAGAACACTACTTGTCTCCTGCAACAGGGATGGCGCGTGTCTGGTTTCTCTTCCCCAGGAACGGGGGGGAAGGCAAATGGAGCAGGCTTTCCCCTGGGCAAAGCTGGAAATTGTTGAGGGCTGCCTGGTGCTTCTGGGGTCATAGTGAGACTGGCTGCAGCAAGGACCCAATTGATGTTACTGGAGATGAAATTACACGAGTTGGCAGCACTAGGCCTCTCACCTCTAGTGCTGTATAATAATGACTGGATTCTGATGGCCTTACATACCTACCCACATTTAGTCCTTGTGAGGATGTTGGTGGAGCCTGTGGAAGTGGCTCAGAACCATTTCTCTGCAGTAGCAGAGAAATCCATCTTTTCCTTACTTGGCACTCAGTAATGCATTTGAGGTACTGCCCAGAGTTAGGGACAGTGTGGAGCAGATCCCCTTTCTGAGTTTGCTGCCATGCAGCTGGAATGTGCCTGGTGCTGTATCCCTTCAAAAGGTGCAGCACTCTCCCATTGCACTCATGCTTCATAGCCCAGAGCAGATCAGAGCCTGGACCCTGTCCTCGCCTTCTCCCTTTTGTTACTACAGATGGAATAGGGCAGGAGTAGTTCTTGTGAGTCCATAGAGAGCTGGTAACCCCAACCTAGACCAGCAGCCCATGGTCTGTACAGGCAGCTATTATTATTATTTGCAGCTGTCTTTGATTGTTGCCGAGACAGTGCCAGCTCATTTCTTACTAGCACAGGGGAGAGGAGAAGGGGCAATGAAAAAAATTGTGATTAAATACAGTACCCCAGTGCAGCGATTGGAATTGTGATTAGCTCTTCTATGAGCAATACAAATGAGTGTCCTACCCCAGGCCCACTGAAGAGCCAGGTATAATCTGACCCTTAATTTTATGAGTTCTGCTGTTAATTGCTTTATAAGATGTGAATAATGATATGCTGACATAAACAACTACAGATGTTACAAAATGGCAACAATTTAAGCCAGATATGATGGGAATGTGAAGAGAAATTTTATGCTGAAAGATTTTTGGGGGGTGAAAGCCACAGGTTTCACAGCAAAATCTGAGAGGAAAAGTCAAGGTCTTAGTGCAACTGTGATCCATTCCTTAGTTTAAAAACAAAAGTTTCACTTTGGGTTCTAAGTTAGAATAACTGGTATGCCTGAGTTTAGTCTTTTTCTTAACATTTCTGTAGCTACAGCATTTAATTAACTCAGCATCACAGTCTAATATTTCAAAGCTTGGCAGGTAGGCAATGACCTGGGGAACAAGCTATAATAATGCTAGTTAGGTGCTAATACAGCAGTATCAGACAGGGCACACCAGCACTACATCATCCCCATTATACAAAAGGTTAACTGTCCCATTCCCTTGCTCAGGACTGTTAGTGAACCACCAGAAAGAAGGGAGAGCTTTATAGGGTGAACCCCAGGCTGATGAGTCAGGAAAGCACCTGTGTATGCACAGGTAAGGCCTCCCCCAGCAAACATCCCTTCCCCCCAGCATAGCTACCTTTCACTCCCTCAACAAAGCTCTTTGTGGCAGGGGAGGAGGTAGGGAAGTGCCACATTCAATGCACATTTTGCTGCATACATCTGGGGTCTCGCATGTTTCAGGTTCAAAGTGTTGACTAAGGGACAGGACTTCAATTACAGTTGTAACAGGAAAAGTGTGGGATTAGGATCGGGAAGCTGGACCACAAGAGGTTCCTCATCTTTAAAAGTATTTCACAATATGAAAAAGTGTGAAAGTCAACATAGGAGATGCAAGTACCAGGAATCAAGAGGGATTGTTCTAGAAAAGAACAGCAGGTGGAGGAAGTTAGTCAGAGAGCGAGAGAGTGCAAGAGCACGCTGGCAGCCAGTTGGGAGACAGCTGTCACTCAGATAGTGAGCCATGAGCCCAGAGCAAGAAGTGAAGGAAACTGTTGTGGAAGTGCTAATAGGAAGTTGGTTGCACATAATCATCCTGTGCCTTGTTAGTCCTGTTGCAGTCATTGTCTGAAAAGATTCCCCTGTGCCACCACCTGAATAAAGTTAAAGGGTTAGGAATTCTTTAATGATGTGTATTTTGTAGGCCCTCAGGATTAGGTTTAATTGCTCTGATTATTTACAAGGGACTCTCAGTTAAAGTTAGAACACTGCAATGGCCAGCAATTTCACAGCTGGCAGAGATTCAGGAAAAAGTTTTCTTTGATTTCAATTGAGGTGAGTTCACAGCCCTCCAAATGAATTCCCAGATTCAACCCATGGTTTCAAGATGAAACTAAAAATTAGCACAGGTTTTCTCAAAACTGTGCCCAGATTGATTCAAATCAAATCAAATCTGTTGGCAAACCTGCACTAAGCTTTATGTTCAGGAAAAAAAAATCTGGTGAGTTTTACATGGTTTTCTTAGGATTATTTATCACATCTTCACCCAATAAAGAGCGGGTGAAGAAAATAATTATTAGGGAGTGCTCTAATGATTGTCACTTTGCATGCTACAAAATGTTCCAGTCTAAAATGAAGAGCAAACAAAACATAAATGGATTCTTGCAGTTTTTACACTCACTAGAGGGCCAGTCCACAAGAACAGTTTTCCAGGTTGCTATGAGAAGGGATGGGGGCTTGGAAGAACTAGAATTTGTCCTTTTTAAAATAATTTTGATGGATAATACTGTTTACTTTTAAGCATTTTTTAGATTTTTATCTCTTTACCTTTTCACAGTTGCACTAAATTATAGGTTTCAAGCTTTTTAAAATATTTTTATCCATTTAAATTTGTGGGAAATTATGGTGGGAAGGTCAGGCAATTATTTAATGATTGTAGATGTCAAGATTCAAAAAATTAAAGCTTTATAAACTGTTAAAACACAGGTTTCAGAGTGGTAGCCGTGTTAGTCTTGTTAAAACACAAACTGTCAACCCATCATGTCAAAATATACAAAAAATAGCCTTAAATCAATAAATCATACTGTTTATTACTATTCATTCACTAGTCCATTTGTAACAAGCCTAATTAAAAATCCAGTGATTTAGACTTTTGACACTAATAAGAAAAATGCTGCTTAAGAACTTACTTTCCCTATCTTTAAAATTTCAATCATTGATTGAAATATTTTTTGTTGTGTGAGTGTGTATGGTGAAATCAATGTTTACTGGCATTCACCAATACAAATCTAATCCTTCCAAGCCTATATATATATATTTATTTATTTTGTATGTTGCATCTTACTGGGTCTTGTTAAACTGGAAATTCTCATTTCTAATGAAAAAATGTAAAGCAGCTCTAGCCCTCAGCAATGACACTGCCTTTCTAGTTTTGTAAGCTAAATGTTTACATTACCCAAAAATATATTTTCCAAATTTTTGTTTCTACCAAAATATAGTTTGTTCTGAGACAAGAGAAAGATAAAACAACGTGTGCTACCATTATTATTTTTATGTATTGTTTTTATTCCAGTAGCATGTAGGAAGAGCCTCAGTCATGAACCACGACCCTATTGTGCCAGGCACTGTGAAAATGCATAAGAGCAGATTGTCCTTGCCTTCAAAGATCTTACAATCTAAGCCAGGAGGAGTGCACAACAGAATTAAATCCACCATACCTATGCCATAAGTGTTCAACATGTGCAAATATATTGGAGTCCCAAGCCTGGCATCCTTGTTAAGTTTTCACTCAGTCCTCACTCGGGCAAAAATTCCATCTCCATCAACGAGAATTCATCTCAGTAAGGACTGAGTAAAAAAAGGAACCTCCTGATACATGAACAAAACTAGGGTCATTTGTCTTGCTTGTCTGATGCTTGCCTGCTTTTCAAGGTTATTCGCCTTCTGCTTCTCTTATGACTGACGGAACAATTTTATTTTATTTTTAGCTGCTAGCTTCCAGCTTAAGCAATTTACACAGAAAATGAGTTGAGCAAGTGTACCAGATTACAAAGAGAATTGGGTGTATAATGAATGATACAAGAGGATGACATTGGAATCAGCCAAACTAAGAAATAACTGTGAGCTGGAATGAACGGTGGGGGAGAGACAGTTCCTTGTAAAATTATAAAGAGAGGAGATAAACTAAATGAGGTCAATGGAAAACAAACAACTGCTACATAGTATTGGTATAAAACAGGCAGTGGTGCCACATATAAAGGAAAAGGAAAAAGTATTCCGTGCACACAAACATTCTGTCAGAATGAATTATTGCATCCCTATCAAGCAGAAATGGAGCTAGCATTTTGAAATTTGTATAGAATCATAGGACTGGATGGGACCTCGAGAGGTCATCTAGTCCAGTCCCCTGCACTCATGGCAGGACTAAGTATTATCAAGACCATCCCTGACATGTGTTTGTCTAACCTGCTCTTAAAAATCTCCAATGATGGAGACTCCACAACCACCATAAGTAATTTATTCCAATTTATACTTCAACTGTTGCCTTAGATCCCATCCCCCTAAAGAGTATAGCCACAGTTACATCAGTGTAAATTTGTAGTAAAATCTTATATATATATATACACCTGTCTAACTGAGATCAGAATCTGCTCATTGAAGTACATGGAAATATGCTCATTTGCAGCAGCTGAGAATCTGGTCTGTGTCACTGTATGGAATATGTGGAACACCTTGTGATATTATTGATATCAATGTTCTGAAATTGCAATGAATCTTTCCACATATGCCATGTAAGGTATCTGTGAAAATGTTATGATGTGCCAAGTACACCTCTACCCCGATATAACGCTGTCCTCGGGAGCCAAAAAATCGTACCACATTATAGGTGAAACTGCATTATATCGAACTTGCTTTGATCCGCTGGAGTGCGCAGCCCCACCCCCCCAGAGCACTGCTTTACCGCGTTATATCTGAATTCATGTTATATTGGGTCGCGTTATATCGGGGTAGAGGTGTATGATGATCTTGTTTATATCACCTGTGTATTGTGAGTTATAAATATGTATGGTATATGTATTTCAAAACTTGTGCTGTTTCTGAGTGACACCCCCAGACCAAATGGCATCAGCATTAAGCCTGCTTGATGGCACATCAAGAGACATCACCTGTTCAATGAACCCATTTAGAGAATGTAGAGGCTACACCTTATGAGACATCAAGACATGTAGGGGCATGCCTATGGCCAGAACTCTAAGGCCTTTCCATAGCAGGTGCTGTGAAGCTTGTGTTTGGGACACAGGAAGTACAGGCCACATGGCAAGGGATATAAAAAGGCAGCTGCAGCTTCTCCATTTTGTCTTCATTACTGCTTCTTACCTCTGGAGTAACTTTTCTACAAACGAAGCTCTGAACAAAGGACTGAATGACCCATACTAAGCTTTAGATGTGTTCCAAAGGGACTCTAAAAGCCAACAAACTCACCAATGCTGCTAAGAACATAATATATAGACTTGGAAGTCTTATGTATGTACCCGATTGCTTTACCATTTAACAACTCTCTTCTTGTCCTTTCTTTCTTTTATAATAAACCTATAGTTTCAGATATTAAAGGACTGGCTGGCAGCATGGTATTTTGGGTAAGAGCCAAACTAATATTGACCTGGTAACATGGTTGACCCTTTGGGGTCAGAAGAATATTTTGTATAGTGAGCAGAGCTTTTAAGTAACTTCTCACTTTACTGGACCTATGTGCTAAGTAGGAGCCAGAGAACTGGAATGCAATAAAGGGAGCTGTGTGATTTCGTTTGGCTTCTTGATAACCAGTGTGGGGGATCAGGAGCACAGTTTGTGACTGGTTGATGAGTCTAACTTCAGTGTTAACCACCAATTCAGGGAGAATCTGCTCTCCTTTTTGCAGCCTGCCCTGACAGTGGCATTTTCAGTGAGGGCTACTCTAGGCACCCTAGCTCACATGGTCCATCATGTCTAAAGAATTTGATATGTAGGTTGCTTGAAAAATAGTTTCACAAAGGTCAGTTTTCTGTCTCATGGTACAACCTTTCAGTTAGGGTTTATCTATATAGGGAAGTTTTTGCAGAATATGTTTTTGCATATAAACATCTATGGAACTAAAACAAAATTATTGTGTCCATGCAGTCAGCTTTAACCTCCTTCCTTTTGAATCAGTGGCTGCAGATGGCCCTGAATGCACAACATTCTGGACAGGTATCCCATAGTGTATTATCTCACTGCTGGGCTCTATGTATTTGTGATTTTTCTTGCATCTCATTGTGGAATACGTAGCAAAAAGTGACTGGAATTCTGGGATGTGGGGTCAAACTAGAAAATTCACACTATTCCTCTCCTGGCAGCCCATGATTCATTTGTCTTTTGGGAGCCAGCATCATTTTTATGCTAGCCAGCATGGAGGGAGCAATGCTATGCACCACAATCATGATATGCTTCTGCATATAAACATTTGAGGAACAATTAACCCAAAATCATTGTAGTTATGCAGCTGGATAGCTTTGGCAGTCAGCCCTTGTGCTGGCAAGCTGATTTGGGTGGAGGAGGATGAAACAGAGTAGCTACTTATGGATGAACTTTTCCTGAAACTATTTCACTCAGTAGAGTGTCATTTCTGGGCTTGGGAAAGTAGCACTGATTGGTGGGAAAGCATAGTGATGCAGACCTGGGATGACAAGCAGTGGCAGGAGAATTGCAGGATGACAGAGGCCAATTTTCTGGAGATCTGTGCAGAGCTCCACCTGGAGCTGCCACTGTGAAACACTTAAGTGAGAACTCTCCTCAGTCTGGAGAAGCATCATCATCTGGAAGCTTGCCATCCCTGACTGCTGCTGGTCAGTAGCTACCAGTTTGATGTTGGTAGATCACCTGTTGGGGCTGTTGTCATGGATATTTGCACAACTATTTAGAAAGTGCTGGTGCCCCAGTTCATATAGACAATGCACAGGAAATTTGATGGATCTTCACAATTTGGGAGCCCCAACTGTATTAGGGTAACTGATGAGACCCACATGCCTTTTCTTTATCTCCCTCTACCAGGACTCACAGTTGGTCAACAAAAAGGGTTTTTTCTCCACGAGCTGGTTGATCGCTGTGGAAAGTTCACCCATATCAACATGGGCTCATCTGGAAAGGTCCACCATGGTGGAATATTTAGAAGCTCATGCCTGTTCTCTTCAGGGAGAAATGGCATTTCTGCTCCCAGGGCAACTATTGACATTAACAATGGTGTGATTCCCATTGTCATTCTGGGAGACCAGCTCACCCTCTGCTTCCCTGGCTTATGAGGCCTTTTACTGGACACTTGGACAGGAGAAGGGAGCTGTTTAGTTATACCCCAAGTACCTTCAGAATGAGAGTGGAGTGTGCATTTGGAAGGCTGAAAGGGAGACAGAAGAACCTCATGACAAGGATGGAGGCTGCTCAGCAGTACTTGCCATGTGTAATAACTGCTTGCAGTAATTTGCACAACATCTGTGAGAACACAGGAGGGAACCCCATCAATAGGTGGGAGGCAGCAGTGCAGAGACTTTTAGAATATTATGAATAGCAAGAGAAACTGCTTCTGCAGACTGCAGCAAATCGGAGTACAGGGCCAGGGATTCCTGGTGCTCCTGCTTTGAGGCTAGGAGCTAAAGTATTGAAATTAAAGTTTATTATTCATGGTGTAAGGATTTCATTAGTCTGTGTGTAAGGATTTTGCTTTTTCCAAAGGGAACTTCATTATATGTATGGCATGTGTAATTTTATGAAACTGTACTAAGCCTTTGTCAATAATAACCTTTAGTGAAAAATCAAATACTGCAAACAATGACCATAACAGTGAAAACTTTAAACCAGTGGGATATAAACCACAACAGGAAACAATGCAAACTTTATGGAACATAACAGTGCAAATGTGGCACACATGCCTAAAAGTGCTAAGTGCACATGTTTGTGCTGTCCAGGTCTAGGGTGACCAGATGTCCCAATTTTATAGGGACAGTCCCAATATTCGGGGCTTTGTCTTATATAGGCACCTATTACCCTCCACCCCAATTTTTCACACTTGCTATCTGGTCACCCTATTCAGGTCACAAATCTGTATAGGTGCAGGATTTCTGCCTGTTGTTCTTGCTTTCGGGTGTAGAATGACAAGGGAAAAAATATCACTTGTAGCTGCTCAGTGTTATTTTCTCTTATTTTAAAATAATTGTTCTTTATGTTTTGTGTTGGGAAAATACAGATTAACTAAATGACTGATAAGACAGTACATCTTTTCAGCTGGATGGTTAAGAAGAACCCTCTGCTCTAACATTTCATCCACTCTTATGGTCAATCTGGACTCATTTCAGCTTTTGATAGATTAATTAGAATGAAGAATTTTATTCCAGTTGATGTTTATTTAAAATATAATTCAAATGTCCATTATTTAGTGATGTTTTTAATGCACTTCAGACTCTTCTAATTCAAGATCAAACCCATTCCCCAGCAAAGTATTTTTTTAAAAACTTGGTTTAATAAAATGCTGCCTGAGAGGCAATTCATTGCATTGTTCATTGGGCTGTTGTTGTCAATTTAGTATTCTCTATGAAACAGCCTATTAATAGCTGCTAATCAGTGAAAGATATCCTGTAGACAAAACTATCTAGGTTAAAGGCATCCTGTATGCAAAGATTCCTATGAACTAAGGAAAAGGAATGTGCCCCAACACGTAACTGTCAGAGCCATATGAAGTTCATGAACATGGTCAACTAGTTTTAAGAAGTATAAATTGGCTAAGGACCTGAACCTGCAAACACTTACATACGAGAGTAAGACTATAAGAACTCCCATATTGGATCAAACCAATGCAGCATCTAGCCCAGTATCCGCTCTCCAACAGTGGCCAGTATCAGAGCTTCAGAGTGTGTGTACAGGACAGGGTGGTTGGAATGATCCACCAATGTCTTCCCCTCCCAATTTCTGACAGTCAGCGGTTTGGAGTAACCCTGAGGCTGGGGTTGCATCCCTGACCATCTTGGCTATTAGCCACTGATGGACCTAGCCTCCCTGAATTTACCTAGTTCTTTTTTTAACCCAGTTATACTTTTGGTCATTATAACATCCTATGGCAATGAGTGCCACAGGTTAATTGTGTGTTGTGTGAAAAAATACTTCCTCTTGTTTGTATTAACTTCTGCCTATTAATTTCATTGGATGACCCCTGGGTTTTGTATTGTGGGAGAGGGTAAATAACACTTCTCCATTCACTCTTTCCTTGCTCATCTTTGTTGCCCTTCTCTGAACCTTTTCCAGTTCCACTGGATAGTTTTTGAGATGGAGCAATCAGACTGGACACAGTATTCAAGGTGTGGGCACACCATGGATTTATATAGTGGGATTATGATATTTTCTGTTTCTTTCCTAGTAGTTCCTAACATTTGTTTGACTGCTGCTGCGCATTGAGCTGAAGTTTTCAGAGAACTATCCATAGGGACTCCAAGATTTATTTCTTGAGTGGTAACAGCTAATTCTGTATGGATAGTTGGGATTATTCCCCTCCTCCCCCACATTGTGTATTACTTTACACTTACCAATGTTGAATTTCATCTGCCATTTTGTTGCCCAGTCACCCAGTTTTGTGAGATCCCTTTAACTCTTCACAAGCAGTTTTAGATTTAACTATCTTGAATAATTTTGCATCATCTGCAAACTTTGCCACTTCAGTTTACTCTCTGTTCCTGATCATTAATAAATATGTTGAACAGCACAAGTTGAAGTACTGATACTTGGGGGACCCTGCAGTCTTCATTGTGAAAACTGACCATTTATTCCTATCCCTTTGTTTCCTATCTTATAACCAGTTACTCATTCATGAGAGGACCTTCCCTTTTATCCCATGTCTACTTAGTTTTCTTAACTGTCCTTGGTGAGGGACTTTTATCAAAGGCTTTCTGAAAGTCTAAGTACATTGTATCGACTGGATCACCCTTATCTGCATGGTTTGACTCCCTCAAAGAATTCAGATTAGTGAATCATGACTTCCCTTTACAAAACTCATGTTTAACTGTGTGTCTGATGAGAGTTTTTTATTGTAGTTTCTACCAATTTGCCCAGTACTGAAATTAGGTTCACTGGCCTGTAATTGCCAGGATCACCTCTGGAGATCTTTTTTTAGAGTTGTGGTATATTAGCTACCTTCCAGTCATCTGGCACAGAGACTTGTTTCAGCAATAGGTTACATACCACAGAGTAGTTCTGCAATTTCATATTTGAGTTCCTTCAGAACTCTTGGGTGAATACCATCTGGTTCTGATAACTTATCACTGTTAAAATTATCAGTTTGTTCTAAACTTTTTCTATTGACATATCAGTTGGGACAGTACTTCAGATTGGTCACCTAAAAAGAATAGCTCTGAAGTGGGTCTCCTCCCATCACCGTTTCCCCTCCCTCTTTCCTCCCCCCCCCCACTTTCTCTGCAGTGAAGACCAATGCAAGGAATTCATTTAGTTTCTCTGCAATGGCCTTGTCTCCCTTGCGTTCTCCTTCAATACCTTAGTTGTCTAGTAGATCCACTGCATGTTTGGCAGACTTCCTGCTTTTAATGTACTTAAAATTCTTACTCAACTTCACTCACATGAATGATGTTCCTGCATTTTTGCAAACCTGGACCATAGTTTGAAATAACTGTAATCATCATAATAGAATAACAAATACCTAGCCTTTCAGTGGAGTGGTCACCATTGCAATAGTTACATGTACCATTGCAATTAACTGTCTGTATGTATAAGCAGGTCAAATTTGTAACTTTTGCTAAGGTGCCAGTTAGATTTTAAAGCTGAAATCTAATCAACTAGAATTGCCAAGTTGATAAGATATTACAGCCAATATTTGAATAATGTTTAATAAGGTTGACCCCTTTTTTAGTGAGTGCAGGGAGCATTGGCTTACTGATTTTAATACTAGATTTTTCTCACCAAGCAGGACACTTAGTTATTTTTAACTAAGTTTAAATCAGCAAAATCCAAATAGATATAAAATCAACAGTTATCAGTTTCTTTAGTATTACCAATACATTTAGCATGTGTTGAATTCTCCTTGATGTAAAGTTGCACTTTGTCTCAAGGCACTCTTCTGAATGTGGTCACTGATATTAATAGCTTTTGGTTTGAAAGGGAGTAGTTTAAAACACCAAAGCTATTGCTTAGAACTTTTCTTTGAGGTTTTCTTAGGCCAATTTACTTGGACTTACAAAGGAGAAACATGCATATAGCAGTAGTTAGCAAAAATCCCCAAATCCCTGAGTTCCTTGGGGCTCACTAGGAAAAGTGCAGACTCAGCAAAGGGAACTTTGTATTTTTCTTTGAGTTACTCTAATTTCAGATTGTGTTCTTTAATATATTCTCATCACTTCTTAGTCCAACCCTGGGAGAGCCCACGTGGTCCAGGCTTTCAGATTTTTGCTCCCGCAGTTTCTCTGCTACTTGTATCCTATCTAGTAGATGTCATCAATGTATAACTAATTTCTTAGATCCTTTTCCTATCACAGGCTTTTTATGTATTATTAACTTCAACAACTGTATTCCCACATTAGCATATTACTAATTGGAATTCCTCCTTTTAGCCAATTTCTTTTAATATTTTAAAGATTTAAGTAGGTTAGATGCTTGTACTGTTTTAACATTCTTCTGTAGTTCCTCCAACACATATAGAGACAGATATCTGATTCTTAAGGCAGACAAGTGTCCATTTTCTAATTTGGAGTGAAAGCTGTATTGAATTTGGGGGAATCAGAAAGTCTGATATCTGGAACCTATCCTGGGTCCTAACTTAAATGTACTTAAAATGTACAGTTTTCACTTCTCTGTGAAACTTTATTAACTCAAGCACACAGTGGGCCATTGTGCTGTGGAAAAGAGGCTACTACCCTCGTTTGCCAACTGTTGGGGGTTCTTTTTAGCTAGAAAAAGGAGGAAAGAAGTTCAATTTATATGTAAATCAACACTTTTCTGAAGTTATTAACAATAGCGTCAAGATTTTGTTTTTAGCCTATTCCTTGGGTAACAGAGGTAGAATAAACAAAGGTACATTTTGTGACCTTGCTTGTGTCCTTAGCAGAGGAATAGAGTGATGAGTTCCTGATTTAAGGGGAAGCAGGACCTATAGTTACTAATAACACATTCAAAGCATATTTGAAATCTATACCCTTTATATATCCCGCTCTTGGAAACGGCACAATTCCTTCTGAGAAAATGTGGGCATCCCAATGTAAATAAACAAATATGCATATGCATGTAATAGTCTACTTAGTGAGGCAAGAAGGAAAGTTTATCTTGCTCTATTTCAAGGCTTTCATAGACCAAACCCATAATTTGTGACTTAGCTCATTGCTCTGATTCAACTATTCAAGGCCTAAGGTTTTATAAATGTACCACTGCAATTAGCAAGTTTACAGAGACATGACAATCCACTCCAAATTGAAGTACTGGAGAATGTACTGATCTTTTGTTCTATGCTGTTATCAATTACTCACTCTCACTTCTTCCTTACTCACTGTCAACTCCACAGTGTGTGAATCTTTCATTTTCAAATGTGGTCATAGTTCTTAATACATAAGAATATTATGTCTATTAGAGAATTTTCAGCTTCATAGATGAATAGGACAAAATCCACCCCAAACAAAAAAGTCTAAAACAACTATATTCATTATATACAGCTTACACTAGGCCTTTATAAGATAGCTATATCTAAAAAAAAAAAAAAAAAACAGTTCTTTTCTGAATTCTCTCCAATTAGTCCACATCTTTCCTAAAGTGTGGCATCCAGAATTGAGCACAGTATTCCAGATGAGTCCTCACCAGTGCCAAGTAGAGCACAACCATTACCTCTGGTTTCTTACATATGTCACTTCTGTTAATGCACTCCAAAAACATTAGCTTTCTTGCAACCACATCACATTGACTCATTCAATTTGTGATCCACTATAACCCTCAGAACCCTTTTAGCAGCACAGTTGCCTAGCCACTTATTCTCCATGTTGTAATTGTGCATTTGATTTTTCATTCCTAACGATAGTACTTTGCACTTGTCTTTGCTGAATTTCATCTTGGAGAGTTGGTCTGAATTCGACAATTTCTCGAGGTTATTTTGAATTCTAATCCTGTCCTCCCAAGGGCTTGCAACCCCTCCCAGCTTGGTGTCATCCACAAACTTTGTGAGCATAATCTCCACTTCATTATCCAAGTCATTACATGAAAATATGGACCAGTACCAGAGCCAGGACAGACCCCTGCAGGACTCCATTAGATATTTCCTCCCAGTTTGGCAGCAAACCGTTACAACTACCTTTGACTATGGTCTTTCAACGAGTTCTGCACCCACCTCATAGTAATTTCATCTAGACCACATTTCCATAGTTTGCTTCTGAGAATGTTGTGTGGGACTGTGTCAAGAGCCTTACTAAAAAAACAACAAAAAAAATCAAGATATACCACACCTACTGATTCTGCCCTATCCACTGGGCCATTAACCCTGTCAAAAGAAGGAAATTAGGCTGGTGTGACATTATATGTTCTTGACAAATCCATGTTAGCTATTATTTGTAAACCCTTTTATCTTTCAGATGCTTACAAATTGATTGCTTAATAGTTTTTTCCAGGTATTGAAGTCAGGCTGACTGGTCTAGAGTTTCCCAAGTCCCCTCTGTCCCCTTTTTTAAGATGAGCAAATATAGTGACATTCTTCAGGCCTCTGGAACCTCACCTGTCCTCCTTGAAGATTTCTTGAAGATAATCACTAACGGTTCTCAGATTGCTTCAGCTAATCCCTTAAATACCTTAGGGTTAATATCATCAGGCTCTGCTGACTTGAATACTTCTAGTTTATCTAGATATTCTTTAATCTGTTCTTTCCCTATTTTGACGTGTGTTCCTTTTCCCTTGTTGTTTATATAAATTGTATTAAGTATCTAATTACAATTTACCTTGTTGGAAAAGACTGAAGCAAAATAGGCATTAGACACTTCAGCTTTCTTGATGTAGTCCATTTTTCACTCTCCTTCCCTGCTAAGAAGACTGACTCTTTCCTTCATATTGCTCTTGATCCTAATACAATAAGATAGTCTATATGCTAGATGCAACTCATTTTGTGCCTTAGCCTGATTTTGTCCCTACATGCGTGTGCTATTCTTTTGTACTCTGTAGTAGTTAGTCTATGTTTCCACTTTTTGGATGATACCTTTTTGGTTTTCTGATAATTAAATCACTCCTGAAAGACTAGTAAGAGGCCAATATGTTTGAGAAATTGCGGGTTATCCTGAATTCCCTTTTCCCCTTAGATTTTCTTCCTATAAGCTAATTTTTAATGCATTGAGCCTGAATTCTCATTTATACAATGGTTTATTTACATTGCCTTTACACTGCCCTGGAAGCATGGAGGTGCCTAAATTTGTGTACAAATTTAATGTATATCCATTTTAAGACCACTTTACACTGCCAGAGAGATATAAAGAGAGATTATCATAAACAAGAATTGGGATCTTACTGTGCCTTGAGAAGCTGTGACAAGTATGACAACTCTTTAAAGAAAAATCTAAACAAGAGATCAGTTTATAGAGAAAAATATTTTTTTTTATGATTTTTAGTTTAATTTGCAGTTTAATATAGCACCATCAATTAAAGATGTTTGGTTCCAGAGATTGTTCTCATTATCCCGAATTCTGCTACATTCCACTGATTTGTTTTATCCCAATTACGCATCAATTGATTACTGAAGAGAGTATTGTATTATTAAACTGAAGGCTAATCCATAAAAATTAATGGTATGTATTATAATGAGCCGAAACTTATCACTTTTAATAAATGGAAGTCACATATTAAGTAACAGGACTGGTCTGATGGAAAACCTACTAGTAATCAACTAATCATGAAAGTAATTAAACATGATGCATGTGGTATAAATCCACTGAAATTTGAGTGTGATTAATTAGACAAAACAAGAATATGTTAACTGTGATTTTAAATTGTTTTGGTTAAATATATGTCATACATAGACAGAGCTTAGTATAGCAAACCACAGCTAGCCTCTCCAGTCCCTGGGACCTTTGCTCTGTTTATCATTAAATATACATAAGGAGACCAGATACTCCCTCCTGACTCCTAAGGAGTCTTCAGAGAGAGATAATGAGCTGGGGTAAGATCCACAAAGGTACTTAGGTACCTAAGTCCCAGTCTTAGGCTCCGCTGCGATTCAGTAAACTCCCACTGAACCCCGCAGATGCCTCAACTCATTCAGCAGCTAACTCTTCAGAGCATGTGGACTGCTGCCTCACTCGAAGCATTTGGATGCCTATCTCTGGCCTAAGCCCCAGAGCAATTAAACTGGAGGCAGATAGCTATTCATTTGCCTAAGTCACATGCAGTGCCCAGTCTTGTAGGTATGCTCAAGGGCCACCTACCAACTTGGTTTCCATTCCCACAACCTTGGTGGTGCTGCTGCTGGTGCAAGAGGAGGGGGTAAGGGTGGTGCTGCCTGCCTTATAACTTTTATCGCAGGGGTTAGAGCACCCACCTCGGATGTAGGAGGTTCAAATCCATCCTCTTCCTGAGGGGAAGAGTGGAGACCCCTGTTCAAATCCTACTTCTCAGGAGACTACCCTAGTCATTAAACTATGGGATATTCTGAGGTGGGGCTTCCTCAGTATCTCCTGTTGAAGCTGTTCCACTCTCAATAAATGATAAAAGTGATTGGAGCAGGGATACTGAATCTGGGGACTCCCACCTCCCATGTTGGTGCCCTAACCACTGGATTATAGTCAGTTACTTTCTGTGGCCCTGTTATTGTTGAACTGTGGATAAATACTTAAGTAGCCAATGAGCCAGATAGCATGGAGTGGAACATTTAAGTATTTCTGGCTACACTGCCATGTATAGAAATGTGGGCACACAGTCCCCCAAATACCTTGAGGACACCTCTTCTAGATTGTGGATGATCATACCCAGTGGTGTCCTGAAAAAGAATAAAAGGGTGGAGCAGTTGAGGGGAACTGGTAATCTCTGAAGATCTTTGGAGGGGGCATGTCAACACAGAACAGAAGGAAGGCAGTCTGTGCCTGTCCCTCCTCACCCCATCTGGGATACATCTCTTGGTCCAGGGCCTGCAGGAATGATGGGAGCAGCGGTGGGAGGTGATTTATAGAGCTGCAGTTCAAATCTGAACCTCCAAGTGAACCAGTAGTGTTTGGTCTAGTTCCAACTCTAACAGACCTCCTTTTCTCAACAGTATTGTTTGCATAACATACTCAAAACAAACTCATCAAGATTCACAGAGTTAAGTCATCAAACAAGAAAGGTCAGGGCCCCAGCACTTCACATTAAATTACTGTGGGCAGCTTGATAGGGATGACCTTTTTCTCTTAAGGCAGGTCTACAGATGGACGTGGGTGTTCTCATCTCATTGGGCACCCATCTACACATGCAATTCCCATGTCACTACCTGTAGTTACTGCAGATGCATTAATCTCTTTCCTTCTGTCTCTGAATTTCCTCCACTTAGACTCTACTTTCTGATACATGACAACTGAAAGCACTTTAAAGCATGATGACAGCTGCAGCAGATTTTCACTTTACTGGCAAATCAAGGCTGCCTACAATTTGCGGCTGAGGAGACATATTCCACTCTAGAGGGTCTGTTTGAAACCCTTGAATTGCAGGACTGAAATTAGTCCCTGCCTTTTGTGTTTGGAGTCGGAAGAAGTTTTTTTTTTTTTAATTTAAAGCCAAACAGGTGTTTAAATGTAATGCTTTTGTATAGTACCTGGTTGATGTTTCAATGGCTGGCAGTCTCTACTCACAGAACACTACAGTATCAACATGATCAGTGCAAACTTCCCCTCACTGCCTTCTACCCTGACATACCATAGCAATTCATTCTATTGACTCTGCCAGTAAGGGTGTTCATTAGTACCAAATGTGTTTGAGGGGGATACTTGACTACTGGGCTCTCAGTTGGGACCACTAAACTCATTTCATGTAAACAAAACTGCAGGCAAAATTTACAGGGCCTGCACAAAATAGAAGTTGGCCATGAATAGTACTAAAGGGGATCGGTGGAACCTGGTAACCTAAAAAAAATGGCTGAGCCAAACTGACAAATCAAACTACTTCCAGAAGTAATGTAGAACAGAAGCAGTAGGTAGAGCTCATTCTTCAAATATTTCTGGAGGAAGGCAATTTGAGAAAGCTTGTCTCTTTTGGATGAAGGAGCCCAGAAGCATTAAAAAGACTATATACATTATACTTTATATCTGATTAAAAATAATACATGAAGGACAGTGTTTGCAATAATGCCAACAATAAAGCCAGGAGGAACATTAAAATTTTTCATTTACCTGGATGGTACCCTCCCCCAAATCTAAAGTTCTTTACTTGTTCTTTCAAACATGAGGGAAATTCAAGCCCTGCTGAAAGACATCAACACTTAATGGGCAGGAGGGTCAGGTAACACCTGGGACAGTTTCCATACTTATCCTCCAAATAATGGCCTGCACATTGGCTGTCAGAGTACAACAATCAGTTACTACAAATCTGAACCAGATTTGAACTGGCAAGCGGAGAAAGGGTCAAATTCTGCTCTCACCCACAACACACTGAGATAGATTTCCTAAACAATGCAACCTCACTGAGGTCAAACCCTCAAAAACACCCACGTATGCGCCAAGGCACCTAGCTGTGAATATACTGCTAAAAGGCAACCTTTTTCGGACCAAAAGAAAAGCAGCCAGCTAAAAAGTTATAGGTTAGCCCATCTGTTCATAACCTAAATAGAATTAGCACAAAACATGCAGAGTTCAAAGGGATGGAGGAGGGAACAGAATGGAGGCAGCAGGGAAGCAACTACCAAACAAACAAACAAACAAAAACCCACTTATAAAAGGTTTGTCCTTTGGATATTTAACATAAGAATATTCTTGAGTTACTCTTATTTCTTCAGTTACTCTTCCACTTATCAAAAGCTACTAAACATATTCTGGTATTCTTTTAGTAAATGAGTTATATAATTTGATGGTTGAGGTACATGCATTTTCCTTTATTTGTATAGTACTTTGCATTAAATTACTAACATACTTAATGCTAAATATATTTAATGCTTTTAAATACACATGGAACCCCCCACCCCTCCTGCTCACTACCCCACTATTAGGTTGTTCAAGATAGGGTAAGTCTGCCTTGTGGCTTTTTACACAACTTTGTGGGACTGGGACTGAGGTTCCTCAGTGTGTTCTACATTGTGTGCCTGGGTCTATTCACTTCAGACCAGACCCACTCAGACAAACCAACAGAACAGTTTTATATCCCAAGGAAACAGACTAGGATTATAGTCCAGCAGCCTCCTCTCACAACTTTAGGATGGCAGAGGGTTATTCTAGACAGGAACCAGGGAGTTCTCCCAACTTGCAGCACAAGGGCAGTGCATGGCTCTGGCATTTGGGAATGCTGGCCTGAGCACCAGAAGCTCCTCCGGTGCCTGGACTGTGGCACTGCCCCCTGCTTTGCCCCAAGACCCCATCCCCACTTGGCTTCCTTCCACAAGGCCCCACCCATGCTTCACCGCTGCCCCTCCCCAGGCCCTGCTCATGCTAGGCCCCCTCCCCCTGTCAAGTCCTTCCTCTCCTCCACCCTCCGCCCCCGACGCTCACCAAGTCCCTGCACCCCTTCTCCATGGTCCCCGCCGAGTCCCTCCACCCCCAAGCAGTGGGCACCTCAGGAGAGGAGTGGAGGGAATCGGGACTCAGGAAGCAGTGGGGCCATGGGGGAGAAGAGGTGGAGGGATTCAGCAAGAAGCACAAGCATCTTGGTGGAGGGACAGAGCAGGGATGGGAAGAGGTGGAGCACAGGTGGGGCCACAGGGGAAAAGCAGGAGGAGCAATGGGGGCAGAGCACAGGCAGGGCCATCACAGCCCAGGCATCAATGCTCATAAAGGCAGCGGGTTGGCAGCTGCACCGCAGGGGAGGCTTAGCTTCCCCTGGCCTATTACATCCATTGCCTAAGATGAAGCAGTTTGTAGTACACAACATATAGTTCCCACTACTGCTGCTGGAGCACAGTGGACCTTGTGCTACACCCACACACCAACATTCCAGTTCTTTTGGCAGAAATATGCTGCAACATTATATGTAGTACCAAGTAACAGAAATATCTGTGTTACTAATTGAAGCTTGCTGCAGAGCAGTCAGCCCATTTCCATATTCACAGATGTGCATAAGGAGCTCTACTGTATCACATATGCACAGACAGAGTTTAGGGGTATTCAGATTTTGGAGTTTGATTTGGGCCCATATTTAGTATATATATATCAATTATGTTTGTGTATGCATATGAATATTTTTAAATGAAAAACATGATTGCTCTCTCCATCCTCACAGCCTCTTTGGCCAGGGACTCACAACGCTGCAATGGAAAACACAAATGTCTCATCTGATCCTGTCTTTCAGAGATGGCCTTGATCTTCTGAAGTATCGAGTGTTCTTCCCTCGGCCTCCCAGGGCTTAACACCCAATTTCCTACTGATTTCCATTGGAACTGTTGTCTTTCAGCACCCTGAAGGCGGTGCTCAGCCCTAACTGAACTGACCAACTGTTTTGACAGATTCTTCTCATAAACTACCCTCTTGCTTTCCATTCCTCTTGTAATGGGCAAAGCAACCCTAAAGTGCTGGCACAGAGACTTGTTTGGAAGGAATTTGTATTTCATTACAATGTGTGACAGATTAAAAAGCAAGAGTAATCATTTTCCATATTAATGGAAAGAAAGCCAAATCGCTGTATGTTATCCACATCCAAGAAGTTATTGTCCCTTATGAAATGGAAGTTAGGAAGTGAGGTGGAAGAGTTTCATTTTGGCGTTCAAGTTTTGCAAAAATTTACAATATTTAGGTTTGTTTTATTTAACATTTGTCTGCCCATACTTTGGATTGATAGGAATTTCTAATGTATCCAGAATGCATGGGTCTAGTTTGGTAGAGAATCACCAGGTGGCATTCTACACCTACTTCGCACAGGTGAGAATCACAATACACGTGTAAGAGAGACAAGCTATCTAATATTTTGGGATTGACACAGTTGCAACACCACTGCGTATACCCATGTAAGGATGTAGAAGAAAAAAAATCAGACACCATGTCTTTTGTGGTCACACCAATATAAGCTATAGGGCTAGAAGAACAAAATAAAAAATTGAAATCAACAAATGCTCACTTGCATGTGCTGCATAGATTATGCATTTAGCTAAGCCTATGTTACAGTCATTTTGTGCTATATAGGAGGAATTCTAGAGCTGAAGTGAATTTTAGATAAATATAATTTGAATGTAATTTGTCAGTGGGATAGATGAATATAGGATCAAGTAAATGCATAGAGATCTCAATAAAATTCTAGATCATCATAGACAATATTGTCAGAATTTGGCTCAACCAATATGTTGGATTTATAAGTATCTGACTTTTCATTATATATGGGTGTTTCACACTTACTCATGATGATCTGTAGCATGCACCTTCTTCCCCAAGTGGCCCCTCTGATTTTAGTGGGACTACTCGTAGGGTAAGGTTCTACTTCTTTGAGTGAGAGAGGTAGAATCTGGTACTATATAAAAAATATGAAATCTTGATTTAAAAAAGTCAAACTGAATTGATTCTATAATTGCCCTTTATGTGATTGCTCTCAATCCCATTTTGGTGTCCAGCAATCACAAAAGGTGAAACAACCTTATGCAGGGGGCCAGCAGAAGCCCAGTACATCATTTAAATTCTACTTAAACCCTCAAAATACTGCTTAGTGGGTTTTAAGTGGTGCATATGCCTTGTGCTAGCAATCAGCAGAGATGCCAATTTAATCCTAAATGATTATCTGCTGGCTCTGGGTAATAGCAGTGTTCATTTGGAAATCAAATATCCTCTCACATGAATCTGTTAGGTTTTCCAAATGAGGGCTGATAATGTCAAGAAAAAAAATCCTAATTTTGGCTGTTTTGGCTTTTTATGGATGTGATTACCTTTGGGTCTTGATGAGCCTTGTTATTACTGGCTATGCTCTACTGACATAATCCATGACAACTGTTAATGGCACAGTTACACCACTGCTCTATTAATGCCTAAACTAGTTGTAGAAGTTTGTGTAAATAAGAATCAGACCGGGCAAGGCCCCTTTACACTGCTCCAGTAATGTGAAGAGGCCCTAATGAAAATAAGAATCAGGCCCAATATTTTTTGAATATATACCTGTATAGGAAAACCAACTACCAGGATAAAGGAAAGCAACAGAACGTTTATATTTAAAAGGTAACCAAACTAAAACTAAGCAGACACTGGCCCTTTATGAGCATGGAAAAAGCCACAGCCATGAGGGTTAAAAGATGGTTAATTTCCCCCCCCCACTACTGAAATGTATTACTTGGTTCACACTTTAAAACCATACTGTTTTGCCTGGTTTCTTCAAGTTCCCAGATACCTGCACTGAATGATCACCCCATTCATATTTCATCTTGGCTGTTGGAACAATCCTTCTTGCCATTAAAATGACAGATATGGAAGTGGAAAATGTGAGGACATATGGTGCATGGAGAGTCCATAGTTTGTAGTGATAACCATGTGGTTCATTGTGTGTCTTTACCTGTTTATTTTTGAAATAAAAGCTTTCGTTTGAAGAACACCTTGTATCCTGAAGATATTTCTACCATATGGCAAATCTCATGTGTCATTTTTAGTGAGATCACACTAATTTGGTGTGGTAACAACTTATTGAGTCACTTGTCTCAATACAAACTCACGTTGTTTAAAGTACATGTGAAAAATGCCTCATTCATTGACAAACCTGGAGATCAGAATTCCTTTATTTATCCACAGAAAAAATACAGCATAGGTAGTAGCATTTCAAAATACTTGCACCGTCTCATCACTGACTAGGAAAGACCCCTTGCAGCCATGGAAGAGTAGTTCATTCTATCCTGGGCCTCCCTGCTGAGACTACTACTAATGGTTTCAATTAGTTGTGACGTGCACACTTGCTCACTAGAAATTGGCTTGAGACCAACTAGTTTCATATATACCCCTAACAGCAATGAGCCAGATTTTACTCGTAGTTAGTAAATTTGGAGTAACTGTTTAAGTTAATAGCTACCCTGAATTTACACCATTGTAGCTGTAACCAATCTGACCCAAATTACTTTTAATCACTAGCAGCCTAGGATGAAAACTGATCTAGAGATGGCACAAAATTCTTCAAATAAGACAAATCACACTTTGGTTTCAGGGTAAACCATATAAATAGTACTGGTTCATATTATTAGCAATGCTCCTTTTTTTGCACAGACTGTTTTGATCTTGGGGCATTTAGTTAGATTTTTGCCATATTTTTTCCTTGGCTTGCTTTGGATTCTGTTTTGGGGATTATTAAAACAATCTCACTTTACATCCCATTTGAAATTCAGAACGTAACATTTATGAAAGTTTTAAATTATTCTCCCACTCTTGTTGACAGAACGCTCTTGGACAAATTTTATTCTGCTTGCATTCGCTGCCATACTTCACCAGCAGTAAGTGGGCTTCCACTACTGTACTGTTAACACACACAAGAGTTTTAAAAACATATTCTAGAAACCTTTGTTTTGTCTCATTCTCTTGCAGATTGTGATGATCTGGGTCTGTGTACAACTTATTACATCTGCGTGAGATTATGAACTCTACGTATCTTTATCAGACTGTAAATTCTATTGTGAATGTGGGCACTAGTTATCTTTGGTTGTCTCTGCTTCCATTTTGGACGGAAATTCCAATACTTATTGATACAGAGCTGACAATAGAGGGCTGTTAACTCAGGATGGTCCTCTAGTCAAATACAAACACCGTAGACAATAGGCATGCTCCCACCCAGAACTGGTTTGTCACTGGCAAGAAAATCATCTGATCGGAGTCTGGGATCACCTGTAAAGGCCAATCCAGGAGTCACCTACCAGAGGGACTGGGACATTACAAAAAGGGCAGGAGCTGATCTAGTCAGGGTCTTTGGCCATTTTCACCACCTCAAAACAGATAGAAACTATTGCAGGGGTTTGAGGCATAGTGGGGGGGAATTCAGATGGTCCTTCAAGAACTCCCGAGAGAAGGGCAAGTTAGAGTGAGGGTCATTGCATTCTGGGTATATATGTTTTCTATATGATCTGTACTCTGTGCTTTAGCTGTTAAGTAAATAGCAATGATGGTTTAAAATCTTATGAAAAAGTCTACCTGTGTGCATTAAGTGTTGCACCTACCATGTGCCCCTTTGAAAAGATCAACCAGCAGGCTCATATCTTTGAGTGAAGTTGTGGGAGAGGGTGCGTTTAAGCTATGGGGAGAGAATGAGGGCTTACCACTGATTGCAGGGACTGGGCACTGGGCCATGTGCTTGAAACTATCAGGAGAGGGTGATCAAAGATCCACACCCTGAGTGTGCACTCAGAGACCTTAAGACAGAGCCCAGGCACTGTCCCTGTTTAGACTCTCGAGGCTTAAAATACATGGGATCCAGTGGCTGAATCGCCTCAGAAATCTGGTGAGTAGTTAAGATGGGGCAGGGTGCTCACCTAGAGCTGTGACACAGGCATGGGTGACTAGACGTGAATGACTTACGGTATTCTGAATAGGGAGCTTTTCACCACTAGATCTCTGATTTAAATATGAAAAGCGTGTGCTTGTTTCCATGTGACAGTTGAGTTGGAGGATTCAATCTGGTTCCTAGTTGACAACAGTCCAGACCCAAGTTGTCACAACATGATATCTGAATTGGTCAAGTCTGTACTCCACCTATTGCAGTACTCCACACACAATATGGTTTGGTCCAAAACTCATTCTTTCCTAGGAACAGCCTTTGTTCTTAACAAAGCCTTCAGGCAGGAGAGCATTTATAAATTTAAAACCTTAGTCAGAGCTCCTTCTTGAGCTGACTGGTCGCAATGCTTTTTCTCAGCCAGAATTTTTAGCAACTATAATATTGCTTCAAACCTAGTCAAAGAGGCTGGAAGTATTTTTAGATTTGGCCCTTACCTCATCTCACACTTAGTAAAAGGGGAATATTTTACTCTTAATATATAGATGGAAAAGTTTCCATACTTAGTGATACTGAGACACTGCAACCATCTATGCAGAAGAGTCATACAATTATTTTATTGATCTTCCAGATATCCTACAAGCAGGCTCCATGGAGTCTAGAATTCTTCCACTAGGGATCTACGCTAGATGAGATCTTCAGACTGTTTACGTTATTTAAAAACAGTTCACTGGCTTTCAGTAATAATTTTAGAGCTGTGCTAATTATTCACCTCATGGCCTTGGCCCCTAGAAGGTATATGAATTCCATAGGAGTCCCCATCACTTCTTTCTTTCTTCCAAGAGAGAAATGTTAGTCTCATTTTTTTTTAAAAGACATCCCTTTCAGAAAAATCTAATGTGTACCTTTTTAATGACATTCTCTGCCTGGAAGTTATGCAAGAGATGTGAAGCTTATTTCAAGGTCTCACTGAAGTCCTGTGGGTTAAATCCTGGCCCCAGTACTAGAGTCTATGGCAAAACTCCCATTGACTCCAGTGGGGCCAGGATTTTGCTCTGTGTGCTTACTACAAATCTTTATGACGCAGTCACCAATGACTTGTTTGTCTAGTCAGTAAGCCTTCTGTGCACTACATATCGTTAGGAGTTCGGACAATGAAATATCACTTTAGTTTTATCAAACCATTCTCTCGTCTCATAAAACAAGACATTAGTAGAAAGCAAACTAACTCTTTAGGTTTGAGAGTACCCATGTTTGAGTGTTTAGACATTCCTCAAAAGTCAGCCAACTTAACAGCTTTAATAGATGTTTACGACTATTTTCTATTTATTCCTAGCACAGAGTTTGCAAAACAAATGTACTTTTACAAAAAAAGGTCCTATATGGAGATAGGTCTGATCCTTCACTGACTGAAGTCTTTTCAATGGCTTCCCAATGCTTGGAAGGGACTCTGTTCCCAAAAGACTTCTAAGAAGAAAAATACCAGTCTGACCATAATATTATGCAAATTACATGCCACACCTGTGAAGTGCTGAGCACCTTAAACAGCTGAGGAAGACTGTAACGGGGCACACTCACCTCTTGAGAGTGCCCTGCTTGGCCAAGTGTGTGTGCCTGCACTCACACTCTCTGTGCTGTGTCCTTGGTGACTCAGCCCTCTGGCCTAGTCTCACACACTGTCTGTGTGATGAAAACTAAGGAAAACCCCCATGGGGTACAAGCCCAACAGGAGTCTCTCTCAGTGGCCTCTGTAATGTCTCCCACAAGTTGTCCCTGCTCCAGGAAAGAACAGTGCCTCTGGGCTCCCGCCCTGGTGACAAAGTTTTCGCCTTCTAGGGCCTTTCTGGGCACAGCTCTCCAGCTGGGCTGCTGCAGTTCAGCTCCCAGTGGGTGCCTGGCTGGGCCATGAAGGGGGAATCCAGGTGCTGTTGCCCTGAACTGTGACAGTTTGATGATCTCATTCAGATTTTAAATATGAAAATCTCAAAGCATTTTAAACGGGGACTCAATATTTTTAACCATCAGGTAAAGCCTCTATGCATTTTGGTGTATGATAGTTATGAACTCTTTTGGCATTGCCATCCTAGTTCAATAGTATCGTGCAAGAAGCCTGTATAATAGGAGAATTTGGGCTCTAGTCTCTTTAATGTCAGCATAAGTCTCTGTTTCTAATTCTTTTTGACATTACTCTGGTTTTATAGTGGCATAATCACATTCCAGCTCTGCATTTTTGTCACTTCAGGCACCTTCCCTAGAAGAACTTGAATATTAGAACCTGAAACAATGATAGGAATGGCCAATGCAATTAAAATAAGGTATCTATCTAGGCTCTTGGAGAAACAAACGACAAATCTAAGGGATTCTCCACACCTAACCAAAGGCACTCATCCAATAACCCATTTAAACAGCAATAGAAATGTTAATTGACAAGGGCTAAGTTGATCACATTCATACACAAACCCCAAGGTCTTGTGATTAAAAAAACCCACAAGTACTGGGGACTAACATTCACTTTTTTTTCTTACCATTACATTGATAAACTTGTCTGTTCAAGTATATACTAGCATAGAATACCATATTGCTCTCAGTATTTAGACTCTATTTTGAGGTCTTTCTAATTAAGGAACATTTCAGTGAAACAGAAAATAAACAATACAGTGTTGAAATGGGGAGTCCATAGCAAAAGTAACATTTAAACAGTCCTGGATTTGGTGAAGATAAAGAGTGATGGATGTACCTTAATGGTTTGAATGGTTAGGGATCTCTCTCTCTTGGTCCAGTATCCAGCAATCTGGGTACTTGAGAGCCTGGAATAAAATGAGCTATAAAAATAAGATCTCTGACTTTGTTAAATTGAAATGCTTGTTTTTGCAGCAGCATGGTGGTAATCAAGTGAATAAGTGAGGGTAAGTTGTCAGGCAATTTTCTCCTTAGATTCCCTTTTATTTTTGAAATCGCCATCCCAAAGATTACAGCATCAATGTTGTCAATAGATAAGATTGTGGAATAGTCTTATTGTCTGCGCCAAAAAGGGATCATTTTGTAGATTCTCAGTGCTTAACTGCTCTTACTAATTACTACTCACAATGCACAAACATGTGACACTTAACTCCCTCCTTATAAGAAAGGGCAGCACTCGCTGATGACTGCCACAGCAACTCTCCCAGGATAGGAGTCCTGGATGCCACCCTGCAATCTAGTCCCAGATGATATGTTCAGCACCCGTTGGTCTTTTTGATGGGGTATACCAGACCCTCTGAGCCCCCTGCTGGAGGCCTTGTGGTCCTGCCACACCCGGCCCCCAAAAAGGGCAGTGGAATGGGTCCTCCAAGCTGCCTAGAGTGGCTGTGTCCCACACAATCAATCAGGGTCCAGCAGCCTAGTATAAGAAGAGCTGCAGGATACATGTGCCAACTTTCTAATATGTCGGGGGGTGCTCGAACCCCTGCCCTGCCCCCACTCCACCCCTTCCTCCAAGGCCCTGCCCTGCCTCTTCCCACCCCTGCCGTGCTTCTTCCAGCCCCCACCCCCTCCCCACAGCGCACTGTACCCTCGCGCTTCCCCCTCCCTGCCTCCCAAAACCTCCTGCATGCCGCTAAACAGCTGGTTGCGGTGGGCAGGAGGTGGGGGGAGGGAGAGGAGGCGCTGATCAGCAGGGCCTGCCGGCGGGCAGCAAACACTGAGGGGCAGGGAGGAGAGCTGATGGGGCTGCCACTGGGTGCTCAGCACCCACCATCTTTTCCCCATGGGTGCTCCAGCTCCGGAGCACCCACAGAGTCGGAGCCTATGCCCACTATAGCCTCCTGACTCCTCAGCTGTCACCTCTTTTGGTGAGACCTGTGTCTCTCACCCTCCTGACCAGGGTTTTTTCCAGTCTGCACAGTTCCCTGGCTATACTGCCCCAGCAGGGCAGATGGTCTAAGTAGACCTGCTTTGCTTTCTCTTCAGAGGCTATAAACAGAATATTTAAAAAAAATAAACGATACAGAAACCACACAGCCCTTTCTAAGCAAATGTATTAAGGTGAAAACATTGCAGAGAAAAATCAGAGATAACAGAAGAACCTACTGGCATGCGAATAAGCTTGCCAGAACTTACCCACAACTCTTCTACCAGAGTTCTTTTTATTCAGTCCTTCAAACCCCACCAAGGGATTTCTGTAGTCACGAATTCACAACAGCCTTTGCTCAGAAAAAGAACTCCTCTGCACAGGTTAGCCTTTCCTTTATACAGCCTGGCTGTTTGATCTGCAAAGATCCTGAATAGGTAACGAGCTAGACAATGGTTCTCTCCTCAGGGTGTAGCTTCAAAGGGCTGGGTCAATAGGTAGGAACTTGTATTCCCCTTCCCCCAAAGATAGTTCTTAGCAAGGCCACTTAACTTTCTTGTCTGGCACATTAACATAGTCCTTTGATCATAACACTTTCCAAGGCTTACATTGGCCACGTCTCCCACCTCGAGAGGAGAGACAGTCCCACGATAATCCATGAACTTTATTTTACATGGACTTCAGTGCTATTTAAACATAATTCAATAAGCTCTCCCAAAGATATTGTAGGAAATTGACATAACTGTCACCAACATCTACTTTATATCAGTATGATTCAGAAAGTACCATTTTTCTTGAAATGAAATATTTCCTCATTATTTAAGCAGTTGACAGGAAAAACAAACTAGTCACTCTTTAACATGAAGAACTATTTAATGCAAAATGTCCTACTAGGTTTATGTCCGTTAAACTGGCACTCGTGTGTCTATGCCAGGGAGCCAGAATGTCTGAGCTACAATTCATTAGAACAGTACAACCTTGGATGAAAGAGATCCCATCTGCTTATTAATTCTGTGAGATCCCAGGTGCAAGACTCAAAATGAAATACTCCCACATTCTTCTGTTTTACCACTGATGAGCTGGATAATGGCCTATGAGTTCCTTCCTCTTTGGCAAATTTGATAAAATATTCAGATCATGGTCCAGTTAAGCTAAACACCATAAGGTCCATGATTACATTCCCTCTTAGTGAGGCAACTGTTGATGTTACACATTTTTCAGTACATTCCCTAAGAGGAGGAGCAGCACCTTTTGCAGAACATGCAGGTATCCCAAGATACGCAGGCAGTGCTGTAATCTGCTTGTAGCAGGGTCATCCACCACCTAAGTACCTCTCATGACCAGAGGTCACTCTATGGCCCCCTGTCTCTGCTTTCCCCCTTCTTTGGGGCTCCTTAAATAAAACAGCCCAAAGGAAATTAACACATTTCCCACCTGGGGTTCACTTTATTCAGTCCTCAAATATGCACTGGCCCTTCAGGTCCCAACCCCAGTTCGATATCTCTCTGCTTTAGTTGGTGGGGATCTAACTCTCTTTCCCAGAGCTGGGGGACAATTCAATGTCTCTGCAAGAGCCAAGTCTTGCTCCCTGCAGCTGATGACCAGCTACTGCTTCTCAGGCTTTTGTTTCCTTGAGCATTGCTCCCCTTACTGCAGCCACTTGGTGCCCTTCAAAGGGAATTTCCTGATCCTGCTTAGGTGGGGCTCTCCAGTGCCTAGGGCAGTGGTCCCCAACCTTGAGGGTGGTGCCCCCCCTTCCCCTCTGTCCATGTCCTCCCAGGGCCAGGAGCAGGGCCGCAGCTTGAGGGGGCAGGGAGGGATGTGGACAGGAGTAAGAGGGGGTGAGGGTGGGGCCGCAGCTGGGGACGGGTCTGGGGCCATGAGTGGAGCCATGGCCAGGGCGGGTCCAGGAGCGGAGCTGCTGCTAGGCCGTGGTGGAGGCTGGCATCTGGCCCCCTGGCCGGGTGCAGAGCTGCACTGAGGCTGGGGACAGGGACCAGTGCAGGGCCAGAGCAGAGCTGGGTATGGGGTGGGGCTGGGTGTCACTCGCTCCCTTCCCCTTGTGGGGGCTAACTCCAACCCACCGCATCCCCATGAACGTTCCTCCGTTCCCCCTAGGGGGGACACGCCCCACAGTTTGGGGGCCTCTGGCCTAGGGCAAGCCACCCTGGCTCCTGAAAAAACACCGTCCAGAGTCTCTTGGAGTCCTTCAGATACAAATGTATAAAATTTACTCTTCAGGATCTCCCCACACATTCTAGAGTGTTACATCTTCTTTGTAAAGAAAAAATTGTTACTACCCATGACATTTGAGAAAAGGAGATTACTCTGAATTAATGAAATGATTCTCCTGCATCTTAATCAGGCCAACTTAGGCCTGGTCCCCACTTAGTCCGGACTTCGGACTAAGGTACGCAAATTCAGCTACGTTAATAACGTAGCTGAATTCGAAGTACCTTAGTCCGGACTTACCGCGGTCCAGACGCGGCAGGAAGTCTCCCCCCGTCAACGCCGCGTACTCCTCTCGGCGAGCTGGAGTACCGGCGCCGACTGTGAGCACTTCCGGGATCGATCCGGGATCGATTTATCGCGTCTTGCGATAAATCGATCACAGAACATCGATGGCGTGCCGCCGGACCAGCCGGTAAGTGAAGACTAGGCCTAAGAAATAATGCTTAGAGGCGCCTCCCCCCCCTTCCAAAAACAAGTAATCTAGGAAGGCTAAAAAAGAGTCATATAGATTTTTTTCCACTTAAGTATGATCTGGCAAAACAGTGAAGCGTGTGCTTAACTTTAAGCCCATAGTTAAAAACCATTAAGTCAGTGGGAGTTAAACATTAAGGATGCTTAAATTCTTTGCTAATAGATATAGCTTGATAAAATAATATTTGCTATTTCAGAGTTTTATTAATATTAAAATGTGGCCAAATATTGAAGTCTTTACTCAGGCAAAACTCTTATTGATTGACTGGATAACAGGATTTCTGAGTTCTGTCCCTGGACGTCACTGACTCACTGTGTGAATGTGGGCAGGTTCCTTAAATTTCCTGTGCCTCCATTAACCTGATTGTCAAATGGGGATAGTAAAATGTACATAGCATACGGGTATTTGACACTTAGGTGTCTACACTACAGCCTATGTCACCCAAAGTTATGTCACTCAGAGTATGAATATTCCCCCCTCCCCCCAGCAATATACATTAGACCAACATGAGTGTTCAGCAGGAGAGCTTCTCCTGCCAACATAACCATCTCCGCGAGCGGCATAAGCATTCTTATGCTGACGGGAGAACTGAGCCAAAACCTGAGTTCCTCTCTCATTTTTAGCTCACTCAGGCAAGACTGCCATTTCAATTGACTTCCTACACAGCTCTTTAACAATCATAAAACTAATCAAACTGTATTAAAATGAAGTCTATAAAAATCCATCTCTGCCATAATAGCTACATACTGAGAGAATTAAAAATACATTAATTTAATATTTAGATAAGTTTTGTATTCTGTTTTTCCCAGTGCAAGTTTTATAATAGGAATAGACAAGAATTCCAAATAATTTTTCGTTGGCTTTCTAATTGGTTTGTGTTATTTTGCTATGTTGCATTTTCCATGCCTGCTTACTCTCAATTGCCCATGATTTTTTAAAAAAATGTTTCCTAAATTGCCATAATTAGTAATGTCATTTTATAATGAATTTGTTTGCTAGAATAAATAATTCACTTTATTATACTGAACAAGAAAGCTATAATTCCTTTTCATGACAAATTATTAGTTCATTTAAATGCTCTTGACAGTGACTAGTTGGAGCATTTCACTTTTGTACGCCTATGCCTTTTATTTCTTTCTATCTTGGTTAGTAGTTGTTAACATTAATATACATATTGAAGAGAGCATTAAAAAGTCTTATATTTGATGGAAACAGGATTATTAGTCCTGGATGAAAACCCACAAAATAAAAATTCAAACCTATGCAAAATTTTGAACAAGTTTATTTTACTGGGTCCATGCCCTTTTTGTACTAGATTTCGATTAATATATTAAAATGAATGAGCTTAGCAATGGGATCATTCATGGAATGAGTTAATTTTAAGCAAATATTGATGGAGACTCTTGAAAAGTTAAATTCTGGTTCTAAATGTGAATATTCATACTGATACTTAGTCCAATTAGAATCAATGGAGCTACTTGTGGTAGTTAAGACTGTGTGCAAGTGTTTTGTGGGTTTGAGGCCAAAGGTGGGTAATGCTATCAGAATCTGACTCACAGGAGATCATAATTTATGGACTTCCAGCTGTTCTGCTTGTTTAGTGAGAATATATTTCAGAGATCAGAATTCAGGACCCAAGCTTAATTGCTACCTCCTTGTACTGACTTGAGCTGAACATGCTCATGAACTGGAGGGAAAAAGCACCTGCCATTGTTCTCTAGAAACTATATTGCCTGTCTCAAGGGAGGGAGTCACATTAAATCCACTGCTAGAGTGAAGGTTACCATCACATGAAGCTTTTAAGTACATGTGTTAAATCTCAAATACGAGGAGATTTGGATGGGGTAGAGCATCCAAGGAGAAAAAATAGTGGTTGTTTGGCATTTAAAAAACTAACAATTTTTAAGTCCACCTTGTCATTTTTTGGGGCCTGACCCATGACTCTTTGGGGTTACTGTAGTATCCCATGTGTTAGCTCACGAGGAGTTTGGACATAGACCTTGCAGGTAGGCACCACCCTCTCAGGGCTGTGGTGTGTCAGCCCATGTGATAGTCAGACACCCTTCCAAACATTCTCTTCAGCACTGAGACATTCTACCAACTGCATGGGCGTGAGGGTGCTCAAGGCTTGCTGCCTCTCTATCCCATCCACCTGTTAAGCATAGGTCACGGCAATTCCTTTCTATTAATGAAATCTCCATGTTTTCCTAGTGCAATGAGCTCTGTTGAAAATAGAGATAAGAGTAACAGGAAATTGCTAGATATTGCTAGTAAAGTCATTTATTCTAATTGATTACGTAGCATGTCTTATGCTGTTATAATGTTTAGTAATCAACGGTAATTGGAAGCATATAACTAAGTCATTCCTAGCTGTGGGGAAGCATGCACAATATGAACCATAAAAATAGGAACAGCTGTAGCAGTTGATATTCTGATTTTTTTTAAATGTGCATTGGAAATTGTATTAGCCAAGATAAGAGAAAGGGAAATGTCTTTTGTTTTTAAGATAGTAAAAGCATAATTAGATTTGGGAATCCAAATGGTTTCAGTAGAGTGGGACATGGTGCAGTTTGTGACAAGGGAAAAGATTATATGGTTTTATGAATTGTCCATAACTCAGTAAGCAATGAAGAAGCCATGGGGACTTTAGGTTTTGCTGTAAGTGTGATTATTATTAACACTTAAATATGAATTTATATCTCTAAGTCCGTGAACCCTCACTTGGGAAATATGAAATAGGGAGAGGGCTTGACAAAATTCACTTATGACAGCCAATTCTCCTCTCATTTCCACTGACCGGAGGAACTCTATGGAAGTCAACGGAGTTATGCTGCTAGTGTAAAGGTGAGATTAGAATCTAGCCATTGTATACCTAACACTTTTCTTATGTTGCTTCTTTGTATATCAGAACTGTTATTTTCCTAACTTTTTTTAAACATGTACCTACATTTTTGCTCCTCACTGCCAAATTGCTCATGGAAATCATGTAGATTTAAGCACCCAGTGTTTACATCTATAGTTCAATGGTATCAAAAGGGATTGGCTATATATGGGTTAAAAAAAAATCTAGAGATATAATAGTTATTGTAACAAGTTTTGGAAAGGATTTTAAGCTATGTGCTTCAGAATTTAAGTCAATCTCAATTAGATATTTTAGAGGAGACAATGTAGGAAGCAGGTTCCCCTCCCTCACCCCCCCACCTTCCTCTGAAGTATCTGCTACTGATGCCATGACCATAGTTGGAGACAACATTCTGGGCTAGATAGAATCTCAGGTCTGATCCAGCATGGCAGTTCCTATGTATCTATGTCAGCTGTGATGATCATAGCTTTAGATAAAAGTTCCACATCAAGTGACCTGGGTCACTTCTTGGCCCAGACAGCAATGGTTCAAATCAAGTCAGCAAAAAAAAAAAAGGCAGTCTATAAACATAACTTAAAAAAGAGAGTCAAAAGGCCCTTAATCCTCAGGCCTTTGTCACTCTTTTATCTCCTTTGCCTCTCCAAGGGGCTTACTAGTCTCTCAGAGACAATCTGATGCTAACTCCACTCACGGGCTAGTAGAGAGTTATTGCTCCTTAGCCATTTCAATCTCTTCTGCCCTTTCCTCTTTATAATTGGCTTACTCTCATTAGTCACTGCAGCTGTGACTTTCCATAACTGGCATTTCTCATAGCTGCGTGGGGTGTGGCTAGTCTGGCTGTCCACAGGCAGGGCAGGGCAGGTTCTTGACCCTTTCCCACCTGTGTTTTGTAGATCCCACCACAGTGTGGAAAAATGGAAGCACAAGTTATATGAGTGCTAGTTGTGCACACATAGGAGAAAACCAGGCCTCAGTTAACAATGTACCCTAGAATATTAATTAAGCCTGACCTAAGGAAAATAGGGATGTAATCGATTAATACATTTCCTATTTAGTGAAATGTTTGACTAAAAAAACATTTATTTTTAAAATCAAGTTAACTTGCTATAGCCACGTTTAGTGTGAATCTTATTCCTTTACCAGGTTTGGCCTTGCCTATGATAATAGACTGAGTTATTTAAGGTGTGGATCGATAGCTGACACTAAGAAGTTTAGAACAGTATTAAGACAGAGTAACTGTATCACTGCATATTAATGGGATTTTTGAGTGACAACTGGTTATTTTTAACATAACTATTACGGAATGTTTCAGTTAATGAGGTTACATGATGAGTCTGGTGATGATATCACATGTTGTTAAAAGATATTTCTGTATATTCAGTGTGTTAAATCCTTATATTTCACTCATAAACTACCTTGAGTCCAGTGATGTTAAATGGGATGTAAAGTCAGGGCCTAATATAAGAACCTTAGAATATGGGCCAAAAATTTTAGTATGCAATTGTGTGATATACTTTCACTGGACGCGTTAAGTACAATTATTACAGGCAAATCTAACACTATAATTTTGTCTAAAACAAAATCCAATTAAACCTACTTCATACTACCCATAACATTCTTCACAACTTTTCTAAACTGAGAGCAACTTCCCATTGATAATTTTCAGTCAGTTATTCTAAATTAGGGAAATGAGATTTTCATCTACAAATAGCTTGCATGTGTTTATCCTTACCCACTGTGAGGAATAATCCTCCAATAGATTATCCACAAGCACAGCCTCCTTGTGCTGATGCTTCACTAGGCAGACATCCCAGATAGGTTATAAATCATGCAAATTTAAAAAGGTGATTTGCATGAAGCGACAGCTGGTGTGTGAAGAACAGATTACACTAGGAACAGTGTAATAGTGAGAGCAGGAGCTGGAAGCGTGTTTAACCAGCAATGCTTTGTCTGGCCCTTAAAAGGCCTTGTTGTCTGTGTTAAAGACATGAGTGATGTAGTTATTTCCAGTTCTTGTTTAGGTTCATGCATCAAAAAAGTGATGGTTTCCATCAACCCAAATATAAACACTTTCACAAACAGTTGTGGAGGACCCTCTGCATGGCTGATCTCTCTATAAAGCCCTTTCATAGGGTGTAGCACCATGGCCACTTACTGCCTCCCATGTGCCCCTCTTGGTTTGGATTGTCTCCCCTCTATTTCCCCTTCATCCTGGCCCCATACGAACCACACTCAGGGCACATCTACAATAAAAAAAGGCAGCAAGTCTCAGAACCTGGGTGAGCTGACTCAGGCTCACACCATAGGGCTAAAAATAACAGTGCAGGCACTCCTGTTTGCACGAGAGGCCAGGCTCTGAGACCCACGCACCTCACCAGGTTTCAGAGACCCGTCACCGGATACCTGGGCAGTGGTGGCCCCACCTCTTCCCCGAGGCTGCTGCTGCCTGCCTTGTAAGCCTTCCTCCACTCCACCCACCTTTCTCTAGCGGTCCCAGCCACTCGCCGCATCCCTCCTCACTCCCCTTCCCCGCGGGAGGGTGGATTGAGGAGGGATGCGGCCAGTGCGGGGTCTTGAGGCAGGCAGGGGGCTCTGGTGGGGGAGTGGAGGCAGCTTGTGGCAGGTGGGGAGGGTCTGGTGGGGGAGTGAGGAGGCAAGCAACAGGCAGGCGGGGGGTGAAGAGGCAAGCAACGGGTGGGGGTCTTGCAGCCAGCAGCAGGCGAGGGGAGCTTGCGGCAGGCGGGGGAGCGAAGAGGCACCCGGCGAGCCAGCAGCAGGCGAGGGGGTCTCGCGGCGGGGGGGGGGGGGGGTAGTGAAGAGGGATGCGGCTAACAGCAGATATTTGGGGTCTCGCGGCACGGGGGAGGTGAGGAGGGACTTGGCGGCGGCGAGGCTGAGCAGGGAGGGGGCTGAGCGGAGGCAGAGCGGGTGTGGAGTCTGGGTGGGGCCGAGGGCAGAAGAGGCGGGACAGGGAACTAGCCTCCCCCCGGGGAAGCTTCACCCGCCGCCCATGGTGGGCCTCGACTTTCGAGCAATGACAGTCTGTGCTAGCTGAGCTTCTCCCCCAATGCCACGTCCTCTTCCTAGCCCTGGTGCCCCCAGACACAGGGCTTCACCTGCCGAGCTGGGCACGTGCATGCCTCACCTTGGGCAATCACCGCCAGCAGCTCCTTCTCCATCGGCCTCAGCTCACCTTGCCTGGGGGGAGCCATGGCGCCTCCCCCTCGCCCTGCACTCACAGGGCCCAGATGTGGCGCTGTGCATTGCTGAACCCAGCAGGGACCTGGCGCAGCTCCCCCGGTGGGGGCCCAACTATTCCCCCTCCAGCAGCAGAGGCTGCGGGGTGAGAGAGTGAAGAGACACAGCAGCCTCCCTTCACAATGCACAGGGTTGATTTCCCAGCACAAATGGCCCACACTGCGTTCTGCGTATGGGAAGGCCTAGGACCCGCCCTCAGGGTGGTGGTTCTCGTTCCCTCCTTTTCAATCTTTCCCCTACCCCCCACGTTAGCAGCCCAATGGTACAGCCAGGCAGAGGGGGATGGCATGGGGCAGAACAGCTGCAGTGGTAATGTGTCTCTGTGGCACCACAGACCCAGGCCATGCCCCAGCATAGATGTACCCTCAGTCTCCAGGGCCCTTCTGAGATCAATCCTTTAATTCATTCCTCACCAGTTCCTCTCAAGCTAGCAAGAGGGTTTGTACTCATCAGAATTCAAAAGTCCAAGACAAACATGTTTTTCAGACCATCTTCCATTATTTAACACCCACCCTCCCAGGGTTTAGCTGGCTAGAGCTCTGCAGGAACCAAACTCATTCCCCGTAGCTGTTTCTTCACCCAGCTACACAACTGCCTGTTTCCTGAGTGTTCCAGCTCACTGCCACACTTCCTACCTCTGGCAATCTCAGGCACTCACACCCCTACCTACACCCTCCCCCTGCCCTTTATATTGGAACTGCCGATTCGCCTCAGGTGGGGCTCATCCTGAAATCAAAGCTAGCTTAGCCCCAGCCTCTCTAGCCCATGGGCAAGCCAGCTTGTTACATGGGGCTTAAGGAGTACTGAGAACCTTGTGCGGGTATCTTTCACTCTCGGCTGGGATATACAATAGTACTCAGCAATGGCCTAACTGTGCCTCTGTTGAAGTCAATGGGAGTTTTACTATTAACTTTAGTAGGAACAGAGTTAGCCCAACACTTAGTATTTTTTAAAATCCCATGTTTAACATCTTTAATACATGTCTTCTCACTTCCATGTGATTGTAAGTATTCCACTGCCGTAAAAGTCAACCAAAAACGACAATTTGGAACTAAATTGATTATAAGACCCAATATTATATAACATGAATGATAACGATACATACTCATCTTTGTGCAATACAGAGACTTCCTCGATTATAGCCTTTTGAAACACATTTATGTCTCATCACCACATCAACTGCCAACAACACTGCTTAGTATTAAACAGCTACTTTTCCCATGAGCAGCCTACCTTCTTCCACTTGGGGTAGCTGTCTGAACCCTTTCTCCAAATGTAACACAGAACTCTTCCAAAATTTCCCAACTTATGACAGCTATTTTTAACAACACTTAAAAAAAAAAAACTTTCTAAAGACAGATATAGAAAAGATAAATCCCAGAACCCCCTTTTCCAGTGCTGATTTGCTTATTGGTGCCATCTATTGGGGAGTGTACTACTATATTATAAAACAAGGAATAGATTGTCCTCTCCCTGATGCTCTCTATATGCATGCACAGTATGGAATGTAGTCTAGTACTTGGAGTACGAGCCAACCAACATCCAATTTTATTAGCCTCATTTTAGGGGAAGAGTGTAATAGATGTGAGGCTTAATTAATGTATGTTTTTAAGTGCTTTGATTTCTTTGCATGAAAGGTGATTTCTAAACGCCAAGAGTTATTATTATCTCATAATATAAACATACTGTGCCTGATTTTCCACTCACAGCAGGTTTTACATTCATTTAACTCTTGATTCTTAATGGAATAACTCATGATTTCTTCCAGGATAAAAGAGGGAAGGATCCAGCTTACTGTTATGCTGGGAGATCATTAAAAGCAACAAAATATAAAGGCCCTAAACCGTAAGCATCTCAAAATTGTAACAAGAAAAATTACTAACAGAGTTTTCACAAGCATAAGACATTGGACTTTGAATAAAAAAAATCCCGACAAATCTCTGTTTGCAGAAGATAAAGAAATATTGACATCCAAGAATCACAGCATGGTTTCCAAACCTCCTTCCCCTCTTAATAGATTAAGGGATAGAGTAGGATAACACATACTGAATATGTGACAGATATTGAAATATAAAAATGAAAAATTGTAAGGGTAAGAGCTTTGATAGTTATACTTTAATGATTTGTAATTATGCATCGTGAATGAGTTTAGATAAGGTAACACTTAGGCCAGGGCCTGGCGGGCGTAAGTGTGGTTTTGCCAATTCTTCTCTTACATAGAATTGCTGATCTGCTTAAAATGATGTTATGGCTAACAGAACAAAGATAATTCATTGTGCTGGAAGTTTTGAGGTAAAAACACACTAATCTGTAACAAGACGAAGGGAAGACACAGAATGACATGACAAACTGCATAAACAACAAAAAATGCAGAAGTTGGGTAAACTGAAGTGAGCACGTGCGTAAAGAATGAATTACATAAAAAATAAATGGGTGATGTGCTAACAGCTGGCTGGAGAAAAGTTAAGCAATACAGAATTTGAAAATGTATAAGAATCCAAGTGAACATGGCCCAAATTGGAGAGGCCAGGCCAGAGGGGGGCGCCCGCCGATGGCCGGTTTTGCTAAAGATGCGTTCAGGTGTTCGGGGTCTAATCCAGACAAGAAACTGAAGGAATGGGACTGAAGGACCAGACCAAGGGATCAGAAGAGGCAATGACCATCATGAAGTATAGAATTTCCTGGTGCCCCAGAATGTTCTAATTTGGGCCCTTTACCTATCCTTCTTGTTTGATATTATTGTCTGGTATCTGTATATGTTCAGATAATATGTGACAATAATTCTGTCTGAAACTGTATAAATAAAGCCAAAAATTGATTAAGCCTATATTGGGTGGACTTGTGACTCAGTTTCCCAATTTAACTCCATGAAAAAATAGTTACGTGCTCCCTCTATAAAAGCTGAGCATGGAATCAAAACAAAAATGAGTGTATAAACATTTGCCCATATGGGGTTTTTAGGGGCTGGAATGGAAAATTGTCTTGTTTTCAGAATATATTTTTTTCACAAATGTTTTTCCTTTCTACTGTCTCAAACTGTTTTTAACAGTGTTAAGGAGAAAAGCAAGATCAAAAAAGAGTTTCTGTTAAGATAATTTGATTAAAAAAGGCATAGAGTGTCAGAGCCCTGAGACACTTTTCAGTAAAGCTTTGTAACATTTGTAAAAATGGAGAGGAAAAAAACAAACCTGTCAAATGTTAAAATCAGTCCTGAAGTTATGAGCTTTAATTCTCTGCAAGTCACAGGAGGCCCTTTATCTTGGCCTTGATTCTTTCAAGTAGCTGGAAATGAATGCATGGTGCAGAGGCAGCAGCTTCAATTAGACGTAATATTGAAAAAAAGGTTGATGGCTCTTCCTTGTTAATGAGGAAAAAACAAGTGTTCCACTCTTTGGAATAGTGCCAATCTACCCTGATAGTTGATACCAACATAACATGATCACACATATCTAAATGGTACAGAAAGCAGGGCATCTTACAAATGTGGTTCCATTCTGAAAAATAACTCTATAAAAATGGCACCTTATTCCTCTACAGACCATCTCCCTCTGTGTATCAAGAGACATTCTCTAGTGATTCAAATAAGCTTTGATATATTTCCCCACTCTTGTTAGCACTGCAGAATCACCACAATCAGAGAGAGAGAAAGAGAGAGAGAGAGTGAGAGCGAGAGCTGGTTTCTGTTCTGGCTCCCAAGGCATATAGAGGGTCTGATTCAGCTCCCCTTGAAATCAGTTATCTTCTCTGATGACAGTGCTTTATTTCTGACTGAGAAGAGGCCTCTCAGCCTACTCTGGATGGATATTGTTAATTTAGGAACGGACTTTTGTGGGACATAAAATGCCCCTCTCAGGGTATGTCTACACTGCTTTCCAACTTGGGAAGACACACCTATGCTAGCTTTGATCAAACTAGTGTGTTAAAACTGGAGCATAGCTGCAGCAGCAGAAAAGGCTAGCCATCCCAAGAACATGCCTACGGTTTCAGATGGGATTGTACTTGGGGTGCTCCCGACACTGTGGTGACGCTTCTATTTTTCGGATCATAACTCAGGCAGAGCTAGTAGGGTATGTCTACTCAAGCTGGAAATTACACCTCCAGCCCCAGTGTAGACATACCCTCAGTCCTCAATCTGCACAACCTGCTATTTAAAATATGCATCACTTAATGGATTCCCATCCTGACTTGTCAGGTTCAGAATCCTTTCGTCACTTTTTAAAAATACTGATGCATCATTTAGTAGTTAAAGTACAAGAATGGGAGTCAGAAAATCTCAGTTCTAGTCCTGGTTGAGCCACAGGCTTGCTGGATGATCATTTAACCTCTCTGTCCCAGAGTTTCCCCATCAGTAAAAGAAGAGAGATAATACCTGCTGCATAAGTAGGGCCCTGCCAAATTCACGGCTGTGAAATACACATCACGGACCATGAAATCAGACCTCCTCCAGGAAATCTAGCTATTGGAGGGGCAGGGCTTGGGGCACCACATCTGGGGGCTCATACCATTCATCAGGGTCCAGCTGCTAGTCCGCCAGTTTGGGACGGGATGGGACTTCCTCTTCCCCTGCATGGCCACTCTTGGGGGTGAGATCAGACTCATTTTCAGGTACATTCCCCAGTTGCAGGAAGCTCCGCGGCTGCTGCCTTCAGAGCCCAGCTCTGAAGCCAACACAGAAGTGAGGGTGGCATCCCCCTCCCCCCCCATGACTGCTTTGCAACCCCCCCCCCCAACTCCCTTTTGGGTCAAGACCCCCACAGTTATAACATTGAAATTTCAGATGTAAACATCTGAAAACATGAAAAATGCTCAAGGGAAAAGATTACAGGACTGATACACAAATACCAAACATGGATTTAGCATCTAATTATCCTGACCTTCCTAAGGAAACCACTGACTTCATTTGGAGCTTTGTCCAGGTAGGACTGTACAATTGGGCCCATGTTTACAGATGCCTGGGCTGCTTCTACCACCTCTAGTCACGCACCTTACTCCACAAAAAGTTCTACTGAAATCAGTAGAACTATTTATGCAGTAGGTTAGTACTCAGTGTAAGTAAAGATGCCAGCATATGGCCAAAGTGAACATTTATATTGTTATCACTGAGGTTGGGTGAAACCTCACTGGAGCTGGCAGGCATGACATTTGCCCTTCATTCAGGATAAATGTAAGAAGCAGTTAAGTTTGGATGGTTTAAACACAATGACTAGATGACCCTTGCGGTCCCTTCTAACCCCATGGTTCTATGATTCTAAGCTCCTTTTTGGAGTCAGATAGCTGAAACAAGAAGTCATCACATGAAACCCCTGCCACATGCACGACCAGTCAGAAACTGAGCTATGTGGGCAGAGGGTTTTTTATGGATATTGTTTGATAGTGGTGTCTGTGTCTGTAAGCAGAAGCAGCAAGAGAAGAAGCAGAGAGAAACAAGCATAGAGGAAGTGAAGCACTGGAAATGTGGCCCTAAGAAAAAGTAAAGAGAGGGAGATTTTTGGGCAGAGTGCTAGCTGGAAAGAGGCTTGGAACTGTGAGCAAAGAAACTGCCTCCTGTTGTTTGATTGCTACTGTGTTTGGGGAAAATAAGACTTTATATGTTCTTTGTAAATAAACAGGATTGCATCAAAGAAGCATTACCATAAACAACCTGAAAGGTCCTGAATACTCAGTTCTTCAGAGATAATGGTATTAAGGATGTGAAAATCTCCATGCTTTTTCCTGTTTATAATTTGATTTAATTACAATATATTTAATTAATAAAGTTTCCCTCCCTGAAATATGCTACAGATCGTTATTGTAATTTCATGATTCTGTATGAAGAAATGTTGCTATTTACAGATTCTGAAGTCAGACTAGAAATGAAGGATGAAAGTCCAAACTTCCCCGAGTGACTAGAAACATTAGAGAAAAGGTGGACATGTGAAGGACAACTTTCAGTTACTACTGCAGTGTAAAAACACCTACAACAATACAGCTAATTTTGTTAGCCTTATTAAAAGGCTACATTGGGGTGCTGACCAGAGGGCAGCTGATAGCCTCTAAAGTAAACTCCCCTATATATGGAACAGCTGATCCCCTCTGAGCAGGCTCTTTAGTTACATTGGTATGTGACCTACTTTTCAGGACTTCCTGTAGTATAATGAATTAGGAGTTAGCATGTATTATTCTTGTCTGCATCTACTAGGGGGCAGCAGAAATCCCGACAAAGGAGACTAACTCAATTGACCAGATACTGTGTTTGACCAGATTATTAGGTGAATAGTGAGTACTTCCTGCTAGTTTTGGTTGGAGGTCAGTAATGCTAGCTAAAAAGCAGCACAGCTAATTAAGAGTGAGCCCTGCAGAAGTAGTGTCTGCCTCTTCCTTACCACACGATCCACCAGTAACACCATGGAAGGGTGTCTAGGATTCAGGTATAAGGATCAGGCAGAGTCCTTCTGCTGGGCTCAGAATTTTTTAAATACTAGGATGCTTGTTAGACTACCCTGACCAACCTCCAGACAGTGAAAGGAACTGGAAGAGAAATCATATGCAGCCCTTTCACCAAGCTGATTTGGTTTTCCAGTGGTTGTGTCCTAGCAATGCAGTTGGGAGAGCACATTGCAATATCATCTCCTGGGTTCAAGAGATTTCTAGAGGAGGGACACCAAGTCAAATACGCACAAAGATACCAGCTAGCCAAAACAAACTCATTAATAGAGATGGCAGAGTTATTAAAGAGAGACTAAAATTGCCTCCAGCATGAACCTTCATCCAAAATGCAAATAGAACTTCAACTCATGGGATTTTTGTTTGATTGCTTGTTTTTGTAAAGTAGCATAATCTAGTGATAAAATCATGAAACTTTGAGCCAATAAACCTGAGTTCCATAGCCAGGTCTGTCACAGACTTCCTATGTGGCCTTGGGCAAGTCAAAGTCAGATTCCTACACTCCCGTCGAGTATTACCTTATTCCACGAGTAACCTCACAGATTTCCCAGTGCCATGAAGTATGGGTGGCTGCATCTGGCCTTTATCTTCTCTACCTCTGAGGACAATGATGCTTACCTGTATGAAGCACTTTGAGATCTCCAGATGTAATGTTCTACATGCAAATATGATTATTTATAAATGATGGTTTAATTCCCCTCCACCATTATTTCTCATCGGTGCATGTCTCTATCAGGATCAGAGATGAAAGTGACAAAATACAATGAAAAAAACAAAACAAACCAAAACACTATCCTTCTGGTATTTCCAACCTGCTTGGAAACATGAATTTTAGCAAATCTCACAAAATAGCTGCTTCTCCCAATTTTTCCAGCCCAATTTTGGAAATAGAAAGAGGTTCTGATGGGAGTTGCTTACTACCTTTAGGGTGTTTATCTGAACCAAACCGTAACTTGGACCTTTTGAGTTTAGTCGATTGCTAATGATTAAAGAACAAGCCAGTGTAAATATAGGGAGAAAACATGGTAAGTTCAGACCTGGTGTGCTATTTATATCATTCAAGTTCTGAACAGGCCATTGTATGTTTTTTTCAAATCCTATTAATTACCGTGATAGTGGAAGTTTTTGTGAACTTGGCAAAAAGTTTGTCAAACCAGTTAGGCTTATCAATTTGCAAGTGAGTTGTCAGCACTGAAGCTAGCAAGATGTTGCTTGGGGAATTGCTCAGGGGAAATAACTTGCCTAATTAACTGGTCCTCACTAAAGGGATCTTAAAAAAATACTGCTTTATCAGCAAGGTACCAGCATTGTCTCAGGCACCATCATCAAAAGTGTATTAATTAGAAACGATTCTGTGATCTTTTAGAATTGTTTGCATTTCAAACAAAACTCCAAAGCCAGGCTACAGCTCTAAACTCTAGATTTGTATAGACTTTGTGACAAGTCAAATCTGAATCCAAACTGAGTATAGAACCAGACCATTTTGACCCCCTTGCTAGAAATTGATCCAGGGGGTGCTCAAATTGCAAGGATTTGCCCAATTCCCTTGGGGATTTGCCATGGTGATTAAATCTGAATACAAACATTGCTGTTCAAACTTATCATTAGCACAAAGCCATGATTTTTTAAAAAAGTTTTGGAACAAAAGTAATGGGCTAAGATGTTTAGAATGTTTAATTTCATATTGATTTTTAGCAAGAAAAGATGGTAAAAGTCACTCTTTCCACAGAAGCTACCATGTCCTTGCAAAAAGTCAGGTAATTTGATTTACTGAAATGGACAGAATTTCTTTCCTGTTGATTCAAGAGGAAAAACAATCAAATCTGACTGCTATTTTAAGTACATAATGAAAACATTGAAGGGTTTAGCTGAGGTTTGATTTTAAGTTAATTTGGTTTAGTTAATTTCAGAGGCAGGTGTGGGTCTAAGATCTGCACAAAGAGACCGCTGATCTGAAACACACATGACCAAAGCCAAGAGTGCCCAGGGATTTTCCTCCACTTTCCTGCAGGCTCTCTCCTACCCATGAAGAAGGGAGAAAGGTTTCCCTGTCAACTATCTTTTCACTCGTTAGTCCAAAATTACACTGAGGTCTAAAAATGAAGTTTGCCTACAAGGAGGTCTGAAAACAAGCTCATGAGATTAATGGACAATATTCAGGATTTTTATATTCAATATAAATGCAATAGCAGATCTATTCTTTTATAAATTTAGTATCTGCAGATAAACCTGGGGTGGGGCAAGGTTGCAATTTGTTTGTTTTTATGTATTTATTGTTAGAGTTTGCAAGCTGGGGTTATTATGGGTCTCCAGTTGTTGGATAAACCTACAGCAGTTTCTACAAAGGCCATTTTTCATCTTTGTTTTCACTTTAATAGATTGAAATTGTTGGTTTCAGCAGTGGACCTTGTTATCTACAATCCATACCTTTGTCACCTCCAGTTTAGTCTACTGAAAAGAACTGTATATTGGACTACGCTGTAAATATAATAACATTACATAGTCCAATTTGATCTTTCAGTAAAGATTATATGACGTTTTGGGTCCGATTCAGCTAACACTAAAGTCAATGGGAGACTTGTGATTAACTACAATGGGAACAGAACTTTCCCAACTAATTGGTAGACTCCTGGTACTGCTGAGCACCTACTACTCCCACAGATTTCACTAGGAGTTGCATGTGCTTGGAGTCGCTGAGGATCCAAGCTGAGATGAAGTATCACGGGTCATAGATCTAGTTAAACTCCCCTCTGCTGGACACTTGCAAAACTGCTGAGAGCAGGGCCGGCTCCAGGCACCAGCCCACCAAGCATGTGCTTGGGGCGGCGCCTGGAGGGGGGTGGCGCGGCGGGGCGCTCCGGCCCGAGAGCTGGGCCGCGACTGGGCTTGCCGCCCTCCCCCGGCGCTCCGGTCGGGGAGAGCGGGGCCCTGGCCGGGTTCTCCGCCCTCCTCTCAGCGCTCTGGCCGCCGGGGAGAGCGGAGCCGCGGCGGGCTTGGCGCCTTCCCCTGCCGCGCTGAAGGGGGGTGGGGGGGTGGGGGCGGCGGGTGGCTTTTTTGCCTAGGGCGGCAAAAAAGCCAGAGCCGGCCCTGGCTGAGAGGGATCCAGACACTTAGCTTGCTGGGGCTGGGCACAGTTTAGGCACTGTCCCTGGGTTTGGGCCTCTCAGCCTGTGCGCCAGGTGCAGACCTTGTGCCTGACACCCCTTTTGGCAGAAAAGACCCCCTCAGTCCAAATGCCTAGCCCCAAATGCCTAGGCTTCTCTCCACCTAGCCTCCCAAGCAGCTCTTGGATGTTCCCCAGACTCCCACCTTCTGGTTTACAGCTTGAGTCATCGGGGATATGTGACAATGGAAGCAAACAGACAGGCATTGCACAGGGTTCTAAAACAAATACATTGCTCTTTTCTTAGGAGCACAAGAAATACATTGATCTATACAAAATAATAAACACATAAGTATGTATTTCACTGTCTCAGGTGCCTCACCACCCTGGATTGTTCTTTGGGCTTAGGCAGAGTTCACTACGGTGTCCAGGAGTTTTCCCTCAGAGCTCATGAATCATGGAACCTTTTCAGCACAGCTTGCTTTCTCTGACCTTGGCTGGTCCCACAGTTGAACCGGACCCCTGCCCTACACACACACACACACCCTGCTGTGAAAGCCTACCCATCTTTTCCTTTTCCTGCCCAAAATTTCCTGTCCCTCCACAAGCCTTCCTGTTAGTTTCTCATGTGAGTCCATTTTAAATTCCTATCACCTCTGTCCCTTTCTCCTGTTTGGAGATTTCCCCGTCTCTCCACTTCCCCCTCCCTGCAGACAAGATGGAGCAAGTAGCTTCTCCCAGCTCCAGCCAACCTCCTTAGCATGCCTATTGTTCAGAGTACAGTTGTTAAGGTTAAAAGTACGAGGAGTACTTGTGGCACCTTAGAGACTAACATATGCTCAAATAAATTTGTTAGTCTCTAAGGTGCCACAAGTACTCCTCATTCTTTTTGCTGATACAGACTAACACGGCTACCACTCTGAAACTTGTAAAGGTTAATGACTCTCCATTGTCCCTTGTCTGGTAAGTACAAAATGGTGGATTCCACATCCACATAAAGGCATTCTCTGTTGCAACAATTTTATAACAACTTTATAACATCAACCAGTTGTATATACATTCCCCAAATTGTCACACCACACTATGGTCCTGCAATGAGCTCCACAATGAAGACAATAGAGTTACACCAGAACTGAACTTACCCAATTGAGAAAAAACAATTGTCATTACCAGAAATATGCTTTTCACTTACAGTGAAATCTGCAAAACCATTCAGGGAAACCAATGAAAAAAATCAAATTCTTTGTGCAACTTCTGCCACATTCTTTTCCTATCCTGCCAACATAGAATCATAGAGAATTAAGGTTGGAAGAGAACTCAGGAGGTCATCTAGTCCAACCCTCTGCTCAAATCAGGACCAACCCCAACTAAATCATCCCAGTCAGGGCTTTGTCAAGCCGGGCCTTAAAAACCTCTAAGGATGGAGATTCCACCACCTCCCTAGGTAACCCATTCCAGTGCTTCACCACGCTCCTAGTGAAATAGTTTTTCCTAATATCCAACCTAGACCTCCCCCACTGCAACTTGAGACCACTGCTCCTTGTTCTATCATCTGCCACCACTGAGAACAGCCTAGCTCCATCCTCTTTGGAACCCCCCTTCAGGGAGTTGATGGTTGCTATCAAATCCCCCCTCAGTCTTCTTTTCTGCAGCCTAAATAAGCCCAGTTCCCTCAGCCTCTCCTCATAAGTTATGTGCCCCAACCCCCTAATCATTTTCATTGCCCTCCGCTGGACTCCCTCCAATTTGTCCACATCCATTCTGTATATCCAAAATGGACACAATACTCCAGATGTGGCCTCAGCAGTGCAGAATAGAGGGGAATAATCACTTACCTCAATCTGCTGGCAATGCTCCTACTAATGCAGCCCAATATGCCATTAGCCTTCTTGGCAACAAGGGCACACTGTTGACTCAGATCCAGCTTCTCGTCCACTGTAATCCCCAGGTTCTTTTCTGCAGAACTTCTGCTTAGCTAGTCAGTCTCCAGACTGTAGCAGTGCATGGGATTCTTCTGTCCTAAGTGCAGGACTCTGCACTTGCCCTTGTTGAACCTCATGAGATTTCTTTGAGCCCAATCCTCCAATATGTCTGGGTCACTCTGGACCCTATCCCTACCCTCCAGTGTATCTACCTCTCCCCCCAGCAATCCATCCCATCATCCAGAGAATTAATGAAGATGTTGAACAAAACTGGCCCCAGGACAGACCCCTGGGGCACTCTGCTTGATACCGCCTGCCAAATAGACATCAAGCTGTTGATCACTACCCCCGCTGAGTCCGACGATCTAGCCAGCTTTCTATCCACCTTATAATCCATTCATCCAATCCATACTTTTTTAACTTGCTTGCAAGAATACTGTGGGAGACCGTATCAAAAGTTTTGACTTTGCTTTCCATGTGCAATTGATCAGTTCATCCACAGAAACACAGAAACTGACATACATGTTTGGAAACTTTTTTAAAGGGCTGGGTAACATTCTGTATGTATGTACCCAAGCAGTTATAGGGATTTTCAAATCTTGATGTCTAAAAGGTTGGGGTCTTTTTGTTTGTAGTTGTTGTTATTGTTGAGTTTTAGTTATTTTTTTAGGAGTCAGAAAGAAATTAAACTCCCATCTTACAGGTACAGCATTGCACAACTCCTCACATGAATTTGGGGATGTTTCGTCTTCTTCTGAAACATCAGGCCGGAATCTGAAACATCAGGCAGGATTATCAATTTGATGGATCAATGGTCCAATTTTGTATGTCAAATTAAAATTATTCTAATATTACAGAACCAGCTTATATGGCCATGTTATGTGACTTTCACCTGTACAAGTGTAATCTTTAGTTTTCAGTTTTAAAAAAAAAGACATTAACTTAGGGCAACCTCTGCCATTAAAACTAAAGCCAAGATTTTCAAACTTGGATGCCTAAACTTAGGCACCTAAATCCATAGTTGAACATCTTACCATTGACTTTAGTGGCAGTTCTGGGCACTCAGCACTTCTGAAAATGATTGGAACAATTTGACTTTCTTGCAAGGGGAAGCAAATATTTCTGTAGCTAAAAAATAATGTAAATAAATTTGCTACAAAGAAAATCAAAGTAAATACCTCTAGGGCAAACTTAAAATTCAGAAATATTTTTAACAAACATGAAAATGTTCCACTGGTGACACAAGACTAAAGCCAACAGAAAAATAAGGTCATTCCTATTAGATTCTTAAGACACATTTAAAAATTATTTATTTGCATGGCAATTAGTATTCAAAACTCAGCTTAGGAAAAAACTGCATATCCTTGGGGATCCCAGTTCTATAGGTATTTTTTAAGCTGTCCAAATGTAAATATAAAATCACTCAGAGGATCAAAGCAGCAGAAAAAAGTTAAATTGCACAGTTTGTCCATACAGCAAGATAAAGCAGAGTCATGAACGGAATCAGTAAAATCACTGATGTCACTGGCACCACAAGCACTCCATTAGATTTGATTGGAAGTGAACATTAGGAAGAAGCAGATTAGCTCCCATAGCAATGGAAACAGGAACTCATATTCCAGATATTTTTGGAAAATCTGGTAAAAATCCAAACTTCTACCCTCCTGAAAAGAACCATGCAACTTCTGGTTATGTCCTTGATTAGAAAAGGACAACTACATACTTTTATGCTCCACCTTTTATTTCCTTGGTTAGGAGGATAATGTCTTCATGGCTTATGCAACATGTTAAATCTAGATAATAAAAGAGACAGAAAAAATGTGTGTTGTTTTATTTAAACAGCTTAGATATATAATATCCAATCACTTGTGCTTTGATGTAGCCAGATTTTAAGGTAAGGAGGTTTTGGCTGGGTTGGGACTTGGATAGGACACCTCAAAGGAACAGCTATAAAACATGCTGCAGAAAGTAGTGTTGGTGATTCAGTGGGTGGCATTCTTCACTCTGAGTCAATAGTGAACCAATGCCTCACAATGGTGCTGGGGGCACTATGCTGCTGGAGGAGCCATCTTCTGGAGAAAACAACAAAATGAGGTCTTGGCAACCGGTGATCATTAAAGAACCTATGACAATATTTGCAAAACAGAGATGTTGACCCTAATGTCATGATCAAATCCTAGCTCAGATAATGACATTCTGCCTATGTAAATTCCCCCTGCTTGCTCACTTACACATGGTATTCTTTCCTATCCTAAATTGTTGTAAAATATTGCTGTATGTTGTTAAATGGCTGCTGCATTTGATCCCACAGGTGGTATTACCATATATCCTTTAAGTATGTTCCTGGAGAAGATCCAGAAGACTGGTAACAAATTGGTGGTGTGCTGATACAGTATTTCAAAAGGATAAATAGAATGACTTAGGTAAATAATAGGCCAGTTAGCCTAACTTCAAACCTAGGCAAAATATAGGAACACCAACTATGGAATCTCAGTCAATAAAGAATTAAGAGGATAGTGTCATAATTAATACCAGTCAACATGGTTTTATGGAAAATAGGACTTGTCAGGTAAACTTGAACTAGTGTCAAAAACAATATCAAATTTAGTTGATATGGGCCACTGTGTTTAGACTAGATGATCTTAGTACCCTCTATGACCCTAAAAATCTATGAATTACCAATACCTACTTTACAGAAGTACTCTGAGCTTTCATTAATCTTAATTTATGCAAGATGCCAAAATCTGCCCTCAGCATAAACATGGAGTCACTTCGTTGATGCCTACTGAAATATTCCTAATTTTCAACAACGAAAATTGGAGTATAATTTGGCCCTGTTTGTGTAAACTGCTTTGCGATCTCCCAGTGATAGGTATTTACAGAAGTGCCTCTGAAATACAGTTATATAGGTCAGATTTAGACTAAAGATTTAAAAGCAATAAGAATACTTTGCATTTATATTTTTCATTGTTTACTGAATAATGAATTTTTACAGTGAATTCTTGACTACATAGACACATATGTGTTCTGTACCATTTGCATTTGAGTGCCAAGACATATACATGATCACTGTATGGAATGCTCTTCAGAGTCAAACATTTGCTTTTTGGCACCAACTATCAAAGTTGTCCCAATGCACTGCATTTGTTCCGGTGAAATTCATTCATGCAAGAGAGATTTCCTAACTTTGAATATATTGCCAAACATCTTGGCCTCTGCTAGGTGTTGCTTGTGCACAGGAATGAAGTGTTTCATTATCAACCTCAGTCTGGATGCCTAAGCCTCATTGTTATCTTTATCTTCCTAAATGCAAATAAATATGTTCTAAGAGACCCAAATAACAGCTCCATTGCATACGCTAAGCCAAATCGTGCGGTACTTATATAAACTGCATTAGGAGCAAGGGAGTTTTTGCCCACTCTCCAGTGGATGGTTCACATAAAGAATATAATTTTCCAGACCACTCCGCATTGGCCCAATTAAATCTTCATTGATCCCACAGATGAGGTTTATGAAACTTCTAGCTAATGGATTTAAAGCCTTAGCTCAAACAGTAAAGGCTCATGCTTTTAGCACGGAAGCCGCCATGTTCAAACCCTATTGTTTGCCCAGGCAATGTCAGTTACACTTATTCAAACAAAACTCCAACAGAAGTCAATGGTAGATTTGTTTGGATAAGCACTAAATGCAAAATTTGGGCCATCAGGACCAGTCCATGTAAAATAAGAACCATCACCCAGAACTTGAATTAACTCAAATTTCTTTTGGCTGTTTGAAAAAAGTGTTCTTACTTTTTGTTGTTGGGGGTGAGATTTTTCAGAAATACTTATTTGCCCAACTCCCCAGTGGAACTAGTGCTCCTAAATCATTCAGGCATTTCTGTGAAAATCATGGATTTTGTGATGTGGACATCTGTGCACAGGAAAGAAGACTCGATTACTCACCTCATTTCTTCCAGGTCACCAGACAGCACTCATCACTGACTAAGCCTGCATGGGGGAAGTCTGATAAGGCACTCTGAGTGATGGAAGAAAGTATTTAAAAATAATTTCATATTTTCACTTACAAGAGACAATGTGTATGAGGATGAAGCCTGTTCTTTCTACTTATGCCCTAATTTTGTTACTGCCTTGGGGAGTGACGCAAAACAGCAGTTGCGACTACTTTATTCAATACAGTCTTGTATAAACGAATTTATTTTCCACATAGCTATATTTGATTTTTGCTTGTGTCCAAGCTTCAACTAATATTTTCCATAAACAGCTATGGGCATGCAAGGGAGAGGGAATTTTCTGAACCTAGTAAGCACCGAAGAAGAGAAATCAGTGTATTTTTTGTTCATAGCAGAATTTGTAGGACTACCACAAATATCTTGGAGCACAAGGGGTCCATTTTTCAAATAAAGGCCTCTAAATAGGGGATCAAACTGGTGCTTGATGTTAAGCTGGCAGTTCTATATTTAGGCTCCTAAATAAGTGGCTTGATTTTCTAAAGGGCTGAGCACCGAGCAGGTCCATTGACTTCTGTATGTTGTTGAGCAGTCACATTTGAAAATATACCTAAATATGGATTACATAGCCTAATTTTGGGCACCCAGTTGAAAATATTCACCAGGATGGCCAAATCCTATATTTTGGCATTTTAATTGTTGCTAAGGCAAGTAAAATGAGCATCGACGTGCCTACTTTCCATTCTCAGCACACTGAATATAGAATTTAGCTCTCCTGTTTAAGTGCCCCTTTTTGAAAATTAGGATCATAGTCAATAAAATATTGACATGGGAAACGCCATTTGAAATTGTTCCTGAATGACATCTGTATAAAAAGCAGAAGAGTTTATTAAAACAAAACAGTTGTAGTATATTCTAAAGAGTTACTTTTGTATTGGCATTATCTTGCAAATGAAGACAGGGCACACTTTGGAAATGTACTACTTATATTCGCTTTTGTTGTTTCTTACCTCACCTTCTCCAACAATCATAAGATCATTTTCCTCTAGGGTATGGGGTCACCCCAGAGATTCATGGATTTGCAGGATTGAGCCAGATTTGGGAACTTCACTACATGATGGTTGGTGTGACACCATCAGCCATGGTCAGTCTGGCTGGTGCATGGACCTCAATAAACTATGTGTGTTTGATGATGATGGCTTGATTGTGCTGTGATAGGAATTCACTCTGCACCACCCCATCTTCTACTTGTCCTTTTTCAAGCTAGGATGTCACTACGCTCAATTACAGTAGAAGCTCAGAGTTACGAACACCTCGGGAATGGAGATTGTTTGTAACTCTGAAATGTTCGTAACTCTGAACATAAGAACATAAGAATGGCCATACTGGGTCAGACCAAAGGTCCATCCAGCCCAGTATCCTGTCTACTGACAGTGGCCGATGCCAGTGCCCCAGAGGGAGTGAACCTAACAGGTAAAGATCAAGTGATCTCTCTTCTGCCATCCATCTCCACCCTCTGACAAACAGAGGCTAGGGACACCATTCCTTACCCATCCTGGCTAATAGCCATTAATGGACTTAACCTCCATGAATTTATCTAGTTCTCGTTTAAACCCTGTTATAGTCCTAGCCTTCACAACCTCCTCAGGCAAGGAGTTCCACAGGTTGACTGTATGCTATGTGAAGAACAACTTCCTTTTATTTGTTTTAAACCTGCTACCTATTACTTTCATTTGGTGGCCCCTCGTTCTTATATTATGGGAACAAGTAAATAACTTTTCCTTATTCACTTTCTCCACACCACTCATGATTTTATATACCTCTATCATATGCCCCCTTAGTCTCCTCTTTTCCAAGCTGAAAAGTCCTAGCCTATTTAATCTCTCCTCATATGGGACTCGTTCCAAACCCCAATCATTTTAGTTGCCCTTTTCTGAACTTTTTCTAATGCCAGTATATCTTTTTTTAGATGAGGAGACCACATCTGTACGCAGTATTCAAGATGTGATCGTACCATGGATTTATATAAGGGCAATAAGATATTCTCCATCTTATTCTCTATCCCTTTTTAATGATTCCTAACATCCTGTTTGCTTTTTTGACTGCTGCTGCATACTGCATGGACATCTTCAGAGAACTATCCACAATGACTCCAAGTTCTCTTTCCTGATTCGTTGTAGCTAAATTAGCCCCCATCATATTGTATGTATAGTTGGGGTTATTTTTTCCAATGTGCATTATTTTGCATTTATCCACATTAAATTTCATTTGCCATTTTGTTGCCCAATCACTTAAGTTTTGTGAGATCTTTTTGAAGTTCTTCACAGTCTGCTTTGGTCTTAACTATCTTGAGCAGTTTAGTATCATCTGCAAACTTTGCCACCTCACTGTTTACCCCTTTCTCCAGATCATTTATGAATAAATTGAATAGGACTGGTCCTAGGACTGACCCTTGGGGAACACCACTAGTTACCCCTCTCCATTCTGAAAATTTACCATTTATTCCTACCCTTTGTTCCCTGTCTTTTAACCAGTTCTCAGTCCAGGAAAGGATCTTCCCTCTTATCCCATGACAACTTAATTTACGTAAGAGCCTTTGGTGAGGGACCTTGTCAAAGGCTTCTGGAAATCTAAGTACACTATGTCCACTGGATCCCCTTTGTCCACATGTTTGTTGACCCCTTCAAAGAACTGTAATAGATTAGTAAGACATGATTTCCCTTTACAGAAACTATGTTGACTTTTGCCCAACAAGTTATGTTCTTCTATGTGTCTGACAATTTTATTCTTTACTATTGTTTCAACTAATTTGCCTGGTACTGATGTTAGACTTACCAATCTGTAATTGCCGGGATCACCTCTAGAGCCCTTTTAAAATATTGGCGTTATATTAGCTATCTTTCAGTCATTGGGTACAGAAGCAGATTTAAAGGACAAGTTACAAACCACAGTTAATAGTGCCGCAATTTCACATTTGAGTTCTTTCAGAACTCTTGGGTGAATGCCATCTGGTCCCGGTGACTTTTACTATTAAGTTTATCAATTAATTCCAAATCCTCTAGTGACACTTGTGTGTGTGACAATTCCTCAGATTTGTCACCTACAAAGGACGACTCAGGTTTGGGAATCTCCCTAACATCCTCAGCTGTGAAGACTGAAGCAAAGAATTCATTTAGTTTCTCCACAATGACTTTATCATCTTTAAGTGCTCCTTTTGTATCTCGATCGTCCAGGGGTCCCACTGGTTATTTAGCAGGCTTCCTGCTTCTGACGTACTTAAAAAACATTTTGTTATTACCTTTTGAGTTTTCGGCTAGTAGTTCTTCAAACAAAACGCAGCTCCAGCTCATCGCACTCTGGGCCAGGTTTCCAGAGGCAGCTAGACAGCTTCCTTGCAGACAGCTTCTTTTCCAGGCCCAGGCAAGCTTGTCCCCCACCCAACTGGGGTGGATGTGGTGTTGGTATTGTTGCCCACTTTCTAATAGCAGAAAACTGAACACCCTTGCATCACCCTCTGCCCTGTTCCTTCCAGAGGCCCCACCCCTTTCCCTTCACTTCTCTGAGGCCCCACCCCAACTCACTCCAACCCCCCTCCCTCTGTCCCTCGCTCTCCCCCACCCTTGCTCACTTGCTCATTTTCCCTGGGCTGGGGCAAGGGATAGGAGGGGCAAGGGTAGGAGGGGGGTGAGGGCTCCGGCTGGTGGTGTGGGCTCTGAGGTGGGGCTGGGGATGAGGGATTTGAGGTGCAGGAGGGGGATCTGGGCTGCGGGGTGGGGCCGAGGCATTCGGAGTGTGGGAGTGGGCTCCGGGCTGGGGCAGGGGATTGGGGTGCGGGAAGGGGGTGTGGGCTCTGGGCTGGGGGTGCAAGCTCCAGGGTGGAGCCAGAAATGATGGGTTCAGGGTGTGGATGTGGGCTCAGGACTGGGGCAGGGATTTGGGGTGCAGGTGGGGGTGTGGACTCTGGGAGGGAGTTTGGGTGTGGGAGAGGGCTCAGGGCTAGGGCAGGGGGTTGGGGTGCGGGCTCGGGTGCAGCCTTCAGGAGGGAGTTCGGGTGTGGGAGGGGGCAGGGGACTGGGGCACAGGAGGGGGTGAAGGCTCCAGGCAGGGCTGACCTCAGGCGGCTCCCGGGAAGCAGTGACATGACCCTCTGGCTCCAAGGTGGAGGTGCAGCCAGGTGGTTCTGCATGCTGCCCCTGCCCTCAGGCACTGCCCTGGAAGCTCCCATTGGCCGTGCTTCCCAGCCAATAGGAGCTGTGAATCTGGCACTAGGGCTGGGGGCAGCTCACGGAGCCCCCGTGGCTTCCCCTCCACCTAGGAGCCAGATATGCCGACCGCTTCCTGGGACCCATGTGGAGCCAGGCAGGGAGCCTGCCTGCCTTACCCCTGCTGCTCCGCCAAGAGGTGGTGGTGAAAACAGCACATCCCCCTCCAGGCCAGAGGGGTGTGTGTGTGTGTGTGTGTGTGTGTGTGTGTGTGTGAGAGAGAGAGAGAGAGAGAGAGAGAACAGCGTCCCCACAGCTGGGGGAGGGGAGGTGAAAACAGCACCCACAGCTTACAGGAAAACAGTGCAGACCACAATGCTACTCCTGCTCCAGCTGCCTTGGGCTGGCAGTGGGGGCTCACAGCTTTGCCAGTGAATCTCAGCATCTTCAACTCCTAGCTGTAAGTGGGTGCTCCGCAGGTGGGGATGGGGGTATGGGTAGGGTTTGGGACAGGCAGCCCAGATGTGCCTACCTTTAAGATGAAATTACAGGCACAGTAGAGTATTTACTTTTTTTTTTTTTTTTGGTCTCCGCTGCTGCCTGATTGGTTACTTCTGGTTTCACATGGTGTCCTGTTGACCGGTCAGTCCATAACTCTGGTGTTTATATCTTTGAGGTTCTACTGTAGTAACATCACATTCATTTCCATCATGATCTCAAGAACTTTAGCATTTGCAATTCACTGTCCCTATGATCGGTATCCTCAAATTCCATCCCTATGGGATGATTGTGAATTTTGGTCTCCTAATCCAAAACCACTAAACCAGGTCTTGCTTACCTTTCCTTACTAACACTATTATTAATTATTATTATTATTATTTATTGCATTAGCGCCTGCAGACCCCAGCTGAAACTGGGGTCCCATTGTGCTAAGGAGAGAGTGTTAAAGCAAAGTAAAGGAAGCATATAAGAAAGTACAGGGAAGAATAGAGACTTACTTCTGAGGAAATCTGTGTGGTCTGACTATCACTAGAGTAAGAACGCTGATAAGATCTCCCCCATTGATAAATGAAATATAGTCAATATTACTATAATAAAATAACAATAATATAATTACTTGAATAGTGTCTCTAGGAGTAAATCATAGGGAAGCACTCTGAAGGAGGAGTAAGAGGTAAGTAAGCATCAATAGTACTGTCTTTTCTGATTTCAGCCTATTACGTCAGTAAATGGCAGAGTGGTTGTGCAATAGAAAAAACAATATCAACCATCAGTCTTAATTCTTCTGCTAAGAGACAGTGTGATGATGGCTCCAGACGTGTATAGCTAGTAATAATTCCTTTAAAATATTTGGATTTCCTCACGCTATCTATATTTAAAAACTGAGGACTCAGCCCTGAGGCTCCACTGGATTCAGTGATGTTATCAAGATGCTACTTGATTGGTAACATTTAAAATATTTGTGGAAGGGGAAGGGAAATTGGGAGAGTGGAGGGGGTAATACAGCGGCAGTGTAGGGTGGGAAATAAAGGTTTGGAGATTCAGTTCAGAAAATATTCCCCAGAAGTCTGAAGACCAAATTCTATCCTGCTATAAGCACATGCTCCTCCCAGTGCAATCCGTCAGATGTGTTGCAGGGGGAAGTTTGGCCTGAAGGACACAATGTGGACACTACCTTTGACAAATGATACATCAAAATAAGAACATAAGAAGGGCCATAATGGGTCAGACCAAAGGTCCAGTTAGCCCAGTATCTTGTCTTCCGACAGCGGCCAGTCATGATTTTATGGACCTCAATCATATCCCCCCTTAGTCATCTCTTTTCCCAGCTGAAAAGGCCCAGTCTTATTAATCTCTCCTCAGACAGAAGCCGTTCCATATCCCTAATCATTTTTGTTGTCCTTTTCTGAACCTTTTCCAATTCCAATGTATCTTTTTTGAGATGGGGCAACTACGTCTGCATGCAGTATTCAAGATGCAGATGGATTTATATAGAGGCAATATGATATTTTTCTGTCTTATTATCCATCCCTTCCTAAATGATTCCCAGCATTCTGTTAGCTTTTTTTGACTGCCGCTGCACATTGAGTGGATGTTTTCAGAGAACTATCCGTAATGACGCCAAGATCTCTTTCTTGAGTGGTAACAGCTAATTTAGACCCCATCATTTTATATATGTAGTTGGAATTATGTTTTCCAATGCGTATTACTTTTAATTTATCAACATTGAATTTTATTTGCCATTTTATTGCCCAGTCACCCAAGAACAGAATAGCAATACTGACTTTGTTTAATGAAGGGATTCAGCTGGAGATATCAGGTAAACAGGATCTGTCTCTCCCCCTTTCTCTGACCCCAAATACATCCTGGTTCTGGCCAGGTCAGAAAACCTATAGATTAAATCCTGACTCAGTGGACGTCAATGGCAAAGCTCATTGAGTTCAACGAGACCAGCTATGGGAATAGCTTCTTTCATGGTACAGTGATGTGAAAATACCAATCTGGAACCAAGAATTTAGAGGCTTGTGGGGAAAAAAAATTTCATGACCATTTTTTAACTTCAACAAAAGTTTGGATTGGGTCTAGTAATCTATAATGCGATCACAGATCAAATCCTTGTCCAACCCTCAAACACCTCAACTACTCTTTTGGTCTGTAAAAAAATTGGGAATGAGATAAAACTTGGGTGTGAGGTGTAGTCCTAGATCTGGTATAGATGGATCATTGTCCTTGCTGGAGAAGAAAGGATCGGCCTCTTGTGGAAGGGATCAGCACCACTGCTGGGACTATTTAATCAAAAGCTAGTGCTGAACAGAATTATGTAGAAGATTTTTTTTTTAAAGGCGTTGCTAAGGGTCTGATGCAAAGACCATTGAAATCAATGGGAATCTGGCCCTTTATACAGCTTGACCTGGACAATCCTTACTTGGTTTTATCAGCATATTTGTGTACCAAGAGACATAATAAGTTACTAATCGGACAGCTTGAAATCAATTACTATTGATTTGCCAGTACGAAAGTAACAGAACTGGAAATCACAAAGCATGGCAGACAAACCTGACTTGGACTGTATGTATTTAATAAACTGTGTGTATGTAATACTTGTTTCTTTTTTTACTCGATGTGAGGCTTATAGAAGATAAAAGGTCCCTGAACTGCAGGCAATACAGCCAGTGAATTATTTGGTTATAGATGTGGAAGTGAATTGATCAAATAATGATGATTTATTAGAAAAAATGAATAGTTTCACTGCTGAATACCCTCTTCTTTATGGGTATAAATAGAGCAACATAGAATAAAACATATTCATGAATCTATAGTATGTGTTGGAAAGCTGATACTTCCTTCAAATCCTGGTCTGTTATTGCATTGTTGCTGCTGTTATATTAATCTTTAAATACACTGTCTCGTTGGTTCAGTAGCACAGATTTCCAGTTAAAATTAATGTTTCTCAACAGCAGATCCATTAAAAAAAAAAAGCTTTAGTTCCTTTTGGGTTCATATCATTATCCACACCATATGGCTATTCTGCTTGTGTGTTTTCCTCTTTTGTCCTGTCTTCTTGACAAAATAATATATTATCTTTAATCTGTTATACTTCTTCAGAGCTGTGCTGGACATCTAACATCTCATAGGATAAAAACAAACAACCCAACAAAGAATCAAAAATAAAGGTCTAGAGAGATGAATGGGGTGTTTCACAGAGGAAAGTTGGCAACATTCCCATTTTTTTTAACAACACAGCAAGATTATGGAGAAGGTCAGCTCAAAAATAAGCAATGCACACCTCTGCCTTGACATTTAAAGAAAGTAATGTACTAAATATAAACATTTTCCTGGATTTCTTTGCTGGATACTTGTGTACTTTTTATTTCTGTAACATTGGCCGTTGCATCAGAGTTGCTAAGAAAACCAAAATCCAGCAACTTTTTTACCTATGAAACGTAATATTAAATAGACTTCTTAACTTGTGGTTCATTTTTAACTTAGCAATGAAAAATGGACTTAGCGTAAGAGGGCAGACAGAGGTGCTTAATTGCTTTCTTTAACTGGGGCCTGAGTGCCTTCAGCATATGGCAGGATGGAGTCCTTAATAAGAAATTTGTAAAGTTTTGTTTGTTTACTTTGTATGACCATCAAGAAAGTTGTAAACAGCATAATCACTATGGACCCCATTCTGACACCTTCACTCAATATCTTCCTATGTGAGTAGCACCATGGATGGCAGTAGCATCCTATATGTGCAAATAGTGACTGCAAAAATGTGAATGACTTAATCTGTTAGTCATAGGAGGCAAAGTTAGCCTGAGTTTCTCATTCCTTAGGGCATCACTACAGAGGGGTAGAATCAAGGTAGTTAGAGTGCAACCTTATATGTTTTGCCTGGGCTTTTACTTTTTAACTGTAATGAAAGCTAATATATATACTCAAACCATCGAAGCATACAACTTTAACTTCAACTTAAAGTTTTGTGTGTGTGTTGATGTTTTACACACACACACACACACACACACACACACACACACACACACACACACACACACACGACAGGTGACTTTTAGGGTTGCAGACATGTAAATGAAACTGATTAAAGTATATGTGCATTAATGTCCAGTATTTAGGCTTTTTACTTTTAGCAAATGAGTTTTCTGACGCCAAACAAAAAATATCCCTGTTTTCAGCAAATAGGCCATTGACATTCACTGTACTGCCACTGAGGATCATACATTCATTTGGTTAAATGGTTTTTAAACCATATCATGTTTGACTACTGCTACAAAAATATTATTAAAACGTAGCAGATTGTAATAGAACAAAATAGCAGATTTGAATTTTGCCATGCGGTCTGATGGTTGAAGAATTGATTGCTAAATAACAGCTCTGCTCACTAAGGAGATGATCATGCATTTCTTGTTCACCTATTCCTTGCACATCAGAGTTCACAGGGGATTCTGGGTGTGCAAGAAATGTAGGCTAGGCCTTGTTAATAAAAGGACACTTTGAAATACTGCTGCTTTTTAAAAATTAATATGGAGCAGCCATGCCAGAATGACAACAATAAAGAATAACAGTGTCTATACCTGTTCATATAAAGATATTTGAAATTAAACAATGCATTTAGAGCTGAGAATAGGTTCTGAACAATGAGCCTTGAAGAATGACACCCTTTGTTTATACACAGAATAGGTACATAGACAAACTTCTGCCCCACTGTCCAGCCAGTGTATCTCAAAACGGACCCTGGAGGGTCCGTCTGTGCAGAGAGTGTGTTTCTGCCTCTATACCCATTCAATCCTTGGTCTCTCCTGAGACTGCCAATGAGGCTGTCCAGCTGTAATGGTTGTATTTTGAGGAGAACTAGGCAACTTTCATTTACTATCAATCTGGATGCCTTGAATTGGTATAAAACTTTACATCCCATAACAAATCCCCTGAGACATCTTGTCTCCTGTCTGCATAGATTATTAGGTTGCACTTGCCTGTCATTTTATTTTCATACCTGAGTTTCCCATAAATTAAACATTAAGCACAACAACTTGGGTGTTTTTATAGTCCGTTGATTTATAACAGCCAATTCCAGACATTACTCCCACTTTCAGCAACTGCGCCATTGTAATTGTTGTCCAAAAATATCTATGTATCTGGTCTACCTATAGCATATTTTGGGCACATGTTTAAACCACATACTGTGGGGCCCAATCTTGCTCCCACTACAGTTGCTGGCAAAACTTTCCTTGATTTCAATGGGAGCAGGGTAAGAGCCTATGAAATGTGCTGTGCTTGGAACGCTGATATCTGAAATTGCAATCTGTTCGTACTGAGCGCAATGAACTTCATAGCTTGTTAACTTCAAGCCACTCAGATAGACTACAGAAATCAATAACAGACACTGACTGACTATAGCATATGAGAATTAATATGAAGGCAGTTCTCCACATAGTCTGTCTAGACTGGGATTTAAATGTGTGATGTTAGATCACTTTAGCTAGCTCAGTCTAATGAACACCTTCTAAAACTCTACTAGAGAAAAGACATGTACTTTAGCATGTGCTAAACCGATTGAATAAAACCAAGGGGGAAGCCTAGGCTTTAACTTGAGCAGTTTAGTATATGCTAAAGAATGATTGATCTTGTCTTGACTAGAATTTTAGAAGGTGTTAGAGCAAGCTAACAGGATCCAACAAGACATCTTTAAACCTTCATTTAGGCAATGTCTTACACATTTTTTACCTCATTTAGTAATTCCTTGAGTAGTCAAATTCACCTCAGAGCTGCAAGCCTTGCTAAGAATTTCTTTTTAACACAATCTGTGTATCTGATGCTCCTGGAATAATTGTGAATCTTTACGGCAGTAGTACAAAGTATCCTGCCATTCAGGATCAAAGCCAGCTAGAGGGAAACAGGAAGCCAGAGGGCTGGAAGTTAGAAAGTTCAAGAGTCAGTCTGCACACACCTCTCCGTCCTTCTATACTAAAATAAAAAACTGAACCAGACTAACGTGTCTGGCTTAACTGCCTCTCTGCATGACAGAAGCCAGCTGCAGACATTGATAAATTGTTTTATCCTTACAGTTTTATTGGGCCAAAAACCATATTCATTAAGTAACCTTCAGCAATAAATATGACAAAACATTTTCTTAGGGAAATATGAACACAATAAATGTGAAGAAGAGGAAGAGGCATCCCATCTCTTCCTGTATTACACATTCACCTTCCTCCTGGGCATTTCGCTGATGCTCCTTGATTTTCTCTAGCGATACACTATGGTTGCCATTGAGATCTTTATAGTTTTTCCTAATTAATGTCACTGGGATATTCCCTATATGCAGAGAATACCACAAATGTGGAAATGATAGTTACTTGCAAAAGCAAGTTGTAAAGATTTTCACAACAAAAACAGTGTAGGTAATGTCTCCCATATGCTTTCTATGGTATCAATCTATCTAAAGTATCTAGGTACTTTTATGACCCTCATTGCTAAAGTATGCAAGTGCCTTATAATCATGAGTGGGTTTTATCCTCACTACACTCCAGAAAGGTAGGAAAGTATTATTCCCATTTTACAGATGAATAATAGAGGAGAAACGTAGATGTTGGACTTGTCGTCATTGCCACAGTTAGCTCAAGTTAGTACATTTGAGTTACTCCACTTAAGCTAGCCTAGCTTGAATGAGAGTGAAGTGAGGAAAATCACACGGCGAAACAACACTCCAGCTACACAAAAGTGATTGGATTCACAGTTGATGAGCTGGAGCTACTGCTTCCCTGCTATATCACTAGCTGGAGCAAGAGCAGCAATCCAGCTTCAACCCACCCCCTTATGTGCCAGCTAACATGAGCTAAAAGCACCGCTTAACTTGAGCTAGCGATTTTTGGACATAGACAAGAGTCAGGTTAGGGGAAAAACTTGAGTTATACTCGAAATAATGATGCAGTGAAGACAAGCCCCAGACTATGACTTGCCCATGGGAAACATGTGGGTAAGCTGGGAACTGAGTGCAAATCTACTGAACCCCAGCCCTGAGCTATTTCCATTAAACTGCTAGTATGTGTGACAACCCCTTAGCTGGGCCATCAGCTAGGACGTGAAACGATCACATCACAAAAAACACCATTGGCAAGCTTTTCCAGAGTCTCAGCAGAGGGGCCAAAGATTTAAAGGGCACTGGAGGTGAACTTTCACCCATACAAGTGGTCCCTCACAGGCCAGGTTTCAAGCCCTTTGGCAGACAATGTGGGGAAGGTCCTAGTGCTGCTGCCCAGCCTGTGTTTCTTGTAGTTATAAAGGGCCCCATTCTCCCAGGCTGCCACTGCAGCACTTCTCAAATACTGAATTTACACACATTCAAAGAAACAAGAAATTAAATAATAATGAACAAGGAACACACACAATACCACGAATGTCCAGGCCATTAAAATAGCCTACCAGCCTATCTTTCCAGTCATATTCTATTGAGCCCCAAGAACCAAATTGATGAGAAGGTTCCAACAGTGCAGAAAAAGAGATTGAGAAGCTTCAGAAAGATAGATCACAAAATCAACTGAGAGAAGACACAGTCCTCATTTGTGCAGACCATCCCAATGAGCAAATGGCACTCTGCAACACATCTGCAACCACGCATGTGATAGCAGACAGCCCAAGGAAGTGAGGGCCTAAAATTAGATGACAAAGGAAAATCCAGAAAGTATCAAGTTATTAGTCTCACCTAACCAACGAGAAAGTGGAATCTGGCTGGTGTAACCTTTGCCCGTGCCTTTATTCTGGAATATGGATGTAGATATAGTCTGATAAGTGAGGATGGCTCACGTATGCCCTTTTGCTGCAGAGATTTGTACCTTTTGACAGCTGTATTATCACAGTGAAATTCTCATTGCAAATGTGACTGCCATACACTCCATGATAACTTACATTTTTAAGGACTCCAAGCATATAATGTCCTTTCATTTGAAGGAAAGGAAAAGATCCATCCTATTGCATCACTAGGCACATGCTTATATCCACCATTACTGTTCCTTATACACTTTTTTGAGATACAGCACTTGCCCTTTATATCGAGCTCATACTACTCATTTCTAATAGAACAAAACAAAAGGAGTGCAAACCACATACATTCAGCAAATAAATTGTTTAAATAAACCATAGTCATTATGCAAGATGTCACTAAAGAACAGAAAAATGTATGAAGTTAATTAACAGCCTACAAATTGAAACAGCAACATAATAATGGGCACTTACTTACTCTTATCTCTTTAGCCAATTTTACATTTACATATTGAATTTTTCAACTTAGAATAATTGGGTTTGATTTTGTAATGAAAAGGGAAAAAACCTTATTGTATTCCCTGTAGCTAAGAGTCTATCCATATTTTCCATTGCCGTTCTCCACTTTTAGAGTGGTAGGGTCAGAGCCTGCTCTCTGTGACACCAAAGAAATATGGAGTAACTCCATTGAGAAATATGGAGTAACTCCAATGGACTTTCACTGAAATTGGAATCTGTCCATAAAAAATTGTTTCAGGTCTAAACTTGGCACATATGGTTCTCAGCCAAGAAGCACATTTTTTTATTCACCAATTTTTAAAAAAGGCGCAATGTTCATGTTTCAGGCTAGTGTAAAAAAATTAGAAAATTACACGTGCTAATTTAGTTTTAAAAATAGTTCTAATTTAATGAGAAATGTTGACCAAATTCAGAGGAGGAGCAGCAGCGCCATAGGTGAGACTGGGCTGCAGCTCTGATCCTAGCTTGGCAGGTTGGATTTCATTCTTCCAACCTCTCCCCATCCCCACCCCCAAGATGAAATGCAGTTCCTGAGGCTTCATGGAGGTGCCAGTATCATTACCAGTGACTCCTTATTCCATGTGGCTGCTTTAATCCTACAGGCCCTAAACCTATTTCTTATTTCATACCCCCAACAGGAAGGCTAAAGAACAAGCTTTGTTCACCTCTCACGATACACAATCTTTGTTGTTTGCTTGGCACTGAAATAAGATGGAATAAATTCATTTTTAATGCACGAACTGAGCTAGCAACAGCATTCGCCTTATGTGGAAGTTCATTTCTGAGTCCTCCAGAAGGAAAAGAAGCTTTTGTGCCTATAAGCTTTAGGGATAATTATACTCACACAGTAAGGGGCATATTTCTCTTATCACCACTTTGCACAACAGAGCTAATAAATATTGCTATTTTGCTGTAGCACAAGAAGATGTATTCTACTGAAATTGATATTCACATCCAATGTGAATTACAAAGTGGGAAAGCAAGTATTCCTGGGACTATTGGGTGAATTCTCTGCTCCATTCTGCAGACACTGGCCTCACACCAGCCAGCGATTCCCACTGAAGTGTTCCCCCGCTGTGTAGGAGGAATCTTTGCTGCTGTTTAGCTGGCAAAGGTGGCATAACTTCTTATGCCAATCACGCTGTCCAGGGCATCAGGGGAGGGAGGAGCTACACTCTTCTAAATCTCAAACTCCACTAGATTAAAGGATTTTGCACCAGTGGTTTAAATTACAGCAGCACCTCTCCTGCTCCAATTTATACCAGGAGTTAGTAGGCCTGAGTTAGGGAGCAGGAAATGGCTCTCTGCAGTCAACACTTCCCACTCTGTGCAAGCACAGCCTGTATTTGGAAAGAACGGCTCTTTTGGTCATATTCTCAGCTAGTGTAAATCAATGTGGCTCCATTGATGTCATCTTACATTATCTGAGGATCTGGCCCCATGGATTTTCCCAAGAATTAGGTATAAGAAAAACTCAGAAATCTGAGTTGGTTTTTCCACAGATGATTTATTTCAGGAAAATTCTGAGCAGTATAAAATAAGGGGAAACTTTGGACAAAATGACCATCTTGAAGACAACTTTAAGATAAATCTTAATTTGTCCTATTTAAGGGTTCCTTACAGGGCCGGTTCCAGGCACCAGCTTAACAAGCAGGTGCTTGGGGCAGCCAAGGGAGAGGGACGGCACCTGCGGCAATTCGGGGGCGGCAGGTCCCTCACTCCCTCTAGGAGCGAAGGACCTGCCGCCGCCGATCGCGGCTTTTTTTTTTCCCCAATTGCCGCAGCCGGTTGCGATTGCAACTTTTTTTTTTTTTTTTTGCTCGGGGCAGCGGCAGAAATGCTGGAGCCGGCCCTGGTTCCTTAACTTCTGAAAAGACCCAAGTATTATTACTTCCATCTTAACAGACAAGGCAAAAGCCAGACAAATGTAGGGCCAGATCCTAGACTGCTCTAAATTGGCATGAATGGAGCTAAGCCAGTTTACACCAGCTCATGGTCTGGCCTAAAGTAAATTTAGTCTCTGCCTCTCTGAACCAAACTTGGCTAAACTTCAGTGATGTTGAAAACTCATATGTATCATTTTTGCAAACACTTTTTAGATCCAGCTATGTAATACAGAGTATCCAATTACTAGTGGTAAAAATCCGTAGTAGATAGCATTGGTCTTTATAATTAAAAATGTCATTTCAAGCTGCTGTTCATCCACCAGAAAATACTGTTATTTATTACTAACTAGAGGATGAGTTTTCCCCAGCTGGTTCTTTATTGTATGCACATCACATGTCTTTCTCTGGAGAAGGAAGATCTGTCTGCGTGCATTTATTCTCTATGATTAGCTAGCATTAACAATTGGGTTAATAAAGTAAATCCCTTTCAGGAGTAGCCACTAAGCAGATTTACTAGCAAAAGTCATTGTAAACATGACTACAGAAATACTCTCCTTTCTTCTGTAGACATGGTGCTATACCCAAGCTGTCTAATAAATGCAAATAGCAATGACTAGTAACAATGGAGAAGAAATGACGGAATTCTGCTATTATGATTCAAATCACAAAAAGCTTTAGATACCGGGGGCCCTGTCATAGTGTATTATTTCCAAAGCATAGAAAGGCGAGTTGTTTTCTCTATAATTAGCTGTGTAGCAGTGAGAGTGTTCTTAATGTTACAACATTCATGAAATTTGTGGGAAACCTGTTACATATTCTGGAATGGTTAATTCTTACTTAGGACCAAGATATAATAGCCAGAAAATAGAACACTTACAGAGTTGCCCCTGTCATCACTGATGGAGAAAGATTGCTACTGATGCGTAAAAAGTCATTAGATTCTGAAAAAAAATACTGATCTTTCACTGAACCAAATTGTACCATGCCAAATTAGTATTAAGAACAGTAAAATCTATATTGCTGAATTTGGTATTGTAATTTTAAAATGGACGGACTCAACATTTTCATAGTATGGTAGGAGGCACAAACAAACTTGGATCCCAGAACAAAGCAGTATATCAGCTACTGCGTAAGATATAACAAAGAGTAAAACAGAATTATTCTACGATAAATAATTAGGTTTGTAAACTTTTTCAACGAGTTGATTTGATGGTTCCTGGTTTCCAGAACAGCAATGTAAAAAAAATGGAAATTCTCCAGCCTTCCAGTTATAGCATATAGCCTTCTATCCACAAGGTCTTTTGGGGTTAATGTTCTCCTCCATCCCATCCCCACCCCATGCTGGCTGTTTGGGAGCACAGTAGTAATTTGGGCAAAGGTAAGCTCTCTCCCACACCAATCAGGTCAGACGAGACGGAATTGCCACTCTGTGACTCTTAGTCACAATTCCTCCTGTGGTTGTGCAGCCTACATATGACGCCTCATACAGGGTTATGCCTCAGGGCATAAGTTAGAATGATATTGTCAGCAGTGTGCTTGCAAAGTAGTTACTGTATATCGTCTGAGGAATCCAAAAGTGTCATATTAGAGAATTCCACCAAATAGTAAGCCTGTTGTACCAGACATACCACAGGCAATGGCAAAGACAACAGAGGTTTTATCCAACTGCTCCACTGACAGCTTTCATCTCAGGTTTACTAATACAGTGTGTTATCTGTCAAGGAGAAAGAAATGAGTCATATCGTTTGGTGGCATTTGAGCCTGCAAAGGTCACAACATGTCAGATCAGTCAAGTCATTTTGGAGCTTCTATGACTGTCCTTTTTTTGTGCTATTGGTTTGAGTTCATTAGTAGTGAAATTGAAAATTACACTCTACCAAAGTGATATGTAAAAATCTTGCCCAGACTTGGCAGGCTGAGAACAGTTCTCTGCACATACAAAGGAAAATAGGTCTAAAAAGGGAATTTGGTGCAGTCATAACAAAAGTTATTATGGCTCTACATTGACTATGTTGGACTAGTGTATTTAATAATTTAACACATCTGGAAGGAAAAAAGGAGCTGTCTTGGAACTTCAAAAGACAAGAAAGATCTGATTTTTATGTTAAAACATGTATCTTTGTCAGTATGTTTCAGACAAAAAAAAAAAAAAAGAAAAATCTGATGATATCTTTCAACAAGCTGTATAAATACATGTTCAGCCCCTATAGAATGTGTGATATGATTCTATATCTGGGGCAGTGTGAGAGGAGGGGAGAATACTTCAACTAAAATTAATGGTACTGGGTCATATGAACTCCACCGATTTACACCATCTAGCCTATTGCATATTTTTGTCTTCATTCACTAAACGTCTAAACACTAGAATAAAACATTTTACAAATAAAGGCCAAATCCAGCTATACTTTGTCCCATTAAGACAGAATTTGGCCTACAATTTAAAGGGAAAGAGATAATTTCTTAAGAGATATAAAAAATTTACAGATTCCCTGTGTACTGAAGTCTTAAAAAGGATTCTTCCCTCTCCAAATCAACTCCAAAAATCATTGTGAATAAATGTTAAAATGATTTAACAAGTAGTAATAATAATAGTGTGCTTTTCATCCTAGGATCTTAAAACAATTTACACCTCACAGCCAGTCTCTGAGGAAGCAAGTGTTCTTAAAATATTCCATTAGAGCTTGATAACTGGAGACAAATAGTGTTCTATGATTTTGGATGATCTAGGTTTTAAGTGTCCAACCCGTGGTCCTAATTTTCAGAGGTACTGAGCACCAGCAGCTCCCATTAAATGTAATATGCTCAGCCTCTCTTAAAATCAGGCCCAAAGTGTCTCAAGCGGGACTCCCAAAAGCACACACAATTAATAAACACTTTTGAAAATTTGTGCCTAAGTGACTTGCCCAGGGAACACTGCAAATCAGTGGCAGAGTTAAGAATAGAATTCAGTAGTAAGGAATGTGCTGAATGTAAGCACAGAAATCCAGAACCTCGAAATATCAGAGTAGGAAGATGGGGTTCATTTAGCTCCCCCCATCTGCCCTTCTCACAGGTGCCTTCCTGCTAAATACCCTACAACTATCCCCTTATCCTAAATCCAAGGGCACCCACACATTACAATAAATGTTTTCAGTAGGCCACAGGGTCCTGTTCCCCATCCCTATGCCCTCTCTTTGTGGCTGGTGGCACTCTTAATTCTCTTGGTTTTCAGAAGTGCTGAGAATGGTTTAGGAGAAAGGCCTTGTACAGGTCACTGCTGCCCAATCCATATAGTGCAGAGACCTGATAATCCCCTAGCATGTTAACTAGGAAACCTTAGGAAGGTATCAAGTATATAGCTGATAAAGCTCTCAGGGTTTTCCTCACTACTGCATTAAGAATTATGAGGCATCTTTGTTGCCTGTTAACAAAGTATTTATTTTGTTAACATTGCTATTGGGGAGTGGAATGAAGCATATCCCTAGGAGGTCCACCCTTGTTGGAGGAAACAGCTATCTGGCATCTGGAAGACCCTTGTTAGGGCGAAGGGGGCTGTTGCCTCAGGAAGATGATCACTCTGAAGACACCTAGTTGCAGGGGGTGGCTGTGGGTTTCTCCTGGAAGTATGAGTTCTGAACCACCCAAATGAACCAATACCTGCTGCTGAACCCCGCTTAACATGGCTCACCCAGAATGAACCCTGCAGAATTTACACACTGATGAGCTCTGTGCCAAGCTCCAATCATTACATTTATGGGTCATCATATGGACCCACAGGAAGGAGGCCCTTGAAGAATTCCACCTGGATTTCAACAATTTCCACCCCACCATCAACCTCAGCCTGGACTAGTCCACACAAGAGATCCACTTCCTGGACACTACAGTGCAAATAAGTGATGGTCACATAAACACCACCCTATACTGGAAACCTACTGACCGCTATACTTACCTACATGCCTCCAGTTTCCATCCAGGACACATCACACAATCCATTGTCTACAGCCAAGCCCTAAGATACAACCACATTTATTCCAATCCCTCAGACAGAGACAAACACCTACAAGATCTCTATCAAGCATTCTTAAAACTACAATACCTACCTGGGGAAGTGAGGAAACAGGTTGACAGAGCGAGACGGGTACCCAGAAGTCACCTACTGCAGGACAGGCCCAACAAGAAAAATAACAAAACTCCACTGGCCATCACATACAGCCCCCAGCTAAAATCTCTCCAGCGCATCATCAACAATCTACAACCTATCCTGGAGGACGATCCCCCACTCTCACAGGCCTTGGGAGGCAATCCAATCCTCGCTTACAGACAGCCCCCCAACCTGAAGCAAATACTCACCAGCAACTACACACCACACAACAAAAACACTAACCCAGGAACCAATCCCTGTAACAAATCCCATTGCCTTCTCTGTCCCCATATCTACTCTAGCAACACCATCATAGGACCCAACCACATCAGACACACCATCAGGGGCTCGTTCACCTGCACGTCTACTAATGTGCTATATGCCATCATCTGCCAGCAATGCCCCTCTGCTATGTTCATTGGCCAAACCGGACAGTCTCTATGTAAAAGGATAAATGGACACAAATCAGACATCAGGAATGGTAACACACAAAAGCCAGTAGAAGAACCACTTCCATTTCCCTGGTCACTTAATAACAGATTTAAAAGTAGCCATTCTTCAACAAAAAAATATTCAAAAAACAGACTTCAAAGAAACACTGCAGAATTACAATTCATTTACAAACTTAACGCCATCAATTTGGGCTTGAATAGGGATTGGGAGTGGCTGGCTCACTACAAAAACAATTTTCCCTTTCTTGGTATTGACACCGCCTCATCTATTATTGGGAGTGGACCACATCTACCCTGACTGAATTGGCCTTCAACATTGGTTCTCCACTTGTAAGGTAACTCCCTTCTCTTCATGTGCCAATATATATTCATGCCTGTATCTGTATTTTCACTCCATGCATCTGAAGAAGTGGGGTTTTTAACCAAAAAAGCTTATGCCCAAATAAATCTGTTGGACTTTAAGGTGCCACAGAACTCCTCGTTTTTTTGTACATTTACACAATGAATCGAACAATGGAAAAAGGCCATGAGATAAGGGGGACCCGTTCCACTCCTGAAATTATATCTAAGAAATGTCTGTGGATAGCATGATAACTTTAATTTCTTGATCACCTTTGATTTATTTTATTACATATAGTTCGGCTTAAAGATTAAAGATTGCTGACTCAGTGTTGCTAGTTTTAGAGCCAAATTCAGCTCTCTGTTACTTCATTGACTTCAGTGGGGTTTCACAAGTGTAAATCAGGGTTCAGTTTGGCACTTATTTTGTCCTGGTGAATTTAAGTGTTAGATATCATACAAAAGAGTATATCAGTAGGTACAGTATATTCCAAGGGAAGGGACTTATACAGTATATATTGTGACAAAGTTCCTCCTCTGCCTTGGTGGGTCCTTCGCTTTCTGGCAGATTTGCTCGCCTTAGAGGTTCATGGCAGCCCTCAGTTTGCCCGCCTTTGCTAGAGGCTCAAACCTGCCATTTATTCAGCTAACCTCATCACTGGCCAGCATGGGGAGTCTCCGCAGTCTCTGTTGTCCCACCTAGTGGGTCGGGGACAGGCCAGATCCCTTCCCAAATTAAACCTTCCCCTCTGGTTTGTCTCACAGACCAGGTCAACTCCTCCTGTGTCAGAGAGGGAGTTGGGGAGATGGGGGGGGGGGGGGGGACCCAGGCCCGCCCTCTACACTGGGTTCCAGCCCCAGGCACTGTGGATAGCAGCTGTCTACAATGTCTCCTGTATCAGCTGCATGACAGCTACAACTTCCTGAGCTACTTGCCCATGGCCTCCCCCCAGCACCTTCTTTATCCTCACTGCAGGACCTTCCTCCTGAAGCCTGATAACGCTTGTATTCCTCAGTCCTCCAGCAACACACCCTCTCACTCCCTGCTCCTTGCACATGCCCCACTAACTGATGGGAGGTCCTTTTTAAACCAGGTGTCCTGATTAGCCTGCCTGCCATAATTGATTCTAGTAAGTTCTTAATTGGCTCCAGGTGCTTTAATTCGCTTGCCTGTCTTAATTGGTTCTAGCAGGTTCCTGATTGCTCTAGGGCAGCCCCTGCTCTGGTCACTCAGGGAACAGAAAACTATTCATCCAGTGGCCAGTATATCTGCCTTCTACCAGATTCCTGCCCCTAACTGGTCTGGGTCTGTCACAATATATACATTCCAAGGCTTATACTTTCTAATTGAAAAGTGTATTAGTATTGAAATTCAGTCCTGCCAAATTCCTTTAAAAAATAGCCACAAAAGAACATTTAAAGGTGTAGCAACCCGAAGAACATTACTGTTTAACATTTAGAGAAAATGTTTTGATTGTTGGAGTCAAGTTCTTCTTTTCATTGTTAAGACTGCTTAAATTTAAGCAGGCTGCAAACAAGTACAAAAACTGTAACCCTCGAGCCCTCGAACAGCTGGTGTCTCAAGTGATTTCTCAGCATTCTGGTGGGGCAGCAGCAAGCAGAAGACTCAGAAAAGCTTATTTTAAGTAAAAACTTTATTTTTCATTACAATTCACAGTTTATACATGGCAAGAAGAGCTTCTCACCACGTGGACATTCAGAACACTGTGCTGGGAGAGACAGGGGTCTTTTTCTTTTAAAAGAGCATGGCCTGGTACTATTTCATGGAACTTTCCTTATTTTAAAAGCTTACTCTCTGTAAATGTTAATTGACTGATATTTACACTGATAGCGTTGATTAATCAGAGAACAAGATTAAGAATCCAGAACATTAACATTCATATTTTGTATGTTATCTAATGGTCAGAAATGCTACAAATTTGTCATTTTCATCATGGCCAATCAACAAAGTCTAATTTTTCTTTAATTTGCACAGAGCCTAAATTATTCCCTTAGGGCTTGTTATGTTCATTTTATGTACAGCCAGCTTACGATAGACTAAAATATGAAAAAATTTAAAAAAGACAAAATTATCCATTCCTTGTTTTTATCCTGCATTCCTTCTGAATCTCACACACAACTATAAACAAAACAACAGATATAGAATTAAAGTCAATGCTTTTCTTTAAAACAAACACAGAAACCCCAAGGATTGGTTTCAGATCTGCGTATCATCAGCCTGTCCTATCTGAACAATCATCAGCATTCCGATTGTGCTATTTATCAGCTTTCCTTCATGTCTGTATTTGTATTCAGAGAAGTCTGTAGTTTATATGTAGAAAGTCACAGTGATACCAGTTTCAATTGCATTCCCACATCAGTCACAGTTCCGGTGTAGGCAACCAATGTACAGTGTGACATTCAGAAAGATCCAGTAGGATCCAGTAGGTGCCTGGTGTGACTTGGCTTAAATAAAAAGTTTAAAATTCTTTTCATAGATTAACTTTCTGGCAGCAGATTTGTGATTATTAGAAATTGCTGTGGTATTTTTCTGTAATGTTTTCATGAGTATGGTTATTAGAATGCACCAATTTAAAACATTTCCACATAGTATTAACTTCTACTTGCTCTTGTCATCTAGCAAATAATTTAATTACATATAACTGGAGATTTTTGGTAATCTGACACATGGGATAACATTGCTGAACAATGCTTGAAAAATAAAACTCAAAATGGATCCATAAATTCTACAGGTCTGGTTCTAATATAGTGTGAGCATGCATCACCTGGATGGGAGTAAAATAAATATTTTCAGGGGACATTTTTGCAACTCTTGTAACTGCAGTGCCTTTAAAGCTAGATTTAGGAGTGTGGCTTTGATGTCTGTTGATTTTTGGCATCCATTCTCAATGCTGGTATCTTCACTAAAGACACCTTTAAAACGTCATCATTTCAGGCAAGATGAAAGCTCAAATGAAATACATTACTCATGCAAAAAACAAATAAACAAACAAACACAAACCATACAAGAGTTATAGAGGTTCTGTTTCTTCAAAAGATAAGGCACTGACAAAAACTTCTTAGGTAAAAGGCTGCATAAGAATTTCTTGCCATTTACAAATGTGTTGTAGTCCATAAATGGTCCATTCCTAGGCTCAGTAAGGTAGACCCTGAAAATTTAAGGACTGATCCCTCAAAGCTACATTGTTAACATAAACAAATATAATTCATTCGTTAGGCCATATGGCACATTAGGAGAAATGAACAACAGTCTGAGCACAAAAAGGCATTGGATGTTGCTTGCTCCAGCATCTATCAACAACAGAAATTCCATTCATCTTGTGTCTGAAGAGACATGACGGTGACACTGAATCCCTATCGTGGTGGTTTCTGTTGAACTCATGCACATGTATAAAATGCTACTAGCATCAATCATGGATAGGAAAAAAAGGAAGTATATGGCTAGTTTAAGCCAAGAGCTTCTCCAAGGATCAGCATCCAAAGTCAGCACTACTTAATGTTTTCAATCACAGCAATATCTTCTGCTGCACAGTGAGGAGTCAAACCATTCATATAAATGCTGTCTGTCTTTGTTAGAGCGGGCAAGATGTCCTTTTCGCTGGTGAGGTGGTTGACTGACAGGGTTCTCTTGCAAGGGGTCAGATCTTGACTGTGGTTGACAGCGAGTTCTGCAGAGAGCTTCCTTTTGATGGAGGTAGCCCGTTGGAACTTGTCATAAATCTCCACACTTAGACGCCTGCGGGTTTCTTTGAACTCTGCCGTGACATTGGCTGTCCATTCGGCAGCGTGAGCTCTGAACTCTCCCACCTGCAGCACACACAGTGAAAGAGAAGGGGAGAGAAACACAACATGACTAGGCACTTCAAGGATGGTTTATGTTCAGGACCCCAGAACGAATAGAGAATAATGTGTTCTACAGACTGACAAAAACTGTTGCCCATTGGCACAACTCTTTTTTTGGTTCAGGTTTAGCTTTTGAATAAAAAAAAAAAGTCTAGTTTCATAGAATTACATTCTTTCGTCCAAAAGGAAGAAATATTAATACAATAAGAGCTAAGAATGACATTAAACACAACAAGTATACAGTTAAAAATGGACAAGCTGATTTATATGGAATCAATAAGGGGAAGTTTCCTTTTAAAATGAAGCCCTGACAGTTGAGAACAACCCAGCTGGCCAGGGGGTGTTGAATTCCCAGAAATCCAGACTGTGTTATGTATTGTTACCAGGGGAGATGTACAGGGTTATTTATGGACACACTTACTGTCTGTGTAAAGATCTCTGTGAAGCTTGACACAGGATTTTCTAAATATAGATGGAAAGGGCTTTTTAAAGAAAAATGTCAGCTGCTTGTATTCTATTTTTAGTGCATGTTCAAAGCAAGGATTAATGCAAGTGACAGTTTTAGTCAAGTCAGCAATATGCTTTGCTTTTTCTTTCCATTTCAATTAAGTCTCTTATTTCAAATAGAGAAAGGACTATAATTACAATGTGGGACTCAAGGGCTGTCACTAATTATTCTGAAATGAAATGATGTCCACTAGTCAGAGAGCAGAGATGATGTGGAGTCTCACGGCTGTATGATGATGTGGAGTCTCACAACTCTATGATTGCCATTATGAAAATCCCTCCATTCTGACTGGCTACAGGAGGTGTTCCAATTTGCATAATGACTGCTACTTCTCAATTAGGAAATATGCAGATCCCTTCCCTTTGATTGGTTCGTGCTCTCAACACTCCAAATGCATTTGCCAGGAACTAACACAAGGACTGATCCACTCTCAGTGAAGACAGTAATCTTTCAACGATGTTTCTCCTCAACTTTACACTCCACTTAGCTTTCAGTATCAGCAGGCCTGAAGAACATGTGTGTGCGCACACATGCATCTGAGAGAGTGGGCAGGAGGTGGGGAGAGTCCAAAATTACCCTTTACTTCCCAGTGCCCCAGATGTTCAGCCGTTAGACCACTTGAAATGGGAAAGGCACTCTTTTTTGGAGAGAGGGGTAAATAGAGCAAAGAAAAAGATAAGAGGATGGAGAGAAGTAAGAGAGATAGGAAAGTGGGGGTGGTGAAAAAGCAGAGAGAAGCTTTTAAATATACTGTTACAAAACTTATTTTTTAAGGGAGCAGGGTGGGGGGGGGCAGGACTAATCCTTTCTAAGTAGCAAAGGCCGGGGAGCCGCTGAGGTGTAGCAATAGGAGGAAACAGATAAGAGGAGGGAGAAAATGTTTTCGTATAATACATGAAGGGGGATTCCTCTAAATTTGGCAATAACTTTGCACAGTGCTGATATGAACCTCAGCCTCTGACTTTATTTCACATTAACACATTGGCCTTTGACTGTATTTAGCCTAGGATACAGTCATTACACCAAGCAGAGAAAACCCTCCATTTATCACTTAAAATAAATGAAGAGGACTCCTTGGAATGATTAGGTTGTTTTTCAGGGTTTTGTGTTGTTTGTTTTTTCAATTAAACTCAGGAACAGATATTTTTGGAGGTTTTATTCCCTTAGGTCTCCACTTTTCAGACTGTTTTAATGGTAGGTTAGGCTCAGAAAGGAGATGGTAGACTGATGTAATTCTAAAGTGTAGCACATTAAAAGAATTAAACCACTTAAATAAATTACTCTAATTTGTAGTGTGGAGTCCCAGAATTTCAATCACTGGCAAACAAGCAGTGACAAGGTGAGCACATATTTGTTCACAAAAATCAAATGAACATAAAGTCAGAGTAACTAGAGGCTTTGCCTTTAAAATGGTCATGTACCTTAGCTCTGGAAGGTGGCCACAGGGCTATGTATATTTTGCAGTGCCACTGGAAACAGAAATGCAATGGTGGTAAAAGTCATCATCTCACTGGGGAATGATGAAGGGTGTTTAATCCTGCTTTTCTTCTCATTTCACAAACAAAAAAAGCCCCCAGATCCAAAGGTCGTGTTATTGAGTCTGTACATCATTCAACTTCAATAGAATTACACCAGAAATGAATGTGGCCTAATATGTATATTTATAAAACAAGGATTCTTTTCAGTTCTGCATAGCAGTTTAAACCAGCTGAATAATTAATCTGTATTCAAACCGGGCTAAAAGGAACACTGACATATGTACTTCATATTTTAGAAGAATAAAGCCTCTGATACCTACAGATTTTAACTGTGCCAGTACTTTTCTTAATAGAAAACAAGTAATGAAAAAAACCCCACCAAAACAATGAGCTAGATCATCCCCTACATTAGGGCAGCTTTGCCCTACTGCACTGGTGCAAAGCTATCCTAAGGACGGCTTTCCTGACAAGTAGAAAAATCCCCTTGAGAAGGGGAATCCTTAGATGGCACAGAGAAAGTGTATGGGTTGTGTTGTGATAATTGGCTTGACAAAGTTACCTTAAGATCCATTGTAAAAAGTATGTGAAAGTTCATAAGATGTTACAATAACCACAAAAAATAGGTCAGTTGTTTACGACGATGAACGTTACAATAGATTCAAGAAAACCAGACAGAGAAACTATTAATCCAACCCAAATGGCCTACTGATATAAATCAAGGACTGTGGTGAGATTATACTTGGTAAACAAGAAAATGTGGGAACAAAGTTACCTGTGCCAAATTTGGCCTTACAGAAATGGATTTAACTGGTGGACAAAACAACGAGGATATATGCCACCAACTTTTACTCCTTTTGGGGGTTCTTAAAAAGAGATTTTGAGGCAGTTCATCCCCACAGTTCATCCCCCAATGTGCCAGCATTTCAATGCCTCTCAACTCTTCTAAAGGACTCACTTCCTGAGAGGAAGGCTGGCTGGCCTTGCTCTTGTTTAAGGAACTTTGTCTTCCCATTTTAGTGCTGAAAGTCATCATATTATCTTGACATCCAGTCTTCTGCCCACCAGTTGGAATATCTAATTCCCAGCACCACAAAGGTACCGAAGATCCTGTATTGTATTCCCTTCCCTTGTTGTGTTATTTCCTGCCTACTGTTTCTTTCCTCCTGTTCTATCTCACTAATGTGGGTTTTCCTCAAATCCCAAAGTCAACTATACTGCATTCATCTAAACCTGCCTTGTCTAAAGAGAAAGAATCCAAACAGATGACAGCCCTGACTAAATCATAACTAACCAGAGTCCAAGCAGCAGGTGTTGTGGTCAATGTGCAAGCCAAAGCATCCACTCATAACTAACCAGAGGTCTAGCATTCCAAAAACATCAACAAAAGCCATATTTCACCCATCTTTTCTATCCTATCTCTCCTCCACCTTCTGTCCATCTGTTTGTTAAGAACTGGATAAGTGAATGCCCTTCACATCAGGGCTGAGAGTAAAATTAACCTTTTCCTTTTCATCAAAGAAAGGTTGTTCTGAAAATAAGAGACTCTGATACTTTAACTCCAAAGGGAGTTTGATAAGTCTGATAGGAGAGGGGACTTTGAAGTTTGTTTTGTATAATCACTTAACTACAGTTTCAATATAAATCTTGTTTTCTTTCTTCTTTGTGTGGAAGTGTGAGAGTTTAATCCATACATTTTCAATTTGAATGAATGCTTTTGGGTGTTTGCCAAGTAACCAAGTAAAACCAAGACCTCTGTTTAAAAGTAACCCCAAACCTATCTATCACCATTTAATGTTGACCAGTGATGAGTTTATAAACACCTTAAACTCTTTAGGCCTTTGAGATCAATATCCATACAACAATTCCCCTGCTATCCCCACACCTTTGCACTTTCTCAGCTGTGAGAGTACTTCTTGGCCATAGCTGAGGATCTAGCCCAGATATTTTACTCTGAGACACATTGCTGACAAGTCACGTTTCAAGGGATGTTGTCAAGATTGGTACATTTAAATTTAGACCTACTGAACTAGCTTTGTTTTAGTTACCACTCCACTGCTCTGTCAGCCTGCTCCACTCTTGTGCCCAGGCAGGCTATTGAAAGTCACAAGCATTCTGAACTGACCTACCCACCACCTTTTTAATCTCACTCTTATTTTTCTTCTATTGGCAGCTTCAGCTCTCTTCTCCCCACCCTCATACTTTCCCCACAAATAACCAGCTGGCTGTGCTGCTGGCACAACTAATTATTGGCAATCCCGAAGACATGCTTAATATTCACTGTTCATGTCCACTCAGCGACATGCAGATGACCATGCTATCTTCATAACACTGGGCCACTTGCTGTATTTTAACAGTTAGGCACATTAATTACTCCATGGGATTTTAAAAGTGTAGTTATTAGGTTATCTAGTAATTAAATTCTAATTAAATCTCCTTTGGAGGGCTAGGTGGTGTAATTGGTGAGGCTCTCCAATAAATATCCTCTTTGGAGACTTGGATTCAACTCCTGATTTAGATAATAAAAGACATGAACGTGGGGATCTTATCATCTGCCCATGTTTCAAAACTATCACACAGTTTGGCATAATTCAATTCTTATAGAATAAGAGAAAGAAGGATTGAAATGCAATGGTGTTGCATGGGGAAGCTGAGTAAGTGCTATGTCTCCTATGCCTGGCCCAAATTGCTGCTTTCAGCCCCTAACGTTTGTGGGCCCTGACATGCACTTAAAGAAAAATTTTACCTTTTCAGAATACAACATCTTTTATCATGTAACATTTATGGACTCAAGCTCAAGAGGTTATTGAAAGAGTAATGTGCAATTTCTAAAACTGCCAGAGCACATAAGCAACCTGCTCTTGTAATTTAATTCCTCCTCTGTTCATAACGACATTTCAGTGAATGTTCAGGTTCTCTCAGTCCCCAAGGTATGACATTTCCTCGTACTGCATTCAATTTTAGCTTAATTTGGGGTCTGGTAGCCACTTCATATCTGACGCTAAGTGATTGAAATGCCAGTTGTCTCTGCGGTTCAAAACCAAAAATATCTGCACTACAGCAAGAACTGTTTACTTTTTCTTCAAGTCCCCTTGCCTCACAAGATTACACTGTAGACTCCATAGGAGACATGTCTGCTTTTTTAATCAAATAGTTCTGAACTATATGATACACTGATGAAGACTACTAGTCACACAAATGACTGACTGCTAATCACTAACATGGAGTACAAGGATTGGAATACGCACAATATTTCTTAAGTGCTGGTGAAAGGTATCAGAATGACAGCCCAAGACTCAACCACATAACAGATATAAAAATTTTATTAAAGTTAATGTTTAAAATCAAATTTACACAAGTTAAGAGGGAAGGTACTGTTCATCTGGGGTCGGGCTTGGGTTGTGGGGGATTGCAAGTAACATACATATCACATAACCAGCATAGATCCAGATAGGGGTGTGGGAGTTTTTAAAGTGTCAGTAGATAAATGGGCTGAGGTACGCCACCCATGGAATGTATTAAGAGTCCCAAGTCAGTACTGGTGTAGAGAATAAGTACAAGTGCCAGCAGCCCAATATCTTCTTGTCAATAGAAACCTATGCTAGAACACCACCATTAAATGTGAGCAGTTCCAAGTCCAACCCCCAGTGTTGTCTTTTTCTACAGAGGCAATCAAAAATAGATTTGGGAGGAGTTAAACAGCCTCATTCATCTCAGTGGAGTATTAACTCTAAAGCATTATGATGGCAATTTAAATGTCAATGACTAACTATAACTTTTCTGATCATTTTAAAGAAAAAATTATCCAGCTATCTTGTGATTGTGGCTAAGTCTTGAATTTGTGCACAGAGCATGACTCACCTCCAATCTAACCCCTGATCAGGCATTCAGGTTATAGATAGTTGCAACTTTTCTTTTAAACTCTCTGATCTATATAAGCAATGTGGACTAATTTAGAATTTACAATTTATACTTAATGTGGTAATTTAAGCATTCAGTACTACTTAATTAGTTTTTAATAGGAATTTTCAAACATTGCATGTTTGCTTTGGGCTCTCCTGATCATGGACCTTTATGCTATTATGTTCCCTGACCCAACAGACACCACAGTCCCGCAGGTCTTCCCATAGGAACTTCAAATGTAGCAGCAGATTCTTCCAGAAATATGGTAATGCACTTATCATGGGACAGGAGAAAGCTCACTATCCTGAATAATGGAATTCAGATTGAACCAGATATGTTTCTCTTGAAGAAAGACCATCAATCTGCCTAAAGTGAAAATATCGACCTCAGTTGGTTATAACATAATGGGGAATATTCTCTAAATTACAAATCTCCGATACAGTTATCAAATAATAGAAAACAGTTAGCCACCATTTTAGTGTGACACACCTAAAATAATATGTGAACTTCCCTGTTCAGTAACAAAACAGACCTTTGCACAGACCTTTTGCTGATGCTACTAATAGACAGGCATGCAGGATTTGGCAAGACTAGGGAAGGCCCCCAACAGCATTAGAGTGGTCTAGTGGTTAGCGTAAGGAAGTCAATCCCATTACCAAGAAGCCATGCAGATAAATGAAAGTGCCCTGAAATGGCTTGAGTCATTACAAAGTGCCCTGTGCCTCCTGAGCCCTTTTATTTGGAGTGCCACAAGGCTTAGTTCCCAACACCACCCTAATCAATTTCTATATAAAACTGTTGGGGGAGATGGTGAGAGAGCATGGGTTGCAATACATCAATACCCCGTATGTCAAATGCAAGCAGCACCCTCTTCCAGCTTTCTCGGCACCTCAATGAAGATTCATATAGTCTAAGGCCAGAAGGGAGCATCTAGCTAAAGCAGAACACAGGCAAGACTAAGATGATGCTACTGGGAAGGAAAGCACTTTGAAGGACTCGTGTCTCTATAATTGCCTCCGCTATGCAGGATCTTTACCCTCAGATTCTCAAGTTGGCCTGCAGCCTTGGGATCCTTTGGGACTCCTCATTGCAATAGGTGCCCAAACATCCATAACAACAAAAATATACCGAGCAAATACTGAGTCCCATTCTATTAGACAGGGACCTGGCCACAGCAAGACATGCATTCATGACCTCCAAGCTTGATTCATTCATATTAGGAATGAAACTACAGACAATAAGAAAGCTCTAGTTGGTACAAAGCACATTAACCCATCTTTTTAGTGACACAGATTACTGTGAGCACATGACCCTGGTATTCTGCTCTCTCCTCTGGTTCCCCATTGCAGAGAGTTAAATTCAAAACCTCTCTCCTGATATTTATAGCCCTCTATGGAACTGATCCTAAGCACCTGAAAGGTTGCCTCTCCTTCTGCAACCATGACTTCCAATAACAGTTCCTATGTTCCACTGGAACTATAAAATTGTTAAAAAATAGCACAGGAGTTGCGGGAGACTTTGGAATTTCCTACCAGAAGAGGCAAGAATGACTATGAGCCTTTCCACTTTCAGAAATAAATGCAAAACTCATCCTTTGACTTAGCTGTCCCACTACAAGTTCATTCTCTCTCTCTCTCTCTCTCTCTCTCTCTCACACACACACACACACACTTAGAAAAAACACCCTACAATCTTATAATCTTAGCAAGCAATTTATTCCTATTAACAGGGAAGGAAGGGAGATATCACTATTTCGAATTAAATACTCGAGATGCACACAGCTACTGTGATAATGGATTACAAAGAGGCTATATAAGGAGATAGATAAGTATTGTGTACCATAGGAGAGGAAAAAGGAAATTTTATAGTAAGTATTTCTATTTACTTTGTTTGTTTTTCCTTGTCAGCTGTACTTTTACATTATTTTCTTTGACTTGTGCATTTTAATCATTTCCCTAAAGCTACTTTAAGCCAAAAATAGGAATTAAATAACAATTTGGTAGGCTGGGACTGGAGATATCCCCCTATTAATTCTGTAGAAAAAAAATGTGACCTGGTTTACAGATATTCTTAAAGCACATGCTCTCAAGTCTGTAATGTCTAACAATTACCACTAAAACATTCCCCCAAAGTATTTCATTTTTCCTGAGGTGAACTTTTCTTAAAAATAAAACTTCGAATTAACCTCTCTTGGACACAGTAGTCTGAGTCAAAACTAGAAAGAGTATGAAAGTGTCACATTGTCCTTGCAGAAGAGGAGAGTACATCAGGTTTTGTCTTTTGAGAAACTCTCATGCAATATTCTCAGGAACTGTACAGTTCAGCTCTTTTTTTAAATTTAATTCATATAGATAGGAAACAAGGCAGCAGGGCAATTGTTGGGTGGGCTGAACACGGCATGAGCAGCAGAGCTGGCCTATTTCCTCCCCTACTATCCTGCAAGTGCAGGCTACAGCTCTTCCGGCCTGCGGACATTCCTGCACTGAGCTAACTTGTTGCGCATCAACAATCCTAGCCACATACAGAAGCTACTATTGCCCCTCTGTTACAAAGAGGCTATGGTCCTCTTGAAGGCTCACACTGCCGAAAGGCTCTTTGGGCTTCCTGCTCTCTTTTCCATATCTCTCACCATCTGTCCTCCTATCTCTCCTCAATACCGCTACCCCCACCAAAGTCGCTTCTTCTAGACTTCTGTCTGTCATTCCCCACAACTGTGGTGGAATTATTATGATTTATTATTTGTATTATGACAGTGCCTAGCAATCCCAAAGATCAGGGCACCATTGTGCTAGATGCTGTACAGAGATGTAATGCAACAGAGGACACTTCCTGCCCCAGTAAGTTCATAATCTGCAGTTCAAATAGTATGCAACAGGAGGCTAAAGCAAAACTATTATATAAGAAAATGAACAGAACTGAGGAGAAAGATAGAAGTCATCACCGAGGTCAATGCCATTTGGGAGTGATTTGTATGCATTATAGCAAAGGAAAGTATTAAGGAGAGATTTGAAACTGGAGTGGCTCTACAGATCTTCAAATCCCTTCCAGCCTCCTAAGCACCCTCTACCCACTCCTTTTCATACACTGGATGTTTGCCACTGATTTAGATAATAAATAGGCCAATGCTCAAACCACAGGGCTAGCTCAGTGGTTTGACCATTGGCCTGCTAAACCCAAGGTTGTGAGTTCAATCCTTGAGGGGGCCATTTAGGGAACTGGGGATTGGTCCTGCTTTGAGCAGGGGGTTGGACTAGATGACCTCCTGAGGTTCCTTCCAACCCTGATATTCTATAAAAGAAGAGTCTCTGACATCCATTTATCCATGCTTCCAGTGACGTATAGATTTGTGACTATCCATTGTAATGCTTCAGAATATGTCAATTTGTAATATTCAAGGTTAACAAACAGATGGTTGGTTTGTGAGAGTAAAACAAGCCAGACCATGTAAAGTCCATGTGCACAGCTTGTCACTGGCTCAATACCTAAAGGGGGCTGAATGTTTGGAGATACACATTCTAGAACAGGAGTAGTCAATAGGTGGACCATTGGCCAAATCCAGAACACCAGATGCTTTTGAATGGACCTTGAAATCTTTCTATTTACTTATTATTTTTATTGTTATTGCAGTATGAAAAATGTTTCTCTGGAGTCTGGACCTTGACTGTAGCTTGACCAAGAAATTTGGACCTTGACAGAAAATAATAGACTCCCCCTGTTCTAGAACCAAATTTCCAAGAAAATTAGGAAGGCACTGTCCCCCTCCCATAGGACAGTGAGAGATGGGAAATCCTCCAGAGAGATTTATTTTGGCTGGATTGGGCTTCTGTTTGGACATTCAATAATTTCTTTGCTCCCAATAGCATTCAGCAATCATGCAGAACTTTACATTTTCATAGCACCATATAAGCTTTAATTAATTGATGCTCAAGTGCTACTTGTTGAAAATTGTAGTGCATGCCCAAGTAACAGTTTTAAAGATGTGGCTCACTTCCTTCTTTTTGATGGAAACAAATTCCTCACTCAGACAATGTACAACCACAGTGATGATGAGACCTACTAATGCAGTGGCTCTCAAACTTTTTCACTGGTGACCCTTTTCACATAGCAAATCTCTGAGTGCAATCCCCCTTATAAATTTAAAACACTTTTTTATATATTTAACACTATTATAAATGCTGGAGGCAAAGCGGGGTTTGAGGTGCGGGTTGACAGCTCATGACTCCCCATGTAATAACCTCGCGACCCCCTAAGGGGTCCCGACTCCCAGTTTGAGAACTCCTGTACTAATGTTTATAAAAAATAAAGCCAACTTCAATTACTTACAACACTATGCCAGGAACGAGATTGATCAAAAGTGAGCCAATGTATTAAGGTGACACAAGGATCATGTAAGTGAGTAGTGGATCAATAGAAGTTCAGTTTATGGTGCTAGCATTTCTTACAGAAGATTCCCAATATTACATTATTGGTGGCTAAATCTTAACTTTTAATGTCAAGATTTACTTGGTCCTTTGACCCTTTGAGTCATAGTCATCTCTAGCTGAATTCCATTGACATGGAGTAGAATTATACCAGGAATTGATTTGGCCCATAGTTTTGGGACTTAAAATCCTAAAAACTGGAAAGTGCTTTATTTTTAAAAATAGAGTACTGTATAGATACTGTTGGGGAAAGACATCAAAAGGGTATTCGAGAGACAAGGTGAGTGAGGTCATATCTTCTACCTGCTCATGAATAAAGTACATGCATTTAACACCTTTGATTTGGAAGGATCTCCAGGCACTTTATAGCCATGCAATGCCAATTCGCCAGAGAAGGCAGGCACCTCCCAGAGCAGGTATGGCAGTCAGGCAGACAGCAGGTTGCCCAACAACAGCGGAAAGGGATTTGGGAAGCTAAGGATCCCTTTTCTTATTAAAAGATGTCACGGGAGCTTCAGAAGCCGCACAGAAATAACATAGAGAATTTTTTCACTTCAAGGTCCCAGAAGCAAAGACAAGGTTTTCATCTCGAGGTCAAAAGACCAAAAACATCAAGACACACTTGACCAGAGCTCAGAGAGCCAGGAAGCGGTACTAAAAAGTGGTACTAAAGTTTCACTCAAGAAGTATTGGACTCCATTTATTGACATTGGAATGCTGAAGGATTAAACCAATTCTACTGGAATTTGAACACGTGGTTACAGAGAGCAATTCTCAACTCTGTCACAAAACCATGGCTAAACTTCAAGGTGTAAAGTTTCTTATGTGCTCATTAGCATGACTTTGCAACTGAAAAAGCCCACTGAGCTTATGAGTCAATTATTGTCTCTCTTCCATAGGATTTAAGTTAACACACTAGCCTTCCACTTCTGGAGACCCGGGTTTCATTATGCTCCTAGCCATAGTCTAAAAATGTTTGCTGTTTGCGGCTGCTACAGGGTGACAATTTCCACAGAACTGCCAAGGAATACAGATTCTTCTGATGAGTGACCTTAAACACAGGAGCTAGAACTTTGCACAAATATGCAAAGTAGTTTCTGCTGACTAATGCTGAAAGGTAGATATCGGTAACTCCAAGCAGGATAATAGAAGAGATTCGAGTCTCTCTCTGAGGCAGAAGGAACACAGAGCTGGGATTGAGAAAAAACCCTAAAAGCAGCCTACATGGGTGAGAAAGATCATCCATGGCTTTTTCCTTAAGTTATCAATAAAGTCAAACAAACCCCAGGTAAGCAGTAAGCCTGGACTATATATGCTGTGTGCATACTCTCTTCAGAACAGAGTGGGAACAGCTGCTGATTACAAATACCTATATGCTGAGAAGTTGGAAAGAATAATTTCCAGGCGCTGTCTAGCAGTAGAATAGTTCAATGTCTAAAATAATCTTTATGTGCTTACTCATATTTAAACTTTCTGAAAAAGAACTTAAGGGATAAAAGAATACAGCAACAATGAGTGGTTGTGTGTTTGAAACAGCAAGAGGCATGTTATATATTAAGTAAGATTCTAGAAGAGGGCAGCTATTGGTTGAACAGGCCATCTTCATTTCCACAATAAAGGGAAACATTAGCTAATAAGAGGAACATGAGCACAGGACAACTATTGAATGATTAAGATCATTTATTTATTTTTATTTTAAAAAACCAAAAGAGTAATCACTGAGAGATCTCAGATGAAAGAGATCTGGTCTGTGGTGATGAAGGTCACAAGTAGAGCTGGCTGGAATGTTTCAACTATTTTTTTTTTTTTTATGCATTTAGTGAAAAAAAGATTTGACAACACCAAAACATTTTGTGAATTCGGAATGATTTCACAAATTTGTTTTGGTTGAAAACAACTTCAGAAAATTCATTAGACTCAAAATAAAACTTTTTTGACTTTTCTATTTGCCAAAACTTTAGATCTGAAACATTTTTTTTTAAATTGACAGCAAACAAACATCCATTATTTGCACAGGTTCAAATCCTGACCCCTTGCAGGTGGTAGAGACCAATGATTAGCCACTGTAGCTACTGCTTACTACACCAATCATAACTAAGGCTCCCTGTTTGTCATGGAGGTCACGGAAGTCACAGATTCAGTGACTTTCTGTGACCTCCGTGACTTCTGCAGTAGCCTGGAGCAGCTGGCCTGGGAGCCACCTGAGCAGCTCAGGCAGCCCGTGGGCCAGTTGCACTGGCTGCTGCTGGGGCAGTCTCAGGCCCCCCCGCAACCCAGCAGCAGGAGTTGGGGGGGGCAGGGTTGGGGATTGGGGTGCAGGGCAGTGCTTACCTGGGAGGGTTCCCTGGAAGGGGGACAGGAATTCCCCTCCCTCAGCTCCTAACTCCACGTTCTGCCTCCGCTCACAGGCACCGCTCCCACAGCTCCCATTGGCTGTGGTTACCAGCCAATGGGAGCTGCAGAACTGGGGCTTGGGGCGGAGTGGAGACAGTATGTGGAGCTAGTAGCTGGAGTCCCCGCTTCCCAGGACAGGGAAGGGAACCTTCCCCAGCTCCGCCAACCCTCCGCTCCCAAGTACCCGTGGCGCCCCCCAGGTCCACAACTCCCTCCCCCGAGCACCTGAGGCATTTCCTCAGTCATGCCCCCCCCCCAGCATCCGAGTCTCCACCCCCCGAGCACCCACAGTGCTTCCACAGGGCGCACACCACCTTAGCACCTGCGCTCCCCCAGCACCCGCCGCTCTCCCCGTTGCCCCCCCAGCACCTGTGGCACCCCTAGGGCCGCCTCCCCAAAGCCCCACCCAAGTTTTAGTCAGGGGTATATAGTAAAAGTCATGGACAGGACACGGGCTGTGAATTTTTGTTTACTGCCCGTGACCTGTCCATGACTTTTACTAAAAATATCCTTGACTAAAACGTAGCCTCAGTCATAACCACCTTGCTGTTACCTTGTGGTCTCCCCTTCTGTTTGCTGTATAAACCAGCCATCTTGCTTTATATTTAGAAATAATAAGTGAAGCAGGGACAGTCTTTTCATTATACAGATATACAGCACTTAGCACAATGGGTCCTCATAGCTGATTGGGGCCTCTAGGCACTACCACAATACAAATATTAAACAACATCATCATCACCACCACCACAACAGGCCTGATTCTGGTTCCTGGCTCTGTCTCTTTTGTGCTCCAGCATTTCTAGGGGATGGAGAGAGCTGGTCCATACCACCCACCTTTTCCTTCCCTTCACCCAGATGGAGTGGGCCATTCCTGCATGGGCCAGGATCATGAGATGGCCAGAGACAGTGCTCTCCAATGATCACTGATGTCTAGGGGACTGTTCTAGTCAGCATAAGTTAGAGTAGCCCTTAGGCTGCTCTAAGGTATACTGGGACCTGCTTTGGCCTCTGGTCAGGATGAGGATGAAAAGAGTGGAAAAATAGCTTAGAATCATCTTGCCGTCTATTCTAGGTCATGCACCAGGCACAACTCAGCTGTTCTAGGGCTCAGTAGACTACGAGCCCTAGGAGTGTCCCTGAACTAGAAGAACAGACTTCTTCATCTTTATGTTATATGCACTTCATTGCATTTAGTAGCTATGTTCTCTTTGTGAAGGCTGCTCAGTACAGGAACAATGAATGGTGGACTGCACTAAGCATTTTATAATTAAAACCAGAATCTACAGCACTACAACCCACAATCAGGAAATATTGTTTTGAGAAGGAGGAGAGGCCAAATTCCACTCAGAATCAATTCAGACAGTTCTCCACTAATGGTTAATGATAAAATACTCTTGCTCACTTGGCTAATTGCTACTCTTTTTGAATCTCTCATTAATAAAAAATCTCTTTTCCACTGATCCCATTGGCATTGTCTGACCTATTTGGTATATGGAGATGGACACTATCATCGAGTATGAAAATTACTACTTCAGGGACATGTGCAAAAGAGACAAAATATCCACTCTCATCATTAAAAAAAAATTCCATTGCAAATTTCTTCCATGATATGAAATTTAACAGCTAAGTGGAGTAGATTTAGAAAGCTTTCAAAGTGCATGGCACCATAATGCAATAGCCATCCAGTTAATACTTTTCATTCATAACAGCACACAAAATGTATGAGAGAGGAACTATATCTCAAATAGATTTTTTTAAAATGCAGTTGTTGGATTAGTACGTCTGAGCAAAGGCATCTTGATGTATTTTCCTGCCAGAACCATTTATGAGTTTAGCAGTGCTTTGGGCCTCTCTAACATCTGATTCAAATATAAACACCTAGAAACTATTGCCTTTCTGAATGCAGCACTTCTCTATAAAACACACCTCACCCAGTATCCTGGATTGACTGAACAGACTCTTGGATGTGCCAGCTACAGTAACGCACACGCCTACTCAAGATGCAAAAACATTCAACAAAGGCTCTCATTCTTTCACAAAATAATACCTATAATTCATAACTATAAAGAGATAAGGGATTTATTAAATAAAACTGACCTGTTTTCCCCTTTTCCTCTCATAATCATCTATTCCTCATTCTAAAAGAAGAACATGTTATCAAAAGCTGTGCACTTTCCAATTGTTACATTTTGAGAGAGAAAGTCAAGCTGGGCTAAACTCATCACTGGTGTAACTGCACTGACATGAACATTTACAGTAGTAATGAATTTGGCCCATTGTACAGCACTGTGCAATTGGAAAATATTTAGGAGTCATTCAGCAAAGAATACCTCTGCACCTCCTTTCAGTTTTTTCATAGGTCTCCTAAAATTTAAATATGTGACATCTATGTCATAACATCATCCATTTGTATTCCAGTGGTATCCAGAGGCCCCAGATGAGATTATGCCCCATAGTGCTAGATGCTTTACATACACATAGTAATAGACATCACAGTCCATATGCACAAAAGGTAGAATTTCCTATTTTTTGAGTGTTTTACTTTGCAACCATTTCATATAGTTTTTTGTTCATTATATCTTTTCACACACCAAAGTTAATGCAAGATTCCTCACTGTAGTACATTTTCCACTCATACCTAATCCAGTTATACCATTACTGAAGTATAGGGGTTCTCACCACTCCCTAGAGAAGTTTACTCCACAGACTAATTATCCTTGTAATTAGGAAATCTTCTCTGATATTCAGCTTAAATTTACCCCTTTGTTCACCTTTCACTCCAACTTATTTTTGCAGAGCTGTCAAGTTTTGTCCAGTTCCATTTGTGAAACTTTATGCAAATTATTTGCAAAGATACAAATTATCTCACTGCATAATTTACATATTTGCAAGTAATTTGTATATAACCATAACCTTCAATTTACCTAAAGCTGCACAAAAGTTGGTAGCTGTGAGGCAGTTAGATGCTGAAGGAAGCCTTAGGAATACAATACCTACACTTATTGTTCTTAGATGTATGATCTTTTATTTTACTTTATTAAAAACACCCATTCAAATGACCCCAGCTTACCCAGTATCCATATTGCTTTGTAGAACTGACCTGACCTTATATATATTTACCATTTCACCAATTGTTTTCGTCATCTGAAAACTTTACCATCAATGATTTTATATTTTCTTGCAGATAATTGAAAATGCTGTATAACAGGTGATATTTTTTTGAAAAGAGTCCCAGCCTTTCCATTATTTCAGAAACAAATATAGCGTAATATACTACTTAAGATTAACATTTTTTGTCCTTGTAACATACTACATACTTATGTAAATATACTCCCAGTGACAAATTGCTTTTATTCATAGATTCCAAGGCTAGAAGGGACGATTGTGATCATCTAGCCCGATCTCCTGTATAATACAGGACATAGAATTTCCCCAAAAATTCCTAGAGCATATCTATTAGAAAAACATCCAATCTTGATTTAGAATTTGTCACAGATGGAGAATTCCAATAGTTAATTACCCTCACTGTCAAAAATGTATGCCTTATTTCCAGTCTGAATTTGTCTAGCTTCAACTTCCAAGCATTGGATCTCATTAAATCTTTGTCTTCTGGACTGAAAAGCCCATAATTAAATGTTTGCTCCCCATGTAGATATTAAGACAGTAATCGAGTCACCACTTAATCTTCTCTTTGTTAAGCTAAATAGATTGAGCTTTTAGACTCTGTTACTATAAGGCATGTTTTCCAGCCCTTTAATTATTCTTGTGGCTCTTCTCAAAACCCTCTCCAGTTTATCAACATCCTTCTTGAACTGTGGGCACCAGAACTGAACACAATATTCCAGCAGCAGTCACACCACTGCCTAATGCAGAGGTAAAATAACCTCTCTACTCCTATTCGAGATTCCGGTTTATGCATCCCAGGATCACATTAGCTCTTTTGGCTAAAACATCACATTGGGAGCTCATGTTCAGCTGATTATGCACCAAAACACCCAAATCTTTTTTAGAGTCACTTCTTCCCAGGATAGAGTCCCCCATTCTGTACGGATGGCCTACATTCTTTATTCCTAGATGCATACATTTACAGTTAGCCATAGTAAAATGCGTATTGTTTGCTTGCGCCCAGTTTACCAAGAAGTTCAGATTTGTCTGGATCAGGCTACCTATGCTCTGCATTATTTACCATTCTCCCACTTTTTGTGTCATCTGTAAACTTTATCAGCAATGATTTTATGTTTCCCTCCAAAAAAATGTTAAATGGCATAGAGCCAAGAACCGATCCCTGCAGGATCTTACCAGAAACATACCTGCTTGATGACGATTCCCGCTTGACAATTACAATTTGGAGACCTATCTGATAGCCAATTTTTAACCCATTTAATGTGTACCATGTTCATTTTATAATCAAAGTGTCATGTGGTAGCAAGTCAAATGCATTATAGAAGCCAAAGTATGACATAAATGCTATTACCTTTATTAACCAAACTTGTAAGCTCATCAACGAACAATATTGTTAATTTGACAGGATATATTTTTCATACATCCATGTTGATTTGCATTAATTACATTAATAGAATCATAGAAGATTAGGGTTGGAAGAGATCTCAGGAGGTCATCTAATCCAACCCCCTGGTCAAATCAGGACCAACACCAACTAAATCATCCCAGTCAGGGCTTTATGAAGCCGGACCTTAAAAACCTCTAAGGATGGAGATTCCACCACCTCCCTAGGTAACCCATTCCAGTGCTTCACCACCCTCCTAGTGAAATAGTTTTTCCTAATATCCAACCTAGACTTCTCCCACTGCAACTTGAGACCATTGCTCCTTGTTCTGACATCTGCCACCACTGAGAACAGCCGAGCTCCATCCTCTTTGGAACCCCCCTTCAGGTAGGGGAACGCTGCTATCAAATCCCCCCTCACTCTTCTCTTCTGCAGACTAAATAAGCCCAGTTCCCTCAGTCTCTCCTCATCAGTCATGAGGACATTAACCTCTGTGACAAAGTTCCTCCTCTGCCGTGGTGGGTCCCGCGCTTTCTGGTGGATTTGCTTGCTCAGAGGTTCACGGCAGCCCTCAGTTTGGTCACTTTTGCCACTGGCTCAAACCTGCCGTTCACTCAGCTAACCTGGCCAGCATGTGGGAAAGGGAGGAGAACAATCCCCACAGTCTCAGTTGTCCCCCCTAGTGGGTCGGGGTCAGGCCAGAGACCTTCCCCTCTGATATGACTCTCAGTCCAGCTCAACTCCTCCTGTGTCAAATAGTGGGTCAGGGGGATGGGGGGAAACCGGGCCCACCCTCTACTCCGGTTTCCATCCCAGGCCCTGTGGATTGCAGCTGTCTACAATGTCTCCTGCAACAGCTGTGTGACAACAACAACTCCCTGGGCCACTTCCCCATGATCTCCCCCCAGCACCTTTTTTATCCTCACCACAGAACCTTTCTCCTGATGCCATATAGCATTTGTACTCCTCAGTCCTCCAGCAGAACGGCCTCTCACTCTCAGCTCCTTGCGCACCCTTCACTGACTGAAGGGAGGTCTTTTTTAACCAGGTGCTCTGATTAGCCCACCTGCATTAATTGGTTCTAGTGGCTTCCTAATTGGCTCCAGATGTCCTAATTAGCCTGGGAAAAGTGACCTGCTTAATCTGGGGCTAATGTATCTACCTTCCACCACTCTCCGGTGGCCATCAGGCCTGACCCTGTCACACATCCTTTAATTCTTTACTAGTTGAGCCACATATCAGCATCTTGTAACTTTTAACATTTATTATAGATGGAGCTAGACATGTTTGATGATGCAGTAGTCTTTTCTGGCGTGGCGTCTACACTGGGAAGTAGACTTACATGACACATTGTCAATTTTCTCCATCAAACAGCAGCTGGACACGACTATTCACAAGCTACTCTAAAATCCCTCACTTAAATTTAACTATTAAAACGTTTATTTTTAAAAATACCCCAAACTTGCTTTACATTGCTGAAATTCTATTTACAACAAACTGATGAGAGATTTAGAGTTTTCCTGCAAATTACCACAGTCTAGGTTTTTTTTGTCCAGCCAATACCGCCCACAACAAAGTACATTTTACCTGCTCCCTCTATTATGGCAGTGGGTCCTGTGGGACCCTAGTCGCACTGCAGGGCTCTACCTACAAGTATAATAATTTCCCCCTCAAATTTCAAAGCAAAGTGAAGTCATTATTTTTCATTGCTGAAGTTCCAGATCTAGTCTTTAAAGGCCTTATCCAACTACGTTCAAGTCAGTGGAAATTATCCCATCAACTTGAACAGGACCAGCATCAGAGCCTGAGGCTGCGATTTTCAAAGGAGCCTAAGGGAACTAGGCACTCACCTTCCATTGAATTTCAATGGGATTTGAGCTTCTAAGTCCCTTAGGCTCCTGTGAAAATCCCAGCCTAAATTATTAAGATACTTGACTTGGGCATGTATTCTCACAATTTAAGAGCAGCAGCACTCAGAAGTCAAGAGAAATCCTACAAGGGAGAACTCCTGCTGAAATCTTACCTTTCAAGGGAATATATAGTCAAAAGACCAAATCAGAGTTCAGAGTAATCAAAGTCTAGAGAATAATGAAGAGGAGGAAGTTTGAGGAAAGCTAGTAGTGTCAAAGCTGAACTTCAGAGAGGCAGATCACCTACTTAAGATTAGTGTGCACAGCATGTTCCCCTGCCTTTCTGACTGCTAGTGTATCTTGCTGTATGAATTGATTCTAGCAACAGATCTATCCTCCAAAAACTCCCACCTTTGTCTCTGCTTGTCTTTCACTTCCCACCCCATTAGATACATTTCAAACTCTCAAGTGTGCTAATTTCGATTTAGGGTCATCTGAACTCTGACAGGCATGTTGGTTATCATCCTTTTAACATTAAAAACATCGAGATATTACTGAGTACCCCCCATAATTAAAAATCTTCAGCAATGCAATGGTATGTCATCAAAATAATTCTATTTTAAAAATATAAACAATTCATTTAAAAAAATCAAAGGAAGTGTAACAACAGTGGGGCCGTGTAGTTTTTCAACACAACACCACTTATTCCTGACAGACTTACCTGTGGGATCTCAAAAATGGCATTATGAATGTTATTTCTATTGGGACAATAAAATGTATTATTACCTCCATACCTTCTGTAAATTCCTTTATAAGCAAAATATAGCTACATTAGCAAAGGCAGAAAAGGGCCCATAGGACTGTAGAATTTAGACAAGATTAATTATCAACAAGACTATCTCCTAAATCCCAATTAAGGACAGATACACTACTCTTGATTTTAGCAAAAAAAAACCCCAAGCAACAGGAATAGAGGTATGTGGATTATTATGGCAATATATGAAAGCAGATATCAAAGACATATAATAAAACATGGTTGATTTGCACAGGGGCTGGGGAGGAGGGCAGGAGGGGATGGGTGCTTTACAACTGGGGCTGGACTGGTCCCTGGAGCAACTTAGAACATCCTGAGGGCTGCTCTCAGTTGCCTGGGCTGGTATTGGCGTTCAGAAGGCTATTCTCCCAGTTGGAGATGACCACAGTGGAATAGTATTGCAGCCATGCCTCCTCCCCCTATGCCTAAAGCCAGTAGTGGGGAGGAGGCAGTAATTTCTCTGTGCTGGGAAAATCCACAAATGACTTGTTAAAGCTGGTGTTCGGACTTCTTTGTGCTGCCATACCAGATTACAGCAGATTGAACAGGGATCCAGGATCTATTCCACTGGTGTAGTTTAAAGAACACTTATCCTTAATGAGTTAACGTACTTAATAATAGGGCTAATCTGCTCCTGATTCTCACCATGTCAGGAATTTTGCTATTGATCAGTGGGAACAGGGGCAAAGCTAATAGAATCTTCTGCTTTAGAAAGGCAGGCCTGTAGCCCTTGAACTATAAGAAAAAAACACATGGTTAGCTGTTAATACTATTAAGACTTATACCCTCCTTGTAAACCAGATAATATAAGGCTCTGCTTTGGCTAGCTAACACTCCCTACCAAACCTTACAGAACTGCATTAATAAGGAAATGCTATGTCTGCCCATATCAACTAATTTACAGTCAGTTCCACTTTTCTTAGTAAAGGGTCATGACAAATCTACCATAAAATCTGGGCAATTTGCTGGCCTTATTGCTGTATTTGTAATATGTTTATAGCTGTGTAACTCTACCAACATTAGGAACCCAGGATTGTCATCAGCTACCGCAGCTTGGTTGAATAAAACATGCTGCAGCAGCAAAATTTCTTTTAACCAATATTTATCTCATCAGTTTTTAGCTCTTTTCAAATGTTCTCTCAGACATTGTGGCAAATTAATGGAGTCATACTGTAGTTTTGTTGAATCATACAGCCAACATTAGTGCCTTTCAGCAAATACTGAAGCTGCATTTCTTCAATACTAATAGAATATCATTCATCTACATTTAACTTCTGGAGGGCATGTCTTCATTTTTACACGGAGCTGGTGAGCTGCCTGCTACAGTATTTATCAAATAGATTTTCTGAAACCTCTGGTTCTGTGTCTGTATCTGGAGAGAGTTCAAGTGACTGCATGCTTGAATATATTTTTAAAAATATATTCTTAATATTATATTTCTTGTATAAATTGTTCAAACAACAAAGGAGGAAAAAAAGGAAAATATGCACACAATTCTTTTCTGATAGAAAATTTAATAATTTATGCAGGCAATACTATTATTCCTTTTCCAAAGGGTCCATAAAGTTTCTTCATAGGTTTTTAAAATACGTCAGAATTATTCTGCAATCCGTCTATCATTCCGTCAGAACCTGCTGCCTGTTTAAATGCAATTCAGTTTCTGTAGCGGGACAGATACTCTTCCAATGATACAATTGGTTTTGCCATTATGAAAGCTTAATGTAGACACTTCTTCCAATAAGTAAGGATAGGTAAGATTAATGTTGTTCACAATACTGCACAGAAGGCTGGGGTAGCTTATTATTATGATTGGCCCATATCCTGCAATCCTTTCTAACTCAAAGTTCTCCTTGACTTCAATGGGATCTTTCCCTGATATGGCTGGTTGGGCCCATCATTTTAAAGTCACTTATTATAAATGTATATTGTGTTTAATTAATAGAGCCAGACAAAATGTCATAAAGAATTTACAAGCCAAGTTATCAGAGACAAACAAATGAGACTGGACTATAGTTCAGGTGAGGGAAGCTCTGGGGATTATTGATGATGAGAAGGTGGTAGGAAGAGTTACTGGAAAAAAACAGTGGATTGCAAAAGCTAGTTTGCATATGAGAACAGTGAGGCAAGCAGTATGAGTGAAGGTGTAAAGCAGAGAGTGGGCGAAGGAGACAAAAGGAGAGAGGATTGAGAAGGCAGAAGGAGCAAGTGGAGGAGTATTGGGGAATGAAAGCAGAAAGGTAGGCATAGCTTGTATTTTGACATCTAATATAGCTTTAACCTGTCTCATAATCCATCAGTTACGCATGGTTCTACTACCCATGATATACTAATGCTTTTCAATTTCTACTTCACACCTTCAGTAAATCCCTATTGTCCTTAATTTTAAGCAGAATATTTTAACGGAGTCCAATATAGTCCACTAAATAGATTGAATTATTTCAGTTTTAGCCATGCATCATTTATGGCATTATGGATTTTATACTAAACTCTCTCTCTCTCTCTCTCATTGGAATTCATCAATTTCATTTTTCTGGATTACAACATAATGAGCAATTCCTCCAGAGTCGGAAAGAGAATCAAAAGTCCCTGATGTGTAGTAAATCATCATGCTGCTATTTAGAACTTTCTATTGCAGTCATCATTGTGGCATCTGAGTTCCAATCAGGGACCTCCACCAGAACCTACACAGTGAAAACCAGAACAGACCATGGGTGAACTCTGGCTTCCTCGGGTGCAGAACCTTGTGGGGAGGCCAGGATGACAGAAAGTCAACTGGTGACAGGTTTCAGAGTGGTAGCCGTGTTAGTCTGTATCAGCAAAAACAACGAGGAGTACTTGTGGCACCTTAGAGACTAACAAATTTATTTTGGCATAAGCTTTCGTGGGCTAAAACCCACTTCATCAGATGCATGGAGTGGAAAAAAAACAGTAGGCAGGTATATATACACAATACATGAAAAGATGGGAGTTGCCTTACCACGTGGGGGGTCAGTGCTAACGAGAATTCAATTAAAGTGGACTATTCTCAAGAGTAGAATACTGTCAAGTGGGTTTTCCCAACAACAAAAGGGAAAGGAGAACAAAGGAGCACCCATTTAGCACAAAATCAAGATGTAAGGAATACAATTTTAATCAAGGAATCATAGAATCACAGAATATCAGGGTTGGAAGAGACCTCAGTAGGTCATCTAGTCCAACCCCCTGCTCAAAGCAGGACCAATCCCTAACTAAATCATTCAAACCAGGGGACTTGAAGAGAAGAAATTCTTAAATTGACTGTGCATCAATGCTAGGAGCCCAGATAATAAACAAGATGGAACAGAATTGCTCATTTATGAGTATGAATTTGACCAAGTTGATATTACTGAAACCTGGTTTGAAGTTTCACATGATTGGAATCTTAAAATCCTTGGTTATAACTTATTTAGGAAGGTATGAGTTGGCAAAAAGGGAGGGGGAATGGCACGCTGATCCTGAATCCTTATGGATTAACGTTCTAACAGATAAAGCACAAAATGGAATACTAATTGCTGTCTAAATGACATTAGAGAATGACTGCCTCATTACACATCTATCTACAAAGTGTAGGGGTAAAAAATAGCATTATCATGGAGGACTTCAATCTGAGTGACATATGCAGGTGATCTCATGCTGCCAGTACTAAAACTTCCTTGGGATTTCTAAAAAAATTATAGACGACAAATTTCTCACTCAAAAAAAAGTTGCATCCAATATATGGGGAAATTCTATATTAGACCTCACATTGTCAGATAAAGAGGGACTTGATCTCAGACCTAAAAAAAAAAAAAAAAATTAGTGGTTGCTTTGGTGCAAGTGATCAAGACTGGATTACATTTGTAATGTGCACACATAATAAAGTCTAAACCAGTAGTATATTTACTTGGTGCTTTTAAAGGGCCAATTTCCCAAAGTTGAAAAATATTCTGAGCCAAATCAGCTGGAAAAAACAATTTAAATGGAAAAATGTGAATAATAATAATAATTGGGAATTGTTTAAGAATATTTTACTGAAAAAGATTTGGGAACCATAGAGGAACCAAAGAGAAACCAGAGAGGAAAATCAGCTGAACATGAACTTCCGGTGCAACGCTGTGGCCAAAAGGACTAATTCAATCCTTGGATGTATAAACAGGGATATCAAGTAGGAGTATATTACCGCTATATATGGCAGTAGTGCAATCTACTGGAGTACTGTGTCCAGTTTTGGTGTCCACATTTCAAGAAAGATGTTGAAAAGGGTTCAGAGAAGAGCTAGGATAATGATTAAAGGATTAGAAAACGTGGCTTATAACGAAAGGTTCAAGGAGCTCAGTCTGGTTATCTTATCAAAGACCTGATCACAGTCTGCAAGTACCAACTTGGGGAACAGGAATCTGATAATGAGGATTCTCCTGTCTAGGAGGTATAACAAGAACCAACAGCTGGAAGTTGAAGCTAGACAATTTCAGACGGGAATGGCATGTACGTTTTTGGAAGTGAGAATGATTAATTATTGGAATATCTTATTAAGGGTTGCAGTGGAGTCTCCATCCCTGGAAATTTTAAAATAAAGATTGGATGTTTTTCTAAAAGACATTCTCTAGCTCAGGGGTCGGCAACGTTTGGTACATGGCTCGCCATGGTAAGCACCCTGGCGGGCCGGGCCAGTTTATTTACCTGCTGACGCGGCAGGTTCAGCCGATCACGGCTCCCACTGGCTGCGGTTCGCCGTCCCGGGCCAATGGGGGCGTTGGGAAGCCGTGGCCAGCACATCCCTCGCCCGCACCGCTTCCCGCCGCCCCCATTGGTCTGCGACGGCGAACCGTGGCGAGTGGGGGCCGCGATCGGCCGAACCTGCCACATCAGCAGGTAAATAAACTGGCCCGGCCCGCTAGGGTGCTTATCCTGGCAAGCCGCGAGCCAAACGTTGCCGACCCCTGCTCTAGCTCAAGCACAGCTATTGGATTCAAAACAGGAATTAATATAGGGAAATCTTATGGCTTGTGTTAGACAGGAGATTAGTCAGGTGATCATAATGGTCCCTTCTGGCCTTAAAAATCTATGAACTTCTTCATCATGAGGTCCTCAGACAGTCGAAAAGTCAGCCTCAAAATGATACTAATGGAGTAGCATGTTTGACCTAGTAAAGTCACTTGTAGAGTGAACTCTTTGCACAAGAGGGCAAGGAACCATCCTGTATGATTGGAGAAAACACTAAATGAGGTAATACGGTTTTTCAAGTTTAGCTTTTACGATTTATCAACATAGAAAAAGCTTCTTCCAGACAAGACTTACAGCATAATACCATATACTTTTATATAACTTCCTTTACACAAAGTGCACAAGAGTAGAATAGAAAAATAGTGTTTTAATATTTTCTTAGAATAGCACAAAAATGGGCCAAAACTCAGTCTGCTCAAGCTGATTTCTGTTACTTCTGAAACCTTAACAGCTATGGCTACAACACTCTCTGTTGTGAGTACTCACAGACATGCTTGAGCAATGAGATAAAGAAGCACACAGTGAGTCTTTGCTTCTCAACACAATGAAAATTTCAGTACCTGAGGGATGCAATTACTTGAGCAAATAGTGCCAGCTATTCTATGGCTGTATTTATTCTGACCTTTAAAAAAAAAAACAGAGAGAGAGAGAGAGAGAGAGAGAGAGAGAGAGAAGTGTATCACAATATTCTGTACCCCTGCATTAGCTAAGGGAACATGAATATATACATATATCTGAAGAATGAAATGTTCCTTTCTGTAGCCACAATGAATATGCTTGTTGAGGCTACAAAAGAGAAAAGGGAGAGGAAAGGGAATAGGGTATGCATTTTTGGTGCTTGAGGGAAATATGTTTGGCACTGTAGAGTGCTGCATCACCTGGGAAGTATCATTTTACTTAATATGCAATAGGGGAATGAATTTAAAAGCATCCAAACTTGTATTTGTTTAAATATTACCCAGAATTGAGTTTGGACTCAAATGCCTACAGTGCATAGTTAAAATCAACACGCGAAGTTTTAAAAAAATCCCAAGTCCAATTAATAAAAATAAATCGTAATGTATGAGACAGTAGTACACAGAGGCCTCAATCAAAATTAGGGCTCTATTTTGCTAGGTGCTGTACAAACATTTGGTACCGATAGTGCCTCACCCAAAGAGCTCACAATGTAAGGCTACATCTATACTTGGAGCAGGGGGTGCGATTCCCAGCTCATGTAGACGTACCAGTTCTATCTCTGCTCGAGCTAGTGTGCTAAAAATAATAGCATAGCTGGAATAGCATGGGCGGCAGCTCGGGCTAGCCATCCTGAGTATGTACCCACCCAGACCCTCTGGGCATGTACTTGGGCAGCTAGCCAGAGGTGCCTCCGATGCCACCGCATTGACAGTGTTATTTTTAGCATGGCAGCTCAAAGAGAGCGAATGCGGATATGTCTACGCAAGCTGGGAATCACATCTCCAGCTTCAAGTGTAGACATAGCTTAATAGAGAAACAAAAGGGTATATGAAAGGAAGCTTTATTATCGCTGTTCTACAGATGGGAAACTGAAGCACAGAGAGATTAAGGACCAGGTTCTCATTTATACTCTCCAATGAGAAGTTAATGTGAATGAGAATCAGTTTTACGTGACTTGCACAAGGGGACATAGGAAATCCATGGCAGACAAAGGAACCTAACCTAGAATCCCAAGCCAGTGCATCAACCACAACACCATAATGTTCCAAAAATATTAAATTAAGTCCTTAAAGTTTCACAGAATTCAAAGCATGTTCATTGAAACCAATAGATATGGTAAACGTTAATTTCTGGAGAGCTTTCAAAAGTGTAAATGGGATTTAGGAGCACTAGTTCTGTTGACTTACAATGGGACTTCTGCCCCTAGGCAAGGCCTCTTAGGCACTTCTGAAACTCTCTCCCTTAGTGATGAAGTGCCCATCTCCACACAGAGTATCTGGGATACTCAACAAGCTTTAGAGAGAACGTAAACAAAACGTGGATACATGCCCACAGAGATCAGCTTGTTTCTTTCAGAAAACTGGATGAAAGAAAATAGTCCAAAAATAATAGATGATGAAGGAAAAGGAGATCTAATTGGTAAAGATGCACTGACATGAACAGAAAGGCCTTGCTCTAAACCCTGAAGAGAGCTTTCCTGAACTAAGAAGGCCCTGTAAATGAAAGATTCAGATGGAATATCAGGAGTACAAGAATGACCTAGCTGACTGCAATTGCCTCAGTGTAACAGAGAGAGAGAGAGAGAGGTTTTTTGTCAAATGTGTCAGGCTCAGATTCATGGGCGGTGCAGATAAAAGGTCAGGGGAGGCAAAAGTCCAGCCAGGCAGGGGGGAAATGCCGTGGCTGTGGCGCAGGTCACCCCTCCGGAAGCGTGCCAGCCCACCACCACCTCTGGAGTGCCGGAAGCAAAGCTCGATACAAGGGGGTGGAACAGCACCTGGACCATGGCCACGCCCACGCTCTGCCTCACCCCAGCACCACCTCTTTCCCCGAAGCCCTCCCCACACCCACACTCCTCCCTGCCTTTTCCCCCGAGGCTCCACCCTTGGTCCGCCTCTTCCCGCCCCTGCTCTGCTTCATCCCCCATGGCCTCCCCCTGCCTGCCCCCCTCTGCCCCCTCTCTTCCGTCGCTCACCTAAGGCAGGAAAAAGTGATGGAGCCATGACCCCATCGTGGTCCCTGCCGTTCCGGGAAGGGGACCAAGAGAAACAAGTGGCGGGGGCCTGGGGAGAAGGGGCGGAGAGGAGTGAGTGGTAGGCGGGGTCTCAGGGGAGGCCAGAGGTGGAGCCAGGGTGGGAATTTGGGAGGGGGAAAAGAGGCTGAGTTGGAGCGGGGCCATGGTCCAGGTGCCAGTGGCCCAACCCACTTCTAGGGAACTTCTGGCGCTCGCATGTGAGCCTCCCCAAATGGAAGACTCATGCACTCCCTATGCTCAGATTACTAAGGCTGTAACAGCAAAATTTGAAGTAATCTGTTTATTTACTGGTTTCAAAGTCGCAGCCGTGTTAGTCTGTATCCGCAAAAAGAACAGGAGTACTTGTGGCACCTTAGAGACTAACAAATTTATTTCAGCATAAGGTTTCGTGGGCTACAGCTCACTTCTTCAGATGCATAGAGTGGAATACAATCTGTATGTATAAATATCTTCTGTTTGTGTGTTCCACTCTATGCATCTGAAGAAGTGAGCTGTAGCCCACAAAAGCTTATGCTGAAATAAATTTGTTAGTCTCTAAGGTGCCACAAGTACTCCTGTTCTTTTTGTTTATTTACTAGCAGCCAGTGCTGAGTGGGCATCATAGATTCCTTCACCACTTTTCCAGAGAGCAGGGTTCCAAACCTGCAAACGGTTAAACATGTTGTGCATGCAAGTAATCACATGTGTAGTGTCATTGACATCAGATGGAATACTCATATGAGTAAAGTTACAAATATCCTTAGAGGGTTTGCAGGAATAGGGCCAAGATGAGCAGCTATCTTCTTTAACTACTGCAGAACTAATATACATATTGTCTTCTAAGAGAGGACGTTAGATTAATACCCTTTCACTAATTAGATGCCAATTCTTTTCTCAGAATAAGTGACTATGAATTCACACTAAAAATGCACTCATATCAACCCTTCGCAATCAGCTACATGAATGATACCACTAAACATAAGCAACACAACACAGCGCTAGATATAGAAGAGCAGTTCACCTTGTATCTCCACTGAAAACAATGATTCCTTGTATTGTCTTTGATTACTGCAGATGAATTATTTGTAGATGACGTGAACCTAGATCACATGGAATGAATATCTTGCTTTTGAACAAAATATTTTTTCTTAATTTATGTTTAAAGCTTTTTAATCAAGCCTGTTCTCATTAGCCATAACCAAAAGAGGTTTTACTTATCCCAAAATGTTTACTGAAACTAAGCCATTTGGCTAACTGATTACATTTTAATTAAACTACTTTATCATCATTGGAATGATAGAAACACATTTACATGAAAAAGCACATTTGAACTTAAACCAACACATCTGACTTGTGAATTAATGTGTATGTAACTGAATGAGACTATTGTAAAACACCTCTGGGCATGCCTTAGGTGCAGTGCACTGTATGACAAGTAACATAAGACAAATTAATGTATCGCTAAAACAAGTCCAGGAGTCTCTTTCTGCTTAATATGGCTATGTAGTGGTACATTTGATTCTTTTGCTTTACATATCTGTATCATATAGCAAAAAATCATAGGAAAATATTATTTCTCCAAACACTGAGCGCAGGGCTGAACTATCAAAAATAGTTCCTATAAAAAGAGACATTTCCTTCCAGCAAGATAGGTGTACTTTTGTATTGCACACATTTTCCTTTAATTGATATCTATGTTTACTTGAGTTTATAAGTAGTGTCATAAAATCAATATATATTCAACCAAACTGGTACAAATGAATTGTACAATGACATCAGCTATTTCAGCCCATGCTGTACCTCATATATAGGCAACTTTGATTCATGCCCTAAAAGCAAACATTTACTATATGTTTTCCTGTCCTCTAATCCAAATACAAATGAAGAAGCAAATTGTTCTTACATGCAAGATGCTCTTACCTCTTCCTTTGTCTTTTTCGATATGACTCTTAGCCAGTCTCCAATCATGCTCAGGACAGCAGCAAAATAAGCAAGTCCTACAAGGATCCAAAACCATACCACTGGCTTGTAAAAATCAAGGTATTCAATGTCTGATCCCCCTGAAAGACAATAAAGTTAAAAATAAAGTGTGCTTCATATTGGTATACACAAAATTGTACTTGATGCTTTCCTTTTCTAAAACACTCATTTTTTAAAAATGTACATTTTTAAGGCTTTTAAAAAAATTCTTATTTTCCAACTGAGTTTTTCACATCTGTGCAAATAAGAATAGGCAATGAAATAAAAAGAAAATCACTGAACGAGACAATGGGCTAAATTCATCCCTGGAAGAAAAGCACTGAAATCCGTCGCATTACACAAAGGATAAGTGTCCCTCAATAACGGCTATCAGGTTATAATTATAAAAATGAGCCCACATAATTATGCTCAACAGCTGACAAACGTATTTATAAGCACTGCTGGTTCTTCCATACTTGCTCCAAACTCCTATGCTATGTAAGTATTAAGGGCTGATCCAAATTTAACGGAGGAGTAGGTAATATGTCAGGATCTGGATGGTGGGGTTGGGTGTTTGTGGAAGCAGTTAGAACTACACTGAATAGAGGTTTTTATCTGCCTAGCTACATTCATGGTCCCCATCACTTTAGTACCCTGAGCCCCTTACAAACATGAATGACTTTGTCCTCCCCACACTCCTGGGAAGCAGGAAATATTATCACCTCCGTTTTACAGATGAGGAAACCAAAGCACAGGGAGACTAACTAAACTGCTCATGATCACAGAGCAAATCTCTGGCACTGACAGAACCCAGATCTCTTTAATCCAAGTGCCAGGACCATCCATCTTCCCCTTTTTACTAAAAAGGAGAGAAAATCTGTGAAATGCCCATGGTGGGGCCATCATAAAGAATAGACATTCCAATTCCATAGGGGATTCAAGTTATGGTTACCACAGAGCTTTCACTCCACATTAAATAGTTTATATTTAATACCACATAGCACACTGAGCACTAAACCCCACACTAGCAATTCAGCCTGGCCATAATATGATAAAGCCCAATCTGGAGCCTCTGAGACTGCAGATTTGGCAGCAGCATCCAAACCAGCCAGGTTTATAAACTTGTGGTTGTTATTAGTCAATGAATCCACCAGTTACATGGAAATAACATACAGATTATGGAATTCTACTGATAATTACTTATTAGAGGGAAAGGCTTTTTAATGTATAGATTTAATGCTATATCTACAAATAATAAACTTTCATGTCAGTCAAAACTGCTGGGGTAAAGTATGGTGACCAGATGTCCTGATTTTATAGGGACAGTCCTGATATTTGGGGCTTTGTCTTATATAGGCGACTATTACCCCTCACCCCCGTCCAGATTTTTCAAACTTGCTGTCTGATCACCCTAGGGTAAACCCATGGATAACAAGATTTTTTATTTAATTGTTTATGAACTTCCAAAAATACAGGGAAATTCTGAATTCAGTAACATTCTGCAATTCCACTGATGGCACTGAAATGTAAAAAGAGGCTGCAAAGATATAAGAACATAAGAATATCCATACTGGTGAGATCAATGGTCCATCTAGCCCAGTATCCTACCGGTATTTTACAACAGTGGCCGGTGCCAGATGCTTCAGAAGGAAGGAACGGAACAGGGCAATTATCAAATGATCCATTCCTTGTCGTCCAGTCCCAGTTTCTAGCGGTCAGTGGTTTACTACCTGGTACATGGGATTGCATTCCTGACCATATTGGCTAATAGCCACTGATGAACCTGTCCTCCGTGAACTTACCTAATTCTTTTTTGAACCAAGTTATACTATTTGGCCTTTACAACATCTTTATGTTTTACCTTATTATATACTCAGACTAGTATCCTTATAAAACTGAGGTTTGAGTTGAAATTTATAATCAGCAACATAGGGAGGAAAATCTTATTATAGAATGTTGTAATTTAAGGACAAAAAATTCATTGCTGGGATAAGGTGGAAAAATATCACTTGCAAGTGTGAATTTAGCAGCCGCAAATAATGAGATATAAAATGTGCTTGCCTTGACAAGACAAATCTTAACTATAAGATCCACTATTGTGTTTAAAATGAAATTACAGCCATTAAAAATGATGAAAAGACATTACCAACTTTTTGTGTGCTTGCTCAAATGTGGTCCATTGGACAACGAGATAAATGGATGTGAATGAAGGTGGTAATTTGACACATTATTTGACAAGTTCCTAATATTAAAAAATGTTGGTCAAATGTTATCAAATTGCTTTCAAGACACAATGGAATCTTAAGCTACTAACTGAGTCAGCGTTACGTATTGATGAAAAAAATCAGATACAAAATCTTTTTCGTATGGACTGCAATTCCCCTTACTTGTGCAAAGAGATGGATCCTCAGAAGATGGTAACACTCATTTCTCCCAATTTAATGAGGATCTTATGTTGGTATGGCAGAATATTTTTCATATACACTTTTTATTTCTTGAGATAAAATACAAGATTTAAGGATTGCTTGTGATATGGGAGGAGTTTTTCTCATTTGTCTTAGAACACAAACATGCGGAAAAAAGAAGAACATGAGATTACTAAGGAGCTTGCTAGTCATGAGAGCAGCCTGGGAGGAGATCCCAGACTTCATTTTGCAGTATTTTTTGCTTCTCCATAGCGTATGCTATTCTTACATATATTTTATCATTATTTTAAAAGCAGAGGTGCTTTTAAAAAGTTTTAACACAAAAATGGTAGTATTTCTATCGTATTGAATTCTTATATACTTGTTAGTTTTTATACTGTGGAGTTTTGTTAACAAACAATTGGATCTGCGTTATGCACATTTTTATTTCTCCTCTTGTTAAAAAGGTGATCCATGAAGGGAAGATGCAAAATTCCAGCAAGTTAACTGTGTGATAAATATACTCAACAACCAGCCTAGGAGGGGCATTCAGCAAAATTTTCCTTTATAAGTGACTTTCTTCTTTTAGATCCCAGAATATTCACCCCATTGGAGCTGGCTCCCACTCCAAGCGATGGCTCTGCCACCAATAAACCTTGCTGGAGTCTAGAAATAGTCTATAGGAAATCAGGTACGTGTCTGTTTAAAATAAATTGCTTGGTCTTGCACATAAAGGAAAAACTATTTTAAATATGCAAAACCCCATATATATTTTAAAGCCCTCAGCACTTAGCTGACTTACTAAAAGCTGAGTCCATGCTACAACAAGCTTCTCTAGCAGCTGTAAAGTCACAAGCATGGTGCATGCTGCAGCATTATTTGAAGTGGGAGTCAGATAGTCCCTATAGAGATGGTTGTGTGGCACCAAGCCTGGAGCTAATATGCTAACTTCTTCTCTTCCTCTGGCTGTGGGAAGCATTCAGCACATAAGGTTAAACCTCATGGAGTTCTGTAATAAGGTTAACTAAGAATCTCATTAAATTAAATAGGTAAGAGAGTGGGATTCAAATCACTAATATAACTGTTCTGAAGTTAGAGTTAATGAGATTCATTAACTATTGAATTACAGTTCAGATGAATGAGTATGATAGCAAATGCATCCCCACTAAAATGTATGAGAGTAGCCAGCTAATGAATTTACCGGTTTATACTGTAAAAAGAAAAGAAAAAGAAAGGAGTTCAATATGTAACACATTTGCATTGACTTTTATGCAGCATAATCATTTATTCAACATTGTTATCTTTATTTTAAAAGCCAAAATGATCTATGTAGCAAGAAGCTGAACTCATTTGAACATGTTTTGCTTTGCAGAAACAGTACTGAGGGACAAAATTCTAGTTCTTTGCCCAGGCGGTTTGCGCAGCCTGGTTGCAGTTACTAATAATGACCATGGAGAAGAGCTGTGCCGCTCTACCCAGGGACATGGTCTGTTTGATCTGTGCACAGATCCATTGATCGCACCCCTTGCCTGCCCATAATCCTCCCACCATGGGGTGCTATAGAGGTCCACCACTGAGACCTCCTAACTAGTATGCAGGGGAGTGTGGAGTACACCAGGGGTCTGACCCAAAGCCCTGTGAAATCAATGGGAGTCTTCCCATTGACTCCAGTGGGCTTTAGATCAAGCTCCAGGACAGAGTCTACACTACTGCTGCCTCTCTGCACATCTTCCCCACAAATAAGTGATTTGGGACTTTCAATGGTTACCTAATACACCCTAGAACTGGGCCCAATCCAACAGACCTTACTGAGATAACAATCCCTTGAACTCCAATAGAAGTGTTGCCTTAGTAAAGACTTCCAGATTGGCTCCCCATTGCCTACTAAACTGAGAATGTTAAAAAAGCTACTTTTACAGAAATACAGTATATTTTCATATTGTTTAAGCAACCATTGAAACGAATAATTATTTCCGTAAAAGTAGCTTCTTCTTTTTTGTTTCAGACATTTAAATATATATATATATATATATATATATATAAATATAAAATATATATATATAAAAATAAGAGACAAGATAACCCCTCCAGTGTTGTAAGTTTCAGTATAAAGAGGTGGTTACTCTAAAGCTAACGCTTCAAATATTATTAGTACCACTATAAAGAATGCTCTTCTCCTGGCTCAGGTGAGCTGTACATTTGTGACAGCCAGCCAAAGCCTTTCAAGCAGATGCAGGATATGTGGCAGAAGCAGTCTAAAGTAACAGGGAACTAGGCCATTTGGGCTTTATAAACTGTAACTAGTACCTAAAGTATATAGGCAGCTACTGCAGAACATGAAGCACAATTGCAATATGCTCTCTCCAGTCTGATCTATTGAGGAGGTGTACAGCAACATTCCATACTAACTGAAGCTTCAAGTAGCCTTCATAGTTCACTCCAGGTAGAGCTTATTGAGCCAGTCTAGACTTGACGTGACAAAGAGTGGTTTATGTCAACACTGATGTAACCCCAGTTATAGTTATAAGAGCTTATCAGAAAGACCACATGCATCTTTTGTTCCTCAGCTTTGCAATCTATTTCTGCAGAGCCATATCCTATAGGGCAAGTAATATCACATAGTGGTGGAAGACAAACTGTGCTGCAGTGACTAATACACTTAGCATTCCAGCTTTACCAGGTTGTGTGAAGGAAAAACTGTCACTAGTATTGAACTTTGCTTTCAATTATAGGGCTAAATAATTTCATTGACTCCAGTACATTAGTGGAAACATTTAAGTCTCCATCTTAACGTTGTTAGGCCATTTCTGTGCCCTGCAGACAGTGGCAGGACTATCAATAATGCCAATATACTGAATCTAAGCACTGCAGAACACAGTAAGGAAAAGAACCAGTGAACTTTAAGGTGGAGGCAAGTAAAGAGGATATTCTGGAGTCAATTTTCGAAGTGGTGAGCAGGAGATATGCAGGCAAATCCTACCATTTATTAAACTGCACTGGTTGTGATGTGAGCTTACAAGTCAGGTCAAGTTTATTAATAATGACGCCGCCATAGGCCAAATGAGCCAAAACCTAAATATATTACAATAAACTAAATCCAGAATTTTAAAATCTATATAAAATAAATTTGAAAGAATATGAACTAATTAAATCATATATGCTTCCTATGCCACAGGTCTTTTCCTTCCTTTAACAGTTGACCATACAAATAGGACAACTGCTTGGTGCACAGATACACTGTCAGTTCCTAATAAGTACACCTCTACCCCGATATAACGTGACCCAATATAACACGAATTTGAATATAACGCGGTAAAGCAGCGCTCCGGGGGGGGGGAGGGGGCGGGCGTATTGCGCACTCCGGCAGGTCAAACCAAGTTTGATATAACGCAGTTTCACCTATAATGCAGTAAGATTTTTTGGCTCCCAAGGACAGCATTATATCGAGGTAGAGGTGTATTCTGTTTTCTGAGACGTCATAGAAAAAGGCATCCAGGACAAAAATACTGAAAGCCATTTTGATCTCAAGTGGCAATACAAATTACAATATAATAAATAATGGGGTAGGACTTCCACCTGGCCAGAGCTGCATGGACAGAGGTGGTTACATTTCTCAATTCCAATATATTGCCCTTCTGAGTAAACTGACTGCATAGATTGCAAATGGAAAGCTGTAAAGGCCCTCTTCCTTAACTTGTTATTAAACAAACTGTCTAAATATCTGACATATTGATGAGTCTTTTTAACAAGGGGGAATCAAGATGAAATATTGCCATGTCTAGTTGCTTATTAATATCCTCTAGTCTCAGCTTGATTAGGGATTTCACATTTTTAAACTTAAATCTAATTATTTCCAATTATGAGAGGTCTAGAGAATGAAAAGAATTTTGAATGTACTCTAACCAAGAAAATATATGTGAGAAAGCCCTGCTGAACAGGTCCTCTAAGCATAGCCTCAGCAAACAAAGGGGATGAATACTATGAATGTGAAACCAAAAATTGATATTATGGTATTACACTTTGGACAGAAAAGAATTCATGCTTGACTCCGCTCTAAGAAGAGCAGTGGGTTTATTATTTGGGAGACCAAGAATCTTTCTAAGAAATTTGTTTTCAATCACTTTCATTCTCAAGGGATTATTCCATGCCCATATTTCCGCACCATGCAAAATTTGAGCATATACCGGACACCTTGGCCTCAAACACTAAAGGCTAGAGCAATTAAGTTGCCCCAATGAGCCTACAAAATTCAAGCCTAACATATTTGCATAATTTATTTATATGCAACTCCCATCTTTGACCTTTGTCTAATTTACTTGAGTTTTTGGACATCTCATTTCATTTATATACAATACCTGCCATATTAAGATTCGCTACTTCAGAAAGGCTTGAAAATACCTGTTCATCCACTTGTTATCTACTTTGCACTATTTTTATATACAAATAATTTACTCTTGTGTTACAAATATCGTCATTTTGAGGCTAACTTTAGTACCTGATAATATCTTTCATTATACTGAAAGATGACAGATGTGGCATGAAAAAGCTCTCCACTTTTCACCTTCATAGAACATTTATATTATTGGCCTGATTTGTTCTGTACTGTTAAAGTCAATGGTTTCACTTCAAAGCAAGAGAAGGAGAGAATTTAGAACCACTGTGTCCTATTTCTCAACAGAGGATATAGGTTATTCCACAAGCCTGGTCTCTTACCTCATTTTCGCAAATAGGAACTACAGCCGCAAAGCTTTGTTCGGTTATGGAAATTATTTCTTTCTCATGGACATGACCTGCAAATTAGATTGTCTACCAACTATCTAATTCTGCCATGCTTACCTGTATTGATTAGTGCCCTTCTCTGCAAGTAGCCTCATTGGAATAAAGGACACTACTCATGTAGTAAGATACTACACCATGTAAGTAAATGTGGCAGAACTGAGACCTATGTTAATTAGACACTATTATTTACATAGCAACCAAAGCACAGCAGGCAATTCTGTTTATATCAGTGGAGTAACTCTGGTTTACACCTTTGTAAAACATAAATATATGAAAAATGAGAGAATAAAATGTAACATAAAATAACTCAATGGTGAGGTCAACACACATCTTGTTAAAACTATTATTTATGTTTACATGGTATTTTGTTTGATTTTTATAGTACTCAGGAAAACAAAATCTTTAGCATTGTTGTATCACAGAACTCAAAATACAGGATATGGATCAATTTGCCAGTCATTGTGGAATGCCACATTTTACCAGTCACTTTTTATTTTCTTCAATAGGTGCTGTAGTATTCCCTTTGAATGGTTTGTCACTTTGTTATGTATCGTGGCAAAGTACAATATTTTGACACTTGTTTTTGTCACAAATTGGAACAAAAAAAAAAAAATCAAAATATGCTCTTCCTGTGAAAGAATTTGATAAGTGTAATTGTTAAAATACTATATAATTATTTTCTTGGACATGTAACAAAAGAACTCTCTCTCCATCTCTCTCACCCCTTTTTTCCATCCTGGGACACTGCAATCCTCTATGGTTGCTCTAAGATATCCTATTTTAGTGGAAGTAGCCACTGAAAGTTTCCACTGGCTTAGGGTTACCATACGTCCGGATTTTCCCGGACATGTCCGGCTTTTTGGGACTCAAATCCCCGTCTGGGGGGAAATCCCAAAAAGCCGAACATGTGCGGGAAAATAGGGAGGTGCTGGGCCGGGGGCGCTTGGCGGGGGGGCTGGCCCGGGGGTGCGTGGCCGGGCCAGGCCCGGCGGTGCGGGGCCAGCAGTGCTGGGCCGGGGGCGCTGGGCCGGGGCCGGCAGTGCTGGGCTGGGGGTGCTGGGCCAGCGGTGCTGGGCCGGCAGTGCTGGGCCGGGGGTGCTGGGCCGGGGCCGGCAGTGCTTGGCCAGGGGTGCTGGGCCAGGGGCCGGGGCCGGGCCGGGCCTGGCGGTGCGGGGCTGGGGGTGCTGGGCCGGGGCCCGGGCTGGGCTCGGCGGTGTGGACCCGGGGGCGCTGGGCCAGGGGCACTGGGCCGGGGGCCGACAGTGCTGGACCGGGGGCTGGGGCTGGCAGTGCTGGGCCGGGGGTGCTGGGCCAGAGGCCGGCAGTGCTGGGCCGGGGCCGGAGGGAGCCGCTCGGTTCGGGGGGGTAGACTGGGCCGCGCCTCCTCCCTCCACCCCACCCCCCCACCCCCCGCTTACCTGCTGCCTGCTTCAGGCTTCCCGCGAATCAAATGTTCGCGGGAAGCAGGGGAGGAGGCAGAGTTGGGGCGGGGACTTTGGGGAAGGGGTGGAGTTGGGGCGTGGGCGTGGGCGGGGCTGGGGGCAGGGCCGGGGCCCTGTGGAGTGTCCTCTTTTTGGACACTCAAAATATGGTAACCCTACACTGGCTCCAAAGAGCAACTAGGTTTTGGATATAATAAAGATCTGTTAGTCTACTGTTTCCTGGGAATACTGAGTCTCGAACAGAAATCAACAGAGACCAAGAGAAAGAGTCTAGTGGAATCTACTGGAATTTCTGTCAAGGCAGCCTCCATTACAGCCTTTCAGTTTCATTACGCTTCTCTATGTTTAAATTCTTCTGTTTGCTCCCTTCCTTGTCCCAGCTATTCCAATACACACTCAATCTCTCTCTCTCTCTCTCTCTCTCTCATCTCCCTAAGGATTTAAGTCTCCTCCTTCCTTTTCTCAGCCTCTTGGCGTCTTGTTTTCTGCAAAACTCCTCTCTTTAAAAAGTAGTGATTTCTGGGTTGGTGTAAGATGCCAGTCTGGGGACTCACCTCTTCTCCTTAGGCACAAAACAGGCACCATTCAGGCAGTGGAAGTGGCAAGCTACACCACAGTGCCCTACCAGTGTACCTTAGTTCTGACCTGGAAAGACCATCCCTAACTTATGGCTACACTGCAGCTGGGAGTTCTTCCCAGTGTGGCTAGACAGACACGTGCTAGCTCTGCTCACGCCAGCACACTGAAAATAGCAGTGTGGCTGTGGTGGCATGGGAAGCGCTTGAGCTAGCCATCCAAGCAGGTACCAAGAGGGTCAGGTGGGCTTGTATTCAGGCAGCTAGCCTGAGCCACTGGCCGTGCCAACACAGCCACACTGCTATTTTTAAGCACACTAGCTCAAGCAGAGCCTAGCACGTGTTTGTCTACTAGGGTTACCATACGTCCGGATTTCCCCGGACATGTCCGGCTTTTTGGTCCCCAAATCCCCGTCTGGGGGGAATTGCCAAAAAGCTGGACATGTCCGGGGAAATAGGGAGGCTAGGATCTCCAAATTTGTGTGTGTGGGTTGCCCGCTGTGACATCATCTTGGTGCGACACTCGGCTCCTGCCCAGGGCATGCTGGGGGCTGTAGTCCGGCCGGGCCTCACGCTCCAGGGAGAGCCGGGAGAGGGGAGCGGCCGAGAACTACAACTCCCAGTGGCCCCTGCGACATGACCAACCTGCCCCTGTGAGGCAGCAAGCCGTCAGGGGAGGGGGGGCGCGGGCCCCTGTCCTTTGGGTGGGGGGTGTCTCTGGGCGCCGCTCGGCAGCCATCGCAGGGCTGGGGGGCGCCCCCGGGGGGGTTGTGGACGCCAGCGCGTTGCGGGGAGCCGGCACTGTCCGGATTTGCGTCCCCCTGGGGCTGGAGCAGCACCCCCACCCCGGGCACCAGTCACGTAGGGTTACCATACGTCCGGTTTTTCCCGGACATGTCCGGCTTTTTGGTAATCAAACCGCCGTTTGGGGGGAATTGCCAAAAAGCTGAACATGTCCGGGAAAATACCGGCCGGGCACTTCCCCTCCCGGGCTCCAGCTGCTCTGATCCTCCCCTGACTCTTCGGCTCTGTTTAAGAGCCAAGCTGCCCGAGCCAGCGCCACTGGCTTCGGGCAGCCCCCTTGCCTCTGGACCCCGAGCCGCTGGCTGGGCACTTCCCTTCCCGGGCTCCAGCTGCTCTGCTCCGGCGGCGCAGGGTCCGGAGGCAAGGGGGCTGCCTGAAGCCCAAGCGCTACCGGCTTCACGGTTTGCCGGGCAGCCTCCAGACCCTGCGCCCCCGGCTTGGCGCTTCCCCTCCCGGGCTCCAGCTGTGCTCAGACTCAATTAAAACTTGTTCCTCACTGCTGAGACAGTCAGCATCAGTGCCAGTTGTAAATGAGTTTTTCAGATGTAGACACCTATGCCTAAGACCTGGACTACAGCTCCATTTTTACCTGCCCCACGACTCAATTGTAATAAATACAAAACTAGGCACCATTTCACATTCTACAGCTCCAACAAACTAGGAGATTTTATTCAGCCGATGCACACCAATGTCTCAGAAGCATACAGGATCTACCCACAACTTTAGCAGAGGTAAGAAGAAAAAGGAGAAAGCCATGCTATGGTGGCTGAGCAAAACTCAAATCTTACTACAATACATGATCCCTATTAAGTAGCCAACTTGCAAACGTTCTGCATGCTTTCTCATATCTAATAAAGAAACCCAACCATTAAGTTAGCTCAATGTTTAGAATTATGCAGAAACTAACTGATCTTTGCAAAATATTCCAGACATCTGTTGTTGATGCAGAATAAACTAACTCACAAACCAAGGACAATGTTTAACCAATCAGCAGCCAACTTCAGATCTGTCGCAACCATTCTGAGCTTCACAGCTACAATGGAGATAGAAGTCTGATGCTCTTCCTCTAAAAGCACGGACCCATACAACTTGAAAATCACCATTACCAGTACAGGACCCAGGACACAAAGGCAAGCAGTTATGTGGTACACACACTGACTACATAAATACCAGTCTTCTGCATATTAATCTGAGTGGAAATAAAAATCAATAGTTTCATGTTAATAGTGGAAATGTGAAATGAAAATGTATATAAAATGAACTATTACAGAGTAAAATCACGCCAGGATGTTCTGCAGAAAGATAATGTGTTTTCTGGTAAAATACAAGTTTTAATTATACTGTGCACTGCAGGAACAAAATTATTATATCAAGTGGGCCCATGAAGAGGCAAATGTACAAAAATTTATATTGAAAGAAATGATTAATGTGTACTCAATGTTTCAGTTACAGCCAAGTGGGCCATTTCACATTATGCCCCTACTATAAATATAACCAGGCCTTGCATTAATGTACTGCTGATTGCATCAAGATAATATAAAACATGCAAAGCTTTGGCTTTGAAGCAGTGTATCAGCTTTGACATAGTGCTAGCCAGCAGCAGGTGAATCTCACTGGAATCACAAATTCTGAGCCAATGTCTACTCCTGCAGCCAGAACAGCAAGCAGAGGAAAAGAAGAGAATATAAAGACTATAGAAAGGAATATGGGAGAAAGAAAACAGCAAGCGACATACAAACCTAACATGCATTCACATTTTATATTTATGTATATGTCACACAAACACTACATTAAAATAACATTACAGTTGCCAAGTCAAGCACTCAAAAATTAGGAAATGCCACAATTAAGTTTGCCAGTGCAACCTTAATTCAACCCCCTTGGGCATAAGCATTATGCTACAGTCTTTAATTACATGATCACATACTATATTTTCCACAGGATCTCTGCCTCATTCAGTGCACAGGCCAGATGATGCTCCTGGAATAAATCCCAGCTGCTAGGACCAGCAATTGCAGAGAAAGACCTGCTCAGTTCCTGCAGCCTTGGATGGAGCATGCTTAGTCACTCTGTGGGGATGGTGCATGCGCAGTCCAGTCAGCACATGGGAGCTGTGAGCATGCTCACAACAGAAAAACTCTTCAGAAAAATGTAGCTCCCAAACTCTAACAAGTTTCTACCAAGCATATGTGAATTGTAACTTTTCAAAGCCTATAATTTGGCCAGTTTTTTCGGGACCAGACACATTCCTGACACCAGGACAACCTCCCTGCCACGTTTCAAGTCCCTGCTAAAAAACATGGAGGCACTAAAGCTTCTCAAAGAAACAGTTATAGGATTTTTTTAAAACATGGACAAATAATTTTTCTCTAGCCTCATTCTGAGAAATGGTTATAGAGTTTAGCTAAAACTTTCATAACAAAATTCAGTCTGACACTTAGTATGGAAATTTTCAGCCCAAACAGTTAAAGTTTGGTTAAGTTATAAGTGATTGAAAACAGGGTCTTGTAATGGAAAGTGTCACGCAACCTTAGCTACAGCGCAGTGCTGCCAACTCTGCCTATAACACACACAAATATATGCAGGGCGAGAGTGAACACAGGAGACAGAAAGCACAGAAAAAGAGAGAGCATGACAGCCAGAGATATTTGTACAGCTGAAACCAAATTCTGAAACAATATTTTGACAAGTGAGAGCAGAAGATCACCATTGTCAGAGCTGTTTTTAAATGACTCCAGTGTAAAAACCAAAATATTTAACAAACTGAAATAATGTACTTATTATTATAATGTTGTACTTGTCTAAAGTTAGAAAAAACTATTACAAAGTTAAAACAAGGTTTTTTGGTTTTGTTCATGCAAATGATTCCGATTGAAATAGCAGTCTGAAAATACTTGTCAAGCAGAACAACAGGTGACCCCACGTTCTCTTCTATAATCTTATCAGCAAAGCATCTACATTCTGATGGAGTTACGTGAACAATAATTATATTAATTATCACAATGTAAATCCTGTATAACTATTAAAAATATTACAGATTTAGGTTGAGAAAAGAATCATGACAAAATCTTACCTGCAACATAGTCACCAAATCCAATGGTAGTTAAAGTGATAACTACAAAATAAATTGCATCTAGTGTGCTCCAGCCTTCTATATGCTTGAATATTACGGCAGGAAGAGCAACAAACAGCACACAGCCAAACAATATGAATATTATTGTTGATATGATGCGAATCTTTGTCTGGCTCACATTCCATTTCTACAGAAGAAAGGGAGGGGAAAGAAAGAAAAATCCATGGTTAACAAAACTGTGTGATTGTACTTGATCACCTATCAAACCCAGAATGAGAAGCATCACCTTTACTAAGGAGCAGAGCTGGATGAATCATTAATTTTTAAGTTCATTAGCAGTTAAGAAAAAAAAGATTAGTCAAACAGAACAGCAACAAAATGTTTCAGAATTTTTGGTGAATTGACACAAATCAACAGAAATTTTGTTCCGGTTAATGAAATATTTTGTCCAACCAGAAACAAAATGTTTAATTTAGTTTATAGGCATTTTAATCCTTCAGAAAAATAAAAGCAAAAGAAATGAAGGGCCGGAGTTACAAAATGGCCAGAGGAGGAGGAGAAGGATCTCTACTTGTAACCTTTAGGCAGTCGGTAGGCACTCAGCTGGGACAAGTGAGATACAGGTTCAACTCCATGCTCTAGGCCAGGGATTAGAAACCAGCTCTCTCCCTGCCAGGTTGAGTGCCCTAACCCCCAGGCTATTGATTATTCAGGAGTGGGTTACTCTCAGCCTCTCGTGTTAAAGCTATTCCACTTCGCATAAATAATTAAATAGTAATTGGGTCAGGGCCTTTAACTGGGGTCTCCCCCTCTTTTCTCATCAACATCTCAAAGAGCTCCTAACTGTCCTTGTGAATCCAGCCTGAAAAAAAATTTAGAGCTGAAATGATTCAACAAATTTATGACTAGAGTTGGGTCAACCTGAACTGCATTTTTCAGCGCATAAACTATTTGTCTGAAAAAAATTTCCCAGCGGCACTCAGAAGGCTAGGATATTATCATTCTGGGTATGTCTACGCTGGAATAAAAGAGCCGCAGCTGGTCCAGGTCTACTGATTTAGGTTTGTGGGGCTCAGGCGGCAGGGCTAAAAATTGCTGTGTAGATGTCCGGGGCTCCACAGCTCAGGCTCCAGCCCAAGCCCAAATGTTGGCAGAGCAATTTTACAGCCCCACGGCCTGAGCCCCGTGAGTCCAAATCAGCTGATCCAGGCCAGTCGCCAGTGTTTAATTGCTGTGTAGAATTACCCTCTGGGTCCACCACAGGAATAGAGGTGTTTATTCAAAGCAAATGTGGATATTCTGGGAAACACTTGCAGTCTCTGAATGTGATTCCCTTTTTGTTCTGAACGAATGGCATTTATACCACTCAGTAATACTAAAGGTTCAGCAGATTTGTCATACTGCAGTTTGGCATACTTCACTAAATGTTTAAATGGGCCTCAAATGGCTTCTAATTTTGTAGGTGCAATTTTTCACCTGCAAGTAACTACGAGTAAAAATCATGCATTTTAGCCTTCTAAGTATCTGATTGCACCCACAAATCAGGTAATGGCCTAATTATATTGGTTCAATTAAATGCAGGCAGAAAATTGCACCCCCAATATTGGAGACTTTCTTAAAATCTGGCCTATTGTATAGATAATAAATGAAATCCGAAAAGAGCTTAACTGGTTCCTGATTGACCTTTCCTTATATTTTTTTAAACTAGTTTAGTGCTTGTGAAAGCTAGTGGAGACATCAAGACCAAAGCCAAGCTTTTATCATTCAAAACCAGGAAGCACCGGCTGTGGTGATGTAAAATCTCCTATGATGTGTCTCAATTTTTATTTTATTTTGCTGGTGGGGAGTGGGAGGGGAAAATCACCTCTAAGAGTGAGAGAGCCATTCAGTGTCTGACCATTCAAATCAAACCTTCCCTGCAGAGACTGCCAACAAGGGAGCAAATTGCTGCTCAGTTTTATAATATGGATACTTATCTATTAGGAACTGAATTAAGCAGTTTTCCACACAGGGAGACAATTAGCCAATAAATGCAAATAGAACTGGTCAAAACCTTCTAGAATCTGAATTTTTCAACAAAAATTTTCATGAAAATTTTGATTTCTGAAGAGAAGGAGTAAAGAATGATCAAAACACCTCATGATGTTTTCTTTTCATTTTTTCAGCCAACTCTAGATGCAAATAGCTCTTGGTTGCCAATGATCCAGCTGGGTTTGAAATGGTGGCTTTGAGCCGAAAGTAAGTACCCTGAGCCTTTTCTTTTCACTTGTCTGAAAGCCAGCATTTGCTTGGTGGACGAAACTGTCTGGCATAACACCATCTGCATAGTGAGAATCTCAAAAGCAACCATGCTAGCGGACAGTTCCTACTATAGAGGAAAACAGGCAAGCAATACGGCATGCCGCACAGAACTGGTCCCTTTGAACACACAACAGTTGCAGTGCTGGTACAAACAACAGGAAATTGCACTGCAAATTAAGGCTGCTAAATAAATATGTATTTAAAAATGTAATATGACAGGTACTGTACCACCTTCTGCCACTGGGACAACCAGCGCTTGGGTTGTAGCTGTAGCTGCTTCAGCCACTGGAGGCTGCAGTATACCTAGATGCAACTGAGGGACTTCTGGCCCTACAGCACAACAGGCAGTGGCAGAGAGAGGCAACACGGAGGAGGAAATTCACACTTCTGTGGGTCTAACTCGGCAGAGGCAGAGTATGTGGCTGTCTGCACATGCTTCTTGCTGCCTCTGCTACTGCTTTTCCAGATCTGGCAACAAGCGTGGGAGGTGAGACTCACAGTGGTGGTTGTCAGGTAGGAATGGTGAGGTTTCCATGTGACAGCCATCAACTAGTTAAAAGGAGCAGTTTTGCCAACTTTCACATTTTTATTGCAATTCTTGCAACCATTGGTGTTTTTCTTTAAGCCCTGGCTGCTGAATTCCTGTGAATATGTAAGAATCTCAGGTTTCATTTCATGTTTTTAAAGTGTCCACACTTCATGGTTGCAAAGATAAGCATGAAAGTGTGACCTCGGTGCATCTAAAGGCTCAAAAACCAGAAGGCCAATAAAAAGAAACCCGAATGTACTTTTCTAAAAATTGCAATCCTAGACGGCCCTGACTCATTGATTTTTGAATGTTTGGGGTTGGCAACTTGCTCCTAAATTCCCCTGGGGCAATTTTTGTGCTTTTACAATTATACTGTCCTGTTCCAAAAAGATGTTTTTCTCTGCCCTATTTCTACTGTAGATTAAAGACCAACCCAAACAGGGGCCACTTGCTCAGCCTTCAAAGACTTATGTCTGTGAGTAACTTCACATGTGAACAATCCCATTGACCTTAGTAGAACACCTGATGGTGTCATAAGCAGGCACAGACCTCAACTACGCCAAGAAACATTGAAGCCAAGTCCTGTCAAATACACATGAAAAAAATGAAATGAAAGGAGAATTTTGTTTCCAATCTCTTTCAGTTACATGAATTGTAGGTCTTACTTGTAACAACAGAGAAGTACAAATTTAAAAAAAATCATACTCTGTCTGAAAGTTAAGTTGCTAGTGTCCCTTTAGATATCTGTTTTATGCCAATCAGTGGGATAAAGCTATTATAGGCTCAGAAAAATAAATGTATAAAACAGGCAGTGGGATTTAGTTTCAAATGGATTCTTGTGTAGGTGTAAGCACAATTTTTGCCTACTACCATTTGCACATGCTTAACCCATGTATTTGCACTTATGATGAAGCAGAAGAGAGCACTGGCCAAACTTTCTTTTAAAGACTATATTCTCTCCCACCCCCTCCTTGTTAAAATTAAACAGAAGGATGCTTATTTTAGTTCAGGGGAAGTCCTGGAGAAGGGGAGAGTCCAAAGGTCACTTCCTATGCTGTGGGGGCTGTACAAGGAGGGCAAGATACAGTATGGGGAATGGAAAGACAATAGAAGGGCTCACTAGAAGGTGTAGCAAGGAAGTACAGGAGTTCACTTCCTGCTCACTTTGAACACTGCCTATAATATCAGTGTATGTTTTATCTATGGTTTACCATCAATGTCAAAGTGCCTGCACCGATTCCCCTATATTATCTCAAGTTATCCCATTCAGCCACATTTCTGTGTCAGTGACTTTTTACTATAGTGCGATACGATAATTTTTTGAAACAAACTGCTGCTGCTCTAGGGTATTTTAAAGGCAAATAAAAATATGAGTTGATTGATTTGGATCCAATTTCTCTTCCCAGTCATAATTATTTTAGGAAACTGAATCTGAATGTATATGTTGAACTTCACCCAGTTCTCTGTCAACAATGTTGGATAACATGTACTTTCAGTAACCTTCAACGCACCTTTTGCCAGACATTAACAATGATTCAATGCATTATTCCCTTTAAAAAGTTTACTATATTTTTACTTAATTTACTATATTTAGAGTGATGAGTAACATTCAGGACAATATATTTAGCATACTTACAACAAATGTATCTTCTACTTTGGCAATTCCTTTTCCAAATATGGTCCCTAGTTGATCTCCAACTCCAGCCAACAGAAAACCAAACAGAGGAATTCCCAATAAGGCATAGATGATACAGAATATCTTTCCACCTTCTGTACGTGGCGAGATGTTCCCAAAGCCTACATTACAAACAACTTGGGCTATTTATAAATTACTTACACATATTAAATTACATGTCCAAAAGTATTGCAAGAGGAGAAAACTTAAGCAGTCCCGTTGGATCAATCACATTATACACTGTACATTGCTATAGATTCACCCTCGTAATTTGATTTTCTCATTTTCCTCATTCAGAGTGTTGTCCAATTAACCAATTTGTCTCCCTTATACATAGAATTCTTATATTGCTGAATTTTTTTTCCTTCTCCCACAGAGTACCTTCACCATAAAGGCTGACTCCTGCACTCCCTAATCAGGCAAATCTCCCACTGAAATCACTTGGAGCAAATCTTCCATTGACTTCAATGGGTGATTAACCTGAGCACAGGGTGCAAGATCAGACCCTACTAAGTGGAAATTACTATAACTGGAATTGCAATTTGCAGACTGCAATGCATTGAAACGGTATGCAGCTTATATTCAAATGTAGTATAAACAGTGTTCCAAAATCACAACGAGCCACATTTTCAAGGGAGACCGTATGAAACCACATTTGGATGAGCAAGATGAGGATTTGTACATTAAGGGTACATCTATACTTACCTCCGGGTTTGGCGGTAAGCAATCGATCGTCTTGTCTAGACGCGATAAATCGATCCCGGAAATGCTTGCCGTCGACGCCGGTACTCCTGCTCTGCGAGAGGAGTATGCGGAGTCGATGGGGGAGCCTGCCTGCTGCATGTGGACCCGTGGTAAGTACTTTATAGTTCGAACTAAGGTACTTCGACTGTGTATCTTAGTTTGAACTGGGGGGTTAGTGGACCAGCCCTGTGTGGGACTATTCATATACTTAGGACTCGAAGGAGTACACACATACAGGAGGCACAATAAGACTTTGCAATTTGATGCCACTGTCCATTTGAAAACTCAAATCACTTACAAAGATTATTGAATTTAGTTAAAAACATACTTCCAGCATGCATTTTAGCTCTGTTTTAAAATAGGGAAATGGAGGTATAAATACATTCAGTCCTGTAAGATGCTGAATGCTCTGAACTCTAAGCACCTCACAGGATTGGACCCTAAATGACTTGTCCATGGCCACACAAGAAGACTATAGAATAAAATCCAGATCTCCCGAGTCCCAGTTCTGCGTCTTAACCCAAAAGCCTTCCACCTTCCTTGATTCACCCACATTTTTCATGGGCTATTTGCTGCAATCTCCTATCCCTATAAGCAATTTCCATGCTTCACTTTTCACCAAGATGGTATTCACTAATAAAGGCCTGAAAATTTCAGCAAAAATGTTTTTCTTTCCTCTCCCTCTCCGGTTCATTTTCATCAAAATCTTCTACAGAAAATTTCAACTTTTCTATGAAATATCAAATCAGAATATTTTGGTCACAAACCAAAATCCTTTTTGTTTTCAGGCATTCAGTTTTTCAACAAAATATCAATTTTTTCCATGGAAAGCAGACATTTTTTGCAAAAAATTTTGTTTACTCAAAAATCCAATTTTCTATTGAAAAACAATTTAGACAGAAAACTTTCAACAAGCCCTACTCGGAATTTATAATTATTTTTTTTCCTTTCATGTATAGTTCCCCATTTATACTGATTGAGATATAGTAGGGGCACCTGAACTTCCAGAATGCAAGAGGTAATACAAATAAGTGAAGGTCTTTTTTGTACCTAGCCCAATTTCTGTTTATCTATTTTGAGCACCCTGGTTTAGCATCAAAGACAAATTTTCTTCACATGCAGCATTTTGTTTATTTTTATTACTGCCCTTCTTGAAATTAGAGATAAATCAGAACCAAAATCCTGTATCCAAACATCTCCCCTTTTCCAACACATACACACTTTGGAAAATTTTAAATAAAAATCTGGTTATGAATGCTATGGCTTGAGCCAGACATTAGAAAAGTTTGTAGTAACGTATGTAGCAGTTGTATTGAACTAAGAAAAGCATTTCAAGAATGTAAAGTATCCCCAAACCAAATTTATGTTGCAGGCATTGTATTATTCTTAATAGAAACACTACCAGTATCCTTTTGTATATACGGGGGCCAAAATCATCCCTGGAATAACTCTCCGGAAGAAAACAGAATTATACAATTCTCAATATGCCTTAATGTAAGGCTCAATATGCTTTAATGTAACATTTAACCTTAATGTAAACCTCATTTCCCAGACAAAAATGAGTTATGAGGGAATTAAGGTTGAGTACACATCAATAATCAACAGCAAAAAAAGTTATCTGAGTTGTAATTATCCCAGAATCAAGCATTATAAACCCAGAAAATTCAGTTAAGGTAAAAAGAAGTGCCAACCTATTAGGGATAGAAATGCACCCAAACAACCTTAACTCTGCCCTGTAGTGACACTATGCAAAAAAAAATCACATGATTATGATTAAGACATTTTAGCATTTGTTGTCTCTGATTAGATTAAACTGATTTTAACTAAATATATGTTTTCTCCCTTCCCTGCCCACTACCCCGTGATGTCACTACGGGACAGTGTAATACAGTGCTCTGAGTTAATCTGGAGCCAGGACTGGAGCCACTGAGGTTTACTGATGCATTCCCCACTTTACTGCACCAAGCAGATCTCAGGGCACGATAGAATCTGGCCCCAGAGTTTTAAAATAAATTAGCTTCTGTTTACTCATGGCCAAACCAAGAGAGAGAAATAAATACTATTTAGTCTGGTTTAATAAACAGGTCTGTGTATGTGGCTACAGTATTTTTGAATAGATTCTATTGTTCAATTTTTATAAGGCCTTAGCATAACTTAGAACCAAGCATCTGGGGCACCATGTGCAATTCAGACTCTTGTCTTTGGCAATAGCCCTTGTTTTTGGTAGAGCCAAGAGACATATTTCCCTGTTCCACATCCTCTCAGTGATGATAAAATACTTACCCAACTAAGCATACTCAAAAGAAAGAGGCTGCTGTATTTTCTTTTTAACTCTGACATTGCCATTTCCATTCCTCCCACTGCTGTCAGAGGAGATATGTTTCTTGTGCACTCTATTTGTAATCTGCTACTAATCACTTCCAGGACATCTAGTTCCCATTCAGCTCTATGTATTTACATCTTTACAGAGATGTACTTTACATAGGAACTAGATGATGAATCTCTTTACTTTTATGGCTGTCAACCATTTGTATATGCTCTTCATAACAGATTTTTTTCATGTAGAAACACCATAGAAAAGGTCTCTTTTTAATTAATTGCATTTGAAGGGTTCTCACACACACACACATTCTGGATTAACGGCCAGCAGTGACAGGTGGTGCAGTGTACCTCTGGCTGGATGCTCACTTCTCAGGAAAAAAGACGACGTGTTTTGGGATCTATCGTTATAACTTAGTGCCTTAGCCAGGGCTTTGGAGCTGTGCTTCGGCTCCGGAGCAAGCTCCAGGCAAAAACCTGCAGCTCCACTGCTCCGGAGCTGCTCCGCCCTTCAGCTCTGGGCTCTGCTCCAAAGCCCTGGCCTTAGCAACATGGTCTGTTATAAGATTTCCATCACACACATGCACAATATTATGTTTCATAATAATATGCTACCACATATTACAAATCAGCCTGTCTTGATAGCTACATGAATTGTCCCTAAATAATATTGTCCTATTACTTCCCCACATTGTGAGGTATTCTTTTATTTAGGGAATGGGAGAGGAAATGTACATGTGCTTATTGTGATTGATTTAATTTTTAAATGTTTTGTCTAAAAGAAAGCTATGGTTCTCTAAAAACATCAGCAGCGTGCTGCTCCTACATCAAATGAGAGAAAAACTACATCCCACATGGCTACATCATGCTGATCCCAGCACATAAACCATAGGGACACCACTACATGCCTCCAAGTATCTTGCAGCTCTTTTCTATTTTCAGTGATCGCATAGACATTCACAGCATTAATGTACTTGCTATAGCTTTACCACTGAATAAGTTACATGGCAGCAAAGGTCTTCACTGCAGAGTTCTCTCTTTTGCTCTATTAGCAGCTCCAGGCCCATCCAGATGCCGGATCCTGTTCCCAGTCTGCCATATTGGCTGAATTACCTCTCCAAATCAGCAACATTTACACCCCTCCACACTCTCTCTCCGCCTGTCCCCTGGACCAGCATTTGTAAATAGAAACATGTCTGGGTTCTCAGGCTCTGCACACAGGTCAGCACCACAACCATACAGGCAGTTGCTGTGCAAGGAGAGATTCTTCACACCTCCTGTCCCGTGTGTGTTTCTACTCCTCTGGTTCCGGTACAAAGGGATTCCTGGATTTAGCATCTAGAGTCAAAGTATTTCTTTCAAACAGTTTGTGGATATGAACTAAGGCAGTGTTTTTCAAACTTTTTTGGCTGCATACCCCTTTCCAGATAATGTAGTCTACTATGTATCCCCATCTGAGATAGGGTCATAATATACCTATGATTAGATTACCTAGTCTTCCTAAATAAAACGCATTGTCTGCCATTACAGGATTTTTCTTGCCTACCCCAGTCTGAAAACCACTGAACAAAGGGATCCAAAACCCATTGAAGTCAATGAAAAGATTCCCTTCGAAGTGCTTTTTATCAGGCCCTGTCTGCAGTGAACTAGAAGAGAATCAAAAATTTTACTTCCAAAACTGGGTCACAGGCAGTCTGCCACCTACCTTACTTTAATAAACCATAGCATGACTTACCTCCTGGTTTCATAAAATCCCTTCCATGGTGTGTTAAATGCTAAGTGTGCCACTAATGCCCAAAGGGTTTGTGTGCATTTAGAATATGTTCTCTGACAGGTAGTTATAGACAGATACAAGAAACACATTTTAAAACCAAGTAGCTTCCATTCACCCATGAGTGAACCAAGACAGGAAGGGCATTGTAAATACTGCCTAATTGTTCTCTTCAGCAAGATAACACATTGCATGGTTTTAGCTGCAAAATCTACATCATCCAAGACTCAATTTACACATGTGATTTGGAAAACTCAGTCACCTACTGGCCTTGGTAGTAGTGGGTAGTGCAAGAAGTTGCAGTATTTTAACTTAAATATGTAAACATCAATTTGTGCTTTTCAAATTTCATTTCACCAGTTTCACACACTGTCATTTTTTCACTTGAGAAAGGGCCAGTTTTGCATGAAAATTAGTCATTTTCATGACAATTTGTCTTGGTTTTGGGCATCACAGAAAATGTTTAACATTTCAATTTCTGATTTTTTTTCCATGACCAACAACAATTTGCATTGAAACCATGCATAAATTTGAATTTCATGGAAATTGTTGCTAAAAGCAAAAACTTCTAGGCCACAAATTAGCCTGAAGTGAAATGACAAATTCTCACATACAACTGTACAACAAAATGGTCACTTTTGCATCGTTCTAGAAGAGAAATCATGTCCATAGCCAGTCACATATAAGAAAAGGAGACTGAGAATGAATGTACAAAATCTAACCTCTATTCTCAGTATTATCAAACTTTTGCTTTGGTTTCCCAGTTAACTGCTTGTCTTAGTCATTCAGAAAAGCATCCTTAGGTCCTTTACTATAGTTTCAACCAATTCACCTGGTACTGAAAATTGTTTGAAACTATAGTAAAGAACAGAATTATCAGACGCATAGATGAACACAATTTGTTGGGGGGAAAAGTTCTGTAAAGGGAAATCATGCCTCACCAATCTACTAGAATTCTTTGAGGGGGTCAACAAGCATGTGGAAAAGGGGGATCCAGTGGATATAATGTACTCAGATTTTCAGAAAGCCTTTGACAAGGTCGCTCACTAAAGGCTCTTAAGCAAAGTAAGCTGTCATGGGATAAGAGGGAAGGTCCTCTCATTGATTGGTAACTGGTTAAAAGATAGGAAACAAAAAGTAGGACTAAATGGTCAGTTTTCAGTATGCAGAGAGGTAAATAGTGGTGTCCCCCAGGGGTCTGTATTGCCACCAGTACTGTTCAACATATTCATAAATGATCTGGAAAAAGGGGTAAAAAGTGAGGTGACAAAATTTGCAGATGATACAAAACTACTCAGGATAGTTAAATCCAAAGCAGGCTGCGAAGAGTTACAAAGCAATCTTACAAAACTGGGTGGCTGGGCAACAAAATGGCAGATGACATTCAATGTTGATAAATCCAAAGTAAAGCACATTGGAAAACATAATCCCAACAATACATATAAAATGATGGGGTCTAAATGATAAGGTCTATAAAATCACAACCAGTGTGGAGAAAGTAAATAAGGAAGAGTTATTTATTTCTTCTCATAACACAAGAACTAGGGGTCACCAAATGAAATTAATACACACACACACACACACACACAAAAGGAAGTATTTCTTCACACAATGCACAGTCAACCTGTGGAACTCTTTGCCAGAGGATGTTGTGAAGGCCACGGCTATAACAGGATTCAAAAAAGAACTAGATAAGTTCATGGAGGATAGGTACATCAATGGCTACTAGCCAGGATGGGGAGAGATGGTGTCCTTAGCCTCTGTTTGCCAGGAGCTGGGAATGGGCGACAGGAGATGAATCACTTGATCTTTACCTGTTAGGTTCACTCCCTCTGGGGCACCTGGCATTGGCCACTGTCAGTAGACAGGATACTGGGCTAAATAGACCATTGGTCTGATCCAGTATGGCTGTTCTTATGTCCTAATTTTCAAAATAACTGCAAAGAACATTGGCTCTAATGTAAATTACTATTTTGAAATATACTCGGACAAACTTCTATTTGGAAATATACTCGGACAAATTCCTGGGACAAGCACAATCTTCACTAAGGTTAGCTGAGCGGAAAGAAGTATTTTATGGAAAAGGTTACATATATCCTTTTGATTTATATGAATAGACCCAGGGAGCTTCCTATTTTATTTGCAATATTGTGTAAGCGAGAAAGTCTCACTGATTCATTTATGTGATAATGACTTATCTTCACAATCAAGTGGGATCAAAAGGTCTGCTCTCTCTAATATTTTCCTTTCAAACAAGAAAGTGCAAGCCCACATTTCAAATGGGTGTTTTCTCACAGTGAGTTTCATAGGTCTCAGGACCAGAAAGAACATGAAGCCATCAGGAAAGTCAAAATGAAATATTTTGTTTCAGAACAGTCTGACCCAAATTAAAATACTTCAGTTTGTTCAATGTTTTGTTATGAGGCAGTTCAGCATTGAATTGCATGTGCCTACGGTCTCATGGGATTTGTAGTTTGGGTGCCTGATGTCCCCCATTCTCTTCTATGGGCTGAGCTCCCTGGCCAGATTACCTCTTCCCTCTGACTGAGCTGTGTGGTGCACCATGGGAGTCACATGGCTGCGGGTGCATCATGGGAGAAAGACAATGAACAGATTGGTACATTTCCCAAACAGGAAAATCCTTGTCATTGCCATTGGCCATGCCCTTTCTGTGGTAAGCACCATGTAGCACATGTATTGGTAGATGAAAATATTGTGGTTTGTTTGTTTTTAAATAATTGCCCTATTTACACAGACTTTATTCCTACACACTCTCACAGGATCTCATGCCCTCTTAACCATGCATCTGTTACAGTAATTCCCCTTTCCAAAAAGGCATCTGTGTGTTTTGGAGGCACATGTTGATTAGGAGGGAGAGAAGAACCCTGCCTCCACCCCCTTACCCCCCAGGGAATGGAAACTCTATGAAAGGAATCATATGGAATCCCTAGTCTGCAGTGCAGGTTTTTCCCTTTATAGAGTGTGGTTTGGGTTTAGGAGATTAGTGCTCACACATATGCTTACCCATCAGTGTCAAAAATTAGATATATTTTTAAATAGATTTACATCTGAAAATGGGTGAAAACAATAATATTTCTGCATCACATAAACACTCTGTGAATTGTTGCTACACATTTGATGCCTTCAAATGAAAACTGAATGGGTGGGTTCTGAAAATAGAATGGAAACTAGCAAATTGAGACATTTGAACGCATTGGCTGATACATAAAAATAAAAATTCCTAATTTTACTCATTTTAGCGGTATAATTATCTTGTTGGTTTTAAGCCAAAAGAAGAAAGATCTGAAATGATCAGAAGGCAATATTCTACAATAAGGGACATTGCTACAATAAATAAAGAATAGATAACAATTATTTTTTGAATTTCAGAGCTGTTAGTGCCAGTTTGCCAACATATTGGTTTGCTCTTTCAAGAAGGTTACTATAGGACTTCCATGTGAATGCTTGCAAAATTCTATGTGTACTATTATTATTATTGGGGTAGTGCCTATGAACCAGCCATTGATTAGAACCCTATGGTGCTAGATGCTATGCAAGCACAAAACAAAAAGATGGTATATGTGCCCATATGGCAAGTGCAAATATCTGCACACACTATAAAAATTCTATTGCCTGGGCATTTACACTCAGGGTGTGGAAATGTTCAAATTTACAATTGGTCCTTTTTCCTTATCCACTCTTTTAACTGTCTTGCCCACACACACCATCACATATACTAAGGGAAGGTAACAATGTTTTATGGCAGTGGCTCCCAAGCTGTGGTCCATGGATGACTTGCTGGTAGTCTATGGTTTAAATCTCCTCCACCTTGTTTCTAGCTGCTAAATTACAGCTAGAAATAATTAAATACTTTTCCATACAAACAATTACAGTTGCTGCAGTATACCAGTTCAAATTTACCTAGGGTGCCATGTGGGCTTGAACTGGGAGTGCTCACCTGAGTTAAGAGCGGTGTCTTCCCTGCTATTTTAACTGAGTTAGCTAACCCAAATTAAGAACACACCTTGTTTTGCAGAGAAGCTATACCCTGAGTTAATTACCTGGGAGAGATATTGTCATATAATCACCTCTTATTAGTTCTGTTCATTGTCCAATACAGCTTTGCTTTTAGCAAGATATGGATTCCAACCATTACAACGCCAACCATAGTTCTCATCAATACATTGGTCTCTGTTGGAACACTTCCAATATATTACACTGGGCTGTAACTATGTCCCTGCACATGCCTGAAAGAATCTCTGTATGTCATATATATAATATATCTTATTTTTCTCCATTTCAACATTCGTTAACAGCAACAACAGAAGCCTATATTAATGTTTATAAAATGTGTCATACTCCAGAGCAAGAAATTCAAAAACCAAGGGCCTTATCCAGATACATGTGAAGTCAAAGTGATGGTACGTTTTGTTTAGTCTTGAGTGGGGATAGAAACCCCAAGACAAAAAAATCAGGGTACCAGTATTCATAGAAATTAAATCTCCATTCAGTCAAGGCAATGTGCCAGAGCAGGGAAGGAGACAGCCACAGCCTCGGTATGGGTCCTGAAGCTGTTGCAGAGTCCTGTAGCTGACACTCTGTTGCCAGGGTAATTTAGGTAATTGTTACAAGCCTACTAAAAGCATAAAACATCAATTCACAGAGCTATGCTTACTAATGCTGGATCTTTATTTCACATGGCTGCCACTTTGCCCAGTGAATATTATCTACTTTTATCAATAAAAGGTTTGTCTATTTTTTAAAAACTTTTATTTGATTTTTTATTGCTATATGAATTTTCAAAATGTAATACTTATTCTAGCAAAACTGATACAATTCAAACAAAAAGTCCAACCATTATTAACACACACACACACACAAAGTTTGCTGAATGAGAATGTACTTAGCTATCCTATTTATTAAAAAAAATGAAAATCAAGCAAGTGAATAGTTGCAGACATCATTGATCTTGTACTACCCTCATAAAATAAAATTATTCTTATCAAGTAAAAAGTAACATGTATCAATCTTAAATCTGATCCAGGATGAATATTTTATTTTTAACAGTACTCTCATAATATAAATACAACAGAAAACCCTTTTGAAAAAGAAACAAAAATTGTGTTTCTTGAAATTAGGGATACACACAGTATACACACTGATGGGTAAGCACATTATTGTCCGTTGGCAACTTTAACAGATTTTGGAATATAGTATTTGGTTTCTGGAACTGCAGAGTTTTATTTAAGCATACCTGTCTCATCTTTCCATCCATGCAACTAAGTGAAGAAAAAAGATTTTTTGTTGTTTAAAAACCAAGGATTTTATGGTTCTGGTTAATAATGGCTTTTGCTAATGGATCATTCAAACTACACAATCTATGCACATTCACTATGTAGCTAAGTTATGCTGTTTCATGCTCCACAGGCTAGATAATAACATGAGAGTACTCTCTGTTTCTTAATCTAAACTGTCTCTTTATTAAAAAGAACTATTTACAGAGGTGCTCCAGATGCAGTAAGCATCCCAAACACATGTACACACACTCACTTCCTGGTGCCGCCTCTAAACTCCTCTCTCCAACAACCCGTGTTTCCCCCTGCAAGTTCCATGCAGGTTGCTACATCTTTCTGGTCAAGGATTTTTGTTGTTGTTGTATATTTTGTGCCAGTATTTGCTGAGGCCACAGATTATTAGTACATAATGCACAACAGGAACATGGCCTTTACTGCTCTCCCACTGCGACCTACTAGGCCTCATAGTCCTTCAAGGTGATGATCTTTGAATAAGTCTCCCATTTGCAATGCTGAGAAGTGCAAAGTAATGCACATCGGAAACATTGGAAAAAATAATCTGAACTATAGATTTAAAATGATGAGGTCTAAATTAGCTGTTACCACTCAAGAAAGACCTTGGAATCATTGTAGACAGTTCCCTGAAAACATCTGCTCAATGTGCAGCAGCAGTCAAAAAAGCGAACAGAACGTTAGGAACCATTAGGAAAGGGATAGATAATGACAGAAAATGTCATAATTCCACTATATAAATCCATGGTACGCCCACACCTTGAATACTGCATGCAGTTCTGGTGGCCCCATCTCAAAAAAGATATCTTGGAATTGGAAAAGATACAGGGAAGGGCAACAAAAAGGATTAGGGGTATGAAACAGCTTCCATATGAGAAGAGAGTGAAAAGACTGGGACTGTTCAAGTTGGAAAAGAGACGACTAATGGGGGATATGACAGAGTCTATAAAATCATGACTGGTGTGGAGAAAGTGAACGAGGAAGTGTTATTTACCCTTCACATAACACAAGAACCCAGGATCACCCAATGATTCTCCAACAACAGGCCAGCTGATGGCTGAGGCTCTTTCTAAATCTTCCCTGTCATAGATCTGGCCTGTCTGTCCAGTGTGCCTGCTGTCTGCCACTATTATGCAGTTATCTTTGGCATTGTTGCCACCACTGTCCTGAGGGGAGCTGGGTGAGAAACAGTCTTCCCATGTCATGAAGCTTTGAGATTTCAAAAATGTTCTTATTCCACATCAGGACAAAAATCAAGCCTTTTCCATGTGTTTTGAGAAGAGAGACTGGCTATTCTGGGTTGGGTCTATCAGCTGGAGGTCAGAGCACTTACCTGGGAGACCCAGTTTCAAGTTCCCACTCTGCCTGACTCTTGGGAGGGTCTCTCATTATTTCCTGATGGAGCTGTTCCACTTAGTATGAGGGAGAGAGAAAGAGAGAGACTGACTGGGTCTATAGTCCAATGGTTAGGGCACTCACCTAGAATGTGGAAGACCCAAGTCCCTGCTCCAATGAATATTTAGTCATTTAAACAAAGTGCAATAATTCCAAACAGAAGAGAATGAAAAAGACCGAGCCTAGAATAGACAATAGCCTGGTGGTTAGGGCACTCACCTAGAATGTGTTAAACCCAGGTACGAAACCCTGGTTTGGAGCAGGAACTTTAACCTGAGTTTCCGACAGTCCAGGTGGGTCTGGGGTGGGTCTCCTCTTTCATGTTGAAGATATTCTGGTGTTGTACTGCGATCAAATCTATAACTTTACTACCCTGCTGCCCAGCAGTGGGTGGTGCTCCTGTGTGTCAAACTATTATAAACTCCAAGTGATAATGTCTCCTCGTTCTTGGGTTTCTTATCCACAGTCTGAATTTGCCCACTGGCCTCAGACTGGTTTTACTGTATATCAAAACAACTTGTTCACATTTCTCCAGTCTAATATTACTGCCTATCGGTGTAGCTGGAATTACTTGGCAGCTGACTCCACAGTCCAGCTGGAATTGAGTTGTTCATTGGTTTAATAACATAGTTGCAAATGTGATAGTTGAATAGCTGACAGAGTTCTTCTTTAGTGCATGTACATTCTGAGTCCTAAATCTGACCAAGTCACAATGCAAATTTCCTCCTCTTCATTGGAAATCTCTATGTCCTCAATTTCTGCATGCATAACTGAGCTTTTCTTTCCTGGTGTCACTGCAATATCAGGACATCAAGCGGTTCTGTTTCCCACACCCCTTGCACCATTGCCACTAGGCTGGGTGTTTATTCTGCCTTTTGTGTTACTTTCCAAAGTATATACACTAGACCACAATGCTTGTATTGTTGGTCATTCTATCTCTGGCCCGAGTCCTGGGTTCCTTTAGCTTGAGCCTGCATATTTGTTTTGCGCGAATGGCAGTAGGTTTGGGTTTTTTTAATCCTTTCACCGGACAGTTCAGATGCCCTTGGTATTTTGGAGACATTTATCAAGTGTTACAGCTGTTTTTCCTCACTACTCTCTCCTGGAATCCTGTGTCCCACGAACATCCTGCCTGTAATTAGGGAATGTCCAAAGTTACATGTGTGTGTCAGAGTTCTCAGCTTTGTAATATGAATATTTATTCCCTTTTCTGCTTGTTGTTGTTTTGGTGGAAAAAAATCTCTCTACCATCTCATTCTGTCTGGGGTCAGAGTACTCATCCAGCACCTTGATCAGTTGTCCCAGTGTTTGGGCATTATTCCCAGTAGCAGTGTCTCATTCACTTCTCATCCTTTCCCCCCCCACAATGAGATAGTAAAAAAGCTTCACCTTCATTTTCTCATTTTTTCTCTAGGGCATGGTCAGGTCTGTATACAGATTGAATTCTTTCTTCCATGCATGTACAAGGCTTTCGTCTGGAGACCCAGTATTTCCAGTGGTCTTCATGCTGCCTCTTTGTTAATTACACCCTCTTCCTTGTTGTGAGTCTCACTAAACTGACTACTACTATGTTTTGTATACTGTGTGCTGGGTAATAATATGAGAAGACTCCATTTTTTAAAATACTGAACTGTCTCTTTATTAAAAGACCTATTTACTATTTACAGAGGTGCTGCAGCTGTCCTTCTGAACATGTGCACACAGACTGACTTCCTGGTGCCACTTTCAAACTTTTCCCTCCTGCAGCGTGCATTTAATCTTCCCTCTAAGTTCCAGGCAGACTACAGTCTGTGCTGTGCATGCATGCGTGGCTACAAATACTGGTCAAATGTGCCAAAATTTCTTAGCAAATTAAGTGCCAGATCCAATACTAGAACCTACATTAATTAATTCTGCCACCAGCATTTAACCCTTAAGCCCAGTGTCAGCCAATGTATCGAATCTCTGAGCATTACTCTATTTAAAAATGTGGCTAATAATAATGCTTTCCAGTTACCTACTGATTTTCCATCTATACTTCTCAAGCACTTAACAAGATTGTTAAACATGCTTAACCTGATATTATAGTTGTTCTAAATACAGTTTCTATATTTATATATGGGGAACTATGTCTACTGGACAAATAATGGGTCTGCCACTGGAGAGATCAGGTTTGTATTTTTAACTTTGCCATAAGATTTTATGTTAACTTCTGACAAGTCATTTAACCTCTGTTTCTCATTTACCCCATACACAGATCCCAGCGTTTCCTTTCACTATCGAGAAGTAGCCTTGACCAGTTTGGAATTCATCTATGAAAATATTTTCCCTCATCCCCTTTTTTCTTCTTCCATCTGCTTCACTGAAAGAGAATTGTGTGCCTTAAACATTTAACTATTCTTACCCTTGAAAATTGCCTCTTTTGTGAACCAGTATTAAAACATACCTGTATGTTAAGAAGTGTATTTTCCATGAGTGGATCAAAGTTACAGAGAAACACAAAATATTGCAAAATTTCTAAGAGTTTAAGGATTTTTTACTCATAAAAGTCCTTGCTCAAAAAAAATTCAGAGAACAGTCTAGTTGTTAATAAGACTTACACCTAAGTGTCTTGAAGTGAAAGGATGTTTACCTCTTCATTTTTTGGAGGCAAAAGAGGGACTTAAATCATCTTTGTAAGGTGACTGAAGTTGCAATCTTAAATAAAGATAGGTTACTCCCTCTCCCTAATAAAACAATATACAGCTGATCAGCTAAGACTGGACGCCTTGGTCTTCCTGTGCCACAAAATACAAACTTCCACCACTAGAGCAAAAGGAATATCTCTGCCAGCTACAGCCTACAGAAACACCTTTAATATTCTTTCTATGCTGTAATGAGAAAACAGCGGGTAACATGCTAGCCCCATTTTGGAGGGCCCAATTCAAGGCCAAAACTCCCACAGACATCAATGGGGACTGAACCAATATTGAGATGTGTGTCAGCTGTTGATTTGCTAGCTACTTCTTCACACTTACTAAACGGTACTATTAATACCATCAAAATGGTGAAATGCTGATGAACCTAAAATGTAAGTTAATCTTTAAAGCCTTCAGTGAGCTGCTGGGGGGACACTGGCTTTGAGATTGTTTCTCTTCCTGAGATCTGCCATGACAGCTATGATCGATGCCTGATGGAGCCCGCAATGAAACTCAGTGTGATTGAACTTAACAGACTGTATATCTGAGTTATTTTATATCAATTCTGAATTATGGAAATTTTATTTCCAGGGCAAATCCTGAAGTTATTGACTTCAGGTTTTGGGTTGACTCTTGCTGTACATACTGTAGCGCTGATTCAGCAAATCACTTAAGCACATGCTTAAATTCATCCGTACTCATCAAGCATTTAAGCAAGTGCATATAAACATATGCTATATCCATACACACTTACACAAAGATGTATAAAACCTACTGAACAAAGTAGTAAAAAAATTTATTAGCTGATTTTAAAAGTCATGAGGTAGCAGAAATTGTTCCTGGAACTCAAACTGTCCTATGTTCTCTTACTTCCTAGAATCTCACTCTGTGTGAGAATCTTTTAGTTATTTGAGGAGCTAAACCAGGCACAGTTACAGGACAGGAATAATATTTTTAAACCTTTCAAAGGACTAATAATTAATTCTGTGTTTTCAACTTGCAGGAGCCTTAAAACTCTGTATAGATGATAGTTTCTGTGATGTTGCTTTCCGTTCAATACAATGGATGCTATGCACTATATTGCTCACCAACATTATAGAATGGTCCCAGTTCATCAGGACACGTGAATATTTACATACAAACATCTAATAAATTGATTAACTGAATCCTCAATGAATATTCTGACTTGAATTCTTTGATACAGCCAGAAATCCAAAGCTGGGAAAGTTTGGAAGTGAACAGAGAGGGGTATCTTGTAAAGTTGGACTGGTGCTTCTAACACAGAGCTCTCAAAAGATGTGTCACTGAATCCAAAATTGTTACTGTTTGTGATATAAGCAATAGTGTTTGTGATATAAGCAAACACAAAAATTATTATTAGGAAATATGAAATACACTACCACGTTGTATTGTTTTATTGAAATATTTTTGCTTTCCAGGCCCTTCTTGCTTCTAAATCTATCCATCCAGCATAATTTTCCATGGACAGCAATTGCACCAATCAACAAAAAACGTAGAACCACCATCTCCAGGTTACTTTGTTGTTAAATGTGTAGGCCATATCTTTTCTTGAATTAACTGAAGTGAAGTGTTTCATAATATGAAATCACTTCACCTGGCTATGGGAAAACAGAACAAAGTAGAATAGAACACTTTACAAGATACTGATAGAGACTTTCAGTTAAGGGACCTTAAGTTAAATTGGTGGAGACCTTCAATTCATATCAAAGTGGGGCACAGAAAGTAGTAGAATATACCCTTTGTTAGAAAATGAGCAGCATTTAAAAGTCATTTTTCACTCCTGCCCCCCACTAAAACCAAGCTAAAATGTATATGCAGACCGAGCATGTGCAGCCTAGGCCATCTGATTCAGAAGGTCAATCTGATTCAGAAGGTCAGAGCTGGTATTCTAGACCAGCTCTGACTATGTATCTTGTGTGCTGTTCTTAGGTCAAGTGCTGAACAGAGTTTGGCCAAACATGCCAGCTCAGCATGTTCAAATTTGTTTTGAGAGGGCTGAAGCTGTATCTGAAAACAGTTTGCTTTCTAGGGTAGACAGGGCTTGTTTTTCCTAGGAAGGGTAGCGGGATTTTTTATTAATAATGGGCAAACCAAAGGAAAAAAGACTTGGAGAGGTGATAGCTAATAGATCAGGAGCTTATTTGAAATCTTTGAGGGTTCCTCTCTCTCATGTGCATGACACCAAAGGGCACACCCCATCACCTCTAAAATCCCTGGTCCTCCCTAATATTGGTCTCGATTCTGTAAATAGAGTGCCTCTTCGAGGGTATTGAATCTCCTCTGCTCTCCCAATCACATCAACAGAAGTTGCAGGCATTCAGTACCTAACAGAATCAGGCTCTTTGGTGTCAGGTTACCTTTTGGGAGGGCTGTGAAGCCTGCTGTTCCCCTCCCCTACAACAAAGCCCTATTGGAGATGGTCCAAAGTGGGTGAAATCTCACTACCATTGCCTGACAGGAAGAAGAGTCAGGATGGGAGAAAGACATCCTCTGAGGGTAGGTTTGGGCACTTTCCAAATTAACAGGGGGGATCTGATTCAGGGATGTACAAAGGTTTAGTCTGGCTCTTATTCCGAGCAAATTTGTTTACTCATATACCAATTTTTAAATATCAGTCCTGATTTTTTTCTTGTCTCAGCCTCTAAAAAGTGTCACCAGCCCTTAAAATAATGGGCACAAACCATAGCTGACAATGCAACTATTCCCTTTTCTTAAGAACCACAATATGTCTATGACCTGAAGGACAAGGACATCTGTTTCATGAAAGAAATAATCTCATGCTGCTTCCCATTTAACACTAAAGCATGAAGCATTTAGGGACAGAGCATCAGTAATGTAACCCATGAATAATAAATTGTAATGGTTTTTAAATAGCATTGCCATAAGTACTGAAAAGGGTCAATTAAATAAACTACAGTACAGGTTTTGCCATTAAACCTGAAAAAGCAAAACAAAAACAAAAAAACAAGATAGGGTTGGGGTGAGATAGCATTTTCTATACTCTCATGGTGGGTACAAATCTGTTGATTTTAGTTACTTAAGAATTTTTTTCTTTTATCATAACTTTGAGGGCACTACAAATTCCAGCCCCATTTCTAATATAATATTATAAAATGTCAAACAAACATTCTCAAAACTCAAGTTGTCTAGAATGCATAATAGAAGAGAACTCGTATGAAAGTCCGAGGGCATTATTTTTTTAAATAGCCAGTATCCCATTGATAGAGATTTACAAATTCTAGCAAAGGCCTGAAAACTTCTAGTAACTCAGTCCCATCACCAGCTCTAACAGAAATTCGATGACAACTTTTAACAGTTATGAAGTCCACATGGGTCACTACAGTAATTCAACAGGAGAAATCCACAGGACTTCAGAATCCTCAGGCTACATTTTGGAAAAAAAATCATCCTCAGAAATAAATCTATCTGCACACATTGTTTTAAACATGTATTTTCTCTTGCTAATTAAAATGGGAAAATTGCATGTAAATGTAACCCTTAAAAATATTTAGGGATAGATGAATTCTGCAAAACATTGTTCAAGCACTTTCACTGTAGTTCTGAATGGCAAATTATCCAAAAGGGAGAGGGGAAAAAAAAGAGTTGATTTTGCAATTAATGATTCTCAAAGTGTAATTCCACCAACTGTAAGCAACACCTTTGATCATTAAAATTGATGGAATTTAAAAAAATCAAATTTACTTTCCACTCCTTCTGTTGCTTGCATTTCACCTGTTGCTGTATGGACAATGAAAACAGAGTGGTCATTTTGGGTTTAAAACTCTGCAGTAGAATGTTTAAATCCAAATAATTTTATTTTCTTTTTTTTTTATTTCAAGAAAACATTTATGTTCATTTTAAGTTTTTTAACCCTAGAGTTCATCGTAATTTTCTGTTTGTAACTCCCTAATTAGTTAATACCAGGTAACTGTGATATCACAAATTGAAGACTAAAGCCAGATTTTCAGCTCCATCTTAACCACAGCTGCCTTTTCTATGACTACAAATATTTCTGAGAACCATGTGTGTCCTCCAGACGTCTGAGAGCCTAATTTGGAGGAACAAAAAGGGAGGCTATTTTTTATCGTTGTTTCGTATTTTTTAATGTGACTCTGACTTCATGTGGAGAAAAAGCAGTATCACATGACATCTTAAGCAGCAAATAAATCTCTTGTTTACATGCAAATAGACTGAGAACTGATGAAAGCTAAGTTTTCAAATTCTTGTTTGGTTTTCCACTGACTTTAATGGGAGTCATGCACTAAATCCTTATATTCCTTTCTTAAAATCACATAGGTATGGGATGCTGAGATACATTTCAGCTGGTGCTCTTCTAAATTCTTCCCATGCTCATGCAAAGGTACTAATAATATCACTAAAAAGATGACGTTCCAAAGAACCTGATGTGCTGGTACTACTCTTTAAACTGTCAATGGACTAATGAGCAGTTCTCTGAGGAAAGCATCCCTACCACATCCCACATGCTTATATTTAAGTCAATGGGATTTACGCACATGCTTAAATGCTTTCCTGAATCAGGCTTTACAGAGAGATAGGGAGAGAGCCACTCTCTCTGTGATCCATTGTAAAAACTGCAGTCAAAGGCAGATAGAGCCCAGGATGAAATTCTAGGGTCTATGCTCGCCTAGTGGTAGACTCTTAATATGTAATTCCTCAGATCAGGGTGTGTAAGAATCTTACACTTCAGGATACAATGTAAAATGCATCTTTTTGTGCAAGCCTTCACTCAATGACAATGACTGCAAATGGTTGGAACTTTCTTGGGCACACACTGAGAACACCCCTCATAAGCAAGCAGAATAACTGCTGGCAATTATATTATAGAATAATAGAAATGTAGGGCTGGAAGGGACCTCAAAGGATTATGTAGCCCATTACCCCCAGTTCCCTGCACTGAGGCAAGATTAAGTATACCTAAACCATCATTGACCGGTGCTTGTCTAGCCTGTTCTTAAAAACCTTGAGTCAGGCATTCCACAGTCTCCCTTGGTAACCTACAGTATTCCTCTTAGCTATCCAATTTATCTAGATCATTTTGAATTGTAATCCTGTGCTTGAACCCCTCCCAGCTTGATGTCATCTGCAGAATTTATAAGCATACTCTCTACTCCATTATCCATGTCATTAATGAAAATATCGACTAGTACCGGGACCCAGGACAGATCCCTGCAGGACCTCACTAGATACATCTTTCCAGTTTGACAGCAATCCATTGATACCTACTCTTTGAGTACATTTTTGCAACCAATTGTGCACCATGGACTTTTCAGAGGAACTGATGATATTTTTAGATTTGGTGTCTAAATACTACAGTGATGGATGCATTAAAAATATATAAACAGAAAAACTGCTCACTTCCTCTCCCCCTGTAAATAACTTTTCTCCCCAAACATTTCTCAATAGATTTAAATCACACTCAGTTATACAGTAGTGAGTTCATGATGTTCAAAACAAGCATGTATATTGGACAGAAATCAAATGTTTAATGAAATGCCGAAGGCAAAGTTTATTCAGTGAATGACAGCTACCAAATGCAATTCCTTGTAAATTAAGAGGCTTATAAAATTTATTCTAGTAAAGGTAAAATATAGAAGTAAAGTTAAATGACCCACTGCTACCTTTAACTGGACTAACCAAAAATAAAATAAGCAATCCTAAGAATCACACTTTTAAAATCAGCCTCAGGATACAGAGAGAGTATACACAACAGATTTTGTATAACATAATAGCATAGTGTTACTTTAGCATGCATTGTTAACTTCAGAAATACAATAAATATGTAAAAAAATCAGGTGCAAAATATGGATTGGAGGGCCTCCTTTTTTGTACCCTACTTTCTAGAAACTTGACATAGGTGTCACCTGAAAGAACATCAAAAATGCTCCAAAAACATAGTAACACTGAGGTATATTGACACATGTGAATGTATGTATTTACAGCAGAAGAAAAAATATATTCAGACCAAGCTACAAGCACTACCACAATCAGGAACCCCAACCAGGAGACTTGTATATGGTTCTAAAAATACAAGTAGTAAGCAATGAAAAATAGACTGTATCACGCATTTGCACATTGCACAAGTCTTTCACCCCTTGAAGTCAATGGGAATTTTGACACTGACGGAGCAGGATCAAGCTGTGACAAATATTGCAATCCCATGCAGTATCTTTGGGGGCTGTCATATTAAAGTTATGTAGGATTGTGCTCTACTCCACAGAGGAGGATTACCACAGCTTCTCCAGAAACTAAGAACAGAGGGATGATTAAGGTGACTCATTTAAATTACAAACACTTGCAGAGAGGTACCACCCCCAGGTATGGTGGCATATACTGGTTCAAACTGGTTTTTCCAGAGACAGACTAAAAAAGAGCTTTTGATATAAAAAGACTGAGTTTAAACTGACTCAAGGCCTTCTTTCTGATCTAGAAAACGGACAGGTCCTTCTGTCCAAAGGGGTCCTCCACAACCTTTGCAAAAGGGTTGGGAAAACTTTGGCCTACTAGGGCTCCATAAGACTGATGGGTGACTCCTGATATGTTTAGTGTGTGCTTAAACCTGTTCATTGTTTTTATTGTTTTCTCTAATGCTTTTACCTGAAAAATAAGTGTGCTTGCTTAGAAAGAGCTGTGTGATCACTTGGAACTGCTGGCAATACATGGTTCATAGCCCTCAAAGAGAAAAAGCAAAGCACAGGCAGTGGTCTTTAGGAAGGCTGACTTGATGGGGATATCAATGGAAGGCAGAGAGCTGTGCAGTCTTAAAACCACTGGTCTGAAGGGAGTGGGATACTGGTCCCTGACCAGAGTCAGGTGACGGCTGGAGACCTGAGACCTGACTGAGAACAGCTGGAATGGACCATGGAGGGAGACATACAGGTGCAGTTACCCTGAAACTGTGACACAAGCCTTGACAGAAGAAACATCAAGATGGGTAGAGAATATCCTAAAAATCATTTGTACATGGCACAAATAAATATATATGGCATACATTGTTAAAGCACAGAGACTGGCCTGTTCTCTCCCACCACTATATTAGTCCCCATGAATGTTAAATCCCAAGACTGCAGTAGTCTCCATTCTGATGAGGTACTTGTATACCAGAAGATCCTCGGTATAAAGCATATGAATCACATTTTCAAGCACATCTAGGTGTGTTTTTGACAATTAGAAAACTACAAACTGTGGGAAATGCTGTAGGTACAGATATAGCACCACATCACTCTTCATAATGAATCTTGAAGGCAAATTGTTCAGTAAACTGATAAGTAAACTTTTCAGATATGAACACTAGCCAAAAGAAAACCAGAACCACTTCAACAATACATTAAATTCCATCCATCAATAAAAGTTCAAAATAGATTACTCTCCAAAACAATTCTATCTCTTAGATACCACCAGCACAACAGCATATGGTGAACTACAAATAGCCATATACAGTAACACAGAGACAAGAATAGCTGTCACAGAGAGCATGCTTCTTTCCCTGCACATCTTAAACATCCATCACATAGGGCTAAACCACCTGATGCTATTACATCTATTTTCATTTTCACACACTAAAAGGAGCTTTCTGAAAAAAGGGCTATAAATCTGATCTCTGTACTTAAGAAATATAACCTGTGCTTAACAGACCCTGGCATGAAGTGTTTCAGCACAATTCTCTTTCCCAATTAAAAACCACATTGTGTAGCCCCAGCTGCATCATACAATCCACACTCACAAACCTTCAGTAAATACCACTGAGCTTTAGTAAATAGCTATTACAAGATCGATCCTTCCCACAGCAACTTTAGTATCATTTTCATGACCTACAAATCTAAAACCAGTTGGTACAAACTAAGCACCCAACTGAACAATTTATGCTGGGAAACACAGGCAACAAATCTAAAAATATGGACCAGCACAGCTATTTCAAGTATATGTAAACCTGAATAACAAAAAAAATTCCAAATCCAAGTATTGTTTTCTAGCCCTTACAGTAATGAGAGCTATTTCTTTTTGCCTATTGTTCATTTTATTAAAAATGTAAGTTCCTCAGAACAGGGATTTTGTCTACTCCATTGTAGCCCCAGCATATTTGGAGCACTCAGCCAATAATAAAGAAATGGAAATGTGTTTTCTTACCATATATCATCTATTGAGAGTCTTATGCTACGCTCCATAGATAGTGCCAAAATTAGTGAAAGTGGACAGAAAGTGAAAAGTAGCACGAACATTTTATAAGTCAAACTTTAAAACTGAACAAAAAAAAAGTTGAACAATTCTCACAGACAGATTGACTGATGTTTCTTCTTTCATTCTTTTCTCATTGTAACCCCTAGTGCCCTCAAGCTGGTGGTAAACACATCGATCTCCTTGGGCATGGAGTGTTTCTTATTATATGTCTGTACAGTGCCTCGCACAATGAGGGCATGTTAATCTTGAGAAAAGAAGACTGAGGAGGGACCTAATAACAGTCTTAAAATACATTAAGGGCTGTTATAATGAGAACAGTGATCAAGTGTTCTCAATGTCCAGGGAATGTAGGACAAGAAGTAGTTGGCTTAATCTTCAGCAAAGGAGATGTAGGTTAGATACTAGGAAAAACTTTCTAACTATAAGGATAGCTAATAGGAATACTGTAGGTTACCAAGGGAGACTGTGGAATGCCTGACTCAAGGTTTTTAAGAACAGGTTAATTACGACAATTACAAATAAAAATGACAACAAAACTTTTCCCTTCCCTTAGAAGTATCTTGAAGTTTCTGAGACGAGATGAGTAAACTTGGCTTCTGCCTCCTCCTTAACTCCTTTTCCCCAGCTCAACAAGAAAACCACCCACCCACCCTGTCCAGCCCTCCTCCTCAGTTGACCCTCGTGAGGCTCCTTCCACTGCTGTTGTCCTCTCTTGTTCCTCACCTCAAGGCAGACATAGAGCCTCACATTCCTGTCTGCTTTACCTCAGCCACCAGCCCCTTTTCCCTGCACTGACATCTTGCCACCAACATGCTGGTTTCTGGCTTCTGCTAGCTACTACTGCATCCTGACACCTCCAGCTGTTTTCTGGCCTGAGGGAGGGAGTAGGACCTTATAGTAAAGTGAAGTGTGGCATCCTGCACCTGGAGGCTTGAGGAGGACGGTGGCTCTCAGTAAGAGGGAGGAGGGCAGGGATTTTCCCCATCCCAAATAACTGAATGAGCTTCTGCTTATTTGCCCCTCTGGCGCTTGGAACCTCCACACACACAGGTTTCAGGGGTCATAGCAACTGGTGTGCCCCTGGTAGCACAGCTCCAATGGAACCACTCTGCCTAGATGCCAGAAAGGGAACTGGGCCTCAGAGCTAATATGGAGGCCCAAGAACCCCATACAGATGGTGCTTTGCTCCCAGTGGATATCCTAAGGCCAATATGTTCTGGGAGCTTAAACTACCTAATTAGTCCTGTGTGGGATAGAATTTGGCTGACGGTTTCAAACGTGCTTGTTACTAGCACAGTTTTTGATTTATAATGTAGACAGGACCTTACAATCCAGCACTGAAAGCCCTTGGAAACATTATCAAAGAACTACACTATACTGAGTTTGGCACCTTCAGAAATACATCCCAGGAAACACCACTATTGTCATTCTAACACCATCCTTTTCCAACATGTTGAGTTTAATTGTCAAGCAAAAGCTCCATAGAGAACAGAACAGCAGAGTATAGGGTGTCACAGACCCCTATGATACCTAAGTGCTTATACACATATCAGCTGAAGATAGCATAGGGTTACCATATTTCAGCAAGCAAAAAAGAGGACAGGAGGAGCCCCGCCCTAGCCCCGCCCCTGCCCCTCCCACTTCCCGCCCCCCCAGAACCCCCAACCCTCCCCCCGTTCCTTGTCCCCTGACTGCCCCCTCCTGGGACCCCTGCCCCTAACTGCCCCCCAGGACTCCACTCCCTATCTAAGCCTCCCTGCCTCTTGTCCCCTGACTGCCCCAACCCTTATCCACACCCCCACCCCCAGACAGACCCCTGGGACTCCCACGCCCCATCCAACCACTCCCCACCCCCTGACAGCCCCCCCCCAGAACTCCCAACCCATCTAAACCCCTCTGCTCCCTGTCCCCTGACTGCTCCGATCCCTCTCCCCACTCCTGCCCCCTGACAGCCCCCCCCCCCCAGAACTCCCAACCCATCTAAACCCCTCTGCTCCCTGTCCCCTGACTGCTCCGATCCCTCTCCGCACTCCTGCCCCCTGACAGCCCCCCCCAGAACTCCCAACCCATCTAAACCCCTCTGCTCCCTGTCCCCTGACTGCTCCGATCCCTCTCCCCACTCCTGCCCCCTGACAGCTCCCCCCCAGAACTCTCAGCCCCCCACCCCGCTCCTTGTCCCCTGACTGCCCCCTCCTGGGACCCCTGCTCCTAACTGCCCTCCAGAACCCCACCCCCTACCTAAGATTCCCTGTTCCTTGTCCCCTAACTGCCCCCTCCTAAGACCCCCCCAACTGCCCCCCAGGACCCTACCCCCTACCTGTACCCTGACTGCCCAAAACTTTCTCCACTCCCCCCAAAAATCCCCCCCCCGTTTCTTGACTGCCACCTCCAGAACCTTCCTGCCCCCTGGCCCCCTTACCCTGCTGCTCAGAACAGGGTGTTGGGCTCTGTGCGAGCCGGACACGTGGCTGAGCTCCCCAGCACAACAAAACCGGGTCCCTGGCCCTGCACAACAAAACCCGGTCCCTGGCCCGGACCGGACTGCAGGGGAGAGCTGCCCTTGTATCAGCACAAAGTGCTCTCGCTCCCGTTTTGCTACGCTGCATGGCAGAAACCGCTCCCAGTTGCAAAAGGGGAGGGCTGCACTTTGTGCTGATACACTTGCTCAGAATGCAGGGCGGATCCGGCTCCTCTACAGCTGCTCCGGAGTCCAGCCCGGGACTTCCCTGCAGCCCTCCCAGCCGCTCGGTCTGCTCTGCCTGGGGGGGAAATCCCGGACATTGTGAGTGCTTTACAAATTCCCCCCGGACGCTATTTTTAGTACAAAAAGGAGGACATGTCCGGGTAAATCCGGACGAATGGTAACCCTAAGATAGCACCCAAGAGAGACAAAAGACATTCAAAGGAAGTTAGAAAATTTGTTCTACCATATATACAAATATCAGGTACAGGTATAGTTAGTCCCTTTGAACCAAAAGGTGATCTCAAAACCATAGATAATAAAGGACAAAGAAATTACTTCTCACAGTTGATTTTCCTCTAGCCTCTTTGTACTGATCTTAGAAGGAAATCTCCAAAACACAAGAAACTGATAATGTGCACTTACTTTACAACAGCTGGAAATACTAAATTTATGATGAAAAGTAAAACCATATGCATATATATTTATGAGCATTACATATGTGTGTATATACATACACATAGCTACATACGTATATGCAATTTTTACATATGTACACATCGTATGTATCTGCAAATCAGAGAATATAAGAAGGTAGTGGCATTCTGCTCTTATTGGCGTCTGTATGACTCATGATTGCTGAAGCTAGTTTAAACAAATGCCAATACATTCTTTATACCCTCACATACTATCATGCTTTGGTTTGGTTTTTGCCATATTATAGAGAAGTTATTTTAACTCCTAGTGGCACTGAGCAAGGTAAGCTGACACAATCATAGAAACACCTCTCTCCAGTCTATATTAGCACTCCCACTAGCACCAGTGAAATTTCCCCAATGCTAGACCTGTGGAGGGTGGGGAAATTCCTTAAAGATCTCAGGGCAAAAGCACCTGACTTGACTGGACAGGCAAACTCGGTTTCAGCGCTACCCCTCTGGCACATTGTCTTCTGAAATAGCGTGTGTTGCATAAAGGTGATAATAAGAAGGACCAAGATCTGAATGTCTGTGGACTGCAGCAAGTCTTCCTTTCAATTTATTTTAGGTTGATACTTTTGGGGTAGGTAAAGGTAGGGGGTAGAGTCCAGAAGATGCCGGGGGTGGGAAGTAAAAACTCATCCGCCAATAAGAATATTCAACTTTAATTTAAAAATTAACTGAAAGAATGTGGATGGGGAGAGGGCTTAAAGAGTAAGGAGATAATTTAGACAGGTAAGGAGGTAAATTCTGCAGTACAGAAATTTCAGAAGTAACATGTTAAAAGAAATGACTGAAGAAATTTCTCAAAGAGGTCTCAAAATCAGATTGTGGAGCTACATGCATTGCTGGCATGAAGACATTTTAAAGATTGCGTGTGTGTCCAAATACTCTACGGTATTCAGAAACCTACTTTTAAAGTTGACCCTGGTAGTATTTACTATGTTAAAGATTTAGGAAACCTTATTTTAAAGTATGATTTTTTCCAATTGCTCTCAGATTAATTTATATTAAAATATCACAGAGTAGCCCGCGAGGAAAACAAAATGTCACAAGTTCAGAAAGAAGCTGGAGTAGTACGCTACTATTCAGGAAAAATATCAAACAGAAGAGTGAAAAATGTTGAGTCTGAGTCTCAGTGGTCTAGCAAATAATGAAATCTATTTTAAGCCCCCAGCACATTTCAGCTTCACAATAATGAGATTTTCTCACACGCCCTCTAAGGCCCTGACCTTCAGTGAGACTCCTCACATACTTAAAGTTAAGCATGTGCATAAGTGTTTGCAGGATCAGGACCTAACATCTTAACTACATCACGTTTAGAAGATTGTATAGTACTTTTAACTGTGCTTATGTTATATGCTTCTGTCCATTTACGGTACAAATTTAATAGCAATATGTACAAACACACTTGATTTTTTTAACCAAACCTAAAACTTCTGTCTGGTATCACCTTACTGATTTAATTTAACTTGATAGTTCTTTATTGGGTAAAAAGGATCTTGAATGTTCTATAGGATTTAGGCATGACACTGATGATAGCATCATGTGCTACACGCTATATACAAGAAACACTGTAGTGGGAATTGGGAGTATGTAATAAACACACTGGGACATTCAACTGGGACATTCTGAACAAGCCATTGTTACGATTTATCTTAAAATCCACAGTACTCTCAGTGGGTCAGATGCTGATACCCTTGCCTTTATTTCAGTGGGGCTGCTTAAGAAGTAGGGTACTATTCAGTGTGACTAAGGATATCAGAATCTGGCCCAGTGGCAAAACAAATTAGTGGATTATATATTTCTGATTACAAAATAAGGTGGTTCCAAATGTTGTTTTCTTTTCTTGGTTTAGCCAGTTTGCGATATTGTTGTTTATGATTCAAATGCAATAGAAATACTTTATATATCTTTAAGGAATCCTTTTCACAATCCTAAACTTTCTCATCTTTACCATCTCTGTGCAACTATGTAGTGGCATGCTGGGTCTACTACAAATAACAGGTATGAGGTCACTTCTTTCATCTTCCAACAGCCTTTAATGCTGCATCCCTGTCATTAGATGTAAAGGTGTTTGTAAGCAAATCAGGACAACCCATTATAATAGGACTGCTGCTTACTTCGTGGCCGCTCCTAGCCGGAGTGTCTCCACAAGTCCCCCTTTCTTCAGGGCTCTTTCCCAACTCACAGAGGCTTTGGTTAAAAATTGCCCTGTCTGGGGTTAGTTTAATATCAGAACCAGTTTACAACAACCGAGAGGCCCAAACTCAATCCATTCCAGCAACACAAATAAAAAGTCCATACTTAGTACATAGACTCATAGACTTTAAGGCCAGAAGGAATAATCATGATAATCTAATCTGACCTCGTGGGCATCACAGGCCACAGAACATTACCCACCCACTCCTGTAATAGGCCCATAACCTCTGGCATTTTCCTCTCACGTCCAGGGCTCTTCTTCCATCCTGGTCTGATCTCTCAGCCAATCCTGCCAGCTCTTCCTCACTGGGGCTCTGACAACCAGTCCCAAATGCAGTCAGGGTTTCCCATCACTCCAGGAGCCTCCTACTCACTGGGCTTTATTCGCCAAGCTCCCTGATGTCATGGGCCTGCAGAAGCCATTTTGTTTTTTATCCCTGAAGTGTCCACCACTATAGCTGCAGCTCCCTGGGCTTCCCATTTTCAGTGCAGGCACCTTCCGTTCTGCATAGGGAATTGCCTGATTCCCCTCTGGTGGGGCTCATTCCGTACTCAGGGTTGGCTTAGCCCGAGGGTCTCCGGCCCGCAGGGCAAGCCCTCCTGTTACACTCACCTTTGGCAAATTCCTGACTTCATCCAACGGAGTCATGGGGAGGTAGGAATAAAGCTGTTCCAGCTGTATATCCAGCTCAAAAGTCATCCTGCAATCTCAGGGGAGGATGGCCAAGGGCATGCGTCCACCATGCACTGCTTATTGCCCTTCTGAACAGGAGTACACTATATGGCCACAGCAAGTGCATGCTGCTGGCTACAGCCTATATCTTAGCTTGTACAGTCCCATAACTGGCAGGCTACACCCCCTTAGGGGATAACAATACCTAGATATTATACGGCACTTTTCATCCATAGATCTCAAAGCGCTGGACAGGGCACACTGTTGTAGATGCCACCCATTTAAACACTATGGGCCTGCTTCTGCTAAAGTCAAGTGCAAAATTCGCATTGTCTTCAATGGGAGCAGGATAAGGGCCTATGAAGAGACCCTACTTTGCTGCTAATGTGGAGAGAGTTTGGGGAAAGAGCCCTTCTTTGCTTTCTTCTTCCCTACCCCTTTAACACACCTGTGAAGCATAGGACAGGATTTTGGTCTGTACTTTTTGCACAATCTGCCAACACCTGGAGAAGGGAGAGCTCTTTGGCCTTGAAATGAGTGTACTAATAATTATTTGCTTGACTGACAACTAAATTATCTATATTGCTTATCTTTCATATGTTGTATCTATAAATTCAATTATGAGCTTTGCTACTCTAAGCTCATTGTTTTCAGAGTGTGATGGAGAGTGTGATTATTTATTTTTAATTAAGTTCAATTTAATGTTTACACAGAAAAAGTGGGTCACCTGCAACAAGTTCTTGAGGTTTTTTTTAAACAGCAAATATAAAAAACTAGAATGCAGTAATTGTGCAGTTACTAGGGAAACAGATTAGAACAAAATAATATAAGACAGATATGCTATCATTTAAGGTTTTAATCAGCAATAAAAAAATCTGTCGGATTTCAGGGTAGCAACAAAGAATATTAATTGTCATCTCCATGCAAGGGTTAATGTTGGCACAAACAAGAACCACATGGGAAAGGAGTCAACAACTCAGCAGGAGTTCTGGTTTCACAAACAGTGCCATTAACCAAACAGAAAATGGACGAGCACTAGATGGCCCTGATCTAAAGTCAACTGGAGCCAGTGAGAGTCCTTCCATTGATGTCAATGGGGTTATGGATCAGGTCCTAACCAGGCAACTATGAAACTAGTTTATTCATCCCAGGAGAAAAATAAATCATATTATATTTCCAAAACTCAGGTGAAAAGGCTGTTTCACAGACAGATCCTGACCAAACTATGAGATAATAATGAGACAATTCATGACAAATTCACAGAATAATAGAACAAATAAAATAGATAATACAACATATTTCATTTCTCTAGAGCGGTCTATTAGGCAAGGACAAGATGAAAAAAATTATACATTCTGAAAGAGAAAACATGAGCAGAGACAAATAGATTTGTAGAATGCCTCTTGCAGTGTTATATTTGATATTTGTAAGTTTAAACAAATGCAAACCCTTTGGAAAAGTCCTAAAAAAATTATAGAGAAAGATCACCTTTCTTCTAATAAATTGTATGGGATGGTTGAAATATTCTATAGAAAGGTGATCTCTCTATTAAATTATATTCACATTTGGAGTAATTTATCCATTTGGTTGCAATAGGACATTTTCACAAAAGAATAAACCCATTTATGCAGGATAATATCACTAATATCCTGTGGTCTCTGTAATTTCCATATCTCCAGACCCAAACATGTACAGAAAACAACTTTGCAAATAATCTTTGTGAAACAACAACTCTGAAAATAATCTAGAAGGCTGATTAATAATGGTCATTGCCCCAGTCTAGTGCTGCCTCCTTCACACAACCGTGCCTGAGCATTCTCCACTGCAACCACCTGAAACAGCCTTCCTGTACCTCTTAATCTGACCATTTCTTTAAATCTCCCTTGGAAAAATTTTTTGTCCCTGGCCTATACATGTTAATTTATCTATTCCAATTTTTATTATAGAATGCTCTGTGTGTTTTTTAACTCTGTAAATCATCCCAGTATATAGGAAATAGAATTTGTCATATCATATTACACTGCTGGTCCATCAAGGTCAGTACTTGATTCTGGCAGTCGCCTGTTACTTCAGAGGAGGGTGGAAAAATCCCATGACATAATGCATCTTCACCATTGTGTCATACTATCTACAGGAGAAACAAATTATCTCCTGTCCTTTGTGCTGTTCCACAGAGTGTTTGTATTTTGCAGAGAGTGTGCATTTAACACTAAAATTAACTTTAATGTAAATATTATAGAACTCTAACATAAGAGCAAACAGACCCAGTGGTTGATTAGTAAAGAACAGAATTATCAGACACACACAAGAATATGATTTGTTGGGCAAGAGTCACCACAATTTTCATAAAGTGAAATCATGCCTCACCGATCTATTCGATTTATTTGAGGGAGTCAAGAAACCTGTGGACAAGGGTGATGCAGTGGGTATAGTGTACTTGGACTTTCAGAAAGCCTTTAACAAGGTCCCTCACCAAAGGCTCTTAAGCAAAGTAAGAAATCATGGGATAAGAGGAAGATCCTCTCATGGATCAGTAAAAGACAGGAAACAAAGTGTAGGAATAAATGGTCAGTTTTCACAGTTGAGAGAGGTAAATAGCAGAGTCCCCCAGGGATCTTTATGGGGGCTAGTGCTGTTCAACATATACATAAATGATCTGGAAAAAGGGGGTAACCAGTGAGGTGGCAAAATATGCAGATGATACAAAATTACTCAAGATGGTTAAGTCCAAAACAGACTGCAAAGAATGACAAATGGATCTCACAAAACTGGGTGACTTGGCAATAAAATGGCAAATGAAATTCAGTGTTGATAAATACAAAGTTATGCAAATTGGAAAACACAATCCCAACTATAAAGATAAAATGATGGTGCCTAAATGAGCTGTTACCACTCAAGCAAGACCTTGGAATTATTGTGGCTAGTTCTCTGAAAACATTCACTCAATGTGCAGCGGCAGTCAAAAAAGCTAACAGAATGTTAGGAACCATTAGGAAAGGGACAGATATTAGGACAATAAATATCATAATGCCACTATATAAGTCCATGGTCCGCCCACACCTTGAATACTGTGTGCTGTTAAGTTCTCCCCATCTCATATTAGAATTGGAAAAGTTACAGAGAAAGGCAACAAAAAAGATTTGGCCTATGGAACAGCTTCTATCTGAGGATAGATTAAAAAATCTGGGACTGTTCATCTTGGAGAAGAGATGACTAAGGGGGGATATGTCAGAGGCCTATAAAATTATGGATGATGTGGAGAAAATGAATAAGAAAGTGTTATTTACCCCTACACATAATACAAGAACCAGGGATCACCCAATGAAACTAACAGGCAGTGGGTTTAAAACTAACATAAGGAAGTATTTCTTCATACAACGCACAGTCAATCTGTGGAATTCATTGCCAGGGGATGTTGAGAAGGCCAAAAGTATATCTGGGTTCACAAAACAATTAGATAAGTTCATGGAGGATTGGTCTATCAATGGCTATTAGCCAAGATGGTCAGGGATGCAACCCCATGCTCTGGGTGTCCCTAAGCCTTTGACTGCCAGATGCTGGAACTGGATGGATCACTCAATAAATCCCTCTGAAGTGTCTGGTATTGGTCACCGTCAGAAGACAGGATACTGGACTAGATGGACCACTGATCTGACCCAGCATGTCCATTCTTATGCCACCCACAGCTGTTTACTGTCCCAAGTACCACCTTCCACAATGGAGGATGAGCTTTGCTCTCTGCAACAACATCAACGGTCTTACATAATGGTGAAAGATGCTCCACACAACCTTGGACTTATCATACTATATGCTTGAGCATGGGATTTAATTTTCTCTCTCCTCAAGATTGGAGATGGTCAGGAAATTATTTCTTGTTCCTGTGAAAATTTTCAATGAAAATTAAAAAGTGTCCTGGTCAAAAAAAATTTCTAAAGCTTTCAAGTCTGTATTACAAAATAGAATGTTTATTTTTTTCTTCAAGTTTTTGGCTGTTGAAAACCAAAAAGAGGGTGTAAAACAATACCAGAGCAGGATACCACATATAGTACAAGGCAGTGGAGAATCAGGCCCCCTGGTGTAAGAATTTCTAATTCAAATCAAGCTCCACAACCTATTACAGAATATCTCGTTCAATCCTTGCAGCTGTCTGCTTTCTTGGTATTCACAGAGAGCCAAATCTTGCACCATACATCAAAGTAAACGGGCTTAGCTAAGGAGTATAGAAACATCCTTCCCTCTGCCTCCCCCACTCCCTGGGTCAGACCCCACCCAAGGCCACGCCTGCAGCCTCAGGGCTGCAATAGGCTCAGCGGAAGCTGTAGCCCGTCCTTTTTGCAGGGGGCCCTGCCAGTGAACCTTGTAATCCTTGAATTCCAGTCCCGCCTTAACACCTTCATCTCTATATACAGCAATTCAGCTTAGGCTTCTATGGGACACAGCTACTTGGGTATGCAGTGACTGCAGACCTCCAATTTTCCTACTGGCTCCTTACTTCCCACCCCATGCTGCAGAACGACACAAGCCCCACTGCCTAATGAGCCTTTAGCCCAATAGTAAAGAACCATCGGCAGAAGAGTACTTGTTTCTTCCTAGAATAAAGGTGTATTATGTTCAGTAACTGATTCAATTCTTCACTGATCTGCGATGGCAGAAGAAGATTACAACTTTAACTCAATAGTCCAGGCTTTTGTTATTTCATATATATTTCATTCCTGGAAATAATGCACACTCTATTTGCATTGCCTAATTTGAAGTGGGATGGGTGGGGGGGAAGAGGAGGAGAGAGGTTGCATGCAAACAGATTCATTATTTTATCTAGGTTCAAACGGGTGAAAAAGCATAGTGCTTTCAAAACACAAAAGTGAAAGTTAAGTTCAACAAAGATTTAATTGCTAAAGAGGAACACTGTATGAAGAAGAATTTTTAACAATAAAGTAAACGTAGAACTAAAGTGTTCCCAGCAAGTGTGGTGCTAAATTATGTCTTTAAGTATCTTTAAAAAGATAATGTCTCAGCTGAAGATCGGTAAATCCCATAAAGAGATACACAGAATGAATAGGCCTCAATCTTATGAAGTAGAATGATGGAACAGGTAATAAACCCCTGTTCTGAGAGGGACAAATCCTCTGCCCTTGCTTAAGCCAAGTAGGTGCTCAGGAAATAGACAGATGTATGGATAGGCATGGATAGGAGATAGAGAATCCTCCGCTTTCAGCTGGAGGAGCCTCTAAGGCTACTACAGTCCAACAGCTGGAATGAGCTCTGTAGCTCTTATGCATCTCCACCTGGGAAGTGGGGAGAGACAAGGATGGGAGGATCTATGCAATAACAGTTTCCCTGTCACTGCTTTTCCCTCGCAATTGCTCCCTCCTGTGCACTGCCATGAAGGGAACACTCATTTATCTTCATCAAGAGCCTGGCTGCTGAGTTATCCAAATAATCTGCAGTCTTCTGATCAGCTTGGAGTCCATCAAACAGTATTCAAGCTTGGATACCATAAAAAGCATGAATTAATGCCCAGGTCAGCTTTCAAGAGGACAGGGTGTAACCTGGCAATGTTGTTGAGAGTATAAGAGCATTTGGAGACACTTGAATGTGTTCTAGCGTATTTACACCCTGCTGACAGACGAGACTGATATGATTTTACAGTGGTTGCCATTAAAATTGATACAAATGCCTCTGTCAGTTATTGATTGCATTACTAATATAGCTGTGTTGGTCCCAGAATATTAGAGAGACACAGTGAATGAGGTAATATCTTTTATTGTACCAGCTTCTGTTGGTGAGAGAGACAAGCTTTCGAGCTAGAGTTCTGACCTAAAGTTGGTCCAATACAAAATGGTACTTCACCCACCTTGTCTCTCTATGTCAGTTATTACAGGGTTATTTCCCAAGGGGAATTCCTCAAATACCACTGACTTCCTTGCAAAGGAAAAGTTGTAACGATTTTAATGGCAACTACTGTACAACAATTTAGGTGAGAAAATAATTGAAAGGATCGAGATCAACCATTGCTTGGGATTCAAACACAGGATTTCAGCCAGCCAGAAATTTATACCCAGAAGACAATAGATCACAGTCTGAGGCTACGTCAACACTACGGGGGTGGGGGGGATCGATTTCAGATACGCAAATTCAGCTACGGGAATAGCATAGCTGAATTCAATGTAGCTGATCCGACTTACCCCACTGTGAGGACGGCGGCAAATTGACCGCCGCAGCTCCCCAGTTAACGGCACTTACTTCTACCTGAGCTGGTGGAGTACGCGCGTCGATTCAGGGATCGATTATCGTGTCCCAACAAGATGCGATAAATCGATCCCCGAGAGTTCGATTTCTACCCGCTGATCCAGGCGGGTAGTGAAGACAAGCCCTGAGTCTTCTAAGCTGCCTACCATACCAGCAAACTTAGAAGCCAGTGTAGACAGGACTCAGTAATAATTTTTACCATTATTATCTAACTAAGCCATTGCTGGAAGAATAGTGATAAGACATCCCATACATTTAAATTATGTCACTCGGAGGAAGTACAGAACTCTTTGACCTCTGGTGCAGAAATTATTTCCTGCTTCCAGAAAGCTCAGAAATTAAAATTAGCAATATTAGCTACATATTGTAAAGAAATCTCAAATATTTCCTTAAAGTGCCATCAATTAAAATTAGCAATATAGAGACATTTGTGATATTTCTTAATGTTATCATTATTATTCTTGACTGTTCCCCCATCTGATTCAGGTCCCCATTGTGCGAGGCACTGTACAAACACCTATAAAGACACATTGCCTGCTTTAAAGACTTTGTGATCTAAATAAACAAGACTGACAAAGAGTTGGGGAAAGGGATACAACACACAAGCACAGTGATTAGGATGATGGTTGGGCAAATGTCATATTAGTTCCATGTTTGTTAGGATGCTTCATAAAGTAAAAAGCCTCAAAAACCCCTGAACCCAGATCACTAATCCATATTTTTTCTTTTAAATATTTTGTTCCAAACTACAAAGACTGGAAATTTAGACAAGCTGAACACAGTAGTCCTTATTAGGTAAGGTACAGACTACAGTATGGACTAAATTATGCTCTCAGATATTCATGGCTTTGATTTAAATCATCTATCCCTAAGAAATAATTTGTTAAATAGGTGTCATATATTCTGAAAAGCAGCAGAGGAAATGAGTCAACCCTTCTCTTATTAATCATGGGAACCATCTGAATGAGGAAAAGAAGAGTAAGACAAATGTAAGCAGACAAGAAAACTCAAAAGAGAGCAGCCAGAATTGAGAAGCGTCAGTAATATGATAACACATTATGGTATCATCTAAAGCAGAGAGTCTGTAAAAACAACAGGTCAACTAGAAACAACAATAATTAGGCCTAGGTTTAGGAAGTTTAAAGGAAAAAATAATATTGTGAAATTCAGACAGTGAAAAACAGCACTTGTATATATAGAATAAATTGTATTGAGAAGGAAGCCCTAGAAGCTACTGTACTATCCCATATTTAAGAAGAAGACTGAAAACTTTTACAGTGCAGAAAAAGGTTTTAAGGGCCAGAACCTCAGCTGGTGTAGACAGTTGTAACTCCACTGGCTTACATATTATATGCTGTAAAGGATCTGACCCTACAAGCATTCCATCTTCAAAGAGAAAACTCTCTTGGGACAAAGAAGTTTTGTAACTACCCACAGAATCAGAGAGGGGTATCTTTGCCAAATTCCAAAATGGCAGAAATCTGAGATGCTATATTTTAGAAACATTAACCTCAGACTATTTGCCTAGACAAGAGGAAGTTAGGAAGCAAGAACTGAGAGTAGCAAGTCATTGATCACCAGGAAGAAACAAACTGGGCATGATTACAAGAGCTGAGATGAAACCAGACCGAAAGAGAAGAGCCTCGGTTTTCGATCTGGATACATTTCTACCCATCATCCAGGACATCCTGGGAGATGAGAACCATCAACAACCAGAAACTTCCAACAATTTCACCCTGAACCTACAACAGAGTACAGTGTAGATATCCGGCACATATCAGATAAAGTAGTGCCTAAACACACATCGAACCTGAGAATTCCACTAAAACTGTGATGCAGCTGAAAAGAGTAAAATGTCTAGTTGATGGAAAATGCCTGAACAATGTAGTGAAACCCGATACGTGTGCATGCTGCAGAGTCAGACAGAATGAGTAAAATGAACTTTACCATCCAAGTAATTTATTTTAAAAGGCCTTTTACTATCTCAGGGCCAGTCTAACTCATGCTGCATATCACCTTCTGTCTATTTATCTATGTATTTACATGGCCCTCTGTGACAGAATACACCCCTTTATTCACACCCTACACACTATTGTAATAATCTCTGCATAACATATGCCTTGTAAAGTATCATTTGAAAACTCATAATTTGCTGGCCAGTATTGTCCTGGTAAAATATGTGTGGCAAAGTATGTGAAGTTATAAGATTCCCAGATACGAAGTTATTAACTCCTGTTGCAAACTGCACAACCCTGCCCAGGCAGAAGCCAGGTCTGTCCTAAACAAAGGAAGGAATGTGTGCTTCCCTTAATTTGCATTTAAGCAGTTAACAGAGTCATCAAGCAAGAAGAGAAGACAAAGGAAGTTCAAACAAGTGAAAAAAAAATCAGGGAATATTCTTCCACATAGACTCTTTGTTTCCCGGTTCTCAGCTGGAAATGTTTTTCAAGAGGGGGACTGAAACTATAAAACGGAGGGATGAACCCCCACCCTCCAGGCAACCAACTCTCTCTTTCCCTGCCCATCGCATTCACTGCATCTGAAGAGACAAAGGAAGCAGCTGTTGGACTCTGGGGGAGGGGTCCCAACCTAAAGAGTTTGGTCAGTAAGACTGCTGAAAGTATGTGCTGAGAAAACTTTTCTTTGAATCTAATGTAGTTTGTTAAGTTAGGCACCAGTAAGTGTTTTATCTTTATTTTTCTGTAACCATTTCTGACTTTTATGCCTCATTACTTGCACTCACTTAAAATCTCTCTTGTTAGTTAATGAATTTGTTTTATGGCATTATCCAATCCAGTGTGTTCAAGTTGAAGTGTCTGGGTAACTCCATTTGGTGTAACAAATTGTGTGCATATTATTCCCTTAAAGGAATAACAGACTCAATATATTTGTACTGCCTAGGAGAGGGTTGAGCAGTACAGCACATACCTTTCTGGGAAAAAATCTGGGAGTGTGTTGGGGTCACTCTGTAGTAAGTTTTAAGGATGATAAGAGCCAAAGGGTGGCTAGCTGGCTGGCTGCAGCTCACACAGACAAAGTTGGGAGTAACTTACATGCTGGAGTCTCTTTGTGGGCAGTCAACGTTGGACGCTACAGCAGCAAGGCACTGTAAAGGGCACCCCAGGTTACAGGACAAAGGTGACACAGCTACTCTGGATTGTACCCTGGTATGTCACACCCTCCCATCTCCTTAGTATCAAAGCACACTGCATCTCATGGTCTTCAACTGGACAACTTGCTTGAGTATTATCACACTATCATCACTCTGAGAGCTAGAACCATTCTGGAGAGGACCCTGAAGGATGCCATCCACTGCCAATACATGGAAAACCTGAAACGGAAGCCGGACCAGGGCAAGGCGTTCAAGGTGACGTGCAAATGGGACACCAGCAACCACTTCCTTCCCCGTGGCAGTTTCACCCAATTTGCCGACTGGAGGTTCATCCACAGGGCCCGGCTCAACTGCATCCAACTGAATGGAACCATCCACCACGGGAATCAGAACAAGCAATGCAGGAAGTGCGGCTACACCAATGAGACGCTACTCCATGACCTGTGTAGCTGCAAGTCCCATGCGAGAGCTTGGTAGCTGCGACACAACACCATCTAAGATCACCTGGACAGACACATCCCGCCACCCATGGGAAAGGTTGCCATAAACTCCACCATCCCTGGAACCGACAGCCAACTGCGACCAGATATCATCATCACCAACGAGGACCGGAAGAAGATCATCCTGGTGGACATCACAGTGCCATTCGAGAACAGGACCCCAGCCTTCCACGATGCCCGAGTTCGAAAGGTAGAGATATATGCCCCTCTGGCCGAAACCTTGAGAGCTAAGGGTTACCAGGTCCAGACACAAGCACTGATCGTCGGAGCCTTGGGCGCATGGAATCCCAGTAACAAGCGAGTGCTGAGAGAATGGGGAATCGGTCAACGCTACGCTTGGCTGATGCGGCAACTCATGGTGTCGGACGCCACCAGATGGTCGAGGGACATCTACATAGAACATATCACTGGGCATTGGCAATGCCAGGAAGGAGGAGCTGGAGTGCTGATGAGAAGCTCAGTCAGGAAGGTAACAAATACTTTCCTCCTGGATTGTATTTTCTAAATGGACAACCAACCTAATTCTCAATTACTGAGGGACAATCTCCACTCATTGATCTATTTTGCTTTCCACAACCAAATCTCCATATAACGTTTCATGAGTGATGTACCCAAGTATTCGGATTCTAATATCTAAACTATTGTTAAATCTATTCACCTAAATTTGGGTTATTGCTGATTATGTACTCTATGTATCATACGACTTTTAAAAACTAACTTTGTATTTGTGGATAATCTAAGCACTATACCTAGATGTACAGTCACTCTTTTCCCAACCTCTGTATTATATATATTTTTTAACATTAGTTTTAATAAAAATTGTAAATATGCTAGCCATTGAGAGTAAGGGAGGCAGAACTGGGATGATAACATCCATTTGGCCACTGGGAGCTGCAGGAAGCTGTGCAAATGTAAACAAACTGTCTGGCGGCCCTACAGAGGATTACCCTGACTGGCCGCGTGCGGCCCATGGGCCGCAGGTTGCCCACCACTGCTCTGGACTATGGACTTATACTAATGGAAGCATTCTAAAATGACTGAGGACCTTCCAATGATTTGGAAGCAACCAGAGATGTAACAAGCTAGCAGTCTATTCCATCACTGCTACAAGCCTGAACCAAGCACTCTGCAATTATTGTATGTGTGATGGGTTGGATCACAGAAACCCCCTTGGGAACTGCCCACTGGCAGCTTGGAACATCAGTGCCCTGCCTGGGTTGAGCCAGACACGCTAGCCTGCTACAAACCCAGACCCAGGTCTGAACCACATCCTGCCCAAACTGCAGGCTTAACTGAAAACAGCTTAAGAAGTGTTCCTGTCTCCAACACTCAGATGCCCAGCGCCCAATGGGGTCCAAACCCCAAATAAATCCATTTTACCCTGTATAAAGCTTATACAAGGTAAACTCATAAATTGTTCACCCTCTATAACACTGATATAGAGGTATGCACAGCAGTTTGCTGCCCCCCCCCCGGCATTAATACATACTCTGGGTTAATTAATAAGTAAAAAGTGATTTTATTAAATACAAAAAGTAGAATTTAAGTTGTTCCAAGTAATAACAGACAGAACAAAGTGAATTACCAAGCAAAATAAAATAAAACAAAACACGCAAGTCTAAGTCTAGTACAGTTAGAAAACTGAATACAGATAAAATCTCACCGTCAGATGTTTCAATAAGCTTCTATCACAGACTGGACACCTTCCTAGCCTGGGCACAATCCTTTCCCCTGGTACAGCCCTTGTTTCAGCTTACGTGGTAGCTAGGGGATTTCTCATGATTGCAGCCCCCTTTGTTCTGTTCCACCCCCTTACATATCTTTTGCATAAGACGGGAATCCTTTGTCCCTTTCTGTGTTCCCATCCCTCCTTCTAAATGGAAAAGCACCAGGTTAAAGATGGATTCCAGTTCAGGTGACATGATGACATGTCAATGTAAGACTCCAAGCCCTCATTTATCCCAGCCTGACTCACAGGAACGCCTGCAAGCAAACAGAGCCATCCACAGTCAATTGTCCTGGTTGATAGGAGCTAAACCACCATTAATGGTCCACACTTTGCATAACTACAATAGGACCTCAGAGTTATATTTCATATTTCTAGTTTCAGATACAACAATGATGGCCCTTACTTGGTAGATTATAAGCTTTTTAATGATACCTTACAAGAGACCTTTTGCATGAAGCATATTCCAGTTACATTATATTCATACTCATTAGCATATTTTCATAAAATCATATAGAGTGCAATGTCACAGTATGTATTTGATTCCTTTAACCACTTTTAACTCTCACCTTTCTTTCTTTCTTTTTATAAATAAACATTTAGATTTTAGATACTAACGGATTGGCAACAGCGTGATTATTGGGTAAAATCTGAGTTATATATTTACCTGGGTGTGTGACTGGTCCTTTGGGATCAGAAGAACCTCTTATTTGATTAATTTCAGAGTAGCAGCCGTGTTAGTCTGTATCCGCAAAAAGAAGAACAGGAGTACTTGTGGCACCTTAGAGACTAACAAATTTATTAGAGCATAAGCTTTCGTGGACTACAGCCCACTTCTTCGGATGCATATGATATGCATCCGAAGAAGTGGGCTGTAGTCCACGAAAGCTTATGCTCTAATAAATTTGTTAGTCTCTAAGGTGCCACAAGTACTCCTGTTCTTCTTTTTATTTGATTAAATTAGTTTTAAAGAATCACTCATCTTTAAATCTAGTGTTTTTGGTGGAGATACAAGGACTGGATTGCTTAAGGAAACTGCTTTTCTTACTTCTTAGCCAGTGAGTGGAAACAGAACTTTACTTTTGTTGTTGGTTTGGCATATCTTATGGGAGAATAACCACCAGTTTTGGGGTGTGTCTGCCCTATTTCTCAGCAGTTTGTCCTGGATTTGGTATTCTCAGTTGTGACCCATGGATGCATGGTTACACCATCATGTTTTCTTTCTGCAAAATGGGGCTCACATTTAGATAGTTCACTGTGGTTGCTGCCATTTCCCAAAACAGTCAGAAAAAAGATGTCTTATAAGTGCCATGATAATTTTTTGCCTCTAACTGTGTTTGGTTTCCTCCTATGTCAGTCCAGATAAATGGATGAGAACTCATTTTATACAATGAAAAAGAGAAAAGCACATCTTCAGTGAAGTCACCACTGTATAAAACTGGCTGTTTGACCCTATACAGAGGATTCCTGAAAAATGAATACTATGAATTCTTAAATAACTAAATAAATACTCTAAGAGCAGTTCTAATTCTCCCAATACAAAAAATCAAACCAAGGATGCCAGAGATGCAAGAGAATGACTTAGAGAAAGTAAATTTACAAGAAACAAAAAAATACCATTCTTCAGCATCTTCCTATGCCAGTCAAGATAGTTGGGAACTTAAATGACAGTATCCAGTATCAGGACAGAGGATAAGCACCTAAAAACAAAGAACAACTGGTAGACTGCAGCTTCAGGGCTAATGGACACTCATCACCCACTATTTATTTTTCAGCTCAGCTATTATGCAGCTTTCCTCCCCAGTTTATGGCCCCTGCCTTCCTGTTCCTTGGTCAGGCACAGGGTGGCCAGGAACTCCATACTATGGGAAGGACAGTTGGAGAGACTTCTGTGACCTACCCTTGCTCCTCCACACTGCAGGTCCTTACCACCACCTGCCTTACACCAATTTCCAAGTGCATAGGATGCTTCTGAAAATGCGTCTGCACTGTGCATTTGTTGGTAGAAATCAGGTGCACAGTCAGCACTACCCTGGCTTTTGCATCCAACCAATTCATCTGCATTATCAGCACAACTCCTAATTTTCAAACACTTTCTCACTGTTTGTTTGCTTGTTGCATTGCTTATGCAGATTCTGGACTCTGCACACATGCCTGCTCAAACAAATGTGCACTTTTGAAAATGTAGGCCCCCTGAGCCTACATTTGTCTGAGCAGAAGCAACGCTATAGCCACAAGAGCCCCATAAAAGATCTCCCTATGCAGACCTCATAGCATGATTGGGTCATAGGAGCGAGATTCATCCAAAGAATTTAAGGAGTTTAGGACCACAAGTCCCATTGAAAAAAATCAATGGGACTTGAGCTCCAGAATCCATAAAGTGATTTTGAAAATCTCCCTCTCGTCTTTATTTCCTCCCAGCACAAGTTTTCCAGTTTTCCAGTTTTCAGTGGGAGCAAGCTACTGGTGATAACAGGAACATAAGAGAGAGAAAGCAGCATAAGGAAGGCAAACATACATAAAATATTGATGGATTTTCTTTAGACTTTTCAGTCATTACTACTACTATGTTGTATCATGCTGATGATAAAGAGACTCTGACTAGACGCCATCTCCATCTCATTTCTTTCTTCAAGAAATCTATTGGCACTATCTTGCTCTCAATCTGATTGTACATCCTTTTTCTTGAGCAATGAAATTGTAGTTGCTTTTCAAATTATTAAAGACCACAGAAATGGTAGAATCCATAAATCTAAGAGGTACTATTTTTATATCAGGTTAGACAAGCTTTTTTTATTTTTGTTTTTAAAAAAACTTAACTGAAAAGCTTTTATCTTCCAAAACCTCAGGTCAGCATCCTGTCTTTCTACAGCAGCAACACTAAAACATAAAACAGAACAGAGAACTGCACTTCTTGTGCTACTGTAGGCATTAGCGAGGTTGCCAAGTATAGCAGGAGAAATACATGAACACTGAATTCATATTTCGATGAGTAAGTAAAGGAGGAACTGATTTTAGATTATATTTGGCCAGGTTCTCAAGCGGTGAACATTGGCATGGTATTATAGCAAATAAATGAAAATAAAATTGGCTATTATGGGGCAGATTTCCAAGACTGCTCAGCAAGAGATCTTCAAGTACTTAGTACCCAAAATTGGGGCTAGATTTTCAAAAGAAAGGGCACCTAAATAAAGGCTTTACTTTTGTGATGCTAGCTGACCAGGTCATGCAAGAGTATATTCGGGGCAATTCACTTGTATATTAGTATAGATCAGTGGTTCTCAACCTGCAACCCATATGATCATACAGGTCATGGGGTCTTACAGGTAGTATATATATTGTGTGGATGCGGCCCAATAACATATAGAGAGCTGCATATGGGGCCCACTATGGTAAACAGGTTGAGAACCACTGGTATAGATCAAAATGGGTGTAAATATAAGTATATTCAGGTGTTTAAACTTCACAAAAACTAGTGGAATGTTACTTGTATTGTTTTCACTTATCCGTTCCTGTTATAACGTAATAGCAAACATTTACATTATGTATACCCACCCATCAAAGAAATCTTGTGAAATGATAATAAAGGACTTAAGGACAGAAAATGCTTATTTCAAAGCAAGTGGCCATTATGTATGATGGTCGGAGGTCAAAAGACTAAGTGCATTCTTCACTCACTGTCATCAAAGGAGAAGCCCAGGTGGATAGGGACACTGTCAGCTTGCTTTCTGTGTGAAGAAGCTATAAATATGGATTCTAAGAAAGATCCTTCATCTCTGAACTATTTGGACTTTTACAGGGAAGTGTGCCAGATGCAAACCAGAGATCTCCAGAAACAATCTGGATACCCTGAAAACACTTTTGGGAAACTGGCAGTTTATTACATCACTGCCACCTTTTGTAATTACATACTATGATTCACCTGTACATATATTTTACCTGCTTTAACCTCTCAATAACTCTCATTCTTTTTTCTTAGCCAGTAAACCTTTAATTATTTACTATAGCTTTGGCTGCCAGCATTGTCTTTGGTGTACAATCCAGAATACCAATTGACCTGGGGTAAGTGACTGATCTCTTGGGACTGGGAGAAACCTGATGTGGTGTGATTTTTGGTTTAAGTCAGCATTATCACAAAGTTCAGTTTGTCTGGGTGGCAAGATAGGCTGGAGAGTCTAAGGGGACTGTCTTTGACTCCCTAGTAAAACCGGTATAGTGATCCAGGAGTTCACATTTGTTACTGGCTTGATAAGCCACTCCAAATAATGATGGGGTATTATTTTACTCAGACAAACATCCTAGAAATAACTTTGAATTTTTCACATTATAGTAAGCTGATTCTGATGCAAGTGAAGCCTACTGGGGTAAAATGAGAGGACTGCTAAATGTAGCAAAGTTCCAGACAGTGAAAAGGGGAGACCATCTATTGTACCAAAGTTGATATTTAACACAACAGCAATATTTTAGCAGAGCTAAATGGACAAAGTTGAATTTCCCTGTCACTATTCCCAAGGTAACTGAACCTATCCCTGCCTCTCCCCTCACTCCCAAAGTCTGTCTCTTGTTCCCATTTGAGTCAGGCTGCTCCTCTTCCATGCTGCTTAATCACCAGCAGATGAGCACACAATTGCTCTCAGTTCCTGTACTAAGCATCACAGTTCTTGGGAGCATCAATTATCGGGAAGTACCGCTCAGTCCCAGCAGTACAAGGACGGAGCATGCTCAGTACAGATGGAATCTTTGAGGAATTTAGCTGCCAAACTCTAACAAGTCTCTCCTTAACATGTGCAAACTGAGATTTTTTCAAACTTACGACTTGGTCAAATGTGGGTGGTTTTTATAGGAACACCAAAAGGCATGTCATAGAATCATAGAAGATTAGAGTTGGAAGAGACCTCAGGAGGTCATCTAGTCCAACCCCATGCTCAAAGCAGGACCAACCCCAACTAAATCATCCATAGGCGTGCGGCCGGGGTGTGCCCAGGCACACCCTAATGCAGGGGTGGGCAAATGGCTCCACTCCCCGGGGCGGCAAGCCGTGGGATCCGCGCTCTCAGGCTGGAGCGCCTGGCCGAACGCAGCAAGCCGCCGGCCCCTCCCCCGCCTTGCTCCCTCCCCTGGGGGCATGCTGCCACATGCAGCGCTCTGGGGGCCGGGGCTCCGCAGGGAGTCAGACACGCTCCCCGCTTCCCATGAGCCATGCTGCTGTGCGCCCAGCGCTCTGGGGGCCGGGGCTGCGTGCTCCCGCGGGGCATTGTTTGGCTCCGTGGGGAGGCTAGGAACCTCATCTCACGGTAAGGGGTCCAGGGCCAGAGGGGTTGGATAAGGGGTGGGGGCAGTCAGGGGACAGGGTGGGTTGGATAGGTGGTGGGATCCCGGGGGTGGTGGTGGTTAGGGGCGGGGGGTGGATAGGGGTCAGGGCAGTCAGGGGACAGGGAGTAAGGAGGGTCCTGGGGGGGCAGTTAGTGGGGGGGTTCTCTGGAGGGGGTGGTCAGGGGACAAGGAGCTGGGGGGGTTGGATGAGTCAGGAGTTCTGGGGGGGGCTGTCAGGAGGCAGGGGTGTGGAGAGGGGTTGGGGGAGGCAGAGAGCGGGGGGGTTGTATGGGTCGGGAGTTCTGGGGGTCCTGTCAGGGGGTGGGGAGCAGTTGTATAGGCGTGGGAGTCCCGGGGGTCTGTCTGGGGGCAGGGGTGTGGATAAGGGTTGGGGCAGTCAGGGGACAGGTAGTGGGTAGGGTCCGAGGGGGGCAGTCAGGGGACAAGAAGCAGGGAGGCTTAGGTAGGGGGTGGAGTCCTGGGGGGGCAGTTAGGGGCAGGGGTCCCAGGAGGGGGTAGTCAGGGGACAAGGAGCAGGGGGGGTTGGGAGTTCTGAGGGGGGAAGTCAGGGGGCGGGAAGTAGGAGGGAGTGGATGGGGCAGGACTAGGGCAGGGCAGGGGCGGGGCTAGGGCAGTGCTCCCTGGGTGCACACTCTAATGAAATGGGCTGCGCACACCTATGAAATCATCCCAGTAAGGGCTTTCTCAAGCTGGGCCTTAAAAACCTCCCTAGGTAACACATTCCAGTCCTTCACCACCCTCCTAGTGAAATAGTTTCCCCTAATATCCAACTTAGACCTCCCACACTGCAACTTGAGACCATTACTCCTTGTTCTGTCATCTGCCACCACTGAGAACAGCCTAGCTCCATCTGCTTGGAAGTTGAAGGCTGCTATCAAATCCCCCCTCACTCTTCTCTTCTGCAGACTAAATAAGCCCAGTTCCCTCAGCCTCTCCTCATAAGTCATGTGCCCCAGTCCCCTAATCTTTTTTGTTGCCCTCCGCTGGACTCTCTCCAATTTGTCCACATCCTTTCTCTAGTGGGGGCCCCAAAACTGGACACAATACTCCAGATGTGGCCTCACCAGTGCTGAAAAGAGGGGAATAATCGCTTCCCTCGATCTGCTGGCAATGCTCCTACTAATGCAGCCCAATATACCGTTAGCCTTCTTGGCAACAAGGACACACTGTTAACTCATATCCAGCTTCTCGTCCACTGTAATCCCAGGTCCTTTTCTAGAGAACTGCCACTTAGCCAGTCAGTCCCCAGCCTGTAGCAGTGCACGGGATTCTTCCGTCCTAAGTGCAGGACACTGCACCTGTCCTTGTTGAACCTCATTAGATTTCTTTTGGCCCAGTCGTCCAATTTGTCTAGGTCACTCTGGACTCTATCCCTACCTTCCAGCATATTTCTCCCTCCAGCTTAATGTCATCTGCAAACTTGCTGAGGGTGCAATCCATCCCATCATCCAGATCATTAATGAAGATGTTGAACAAAACTGGCCCCAGGACCGACCCCTGGAGCACTCTGCTTGATTCCCGCTGCCAACTAGACAGCGAGCCGTTGATCACTACCCATTGAGCCTGACAACCTAGCCAGCTTTCTATCCACCTTATAGTCCATTCATCCAATCCATACTTCTTTAACTTGCTTGCAAGAATACTGTTGGAGACCGTATCAAAAGCTTTGCTAAAATCAAGGTATATCACGTCCACCACTTTCCCTGTATCCACAGAGCCAGTTATCTCATAATAGAAGCAATCAAATTGGTCAGGCATGATTTGCCCTTGATGAATCCCCGTTGACGGTTCCTGGTCACCTTCCTCTCCTCCAAGTGCTTCAAAATGGATTCCTTGTCCTTAACAACACAGGCACCTCCTCTGCCAAATTTCAATTCTCTGCTCTCAAGCATGAAGGTGCTAGAGATTTTCATTGAAACAATTGCAAGGTTTGTTTTTGAACATGGGCAAAACAATTTATTTTTCTGTAATCTTATTTTTAGAAATGGCTGAACCATTTTTGCTGAAACTTTCCAAAAATACTTATCCTGAGGCTGACACCCGCATGGAAAATTTCAGCCAAAATGGTTAAAGTTTGGTTAAGTTATAAGTGACCATAAATAGCATCTTGTAATGGGAAATGTTGGGCACCCTAAGTATAGATGGCATTACCAGCTCCCTATACAATTCAACAGACTAGAAGCAGAGATCTAACAGACATATAAAAATGAGAATGGAGAAGATAGTATCTACAAAGCTATTTAATACAATGTTTTATATAAGAACTGGGGTGAGTGGATGGAAAGGCAGGCAAGAAATTAAACTAAAGAAAAAACTGAGTGTTAAAGGCACGTAGGTAGGATTTCTTTAAACAAAATAGTTCTTTATGTTAGAATAATATATTTTTAAAGATAGAAAAAATGCATTGCTAAAGAGCAGAAATGAGGTGTGGGTTGTGTGCAAAGTAAGAGGTGGAGGGCCACATCTAGTTCTGGCTCCTAAAACCCTTCATCCCCTAGCAACCACCCATGAAATGTCTCTCATCACCACATACTCATAACACCATCTGCTTCTCTGCCACCTTCTGCCTGCACCACCCCATGAATATCTGCAACAGGTGACTCTCCCCTTTCCCCCAGAAACATATCCCTGTCAGAAGCTCCATGACCTCTACTTAACCCTTTGCATTTCCAAGCCAGTAGTAGAGGGAAGGCTCACTGCTGTGGCTTGATGGTGCCTTAACTGGAACCCTGGATAGAAAACGGAGGAAGGTTCTCTGGCTGGCAAAGTCCCATCGGTCACATACTGCAAAGGTCACAATGCAGAAAAAATGAAATAACTTGAGGAAAAGCCAGAGAAGAATTTGACAAGAAACCCACTGACATCAAGATATTTACAAGGGGGATGAAGTAGGCCCATGATGTGGCATACGTTAATTCAAAGTAGAAAAGCCTAGAGAGTATTCTTGGCATTTTTACATTTTAAAAGTCCCTGAGTTCCTCATAAGCAGAAATTTTCAGACACACAAAAATAGATAGTAGACTGTTTTTCTGATAACATCTCATACAGTCCTATCATATTCAGATTTCCCTTTGCAATTGCATCTGGTAAGGTGGATTTCACAGCTGTATAGAATCTATACATTGTTTTAAGATATATCTATACACCAATTCCTTGTATGAAGTTAATTAAGCTAAGACTTGTTGCTTTCTGACAGTAGGTTATTGCAACATCCTATTAATCTTTGACAGCCAGTTTCTGTAGCACTCAAGTAGAGGAATGCCCCACAGGAATTTGCATCAGCAAAATTTAGTGCATTTATTCTAGTTTTGTTCAAGTGATAGCCTTGCATTGTAAAGGTCTGAACTATGCCAAGATGGAAAAAAAAATCACATAACAGAACATTTCTTGGCCAACTATATTATATATTCTTTATCGTTATGAGGTCTCAGCATTTATAAGCAGATAAACTAATACCAGTACTCTTTTGAAATGTAATATTTATATTGATCCTTGACAGCTCACTCAAACGTTTATGGGAACAATACAAATGACCCCTCATTCCAGGGCTTGTTCTAAATTGTGTGGCTGTTTGGAGGGGAGATAAGTGTAGATGGAAAGATGTTACTTCATCTGTTTAATTTAAATTATATGGTGCCACTAAAAACTACATTGTACGCTTTTGCTGCTGGGTAACACCAAAAATGAAAAAAAGAATAATTTGATGGAGATGAGTGGATGATACTACCTTATCCAGCTGAGCCTAGGAGAAAGGTCATTTGCAAACTCAGATCTCTACAATGACTATTTGGCATTATACAATATTTTTATGCTTTTGGTTACTGAGTTAACACATATTCCTTACAGCTGCAGTGAAAGTCTGCCAGCAAGGACAGTTAGCGGTACCATTTTACAATTGAGTCAAATCAATAAACTAGATAACAAGAGTTGTTTAAAAAGTGCTGATTTCATAAAAATACTATCATCCACAGAGTTACATTCTTCCACAGAGCTACAGGCAACATTCTTCATGATGAAATTGTATTTGAACCTATGTAGACCAGACATCTAATTACAAATGTGAAATTACAAAATTTAATTTTGTCTGCCAAATGCTAGTTCAGATCTGTAGACTTACATGATCTGCCTTCTAGAATACCAACAATTGTTTGCTATTTGCAATTGTTTCCTAAAACAGAATTTTTTTTCATGAAAATATGCATATTTCTTTATGCTTTATGATAACACTTGATATCTGTAATAAGGATCTAGGGATTTGGAGCCAAAAAGCATGAGAGTTTTAGTATTACAGTGCATTGTATTGGAAATCTAAGTTCCATATTGTCATGTATGGGATCAGTGCAAACATTGGTGGTTTCAGGCATGGGATATGCATTTTCACCCAAGACATCAAGTTTCAGGTGCACATAACAACTCTGGATGGCGAGCCAGCCAGAACCCAAGTTGATGAGAAATGGAGAGGCTAGTGAAAAGAAGACTGAGAGAATAAGGGTGAGAAAGAAATGAAGAAATCTGCTTTGTAGACTTGGTTATAGAGGTTGCCAAGAAAATTCTTTGGCTGGGGCACCAATACACCTAAAAAGTATACTCCAGAGCTCAGAAGTTACCTGTGGAACGATTAGATTCTTACATATGGGAGGACCTAAAAATAGGTGTGCAATGCAGCTGCAGCCAGCCCTCGAGACACTGGATTCTACCCCACAACTGCTGTGTAAGATGTTACATTCTCTGGTGGTTTAAAAAATTACAGTTATTAAATATTATTCCTGTTGTTTGTGTAATTCTGATGCTTCAAGAAGTCATTGTAGACAGACTGGAGAAAAAGCAGCATTCTTACAGCTGGCTGTGGTGGAGCTGGGATATTTGTAGGAGTCTATGGGCATTTTTTCATTATGAACATTATTACTGATGGATTTGTATGATGCGAAAGCTGTCATAGGGAAAAAGCCAAGTGAGCTCGACGGACTGCAGAGGGTCTTGAAACTTTCATCTAACATGTTTCTTTTTACTTTTCTATATGTAGGTCTGAAACTGGACTTCTGGAGAGAGAGTTCCCCTTTCCTCACCTGCTATCCAGGAGTGAATTTTCCTAGGATCTAAAATGTAAGGGTTCTTCTCATGGAGACAGGCCTATTAGTTCTTCTCCTTCCAGCTTCCTACCAAGGGTAGGCAAAACTGAATGTGCACAGGCAACAAAGACTGTCCAGAGCAGAAAGGAATGGTGAAAAAGGTTTTTTTCCCCCTATCCGCAGTGCAACCTCAAGTTTTATGTATTTCTTAACTTATTTTGTACAAAGGTCCTGGATCAGGAATGCCTTAATAGCATAGCTACCTTATATTTTTCATCAAACATGATCCAACAACGCTTGATATGTCCCTCTGTTACTTACCTCTTTGTGAAGAGGTAACAGAGGGATATAATTTCTATATGAAACTAAACAGGGAGACATGAGTTCCAGGCAGCCACCATCTATTCTGTGTATATACCCAGAGTGGCCTAATTGTTTCCCATTTGTTTGCCATACCTGTAACAAAAATTGCCCCCAGCAACTACGGAACACCAATGTTAGCCTCTGAGGTCCCTTCTTGGGCCAGGGTCTCACATTGATGAACAAAGCCAAGACCAGTTCCTTTTGACACACTTCCCGGTGTCACATTCCCTCTACTTCTCTCTGAACATCAGCCATCTCTCAGCCATCCCTCCCTCGCTCCTTTATGGTCCATTCTTGCTGGCTGACATGCTCAATTTTCACCCTCATCTTCCTCAGCAGCTGAGACAACAACTATCTGCTGGCTTTGCACTAGGGATTTCTGCACACTTCACCATTCTGCTGTTGGCAATAGGACCCTGCACTCACCAGCCTTGGGTGATGCTGAGCTGTTATCAAAGAGCTGCGTTTCCCTCAATGAGACTCCACCAGCCCATGCCACACTTCTGTTGCAGTCAGACACAACCAGCATAAAGGGTTCCTATATTCAAAATCTTTCTCTGCTCAAAGGGATACAGCAGAGACCACATGGGGCCATGGCATCTGCATCATCCTGCTTCTCTTCTCACACTTTTTACAAGGCAAAGTCACCTATTTAAAAAAAAACCTAAAATTGAAACGTAATTAAAATTAAAATAAATGCTCGTGTGTTATCTTTGCTTTTTGTTCATTGGTTTCTAATTCAGTAATTTTGGATAACCCAGTCAGAGAGCCATTAGTGAGATTTCGCTGAGCTGCTTCCTTCTCCTCTCAGTCCAACCTCTCTCACCTAATTGCATACCTCAAATGAGAATTTCAAGTAGCCACTAGCTTCACTTCTGGGTTTGAAAAAACTATTGCTCCAGGAACCCAGCTGCAATGCACAGAGCTATAATGAATGCTGATAGCTTGTGCTTGCTTTGCCCACATCATTCTGGGTTTGAGTGAATCTGAAACTCTAAATGAAATTCAAAGAATGTGAAACCATATGCATCAACAGCACCTAGAAAGTCTGTCAAAATTGGCATGGTTTGAACAGCTCTATCTATCTATGTACTCATGTGGCTCCATCACTATAGTATTTGAATTTACCCAATTGAAAACTCTTTTCCCTGTTAGTCCCTCTGATTGTGCGGCAGAGAAAAAGGTTCAACCACCATGATGAATCGCTAATTATAGGTTTGTCAATCCCTCCAGGTAAGTGGCAGCCAGTCTACTTGACAGTGATGGATAAATATAGAACAAGAATTGTACCCCTGGGAGAAGGTTTAAACAAAAGTTCTATAGAGGCAAACCTTTCAGTCCCCTTAAAAATTCTGAGATGCCTAGATGCTACAGTGATGAGTGTGGTAGAAATGATTAGATAAAGATCTATATAGATGAGCAATTAAGAAAATCAGGGAACGTGCTGTCAGCTGTTATACTTAATAGCTATAATTTTCTGTAAATGGTAGTAATATCTTTCTCATGTATTCAAGTACATGGCTGAGGTTTTGCTTGTTATTAAAGAATGAACAAATATAAGAAAATAATTATAAAGTTCCCTCTGGAATTCTGCATAGACTATCACATGAAAACTCTTTGGGGATGTCCATGGCCTGCATTTTCAGTCTCATGAACATTTAAAATATCAAATTTGGTAACTGCCATCTGTCCCAAAATTGGCAAGAATGCCTCAGTTTCATCAAGTGATACTGAGTCCTGATATTACAGAGCCTGAAATACATTTAGGACAGAAATTCCTAAATGTATTTCAGGCTCTGTAACATCAAGACTCAGTATCACTTGATCACATGTCATCACTCTATAAGGAGTCAAATCACACACTGAGAATACTTTTTTGCAGGACCAGCAAAATCACAGCAAAAAATGACACTAGTTCTGATTTAATCACTTCTCTCGGGGTTTTCATGGCAGCCAAGTTTCCAGCACATCACAAGCCCTCTGCATCATCATCAATTTGCATCCCTTGCCTTGTCTACACTACCGGGGTAAGTCGACCTAAGTTACGCTGCTCTAACTACGTGAATAATGTAGCTGGAGTCGACGTAGCTTAGGTTGACTTACAGCACTACACCATGCTGCGTCAATGGGAGACACTCTCCTGTTGACTTACCTTACTCCTCTCATTCCAGTGGAGTACCGGAGTCAACCGGAGAGTGTTCTGCCATCAATTTAGAGGGTCTTCACTAGGCCTGCTAAATCGACCCCCATTGCATTGATTGCAGCAGCGTCAATCCCCGGTAAGTGTAGACATGACCTCTGTGTCACGATGGGATGATGTGATATCAAATATGTTACAATGTAAAGCCATGACTTTGGGTGGGGGGTAACTAGTACATTTTAGAAGTGAGGATAATTTCTATTGCCTAATTCAGTTTAGAATTTTGTTTATTAATCTAGGAAGGATTAGAAAACAAAAGAACAAACATAGTTCTTAATGTAGTGCCTATATTACTTAGAAACAAAAATAAGCCTTTGTGCAGGACAAGAGCTGGTCAGGAATTTTCCATCAGTGGAAAATGTAGTTTCTGCACATTTGAAATTTCTGAAGAATTATTTTGATTTTGCCAAAATGTTTTGATTTTCTGCTAGGAAAAGTGATACAAAATGTTTAATCTGGAGTCATTTCAACCAAATCTAATTATTTTGGCTTATTGACCTGATCCAAAATGTTGCATTTGAAATTAGTTCAGCAGTAAACTGCATTTCCCTGTTGTGACACATTGCCTCATGGGAGATGTAATTCTGAGGCCTAATACCCCCATTCTTTTCTATGGAGCAGGCTTGCTGTCCACAGTACTTCTCTCCTGTGCCTAAGCAGGATGATACATCAATGAAGTCATATGGTTCCTTGAAAGGTCACCTGGCCAGGGAGTATGGGCCTAGGAAAGAATTGGGGCATCAAACCTGAATTACAACTTCTATGTGCCACCCAGGGCCGGCTCCAGGCACCAGCTTAACAAGCAGGTGCTTGGGGCGGCCAAGGGAGAGGGGCGGCACCTGCGGCAATTTGGAGGCAGCAGGTCCTTCACTCCCTCTAGGAGCAAAGGACCTGCCGCTGAACTGCCGCCGCCGCCAATCGTGGCTTTTTTTTGTTGTTGCTTGGGGTGGCAGAAATGCTGGAGCCGGCCCTGGTGCCACCATAGGGGAATGCAGTTTAATATTGAATTGACTCTAAATGAAACATTTTGGAACAGTTCAACAAACTGAAACAAAACACATTTAGCTTCAGGAAAACCAAAATGTTTTGTTTTGATAGAAAATGCCAAAATGAAATACTTCACCATTTCCAAATCATTTTTTAAAAATGTGTCATTCCACAAAAGTTTTTGATGTTTCAATTCTTTGTCCTGATTCGGGTCACAAACAAAAGGTTAAAACATTAGAATGTCCTGAAGGAAGGATATTTTGATTTCACTCAGTTCTATTCAGGACTGTGCATGCTGGTTTATGCCTTATTTTTTCCTATTGTTTAAAATATTCAAAATAATAGGAAGAAATTAGGAATTTAGAAAGAAAACCCTAATGAACTAGAATAAGTTCTTGACAACTTCTAATACATATTACACCATTAAAGTGAGATTAATTTGAGGCAAAAAAGCCTATTGATATTAGATAAAGAAGGGTGACTCAAGGCCAATGTCATAGCCTTGCTTCTGAATTCCCTTGATTTTGTTGGCATATATTAGATTGACATTTATATTTTGATAATTTCTTTTATGTTTCACTATAGGTGACATCCTGGACTCATTGAAGAGCATATGAATTTTGCAATTGACTTCAATGGGGCCAGGATTTCATCCTATATGCTGATTGTTTTGGTTGTTTATGACTTGCCAAAACATTACGGACTTACACACATATTATTATATATATTGTTTCTCCTCTACCTTGGTGGGTCCTGTGCTTATTGGCAGATTTGCTCACTTCACAAATTCACCCTATGGGTCAGGAAACAGCACAGAGACCTTCCCCTCTGGTAGAAGCTATAGTCCAGGTCAATTCCTCCTGTGTTTGATCAGAAGTTGGGAGGTATGGGGGGGAACCCGGGCCCACCCTCTACTCCGGGTTCCAGCCCAGGGCCCTGTGGACTGCAGCTGTTTAGAATGCCTCTTGGTACAGTTGCACGACACCTACAACTCCCTGGGCTACTTCCTCATGGCCTCCTCCCAACACCTTCTTTGTCCTCACCACCGGACCTTCCTCCTGATGTCTGATAACGCTTGTACTTCTCAGTCCTCCAGCAGTATGCCTACTCACTCGCAGCTTCTTGCACACCTCTTGCTCCCAGTTCCTCACACACACTTCCTCTCCTCTGGCTCCCTGGCTTGACTGGAGTGAGCCCTTTTATAGCATCAGAGGGGCCTTATTATAGCATCAGAGGGGCCTTAATTAGAGTCAGGTGCTTAATTGCCTCACCTGACTCTTAGCAGGTTAATTGGAGTCAGGTGGTCTATTAGCCTGGAGCAGCCCCTGCTCTGGTCACTCAGGGAACAGAAAACTACTTATCCAGTGGCCAGTATATCTCCCTTCTGCTATTCTGCTGTTCCCAACTGGTCTGGGTCTATCACAGTATGCACATACACACACTCATGTATATACACAGATATAAACTTACAGCCAATAAATGGAATATAAAATGCACCTATATAAAAGAGGAATTCAAGTCACTGTATTAAACACAATTGAAGAGAGCATCCTTTTCCTGGAAGAAATGTATGTAAAGATTACATTACAATAAAAATTTTAACGGTGCTAAAATGATCTGCATAATTGACTACATGCTGCATTTATAATTTTATTTTTTCTTTAAATTTATAAATATTTTATGGGTGCCCATTCTATCCCCCTACAGACTTATCCCATAATTTAAAATAAACAGGAGAACAAAAAGGACTGCACATACATAAATCAATATCTAGGATATAAGGAAGCTGCATTGTCTTGAGGTCAGAACAAAGGACTTAAAAAGTCAAATATTGCTTTTATTTACACCTGCATAGCAGAGAAATGGCTCTTAAGAGTTTGAAAGAGTCTACGTTGCCAACTGCTGACTAAGCATGTGACCACAGACAAATCATCTGGCAGCTCTGAGATTCATTGAACCAAACAGGAACTTGCTGAAAAGCAAGTCAAGCTGTTGCATGCTAGTCTGACTATGAAAGCCATTTTTATAATGGATTTTCGACTTGTCTTCACTACGGGGGTAAGTTCACCTAAGTTACGTTAGACTAAGTCGTAGTTTAGGTCATCTTACCCCAGTGTCTTCACTGCGCTGCATCGATGGGAGATGCTCTCCGGTCTACTTCCCTTACTCTTCTCGGAGAGCTGGAGTACTGGGGTCAACCAGAGAGCACTGTCGATTGCAGCAGTGTCAATCTCCCTGTAGTGAAGACCAGCCCTTAGGCCTGGTCCACACTAACCCCCCACTTCGGACTAAGGTATGCAAATTCAGCTAGGTGAATAACGTAGCTGAATTCGAAGTACCTTAGTCCGAAAGTACCGCGGGTCCAGACGCGGCAGGCAGGCTCCCCCGTCGATGCCGTGTACTCCTCTCGCTGAGCTGGAGTACCGGCGTCGATGGCAAGCACTTCCGGGATCAATCCCAGAAGATCGATCGCTTACATCCGGACCAGGAAGTAAGTATAGACGTACCCTAAGTAAGGTCAGGGCTGGCTCTAGCATTTTTTGCCGCTCCAAGCAGCAAAAAAAAAGCAATGATCGCAAGCGGCAGCAGCTCTACTGCTGCTTCATTCTACGGCATCAGGTCCTTCGCTCCAAGAGGGAGTGATGGCCCCGCCGCCGGATTGCCGCCGGACGTGCCGCCACCCTCTTCATTGGCCACCCCAGGCACCTGCTTGCTACGCTGGTGCCTGGAGCCGGCCCTGAGTAAGGTTAAACTGAATCCCTAGAAGTTTCTCATCTCACTTGGAATTTATAAAGGACAACAGTAAAAATGCATGTTTAAGCTCAGCATACCACAATGGCTTAAAGCACAAATTTGATTTAAAACATCTAATATTGAGCTATTTTGATAACATAGCTACTAAATTCAAAACTTTTTCACATTCTATTAAAGACATATCACAGAAATCTACTTCTCATTAATGGGGCACTTAGATAGTCTGCATCCTTGAAGGAAATCTCGTATTTCTATCCCTAAGGCTACAGAGTAACTCTATTATAAATTAGAAGATTTGCCATCATTACTATTAATCCCCACTGCCATCCATGCTCATACATATTTGAAATTAAATTACAGCTCATGTACTGTAAAAATATAATAAGTTGTGTCCTACCTATGGTGGTAATAACAGTGCCAGCAAAGAAGAAGGAACTTCCCATGTCCCAGTGACTGATTTGAGATGTGTTTCTTAAAGGTATGATTCCTGTATTTATTGCCTCCACTACGTGCTGCAAGTTTAAAAAAGATACTTGTCAATATTCATGAAACATAAACAATGATGTTAACATACATTATGTAGTAGATTCACAAAGATAAAGCCACTTATTAGAGGTAAACAATGAAAAAGGGAAAGGCTCACTTTGGTCAGTTGGAGTTTTGCCATTGACTTTAATGAGGCCAGGATTTAATCCTTAGAGTAAATCTCAAACATAAAGGACCAATTTCTGCAGTCCTTAACGTCTACTGGAATTTTAATGTGTCAGGACTCCACAGCTGGACCTCAAGGCATCAAGCGCTTGACAAAGCCCACTGAAGTCAATAATAAGAACGTTCTTGACTTCAATGAGTTTTGGATCGCCCTAACTAGAGAAAACAATTAGAGTTAAAAATTTAACCCTTTCTCGGCGTGCAGAAATACACATATTACATGAACACTTTAAATTTAGTTTCCCAACTGTTCACATTGACTCCATGGAACTATCTGTCAGTAAGGCAAGCAAGATTTGGTCCATAGTTTTAAAAAACAGAGCCACATCATCCCCTCAGTTGTTAAGGAGAGATTCCCACTTATATCAGTGGGGAAGTCTGCTTTAAAATGCTGGTAAAATATGTTCCAGAGTAATTAAGAACATTCATAGAGGATAGAAAATGTAATAAATATCTTTAATTGTATGATAAGGTTATTAAATCTTCAATATGATAACCACAAATTCAGAATTAAATATTATACAATCATTATCCATACAATCTCTAGATTTATACTATTATATATGTAATGCAGGTAATTATTGAAAATGTATTTCTCGAACACTTCAGTTCTCTCAATGGAAATGAATGAGCACAATTTTTGTGAAATTTACGTTTTCACAAAAAATTCCCAAATCCTGCAGTGTCAACTCACTGAGATTTATCTTATCACAAAAAAGTCCCTGTGTACCAGTCTTTAGTGCAGACAGGGCTGGCTCCAGGCACCAGATGAGAAAGCATGTGCCTGGGGCAGCACATTGTAAGGGGCGGCATTCCAGCCAATCTGCTCCGGAGCCCCCGGCCAGCTCCCTGCGCTCCACCAGTCCCTGCCCAGCCCTGCGGGGGCATGGACCCCGGCCCGGGGGGGCAGGAACTAGCGATCCCCACCGCTCACCATGCCGCCGGGCTCCCCAGGATGCACTACTCTCTGCCGCCTGCAACAGCCTCCACCTCCTGCATCGCTCTGAGCCTGGCCCGGCTGAGCCACCTTTAAAGGAGCGGCTGAGCCAGCACCTCCTGCAGCCCCCGGGGTCTCCGCCTGCTCGGCTGAGAGAGGCACCCCAAGGCCGGAGGGGGGAGCCCCTCTCGCCTAGCTGTGAGCAGGCTGTGAGTGGCTGCCCACGGGAGGAGGGAGCGAGCAGGCGCCACCCTTCACCCCTCTGCGAGCTGCCTTGACGGCCCTCCACGTGCTCCCTGCAGCTGCCAGTTTGTTTGTTTGTTTTTGCTTGGGGTGGCAAAAAAGCTAGAGCCGGCCCTGAGTGCAGACACATACCAGTATTTATTTTATTTTTAAACATCAAGAAAATAATGCTATTTTAAAACTTATAAAACTGTTTATTGAAATATAAATTAAGGGTGTATTCTGTAACATTCACTTAAAGCAGAACAAATTTTACAAGTGATCATTATATTTGGTAATTGGTGTTTCAAAAACCAACAAATAGGAATGCAATATTTAAGTGAATGTTTTAACTGCCCAAGGCCTAAGCACAGGTATTGTGAACTTAGTTATTCCATATACTGGAATAGCTCTCCATGTGGACATTCTTCCAGTGACTTTATTCCAGAATAATACAAAGTGAAGTAATTATTCCAGAATAAAATCACTTTTACTCCAACACAAACTGGGGAATTTTTCAGGAATAGAAAATTAATAAAATTAGAACTATTCTAGAATTGCTATGCCAGTCAATTTCTCCCATATACACAAGTCCTTAGAGCCAGCATGTTCAACTTGCTACTTTCAAAGGTCATGTATCAGGGGGTAGCTGTGTTAGTCTGTATCTACAAAAACAACAAGGAGTCTGGTGGCACCTTAAAGACTAACAGATTTATTTGGGCATAAGCTTTCGTGAGTAAAAACCTCACTGCATCCGAAGAAGTGAGGTTTTTACTCACGAAAGCTTATGCCCAAATAAATCTGTTAGTCTTTAAGGTGCCACCAGACTCCTTGTTGTTTTCAAAGGTCAGTTGCTTGAGCAGTAGCTGTTAGGAAGCCAAGAACTGCAACTATATGTCTTTAAAGATTTTAATTTTGATTTGCTTTAAAAATAGCAGTGGCAGATCTCAAAGGTCTGAAAGTTCAGATGCGTATTCAAAAGTTTGGATGCCTATTCATAACTTAACTCTAGTCTGCTTTCCCCACCATTGTATTTCATTTCACAAGCACCCGCTCCTATGAGCAGCTGCATACTGATTGCTCAGACAACAGGACTAGGTGTTTGTAATATGGAGCACCAGGGGTTGAAAGCAAAGCTGCAGGCTTTCTGTGCCCAGCCTCAAGGCAAGGGATCTCTTCCCCCATGCTTCTGAAAGACAGGTTATGTACAGACACAACCTCCTCTTCCCTCACCTCCCATCCTCCAAAGAGACTAGCATATTTTTAAAGAGGCGGCATACTATTATTATTAAATAGTAACAAATAGAAATAATAATGTCTAGCTCTTACGCAGTGCTTAATTATTAACCCTAATCATCACATTTTTAAAATAAGAAATGGAGGGCCCTTAAATGAAGATAAGGGGCAGGATTGTCCTCTTACTTAATACAGGTGTAAATCAGAGTTACACTAGTGTAAAAATTGGTGAGAGGGGAGAAATCAGATCCAATATCTGTAAATTGTATATATGCTTACTGCCAGTACTCAGAAGACATAAACTGCTGTGACTTAATATTCTATTTATGGGGTTAGGGCATACATATGGAACCACAGAGATGTATGACTGGAAGAGACCTCAAAAGGTCATCTAACCCAGCCCCCTGCGCTGAGTATACCTAGACCATCCCTGACAGGTGTTTGTCTAACCTATTATTAAAAACCTCCAATTCCGGGGATTCCACAAGCTCCCTTGGAAGCCTATTCAAGAGTTTAACTCCCCTTACAGTTAGAAAGTTTTCTCTAATATCTAATCTAAATCTCCGTTGCTGCAAAGTAATCTTCTTGTCCCACCATTGGAGGGCATGGTGAGCAATTTCTGCAGTCCTCTTTACAACCTTTTACATATTTGAAGACTGTTATTAGGTCTCCCCTCAGCCTTCTTTTCTTCAGACTAACATGCCCAGTTCTTTCAACCTATCCTCATAGATCATGTTTTCTAAATCTTTTATTGTTTTTGTTGCTCTCCTCTGGACTTTCTCTCGAATTTGTCCATATCTTTCTTACCGTGTGGTGTCCAAAACTGGACGCAGTGCTCCTCCTGAGGCCTCACCAGTGCTAAGTAGAGCAGAACAATTACCTCCCACATCTTACATACGACACTCCTATTAATACATTCCAGAATGGCATTTGCCTTTTTTGCAACATCATGCTATTGAATCACATTCAATTTGTGGTCTACCATAACCCCCAGTTTATTTCCTGCAGTACTACTGCCTAGCCAGTTATTTCCCTTTTTGAATTTGCGCATTTGATTTTTCCTTCCTCAGTGAAGTACTTTGCACTTGTCTTTATTGAATTTCAACTTATTGATCTCTGACCAATTCTCCAATTTATCAAGATCATTTTGAATTTTAATCCTGTCCTCCAAAGTGCTTGCAACCCCTCCCAACTTGGTGTCATTCACAAATTTTATAAGCATACTCTCTACTCCAACATCCAAGTCATTAATGAAAATAATGAACAGTACTAAACCCAGGACAGATCCCTGTGGGACCCCACTTGATATGTCCTCCAAGTCTGACATTGAACCATTGATAACTACTCTTGAGTATAGTTTTTCAACCAGTTGTGCACCCATCTTACAGTAATTTCATCTAGACCATATTTCCCTAGTTTGCTTTTGAGAATGTCATGTGGGACTCTCATCAACAGAACTTGGTCCAATAACAGATATTACCTCACCCACCTTGTCTCTCTAATATCCTGGGACCGACCACGGCTACAGCTACACTATATATGTGGGACTGTGTCAAACCTTACTAAAGTCAAGCTATATCATGTCTACTACTCCCCCCGTCCACTAAGCCAGTTACCCTGTCAAACAAGGAAATTGGTTTGAAATGATTTGTTCTGAACAAATCCATGTTGACTATTACTTATCACCTTATTATCCTCTAGCTCAGTGGTGGCCAACCTGTGGCTCCAGAGCCACATGCAGCTCGTCAGAAGTTAATATGCAGTTCCTTGTATAGGCACCAACTCCGAGGCTGGAGCTACCGGTGCCAACTTTCCAATGTGCCGGGAGGTGCTCACTGCTCAATCCCTGGTTCTGCCACCGGCCCTGCCCCTACTCCACCCCTCCCCAGAGCCTGCAGTGCCCTGGCTCCTCCCACTCCCCCCCCCCGAGCCTCCTGTATGCCACGAAACAGCTGAAGGAGGGAGGGGGAGGCGCTGATCGGCAGGGCTGCCGGTGGGCGGGAGGTGCTGGGAGTGGGGTTGGGGGCGGAGCTGATGGGGGGCTGCTGATGTATTACTGTGGCTCTTTGGCACATTACTTTGGCAATATAAATTGCCATTGGTAAATTCTGGCTCCTTCTCAGGCTCAGGTTGGCCACCCCTGCTCTAGATACTTTACAAACTGACTGTTTAGCAATTTGTTCCAATCTCTCTCTAGGTAGCAAAGTTAGGCTGATTGGTCTATAGTTCTCCAGGTCCACCTTTTTGTCCCTTTTTTTTAATAGCTATAGTTCAGATTGTAAATATATCGAGTAAAAAAAAATCAGAGTTCAATGTTGGATTGGATCTGGACAACAAGGCCTTCTGTACACTAGCACATTCTACATCAGTAACAGTAATGAGTGCACCTGGTATTGATCAGTTTAAATTTTAGTGTAGAAAGACAAACTATTTTAAGCAACATGTCAAAAAGATCTGTTATACTAATTTAGTTATACAATAATAGTACAATACAAAATATTCCTTTTGCTATTGGAAATTTTGCTGTACTACATTCAGTAAGTCTCAGACCACACTTAGAGGTGCAGCATGGTTTCACTTCAATGTGGAAGGGTTTTGATCATAAAGCACCTGGAAATGGGAACATACTCCCTAGTGTGTATGTGATGTGGTAAAGCAGGAGATCAATACACTTTTATGGGACTATTCATGTTTTATTGTGGTTCTTCTGTATTGCAGTAACACTGTACAGAGCAATGGACATGTTTTTAAGCAGTTTTACCAAGACTGACCTTTCTAACGTGATAGATGCGAAATGTTTTCTGCACTTTATATTGTCACTGAAAACTTTTCAGGCTACAGTACATCATTCTTATATATAAGGTCTGTTAATGTATCCTCATATTTTACAGATTAACACTATCAATGTCATACCTATGGTACACTGCAGTTGATCACTACTTCAAGAGATTTCTCCCTTGGGCAAAAGGGTACAACTTGAAGATGTTTTTATAGTCACAAAGGGACAAGAGATGCCAGTCTCCATTATGCACTTGTTACATTTTAAAACAAACACCTTTGTGCTTTCTCTGATGCTGCCCTTCACAGTTGGAAGGAGCTCCCCGTAAACCTCCGCAAAGCCCTGTGATTATCCACCTTCAAATCCCTCCTCAAAACTCTATTTTGCTGTGATGCCTACAAAAAACCTGACTGTTTTAGGCTGTTGGTGTGCAAAGACCACTGCCTATGATGCAGACCAGTATTGTCTCCTTGTCCTTCTGCGTCAGTCTGTCTGTCTGCCTCCAGCTGTCGTACATAGATTGTAAGCTCTTTGGGGCAGTGGCCATTGTTTTGTGTTCTGTGTTTGTACACAGCCTAGCGCAATGAGGTCCTGGTCTATGACTAAGACTCCTTGGTGCTACAGTAATACAAATAATAAATAATAATATTTCCCGTTGATATAAATCCACATAGTTCCCTTAATTTCAGAACTGGGGATATGGTTCAAAGCATCCAATATAGTCTTCGACATCTCTCTTTTTAATGTGTCTGCCCTACCGACCGCAAAGTTACCTAGAAGCATGGTTCGGAAACCTTTTAGTACTTTAGAGATATTTTGGCTCCTCAGAACAAAATACAATATTTTTACTGACTCAGGACACCAGATTCAATAGTTCAAGAGACTAGATTCAAGAGGCACACTAGAGTTTAGACAGTTTTGTGACTTTTTTCAACTATATGATATATGCTTAATTATAAAAGCCAATCTAATCCAGGTTTTTTCAAACTATAATTTGAAAATATGGATTTATGGCATGTTTGGACACAGCCTAAGATTTTACCAACAAGGATGGGCCTGGTTCAAACTGCATAGATGCACAATGATTGGTTGAATCTGTGATAGCACCAGACATAAGTCAGTTTCCAAGTTTAAACTATTTCTCTGTTTAATTTTCACAGAAATCGTTGCTGAAAATCCAGACTCACAGAACTAGCACTTTCATAGTTTTATCACTGAGTTCTTTGTCCTCTGCTTTAACTTAACGTTGGAATGGAGTCAACAATTACCGAGAATGGGTTTAGAATCCAGTCAGTATCTGGAGATTAATGTTCAACACCAAGAAAATATTAATCAAAATGGGAATACAACCCAGACAAATTAGTTGATCTTTGATCTTTAATGGCATTTTGGTTATTTTCACTTTGTTCTTTTAAAAAGTCTGATAACACTGGAAACATCTCAATAATTCCCTTTTCAATGTGACTTCACCAAAGACAAAGTTTCTTCATGAAGCCCTTGATCTTCTTTTATATCTGGTATATTTGTACTTCTACCTTGAAGTGTTAGGTTCAGTGCATTCAATTTGCCAAATACGTCCATTAGGTAAGTCAAGAAGTCCACATTACATGTGTAATCTGGAAGGTCTGTTTTCCCAGGGGGGAAATTCTCATTTCATCATGCAATTCAAAGAGGGTTGTAACACTTTCCCCCATCCCCAGCACCAGACCTCACTGTGAAACAGAAGCTGAGTGGGCTCAGAGCTCATCTAGTCATACTGCATACTAAAACAATGTGTGTTCACTGCCTGGGATTTTACAAAATTAATAATTTTAATAACAATTTTAAGGGCCTCATGTACTTCAGGTTGCAACTTTTTTGATGCCAAAGCTTGGCATTGAATTATGCCGTGTATCCAGACTGCTGCTGACACCACTTGATTTGTGCTGCACCTCCACTGGTCTTTCTGGTCATAGCTGCTGCCTCATCAGTGCAAAACCCACCTACATAGTCCATTTGAAACTTTCCTCTGCTATGAATGTATCAAGGGTCTTGAATATTTCCTCAGTGGTTGTTTGGGTTGGGATTTTTTTGCAAAATAGAAGTTCTTCAACTATTGGACCAGCTGTGACAAATCTCTCATAACATAGAAGCTGAGCCATATTGGCTATGTGTGTGGATTCATCCAGGTGCAGTGCAAAATATTGACTCCTCTTTCCTTGGTCTATAAACTTGGTCTATCCTGGACATTTTCTGCATCCACCAGTGCATCGACAGATGGCATTATGTGACATAGGAATGGTTTTCAGTGTCATGGCTGCGTGCTCACTAATCATAATTCTATACATCTACTATTGCTGGAAGTAGAAGGGCCTTGCCTATGGCGTGTGCCTGTTTGCATTTTGCACTTCACCTTGTCACAATATAAGATGCTCCTATGGCTTTGTGAGGAGCAACTGTTTCTTTAGACAGGACTTTTTTTTTTATTCCCAAACACCAGGGGCTCCCCCATGAACCATTTGTGGCTCCCCAAGGAAGCAATGGCTGACAGTATGGGAAGCACTGACCTAAAATACTAGTATAAAACTCCCATTGATTTCACTGGAGCCAGGATTTCACAATTAATGTACATATAGCAAGATATTTATTGCCAGTGCCTATTTAGCTTTGATTCTGGTTTCCATTTCATTTGTCAATCTTCTGCTTTTCCCCTTGAGTGCTGCCTTGCTGTAATAACAGTGAAAGCACAGCCATTTCATTTGTCACAAGTTTGGCATGACACTGCCATCTTTACTTACAATTTTTTTTTCCTGTCAACTTTGTCCTTCATTGGCGCAGCCCTACTTATCCCGTGGTGTAATTAAGTCTGTGTATCTCTAGCGGTGCTGTATCACTTTCCTTTAGCCTGAAAAAGTTAGAATCATGGAAATTCTGTATAATCTGTACTTTTATCATCACTGACTCAAATTTATTCCATTCAGCCTCTTGAGATGGTTTACAAGATTTTAACAGGGAGGTTCCCAGACTTAACTTTACTACTGTAAAATACATTGACCGGCTTAGTAGACTAAATTATTTTGTGTGTGTTACCATAATTCAAATTCTGACTTAAAATTCACCTCTACTGCACTACCTATAAACCACTCAACAATAGCTAGGCAATTGGTGTGCTGACACTTTCACTTATTGAGCTAGTTAGGATTGTTTCTCTGGTTACCTTATCCTCCCGCAATTTATTTGTTTATCCACCTGTTATTGTCTCCTCATATGGTGCAGCTAGATTGTAAAGTCACTGAGCCAGGGACACTCTGTTTATTATGTCTGTGTGCAGTACCTAGCAAAATGAGACTGGTTGAAGGTTTCTATGTGGTACCATAATATACAATAATAAATAATAATAAATACATTAATAGTATTCAGAATAGTTTGTTCACAACTTACTTCTTTTCTTCATGGTTACATTGTGTTCTATTCCTTGGCAGTAAAGAGAATTGAACTTTCCAAAGTGTGTAAGTGACTTAGGACCCTAACACGCATTTTCAAAAGCAATATAACCACTTTAGCAGCCTCCGGGAGTTGCTGAGTCCCTAAGTGCCTATATCACTTTTGAAATTGGCACTTAGTGTCCTAAGTCACTGAGGAACATTTTGAACTTTTACCTGAAAACTCAATCTGTAGCTTTTCTGCTTGAAATAAGAGCAGTGCTAAAACAAAACACTGTCAACTTTGAATCCCCTTTTAAATTCAGTATCAACTCTGTATCCACCCTTTAGCTACGCAGCCATCTCAAAAGGGTCAATATACACATACAGAATCCGCCCCAAAGTCATCAGCTCCCACAGTGTTACTCCAAATCCCCACACATCACTAGCACTGGAAATTTCATTGTTAACCAAGCTTTCAAGAGCCATCTACTACATTGGCCTGTTTTCATTATTTCCCAGACAATGATAATCCATGGGGAATAGGTCTTGGGATAGCACATTGTCTGAAATCTTAACCTAAAGTGCATCATCAATGACCCAGTTTCTAGCAGCCAGGTCTTTGTGAGTGACCTCTCTTCTGGCTAAACAGCTCATTCTACGGGTAATCTGAATAGCCATATGAACAAGATCCTGCTGGGAAATTGCCTGAAGATTGTTGGCCTCTACGAACTTGCATTGGGGCAGGAACAGCTTAAGGTTCCCCCAGTTCATGTAAGACAGCAGCATCATGGGTCTCTCCCCATCTTCTCTACAGACATGGGTGATAGGGAACAGATTCCTCTGAATTCCCCTTATACAGTAATTTTAGAAACTTTATTCTTGCAAATACATAACATAGTCATTAATTTGTCCTTTTCATACTGCAACACATTGGGATCGTATAGGAATCTGTATCTAGAGGCTGTCTCTGGTTTGCCTGATAGGCTCCCATACACAACTGTGTGAATTTACAGCTAAAACTAGAGACAAAGTTTCAGCCTTTTAAAAGCAGCAAGTTCCCCCTATACAAATACAAGACAACTGTCCTAGTTCCAGAGTTCCAATTGAGCAGTGTCTTCAGTAAGGCAAAAATGGAGTAAGTTGTACTGAGTGCAAGCAGTGAATATTTGCATTTGTCTACTCTATGCTTTTATGAAACAATGTAGTATATAACCATGAGTACTCATCAGAAACAAACTGGCATTGTTTCAACTATAAACAATACTGCTCTATTCTAGCACTGCACTAGTCCAGCTGAGTAGTTAACTCCTTGACTATCAATCCAGAGATAAAAGTGAAACCATCTTAAAATATCTTTCTGATTAAATAGAGAATACATACTGTTTTGTTCCCACTGATTTCTCAGCAATCAAAAGTAGCTTGTGTTTCCTGGCAGTACATAAACAAGGGACCCAATACTAGGAATAGTCATGAGGCACTGCCTAGATGCAGGGAGTTTAGCAGCATGTTAGATTCAGAAGATGGATCCCCTCAGAACAGACTGGTGTCCATTCAGAAATAGGGACTGGACCAGACCGTTGACAGGGATCTTTTACAGAAGATCAAGTCCAAACCCTGCTTATAATGTAGATTCCTCTACACTATGGTGTTGTACATCAGAGATACAGGCAGAGATGGCATGCTTGACTATGGAATGAAGCAGATAATAGCATCTGGACATTTATTTTTAGCAAGAATGGAGTAGACAGGATCTAGGAAAGGAAGAGGCACCTGGTTGGAAACTAGGAAACACGAGAAGGTGGGGAAACAAGAGGAGAAAAATAGAAAATAGGCCACAATTCAACAAGGTAGGACAACTCATATACACCTCTATCTCGATATAATGCTGTTCTCGGGAGCCAAAAAATCTTATGGCGTTATAGGTGAAACCGCATTATATCAAACTTGCTTTGATCCACAAGAGTACGCAGCCCCTCCTCCCTTCCCCCCTGGAGCGCTGCTTTACCGCATTATATCCGAATTCGTGTTATCTCGGGTCGCGTTATATAGGGGTAGTGGTGTAGTTACAGTTAAGACTGAGCTAAGTGCTTTGAGTGGCAGGGGCATGCATGGCGGTGGAAGCACAAAGTCCAGTACCTGGGCTTTCATGTGTAAATTGCCTTAAATGAGACACCTCAAATTGTTCCCAACACTCAATAAAGAAGGTATATGTACCCTTGATATTTGCACTTCCTTATGATCCTCAATTCTCAAGTGCTCCAGAATGGCCTTGTATATAAAAAAGCTGATGCAATTGCAGTTTCAATCGCCAAAAGAATATCCTGCAGCATCAGTTTTTTATAGGCAAGGTCCTTCAAAGTTTTCAAGCCTAACACTTGCTGCTTTCAAGCTGGGAACCAGCCAGAGCATGCTGTGTTGTTTTGTGTGGTGTGGGGCTAGAAATGTTAACAACCACCCACTTTAAATCCCCTGGAAAAAGAAAATTGCCTGCATGGTAGCTGTGCAAAATAGAATATCCCACAGAAATGGTGCCCTTAATTTTGCAGTTAAAAGAAATTCATAAAAACTGATCTAATTTTAATAAATCAAGCTTATAAATCTCAGATTTACAAAGTATATTTCAGGACCTACACAAATCCTGTGTCTCAGGTCAGTTATATATTATGATATCTCCAGAAATGACACAGCAAGAACCTTTTTAACGTTTTTAATACCTGGAAGAGAAACAAGAAATCCTACTTAATCATTTTAACTGCATAATAGTTTTCTACTGAATCTGAGAGGTTGCATCTGAAGGAGCCTCTTTGGCTAAAATTAAAGAACACCCTTCAGAAAATGCAACAGCATTAGTTTCCTGGGTCTAAGAGACAAGATGTGAAACATTTTATGCATAGGACAAAAAGTCAATTAGAGGAGAGGTGCAGTGTAACGTAAAATATATTCTAGTTACAAAGAAGCGTAAAAGCAGCTAAAATAAGTTTTTAAAGTGTGAAATATTTTTAGAGAGGAAATTAATCACATAGGAAGCAGTTATCCTGACATTCTGGTGATGAAAGTTAAGGCACAAGGAATGCAGCTCCAGTTATTTTTATAACACCCATGAACATACTAAGCTTTTCTCAGAAGACAAATAGAAGACAGGTTCCTACCTCAAGGAGTTCACAGTCTAAATGGTGAATGCATAGACAAGGGAGATTTTTAACCAACAAAGGGTTAGGGTGAAGACAGACATAGGTTATGGAAATATGATGACAGGGACCCTAGCCTTGCAAGCTAATCTGCAGAGGTGGATCTCTGAGCCCATGGGGAACGCCATATAGATCACCTTGTGGGAATGGGGTCATAGTCACTCAGGTTAGATACATCCAGGTGGTTCACAAAAATATTTCTAAAAACCTGAACATATTTTTTGTAGGAAGTCAGTTTTCAGGAAGAACCTGCATACTTTGGAGCAAGCTGGCCTTAAAATTCTGTGACAGAGTCCTTCACTTCTGGGGCACTTTGGTGCAGCAGACTGGAGACTATGTGGCATCTTCATTTAAGTTTTTAAAAGTAGGTTTTTCCTGAATTAAATAAGAAAATGAATAGTACAATCAGTGCCTTTGACCCCTGTGTTGTTTATTTTGATATTACAGTCCCCACCAGTTTATGATGCGGGATAAGCACATTTGTAAGATGTTTCTGCTAAAAGAATCAGCAGTGAAATATAGTCATTAACATTAATGACATCTTTAGTTTTAAGTCTTAAGGTATATTTAGTTAAAGTGTAATCTATAGGTTTCAGCGTTAACATACTGAGATGACTGGAGCAGTTCATGCTTCTCTGTGATATTATTTCAGTCTGTACAGGCTCCAGCAGACACGTTAGCATTGTTCTCTGTTCAGGCATAAGGAGGTAAAGGAGATGGCAGAATGCAACAGGGAGGAAGGAATGAGCAAAATATCACCTTTTTTCACTCTAGCTGGGTCCTAGCATCCATACAGATTGTTTGTTCCTCATTGCTATGAAGCAACCCAGCAGTCAGCTCTGGGCAATCCACTTTGGCTCACACCCCACTCGTTGGGACACACCAGTCTAAGGTATTTTAATCAAGGGATGAAATTTCTTTTATTTACAACATTTTAATGCTTATGTGTTAAATTACTTTTCCGTTGAATATGAACAGATTTTGTTGTTGTTTTTTATTTTATAAGGGCGTACCTTAGAAGCTGAGCTGCACTTAATTGGGTAGCATTTAAATAAAAAGTTCTTCTCATTTCTCTAATCGATTTTCTCTTTGGCAGGAGATGACAAAGTAAGGCTCTTATTGCCAAGTTCTCACTCTACTCAGGCATCCCAAAATACATTGCAGTGCTGACTTCATTCTCTCTTAGGAATAACTCCAGAGTAAGGAAGCAACCTGTGGGCTGGGAAGCCAATCCATTTTTCCCCAATAGACAAGTGAGTTGAACATTCTCATTTTTATATTCTGTGAGGTATATATTCCATAGGGTATAGAATATTGGGTATAAAATAAGAATACTAACAATGTTAGAGACTTGTTGAATACACAATTCAGTCTGACTCACCTTTCCCCAGAGACAGGCTTTCTGCACTTGCATTTATTGTAGGGGTCACCAACCCAATATATACTAAAATGTCTTTGTAGAGCAAGAATGCAACATATTAATGAAAGCAGCCACAAAAAAAGTGTGTGTGTGTGTATATATATATCAGTGTTTCTCAAACTTTTGTACTGGTGACCCCTTTCACATAGCAAGCCACTGAGTGAGACCCCCCCTTATAAATTAAAAACACTTTTAAATATATTTAACACCATTATAAATGCTGGATGGAAAGCAGGGTCTGGGGTGGGGGCTGACAGCTCGCGATCCCCCATGTAGTAACCTCGCGACCCCCTGAGGGGTCCTGACTCCCAGTTTGAGAACTCCGAGTCCTGATATATACGATACTATAATTTCACATGAGGATTGGCCAAAAATAGACTGATCGTTAGAGATGTGTATTGCCGAATGTCTTCGCAACACATGTTACTGAGCATGTGTGCACAAGTACAGCAGAGGATTCTACCAGGTACTTTGCAATGTATTCTGTGCAACTGAGATTGAAAACTGCCTCAAACATTTTCAAATTTTCAGGAGCAGGTGTACTATAGGAACAATCCCACACTAGATCTAAATAGATTTTTTCTGTCTCTGATTCCTGTAGTTCTTTGTATACCAGTTGCCAGAGTATTCCCGGGTCTACACCAACTTCTGACAGCGTAGAGCTGGGTGGCAAAAAGACATACCAAGGAAGGTGTAAAGGGTCCTTAGTATAAATGAGAATCAGGCCCATATAAGTATACACACAGGCATATACTTTTAGCAACACCCACAACACTTTAAAGAACATCTACCCTTTAATCCTGTTGCATGGCAATTCTTTGTTAAGTTGGCCCTGCCGTACAACGCAAGATGCTCAGACTGAGCAACGGCAATAACAAAAACACCTCTCAGGTTATTTACATAGCTTTTGTTCAGCCAAAAAATGACACAGCAGCCAAGTCTCTGGCCACATCCCCTTCATGCAGTTTAGTAGTCTGCAAACTCTAAACAAGATTTAAAAAAACTGAACAAAACATAAGCCAGGCAGATCTTGCATCTCTAGAGCTCTCCATCCTGACTTCAGCAAACCCATCTTTTTCTCTCCTGATAATGGCTGAGTCCCTTTTAAAGACCCTCTCAGCTGAAACTTTGAAACCCTAGGTTTTAAACTAAAAAATGAACTGCTGCCTGGCTTTTTTTGTGCCTCTTTCTACAGGGATGATAAAAGGCAGTATAAAGTATAAAGGCAAGCTCCCCTTGAAGAGGCACATATCTCATCACTGCCAACTTGATTTTTGCCATGCACAACATATGGTGAACCAGGTGATATTGCCTGTAATGTTGATTTACATTAGACTGGCCTAAAATGACACTGAAAGTTGGCATCCAGTGTTTGAACCCTGACCCCATTGAGTACAGAGCCATTATGCCTATGGTTGTGCATGTTTTATGCCTTCAGTACTTAGGGAATATCTCAAAAATTGTTATGCATCTTGATTAAGCATGTAGGGTCACACATTGCTGTACGTCATCACAGGCAGGTTTTTATTACAGGATACAGAGCAGACAACTGGCATGATTTCCACTGAAGATGGTTTGCAGCACTGGCTCATGGAAGTTAGAGATGGAAAAAGTCATTAAGTCCATCTCTCTGCCCAAGTAGGAGTGATACCGCTGGACTGGGCTGACCCTCCCTCCCACTCCCACCATTTGTTAGCAAGAGCCAGTTCATTGTTCTGAGGCAGCTGTTTCACCAAAAAGGTGAGCGTGTCCCATTTCATTAGCCTTTTATATATTCTAAACTGCATAACACCTGTCCATTTTCTTGTGCTTCATATCAAAGCATATAGAAAACTGGAATACATTTCACACTCAGTACCCTGAGTGATCCATACCCTCCCATGAAGCTGTAAAAAGACAGTCTTCCAGGAATTCAAAAGCCAGCCAAGAAAATTGTGGGTGCTAAATAGTTGGCATTAAAACACAGTCTTTTTACCACAAAAGAACTGCTGTGGGGTATTTTGGATATTTTCTGATACCCTGGCCTGAGTGCATGCAAGCCAAGAGACTTGTGTATTATAACAAGTCAAATGGCAAAGAGAAGCTTTTATTAGGGAAAAGGGAAACTAGATGGACACTAATAGGCTAGAAAGCGACAGAGTCCTGTGGCACCTTATAGATTAACAGATGCATTGGAGCATAAGCTTTCGTGGGTGAATACCCACTTCGTTGGATGCATGTAGTGGAAATTTCCAGAGGCAGGAATAAATATGCAGGCAAGAACCAGTCTAGAGATAACAAGGTTAGTTCAATCAGGGAGGATGAGGCCCTCTTCTAGCAGGTGAGGTGTGAACACCAAGAGAGAGTGAAGGTTCTGAAGTTCCAGATTTCAAAGAGAAACTGCTGAGCTTGAGTTCATTTGCAACTTTGACACCATCAGCTCAGGATTAAACAAAGACTGTGAATGGCTATCCAACTACAAAAGCAGTTTCTCCTCCCTTGGTGTCTACCAATCTGATCCAGGGAAAAATTCCTTTCCAAGGTGATCAGTTAGGCCCTGAGCATGTGGGAAAAACCTACCAGCTAGACACCTGGGAAAGAATTCTCTCTAGTAACTCATAGCCCTCCCCATCTAGTGCTGTTGGAGATATTTGCTAATAGCAGTTGCGGATGGGCCATATGCCACTGTAGGCAATGGCATCATACCATCTCCTCCGTGAATTTATCAAGCTCAGTCTTGAAACAAGTTAGGATTTTTGCCCCCACTACTCCCCTTGGAAAGATGTTCCAAAAGTTCACTCATCTGATGTAAAGCCCTATCAGGGACTACTTTTTTAATCCTGCTTCCACCCTGCCCTGCTATATCCACTCCCACCTGCTCCTGCATTGTTTCTTTTTTATTTATCCACTCCCATCTGCAAAAACCTTAGATTCTGCAAATCCCACAAGAGAGACAGATTCCCCCATGCTACCAAACAAAACAAAGAACCCCCCACCAATATTGGTTAATATGTTATATATATAAATGGAATTCAGACACAATTATTACCACTAAAAGAAAAAAAACAAATCTTGCTTTAACCATGTAAAAAACCACTTTAACTCCTGTTAAGAGACATTAATCTCTTTCAATCTCTCACTTAAATTTAAGTATTAAAACCTTTATTTAATAAAAAAGAAAAACTTGCTTTACACTGCTGACATTTTATTTATGACCAACTGATGAGAGATTTAATGTTTTCCCACAAATACCATAGTCTGATTTTTTTGCCCATCCAATCCCACCCACAATAGAATATTTTACCCGCTCCCGCTATTATGGCAGTGGGTCCTATGGGATCCCAATCCCACTGCAGGGCTCTACTTTGATGGTTAGAAACCTTCATCTAATTTCAACCCTAAACTTATTGATGGCCAGTTTATACTCATTTGTTCTTGGGCCAATATTGCCCTTAACTTAAATATTTGCTCTCCCTCCCTGGTGTTTATCCCTCTGATTTATTAATAGAGAGCAATTGGATCTCCCCTCGGCCTTCATTTGGTTAGGTTACACAAGCCACGCTCTATAAGTCTCTTCTTGTAAGGTAGCTTCTCCGGGCCTCTGATCATCCTAGTAACTCTTCTCTGCACCTGTTCCAGTTTGATTTCATCTTTCTTAAACATGGGAGACCAAAACTGCACACAGTATTCCAGATGTGGTCTCATCAGTGCCTTGTATAACAGTACTAACACTTCCCTAACTCTACTGGAAATACCTCGCCTGATGCAGCCTAGAATTGCATTAGCCTTTTTTACAGCTACATCATATTGACAGCACATAGTCATCCCTTTCTCCTTTTCTGTTGCTTCCAACTGATACGTCCCCAGTTTATAACAAAAATTCTAGCTGTTAGTCCCTACGTGCATAACCTTGCACTTTGTACTATTGCATTTCATCCCATTCCTATTACTCCAATTTTCAAAGTCATCCACATTTTCTTGTATGACATTCCAGTCCTCTCTGTATTGGCAATACATCCCAATTTTGTGTCATTCACAAATTTTACTAGCTCATTCCCACTTTTGTGCCAAGGTCATTAATGGAAATGTTAAATAAGATTGGTTCCAAGAACGATTCCTGAGGAACTCAACTAGTAACCTCCTCCAGCCTGACAGTTCACCTTTCAGTATGATCAGTTGTAGTCTCCTTTTACCCGGTTCCTTACCCACCTTTTGATTCTTGTATTAATCCCCATCTTCTCCAATTTAACTAATCATTTCTCCTGTGGAACTGGTTCAAATGCCTTACTGAAATCCAGGTAGATTACATCTAATGCATTTCCTTTATCTAGAAAATCAGTTATCTTCTCAGTGATCTACTTTTTGTAAAAACATGTTGTAATTTATCCCGATTGCCTTTTTTACCTCTATGTCTTTAACTACTTTCAAAATTTGTTGTAAGACCTTGCATACAATTGAGGCTAAACTAATGGGGCTTGTACTTTCCCAGATCACTTTTTTTCCTTTCTTAAATGTAAGCATAGGCATTGACGCTGTGGGTGCTCGGGGGCTGGAGCACCCACGGGGAAAAATTAGTGGGTGCTCTGCACCCACTGGTAGGCAAGCTCCCCTCCCCCCCGCCCCACCTCCTCCTCCCTCACCCTGAGTGTGCCACATCCCCGCTCCTCTGCCTACCTACCAGCGCTTCCTGCCCAGCCGCCTCCAAACAGCTGTTTGGTAGCGTTAGCCCGCTTGGGTGGGGGGAGGAGCGGGAACGTGGCACACTCAGGGGAGGAGGCAGGGAAGAGGCAGGGGCGGGGCAGGGATTTGGGGAAGGAGATGGAATATTGGCAGGGAGGGGGTGGAGTTGGGTGGGGACTTTGGCGGAGGGGTGGGAAGGGGTGGGGCCTTATGGAAGGGATGGAGTGGGGGCGGGGCAGGGGGCGGGAGCAGAGCCAGAGCACCCATGGGAAAGAGGGGAAGTCGGCGCCTATGAATGTAAGTATTAAATTTGCAATTCTCCAGTCATAAGGTACAACCCCTGAGTTCACGATGCCATTTGAAACACCTGAGAATATGATGAGCCAGATCATCAGGTGGTATAAGCTGACTTCAACAGAATGACGCTGATTTATACCAGCAGAGGATTTAGCCTTTCGATGTTGAAAAAAAAAATAAAAAAATCAAGATTTGTAATGGAAATAGATAGCTAATATTATTTTGCTGCCTTTAAATAAAAAAACTGTGAAAAGAAATGTACAGGTAAAAGAGAGAATTGTTTGCTAATGATAGATTTGAACTTTCTTAAGGTAATGGTTGGCCATGCTCTGCTTTCCCAATATTGACAAAGCAAGTAAGGCTCAATCAATACACCCATTCCTTTGTGAATTATTAAATTATACATATTGCTAATGAATAGTCATTTAATTAGCACAGGAGCATTCAATTTAAAAGCTGTCTAAAATACACACTGAACATAAAAAAGTTAGCAATGACTTTTCAGCTGAAGCCGCATTTGAAAATGCTATTGTCAACTTTTCTGTCTTAAGTTAGCCTTCTTGCTACATTTGCAGCTCAAATGCTGATACAGCGGTGTCCCATTTATTACAGAACCATTGCTATATAAGAGTACGTTCTTCTAAAACATATGAACAAGTTACTTTTTTGCATGAATTACCTGAATTAGTTCATCGAGCTCCGATGCATTCACACAGGAATGCTCAGATACAAATGTCTGCTTCTGAATCACAATGGTGGCTCTTTGGGAAGTTTCATGTGGCTGCTCCAGGGCTTTGAAGACAGTAGCTCCAATTATTAAATATACAACAACTACCAGAAAAATCGTTGAGACCGTCTTCCATTTCATAACATTAATAGCCGAATCACATTCCTCTCGTGACGAGAGCACTGTGGGTTTTGTAGAAAATGATAGCCGTGGTTTGGAGTTCTGAGTGGCAGATTTGGGATCCAGCAAGTCAGGTGCCGCCACTAATAAAACAGAAAAAGAATGTTAATGCTGACAGCGGAGGACAGAGGTGTATTTAGCTGTACACCCTTCTTGCCAGAAGGTTACAAAGATCCTATTAATTCAAAATAGAGTTTATAGATAGTTGTATTATAAATGCACTTTATTTGTACACCATGTTATATTACTACAGAATGACTGGTTTCAGCAACTGCTAGGACTAATAACATGTTATTTATATGAACACACATGCATACACACACTTGCATTGTTTACTATATATATATGTCCTCTATAAATACTCTGCAAGTGTAGTTCTAACATGCAGTATTTTCCCTATTTTCCTCTGTTCCTTTGAATCAGTATAAAAAGGTATTTTTCTGTAGAGCATCCGCACATCTTGAATGTGCAATCTTAGGCATTGCTAATATGCTTCTCAGACTGCATTTTAGTTCAGCATTAAAAAACTATCAGGAAAACAGGACTTACATACCCTCAAGTCTGCATTCAGACACTCATTAGAATATTTGCAGTTCACTTCCAAATTCCCCACACAGGTAACTATAAAAATGATTCATTATTAATCCTAACACTTCGAAAGTGTTGGCTAAACCCTTTTAGGAAATACCAGGAACACATGCGCATGCCTGTTGGAAAAGTCAATCATCTTATTATAGGATATTTGATTGTTTACTGCTACAAGAAACCCACTGGGGCAGTAATGATCACCTGCGTGTGTTATCAAGTAGCCCCATAACGCATGTGATTAAAGTAACTACACTAGTAATTATATAAGAATAATCCACATCACATACACTTAAAGGTCCCCTGAGGGAAGATTGCAACAACAATATAATATTTAAAATTATTAATATATTTTGAATGGCTGCAACACCACTTTCAGCTGTTGTGAGGAAGGCCTACTTCTAAATGTAGATTCAAAAGTCTCTCTCCCAGGTCTCTGGAAGCTGGGAATGCCCCCAGAGGAGGGAGGGAGTGTCATTTTCCACAGTGATAGGATCTTCTTTCGAGCACCCGCTGGAGGTTAACCTACAGGGTTAGAGGAGCTCTCATTCGAAAATAATCGTGCAATACAGGTCAGAAGAAAGGCAGACCTAGGAAATTAATACAGTGGACCTGAACCCTGGCGGGGACGGTTAGACGATGAAGAGGCAGCCCCAAATGAAAAAGCTCCGCTCGTGCCTCGGTGCACAGCTGTGATATAGTTACTGTTCAGCTACTAGAAAACTAGAATCTGGTTCTAACTAACTGGGAGCATGAGACCAGAATGCAAATACCCTTCAAGTGCAGTGGGCATGAACACTGTATGAAGCTATTGATATGCCCCTGGACAAAAATCGATGTGTGTGGCTAAATTTGGAAAGGACACCTGATTTAATAACTGCTCCTTCAAGCTGTGCTCTCCTCTGATTGACACGATTTGTGATGGGGGAAGGGGCGGAGGGGAGCACCATCACATTTTCCTTTCAGTCAGAGCTCCCCTTGCCAGTCGGAATTTTTCCTACTATATTATCACGACCCTCTGTCCAAACCCAAAACTGGGGGCACCTCCGGCTACGCCAAGCCTTGTGCTGTAGACTAGGAAACTGCTCCTCTTTCTGCCTGGCTTCGACACTTGCAGACAGACACACACGCACGCATCCTAGCACCATGAAGAAGGGCAGACCTGCCCCCCCCAGTTCTCCTGCTACACTCCCCTTGCAGCCCGCTGAATGCAGCTAACAAAGGAGAACAGGATGGCTGCGAGGCGCCCTAAACTGATCCACCCAGTGATGCTCCACATCCCTCCCATCAACTTCCCCAGCCCCCTGCTGACACCCATCCACCTTGCCAGGAGATGGGATAATGCAGTCGACAAGGACATTTTCACACCCCCGAGAGGGGCAAAATGTGGACGCTGGGCCCTGGCCCCTTTCCTCTCCCCAGCAGCCAGCTTGCAAAGATGCGCTGGATTTAAAGCGCTTGCAAAAGGCATCCTTGCAGAGCTGGGTTTGGCTGGAGAAATGGTCCGGGTGGGAGCCCGGAGCCCAGCCTGACCCTCCCGGACAGGAGGAGCTACACCCACCTTAGACAAAGGAGAAGTGTTAGAAACAAAAGCCAGGTGGGTGTTTAACCAAGCCTGCAAAATCCGGGACGGAGGCGCAGGAAGGAAAGGGGCGAAGAGAGGGACTGAGCAGCCCTGGGTCCCTCCTGCGAGGGAAAGCAAGGGAGCATGCAGCATTCAGACAGACTTTGATCTAGAAACACAAGCCATTGTGCCAGTACTCACTTCTTATTTACAGACCCGGCGCCCTCTCCTCGCTTCACGGGCAGGCATTTTTTCAGGGTTAAGGTAGGTGCCGTTTGACCAAATGGAAAAAGAAAGAGAGCGAGAGAGAGAGAGAGAGAGAGAGAGAGAGAAAAGGACCAGACCCAGGGCGGGTTTGCTGCTGCTGAGCTCAGATTCCGCGCGGAGCGGAGCCTGGCGTTCTCCCTGTCACTGGAGGGGTGTGTACGATCACGGTGTGTGTGTGTGTGTGAGAGAGAGAGAGAGAGAGCTCACCCTGTGAGAGAGATCGCTGTGTGTGTGTGATCACCCGGTGTGTGTGATTGTCCTGTGTGATCGCTGTGTGTGTGTAATTGTCCTGTGTGCGTGTGTGATCACTCTGTGTGTGTGTGATTGCTGTGTGTGTGATCACTCTGTGTGTGTGTGTGTGTGTGTGTGTGTGTGTGTGTTGGCCTTGGCTGTGTGTGTAAGAACACCCTGTCTCTGTGTGAGATCGCCGTGTGTGTGACCACCCTGTGTGTAACTCACTCAGGCACCATGTGTGTATCAGCCTCTTTCAATGTGTGGCTGCCAATCCCTGAGGTGTGTCTGTCACAATCTCAGTGTGTCGGTGTCTTTCGGTCTATGTATGTGTGTGTATCCGCGTTCCGCTCTCAGTCAGTGTGGGCAGGGGCCTGTCTCCTCTCGGCCCATCTGTCTTTCTCCCGTGTGCATCTCAGTCCTGGTGCCTGGTTCTCACGTGGTGTCTGTGCCCCCGCTCTGTCACTTTGTCTCAGGCTTTGGGCGTGGGGTGCCTGACTCTGGGTGCAGCTGCCTGCCTTGAGAACTGTGTGTGTGTGTGTGGGCGCCAGCTCCTCTCCTCATTCTCTTTCCCCCGGTGTATCCGAGCCGCAGGGTGCGTCTCCCCCCCCCTTCTCTCTAACCCACTCCAGCGCCAGGGGCAGCTGCACCCTCATCTCGGTGAGCTGCTCAGGATTTCTACCTGGCCAGTGCCTTAACAAGACACAAAGCCGAGGGGTGCAGAAAGCAGTGGAGGAAAAAAAAAAAAAAGCTGCTGGCACGGAGATATTTATAACCTGGGTGATGTCCCCCTGCCCCACCTGCCGCCCCGCACCTCCCCTGAGTGTCCCCCCCGCCGGACTTGCTCTCCCCCCCCCCTTCCTGGCCCCGGAGCAGAGCAGCTCCATGCTGCCTCCCTTAGCAACTGCTGCCGCAGGGTCCTAGTGCCCCCCCTCCACTGCCAGGGCAGACTGACTCTGAGCCTGCCCTTCCCCCTCAGACCCTTTCATTTTCCAATGGGACCCTCCAGCAGCACAGGGGGCCCCCTGCCTGCAGTCACCGCTCCTGCCCTGTGCTGGGCAAGGAGGCAGCCCCATCCCTCACCCCCAGTGAGGCTACAGTCAGGGGCAACAGCAGGGGAGGAGGCGCACGCAGCACCCCCCGGCACCCACCACGGGGGAGGTGAGGGAGATTCCTGGACCTGAGAGGGGCCCTAGGAGCACATGCAGTGACAGTGGTGGGAGTTAGTGTGCTGCTGGGGGGGCAGGAAAGGGGGGCTCCTCCCCCAGAGTTTGCTGCTGCCGGCAGGGAAAGGGCTGAGGGGAGTCATCCTCTCTGGCCCCTGTCCTGGAGCAGCCTGCCTGTACCCCAAACTCATCCCCAGCCCTGCCCCACCCGAGAGCCCACACCCCCAGTCAGAGCTTTCACCCCCCCCCCCACTGCACCCTCAACCCTCTGCCCGAGCCCTGAGCCCCTCCAGCACCCCAAACACCTTATCCCCAGTCCCAGCCAGAGCCCTCATGCCCCCGCACCGACCCTCTGCCCCAGCCCTGAGCCCCTCCCATTCCCAGCCCCAGCCCTCACCCCCCACACTCCTACTCTCGCCCTCAGCCCCTCCCACACCCCAAACCTCCCATTCCCAGCCCCAGACAGAGCCCTCACCCCTACTCTTGCCCTGAACCCTTCCCACACTCCAAACCCCTCATCTGCAGATTCAACCCACAGCCCTCACCCCTGCACCCCGTCCCTCTGCACCCCTCCCAGAACCTGCACCCCCTCCCGCTGCACCCCTCCCATTCCCAAACTCTCTCCCAGAGCCTGCATCCCAATCCCCTGCTCCAGCCTAGGGCCTGCACCCCAGACCTCCTCCCTCCCTCACCCAAACTCCCTCCCAGAGCCTTGAGCGGGTGAGGGGGCAGAGTTTGGGTGGGGGTGGGTTCTGGGCACCACCAAAATTTCTACAAACCTGCCACCCCTGATCCTGCCCTGCAAACCTGAACTCCCAGCATTCTCAGGACACATGCTGATATCCAGCACCTCCCTCCTCTCTTAATCTGTGAGTCCCTCTCTGGATTGGAACTGGACTGGAACCAAAGACCATCATGGAAGCAACATTACCAGCCCAAGCAGTCAAAAATCATGAGTTGACCCCGCAAAATCACAGGCTCTACCGCCGCCGCTTCATTCATTCTTCGGCGGCAATTCAGCAGCAGGCCCTTCCTTCTGAGAGGGACTGAGGGACCCGCCACCCAATTGCTGCCAAAGAGCCGGCCCTGGGGGAGGGCGCAATTTTATATTCTTGCCTCGGGCTCAAAAATACCTAGTTATGGCTCTGCTACCTGGCCCCTTTGCTCGGCAGCGCAAGGACCAGGCTGAGGCTGATGCTGCAGGGATGAAGGGGGAGAGAAGGGGGTTAAGAGAAGAGGTCCGCGCAGGAAAGATAAATCCCAAACTGGTGGGCGCTGACTTGGGAGCCCCCGGGGGAGCACAATGGGGCTGAGGAAAAGCCAACAGCCACCCCCAGCACCGAGACACAAGACCTGCTCCTTGTCTTCGCCACGGCCCCTGGGGGATCTTCCTCCAACAGCTTCCCCAAGGGAACTTTTGAACAGGACAAAATATCACTGTAGCGAGCAGAGAGCCCTCAGGCCAGGCTTGGGAAAGTTTGAGTGTAGCGAGCTCCCACATCACGGGGACCCCGTCTATTTCTTCCTCCTCCACAGCTCTGCATTGTAACCCCCCGAGTCGATACTTTGCTGGGAGGAGTTTATCACCTGGGAGCAGAGAGTCACCGCTTGGTACCTCTCCCATACCATGAACAAGCTTCTGCTTGCTTCCAGTTTAAATCGGCACTATAAAGGAGAGACTCTGCTTCCACTGAGATTTTAGCCCTTGAGACTCATGAGATTATTATGTTTGTCACAGACTGATCTGAAGTCTCCTGGTTATCTATCAGCTGTGACATTACCCTTGGGCCAGTTTCACAAGTGGTTAATAGGTGGATGCCCCTGCAGGGTAAAATGTATGGTCAGTATGCACCAATAAATAGCTACAGTACCATCCATCTGCCACCCTTCCTCCCCCGGCCAAAAAAAAAGTCAGAACAAATACAAATATTCAAGAAGGAAGAATAATAAATTGGTTTGGGTCACAAACATTTGAAGCCAAAGGCTGTATCATTAAAACTGCTCAAGTATGGCATTCCTCCCATAGTTTATAGGCTATAATCCTCCTTGAATCAGAAGCACTATCACTAAACTGACTTATTTTAACGCCTCTCCCTCTTAAAGTGACATGATACAAATTGGACAAATGGATACATTACTGAGTTCCCCAGAACTCTGATTGCAGCAGTATCCATCATGCCAGTCTTCTCTAGGGCGTTCATGTCTCTACAAAACTCAAGAGTATAACTCTAAATCTCATCTGCTGTTTCAGTCTGAGCTTTGCAGACCACTCACCACCATTGTGGCCTAGCAAAACAGTTGTTGAGTAATAAGAGACACTGGGCCAAATAAAAAAAATCCAGTTGCAAGTCGTGCTTAAATCACACAGTGCCGTTTCATTGCCTTAAGAGCACAATCCTTAAACAATATAAAACATGTAAGTAATTTCATTCATGCAAGTATTCAACTCAGACTTGTCACCCGAGTAAAATTACTCACTAGTTTAAGTAGTTGCAGAACCCAGATAGCCTGGCGGGGGGGAGGGAGGGTAAATGCTTATTTACATGACCCAACTCTCTTCCTTTAGAGCTTGGAACTTTTCATACATAGAACACCATCTTTTCCCTTTTCCCCTGAAAGGTTTGCCACCCCTAAGCCTGTACAAATACTTTCTGTTCTTCTGATGTGGAAAATAATCATTTCGCAGGATTCCTTCCAATCCCTATGGGAAAAAGAGCATGAACACTTTCTTCCATGCAGCGCTGAGACAGTAAGGAATATTATGGAAAATAGTACCACATGCCTTTCTTTAGTTATCTAAATATTTTGGATGGGATTCTTTTTCCTGAGTTCTTACAAAGTCCTCAAACAGGGCCAGATCCACTGCCCATAATTTGAAATCAGTGGGAAACTTCCGATGACTTCATTGGGTTTCGATCAGGCCCTAAATCAATACATTCTGTGAAACAGGTAGAACCTATTTTGACGACACAAGAAACTCCACTCCAGGAATTACTGTATTGTACCCACAAATCTGATACCTGAGAAGCAGTCTCTAGGAAATTAATATCAATCTGTCAACTGCATACACTTATTATCTATCACTTTCCACCTGAGGCAATCACTGGTAACATTCTTGACTGACGTTTATTGCTTTCTTAGAAAGGAATCTAGTTATGCCATGGCACCCACTTTCTGTGCAGTCAGCGCTAATGCTACCAAATGTGGCATTTTTATGAGAGGCTTCTTGAAATCCAGAAAGAACAACATTTCCATTGGTGGGGTACAACAAAAAATGTTGTGTAGAACAACTCATTTTCTTGAGGCCTTCTAGAGCTCCAGCATCTATTCTGTAGAGTCATGACCTCTTATGTGTTTGTTGTAACCTACACCGCACATTGTTTGAATATTGTGTGTGACCATTTTGCCCTCAGAGTTGAAGCTGACATTTGAACAGTTTGAAGTGTCAGGATTGTAGCAGTTCTGAACTTTACTAAACAAACACACTCGAATGCAGCTCATTGCTGACAAAACATACCACCAACCAACATGGACAGGATTAAATAATAGAAGGGGTTACAACAGGAGAATCTAAAAGGAGAATTTGCACAAACTCAGAAGTTCTAAAGTACGCAACACAGGGAAGTAATACAGTACATGAAAGTTATGTCAAAACTTGTCTGTTACATGTTAATTACAGAGAGAGAGCGAGGGGACATATTACTGGCAGAATGGCAAAATTAATCACATACAGTGGCTGCTGAAAGCTGCTCAAAAGGTGGGATATGTTAAAAGTAGGTTCAGCAGAGATGGATGGATGGGAAGAGTGCAGGTGAAGGAGTCAAAGTTAAATGATAAACAAACTACATATTCATACTACAAACAGCTATAGCCAATCTAAATATAGATTTGACAAGAACATACCTGTGGGGAAACAGTTGTTTCACAAAAATACATCACTATAAGCAGAGTTGTTTCAGTGTAACAGGAAAAGGCCTGACTGCCAAAATAGCCCCATTTCTTGGGGGCACACCCTTTATTCCCCTTCAAGTGCGGGGACACTTCCTGTCTGAAAGGCTAGTCCTTCCTGCTTAATGAAGAGCACCTGCATTAAGTCTGGAGTTAGTGACTTTCCCTTAGCCTTCTCACTGCTCACTTATGGCAACTTCTCCTCCCTTTCCTTCTCTGCTCGGCCTGATAAAAGGCTTGCAGTGCAGTATTTAATACTTATTTGGTCACTGATAATTTCTGTGTTCCCAAAAGATTACCACAGTGGGATTTCATTACGGGGAAAATTCTACTCCCCTCCCTGTGCAAGACAGAGTTTTGGGACCCCTGTCAGAAACACAGCATTCCAGACCTAACCACTCAGGAGAGGCAGGATGGGGGACAGGGCAGGGCAAGAAGCTGGGCATGTTTTGCTACATGCATACATATCTATGCACCGTCTTCCTCCCAGTGAATGGGAGTGCAGCTCTGATGCTGAAGTAGTGGTTGTGAAGTGGCTTTTTTGCCTTTTTGCAACCTGGAAGAGGATTTGCACTTGAAGTGCCATGTATTTCCTTACAAATTCCTTGACTTTGATGGGACTGTTCACATACTTAAGAGTTCCACATATGCTTAAATGCTTTGGTGGATCAGGGCCTTAGAGCACAGGCTATGTGGTAAAGGATTCAGGCTGTGTGTCGGGGAATATACCATCTGGACCTATAAGCATAGTGAAGCTTCTGTGTAGCAGGAGTGGAAATTCATTTAAATGCATAGAAGCAACTTGAGACTTTCAGAAAAGGCCAGACCCTAGATCCCTTTGAAGTCAATGGCAAAACTTACATGAAGTTTCATTACAGCTGAGTTCAGTATAAGCAAGTTCTACTGTATTTGGTTTACAAAGTTAATTTTAAACCTCATTTTATTCATTCAGCGGTCTTTTTTAAAGTGGTCTGTCTCTAAGTTTCTTTGGAGACATTAAAATCTCAATGTCAGGTCTTAGCAGGGCTGATGAGGACATCGGGGACATATTCTGCCATTAAAGTGTTAGTCATATCCTTCCATGGAAATCTGCATTAATAACAAATTAATGACCTAGGGCTTGTCCTCCCACGTGCAGATGGGATGGGTATAGGCTGTTCTCAGAAGCTGTGTAGGCAGAAACCTCACAGTGCAGTTCAGATAGGGGTGCACTCAGTTTGGTGCACTGCAAACTGTACCTGGATTTTCTTCCAAATGCACATGTAGCCCACGTAAGGTACAGTGGGGAACATTGGGCATGCCCATCACAGCGGTCCTAAGCCTTCATCCACAATCTGGAAATTGCTATGCCTCCTAGGAACCAGAGTGCAGCCAGCACCACTCCCAACTTACCTGGCTGCTAAATGGTGTTGCACAGAGCTCAGCCACTCCCATTTCCTATAATGTCTCTCCTAATGTACCGCTATCCTTCTGAAGGAATGAGCCCATCAGTTCTCATGAATGTTATGAAAGACTTACTGCACTAACATTGCAGCAATCAATGTCCAATGTTTGAAATCAGACTATATTTAATCGTAATATTTTACTGAGGAAAAAACACGTTGAGAATAGATATCAATGAGTAACACCTCAATAATAGTTATAGTAATTATTACACCCCTGTGTCTGATTTACAGTGTGATAAATTATTTGCAAAGCAGCTAAACAATTCTCTCACATCATCAGTCTGTAGAAAAATGTTTGTATATGCCCGTCTATTTTCATACAACGCAGTTGTCAGTCTTAATTGGGCTCCAATTCTTTCCATCTCTCATAAATCTTATTCACATGCAGTAAGTGAGAAGCTATTTTAGAATTCATGAAGTAGTTGCTGTTGTAATTAATATTGTAAACCTGTATTTTTCTTCACTGGCTTGCTAATCTCCCAGTGGGTTTCTCTCCCAGCCCATGTCATATTATAAGATCTAATAGGATTTATTTCTCAACTTTTTTTTTTTTTTTTGTATTTTCTTTTACAAATCTGTTATCCTCGGACAATCTCAGAAGAGGTAGTTATGACAAAGTCTTTGTTGCCACACTTCAACAGATAAATGTGAATTGCTGTCTGTCATCATGTTATAGATTACTTGTGCGCAGAAAAATGGATTACTGTTTTGAATTAATATTTTATTGTGGAAGAAAAGCTAGCGGTGCTCTGGGCTGCTTCCAAAATTCATTCCCAATGTTTTTCTGTAATTAACTTTGTTTCTTTTCTTCATTTTTACCTAATTAGTCTAGATTCAGAGCAGGAGATTGACAAGCAGGAGATCTAGGTTCTATCACCAATTTATACAAGTCATGTAACTCCCCTGGTAGATTTTCATGGCAGTCCTGGAAGACTGATGATCTAGATATATAGACATGATCTTTCTATTTTGTATACAGACAGAGAGGCGGTGATAGACTACACTAATACAAAAAAAGACATGCATATGCTATTACATGCATTAGGCCTGACAAAACAGTCTTATTTAGGTAACATTTGCATTGACTGTAAGGGCAGTTTGGCTTCAGCAAGGAAGTGAAAGCTTTGCCTTGCAGAGCTCAGAATCTCCCTTTTACATTTGTAAAGTGTCACATACATATTTTATGGCACTCTAGTAATAGCTCCAGTGATCTCTACTACAAAATCTGTAAACAAAAATTTTATATATATATATATATATATATATATATATATATATTAGGGCTGTCAATTAATCATGGTTAAGTCATGCGAAGACGCGATTAACTCAAAAAATTAATCACGATTTAAAAAATTAATTGTGATTAGTCACAGTTTTAATTGCACTATTAAACAACAGAATACCAGTTAAAATGTATTAAATATTTTTGGATTTTTTCTACATTTTCAAATATATTGATTTCAATTACAATACAGAATACAAAGTGCACAGTGCTCACTTTGTATTATTTTTTATTACAAATATTTGCACTGTAAAAATGACAAAAGAAATAGTATTTTTCAATTCCCTCATACTAGTACTGTAGTCCAATAAGTTTATTGTGACAGTGTGACTTACAAATGTAGATTTTTTTTGTTACATACCTGCACTCCATAACAAAACAATGTAAATCTTTAGAGCCTACAAGTCCACTCAGTCCTACTTCTTGTTCAGTCAATTGCTAAGAGAAACAAATTTGTCTATATTTATGAGAGATAATGCTGCCAGCTTCTTATTTACAATGTCACCTGAAACAAATAACAGACGTTCACATGGCACTGTTATAGCTGGCATTGCAAGGTATTTATGTTCCAGATATGCCAAACATTCATATGCCACTTCGTGCTTTGACCACCATTCCAGAGGACTCGCTTCCATGCTGATGATGCTTGTTAAAAAAAATGTGTTAATTAAATTTGTGTCTGAACCCCTTGGGGGAGAATTGTACGTCTCCTGCTCCATGCTTTTACCCGAATTCTGCTATATATTTTGTGTTATGGTAGCCTAGGATGACAACCCAGCATATGTTATTTGATTTAAGAACACTTTCACTGCAGATTTGACAAAACACAAAGAAGGTTTCAATGTAAGATTTTTAAAGATAGCTACAGCACTCGACCCAAGGTTTAAGAATCTGAAGTGCCTTCCAAAATCTGAGAGGGACGAGGTGGGGAGCATGCTTTCAGAAGTCTTAAAAGAGCAACATTCTGATATAGAAACTACAGAACCTGAACCACAAAAAAAAAAAAAAAAAAAATCAACCTTCCGTTGGTGGCATCTGACTCAAATGATGAAAATGAACATGTGTTGGTCTCCCCTGCTTTGGATCGTTATCGAGCAGAACCTGTCATCAGCGTGGATGCATGTTCTCTGGAATAGTGGTTGAAGCATGAAGGGACATATGAATCTTTAGCGCAACTGGCACATAAATATCTTGCGATGCCAGCTATAACAGTGCCATGAGAACACCTGTTCTCACTTTCAGCTGACATTGTAAACAAGAAGCGGGCAGGATTATCTCCTGCAAATGTAAAAATATGTGTTTGTCTGAGCGATTGGCTGAACAAGAAGTAGGACTGAGTGGACTTGTAGGTGCTAAAGTTTTACATTGTTTTATTTTTGAATGCAGGTAGGGTTTTTTTACGTAATTCTACATTTGTAAGTTTAACATTCATGATAACAGGCCTGGGAGCTGTCCAAGAGGAGGTACGCTAAGTGCTGCATTAGGGGGGCTGTGTTGGTGGGCCTTGAGTGGGCCTGACTGGTATATAAGGGCAGTCAGCAGCGAACCAGCTGAGCGGCGAACAGCAGAGGCTAACAGCAGGAGTTTGCCTGGGAGCTGTCCAAGAGGAGGTACGCTAAGTGCTGCATTAGGGGGGCTGTGTTGGTGGGCCTTGAGTGGGCCTGACTGGTATATAAGGGCAGTCAGCAGCGAACCAGCTGAGCGGCGAACAGCAGAGGCTAACAGCAGGAGTTTGCCTGGGAGTTCGCGTGGGGAGAGCGCACTGAGGCTTTCATCTGCAGGTTTCTCCGAGTAGTTCCTGCAACAGTTGAGGAAGCTCCTAAGAGTACGGTGATATGGAAGGTGAGCGATCAGCTGTTGTAACCTGCACAGGTTGTGCCATGTTTGTCTTTCTTCCGCAGGACAGAAGTGACTTTGTCTGTACAAAGTGCAAGCTGGTCTCCATATTGGAGGAGAAGGTTCGAGGGCTGGAGAAACAAGTATCGACTCTGCGTTGCATAAGGGAAAATGAAGATTTCCTGGACAGACGTCAGGAGATGCTTCTACGGCCACAATGTTCTGAAGATTCAGAGCAGGCGCAGCAGGGACAGAAGGATTGTGAGGAGGTTTGGCAGCATGTGACCTCCAGAAGAAGAAAGAGGAGCGTCCATGCACCAGCAATGGAGATACAGGTGAGCAATCGTTTCCATGTTCTCTCTACAGGTGCTAATGCGGAGAGTGGACTAGATGGCCCATCTGAGGGAAGGGAGCAGAAGGAGACTCCACCGATTGGAAGGCAAAAGATGCACTGTCCTAGGGATGGGGGTTCCACGACCACCACTCCCAAGAGGAGGAGGAGGGTGGTGGTGGTCGGGGACTCCCTCCTCAGGGGGACTGAGTCATCTATCTGCCGCCCTGACCGGGAAAACCGAGAGGTCTGCTGCTTGCCAGGAGCTAGGATACACGATGTGACGGAGAGACTGCCGAGACTCATCAAGCCCTCGGATCGCTACCCCTTCCTGCTTCTCCACGTGGGCACCAATGATACTGCCAAGAATGACCTTGAGCGGATCACTGCAGACTACGTGGCTCTGGGAAGAAGGATAAAGGAGTTTGAGGCGCAAGTGGTGTTCTCGTCCATCCTCCCTGTGCAAGGAAAAGGCCGGGGTAGAAACCGTCGAATCGTGGAAGTCAACGAATGGCTACGCAGGTGGTGTCGGAGAGAAGGCTTTGGATTCTTCGACCATGGGATGGTGTTCCAAGAAGAAGGAGTGCTAGGCAGAGACGGGCTCCACCTAACGAAGAGAGGGAAGAGCATCTTCGCCAGCAGGCTGGCTAACCTAGTGAGGAGGGCTTTAAACTAGGTTCACCGGGGGAAGGAGACCAAAGCCCTGAGGTAAGTGGGGAAATGGGATCCTGGGAGGAAGCACAAGCAGGAGAGCGCAAGAGGGGAGGACTCCTGTCTCATGCTGAGAAAGAGGGACGATCATTGAGTTATCTTAAGTGCCTATACACAAATGCAAGAAGCCTGGGAAACAAGCAGGGAGAACTGGAAGTCCTGGCACAGTCAGGGAACTATGATGTGATTGGAATAACAGAGACTTGGTGGGATAACTCACATGACTGGAGTACTGTCATGGATGGATATAAACTGTTCAGGAAGGACAGGCAGGGCAGAAAAGGTGGGGGAGTTGCGTTGTATGTAAGAGAGGAGTATGACTGCTCAGAGCTCCGGTATGATACTGCAGAAAAACCTGAGAGTCTCTGGATAAAGTTGAGAAGTGGGAGCAACAAGGGTGATGTCGTGGTTGGAGTCTGCTATAGACCACCAGACCAGGGGGATGAGGTGGACGAGGCTTTCTTCTGGCAACTAGCAGAAGTTGCTAGATCGCAGGCCCTGGTTCTCATGGGAGACTTTAATCACCCTGATATCTGCTGGGAGAGCAATACAGCGGTGCACAGGCAATCCAGGAAATTTTTGGAAAGCGTAGGGGACAATTTCCTGGTGCAAGTGCTGGAGGAACCAACTAGGGGCAAAGCTTTTCTTGACCTGCTGCTCACAAACAGGGAAGAACTAGTAGGGGAAGCAAAAGTGGATGGGAACCTGGGAGGCAGTGACCATGAGATGGTCGAGTTCAGGATCCTGACACAAGGAAGAAAGGAGAGCAGCAGAATATGGACCCTGGACTTCAGAAAAGCAGACTTTGACTCCCTCAGGGAACAGATGGGCAGGATCCCCTGGGAGAATAACATGAAGGGCAAAGGGGTCCAGGAGAGCTGGCTGTATTTTAAAGAATCCTTATTGAGGTTGCAGGAACAAACCATCCCGATGTGTAGAAAGAATAGTAAATATGGCAGGCGACCAGCTTGGCTAAACAGTGAAATCCTTGCTGATCTTAAACGCAAAAAAGAGGCTTATAAGAAGTGGAAGATTGGACAAATGACCAGGGAGGAGTATAAAAATATTGCTCAGGCGTGCAGGAGTGAAATCAGGAAGGCCAAATCACACTTGGAGTTGCAGTTAGCAAGAGATGTTAAGAGTAACAAGAAGGGTTTCTTCAGGTATGTTAGCAACAAGAAGAAAATCAAGGAAAGTGTGGGCCCCTTACTGAATGAGGGAGGCAACCTAGTGACCGAGGATGTGGAAAAAGCTAATGTACTCAATGATTTTTTTGCCTCTGTCTTCACGCACAAGGTCAGCTCCCAGATTGCTGCACTGGGCAGTACAGCATGGGGAGAAGGTAACCAGCCCTCTGTGGAGAAAGAAGTGGTTCGGGACTATTTAGAAAAACTGGACGTGCACAAGTCCATGGGGCCGGATGCGCTGCATCCGAGGGTGCGAAAGGAGTTGGCGGGTGAGATTGCAGAGCCATTAGCCATTATTTTTGAAAACTCATGGCGATCGGGGGAGGTCCCAGATGACTGGAAAAAGGCTAATGTAGTGCCCATCTTTAAAAAAGGGAAGAAGGAGGATCCGGGGAACTACAGGCCAGTCAGCCTCACCTCAGTCCCTGGAAAAATTATGGAGCAGGTCCTCAAGGAATCAATTATGAAACATTTAGAGGAAAGGAAAGTGATCAGGAACAGTCAGCATGGATTCACCAAGGGGAAGTCGTGCCTGACTAACCTAATTGCCTTCTATGATGAGATAACTGGCTCTGTGGATGAGGGGAAAGCAGTGGATGTGTTATTTCTAGACTTTAGCAAAGCTTTTGATACTGTCTCCCACAGTATTCTTGTCACCAAATTAAAGAAGTATGGGCTGGATGAATGGACTGTAAGGTGGATAGAAAGCTGGCTAGATCGTCGGGCTCAACGGGTAGTGATCAATGGCTCCATGTCTAATTGGCAGCCGGTTTCAAGTGGAGTGCCCCAAGGGTCGGTCCTGGGGCCGGTTTTGTTTAATATCTTTATTAATGATCTGGAGGATGGTGTGGACTGCACTCTCAGCAAGTTTGCAGATGACACTAAACTAGGAGGCGTGGTAGATACACTAGAGGGTAGGGATCGGATACAGAGGGACCTAGACAAATTAGAGGATTGGGCAGAAAAAAATCTGATGAGGTTCAACAAGGACAAGTGCAGAGTCCTGCACTTAGGACGGAAGAATCCCATGCACTGCTACAGACTAGGGACCGAATGGCTAGGTAGCAGTTCTGCTGAAAAGGACCTAGGGGTCACAGTGGACGAGAAGCTGGATATGAGTCAACAGTGTGCTCTTGTTGCCAGGAAGGCTAACGGCATTTTGGGCTGTATAAGTAGGGGCATTGCCAGCAGATCGAGGGACGTGATCGTTCCCCTTTATTCGACATTGGTGAGGCCTCATCTGGAATACTGTGTCCAGTTTTGGGCCCCACACTACAAGAAGGATGTGGAAAAATTGGAAAGAATCCAGCGGAGGGCAACAAAAATGATTAGGGGTCTGGAGCATATGACTTATGAGGAGAGGCTGAGAGAACTGGGATTGTTTAGTCTCCAGAAGAGAAGAATGAGGGGGGATTTGATAGCAGCCTTCAACTACCTGAAGGGGGGTTCCAAAGAGGATGGAGCTCGGCTGTTCTCAGTGGTGGCAGATGACAGAACAAGGAGCAATGGTCTCAAGTTGCGGTGGGGGAGGTCCAGGTTGGATATCAGGAAAAACTATTTCACTAGGAGGGTGGTGAAACACTGGAATGCGTTACCTAGGGAGGTGGTGGAGTCTCCTTCCTTGGAGGTTTTTAAGGCCCGGCTTGACAAAGCCCTGGCTGGGATGATTTAGCTGGGAATTGGTCCTGCTTTGAGCAGGGGGTTGGACTAGATGACCTCTTGAGGTCCCTTCCAACTCTGATATTCTATGATTCTATGATTCTATAAAGAGATTGCACTAAAGTACTTGTATTAGGTGAATTGAAAAATACTATTTCTTTTGTTTTTTTACAGTGTAAATATTTGTAATAAAATAAATATAAAGTGAGCACTGTACACTTTGTATTTGGTGTTGTAACTGAAATCAATATATTTGAAAATGTAGAAAACATCAAAAATATTTAAATGGTATTCTATTATTGTTTAACAGTGCGATTAATTTTTTTTAATTGCTTGACAGCACTAATATATGACACTGGAAATCACCAAAAATAGGATTAGTCTTTTTACATAGTAAGCCACAATTTAAAAGACACAAAATAGTCCAGACAAATGCAAGAGAAGAAAATACAGTCCAGACACTATTAAGAAAGTATCACACAGGCAAAATCAGAGAACTCGCTAGCAGAAATAAAGAAAATTGATGAGCAGATATAAAATGGGGAACATTATGTATCTTCTATGTTTTAATAGCATCTGACCCATGCTAGATGGCAGCAGCTATAAAGGACAGCATTTGTGATATATATACCGGTATATGGAGTATTTTCAAATGTGCATATGAGACTCATTTCTGGTAGTCTGTGTGTATTACTGCATGGAGATCTGTCTGGGAATGTTGAGGTATATTTTTTCTACAACAAAAGGCATTTGGAAGAAGTCATTTTTTATTATATTAATAGCTTGTTCTAAAAGGACACCTCTTATTTTATCTCCTCCCAGTTATTTTGGATGTCTTTTCCTACTCTCATGCCAGGCACCTAACTCTTAAATCATCAGTATGGGCCTGAGCCATGCACTGAAGCTGAGATCAAAATATGGCAGTTGTAAATAATGATTATTTAACCTAAATAAGTTTGCAAACCTAGGTTCCTAACAATAAGTTCCCAAATTCATATTTAGGTGCCTAAACAGATGTGGCCTGTGATTTCTAGAAGTGCTAAGTAACCCCATCTGATCTCTGCTTGTGGTCCATGAACCAGAAGAAGATAGGCATTTGGCTGCCTAATTCACATACAGGGCCTAAAACACAACAACAGGGGGCTGGCCCTCCCTCATAACCTTTAGCCCAGTGGACAGGGTACTCACCCAGGATGCAGGAAACCCCCAGTTCAAGTTCCCCCTTCACCTCAGGGGAAGAAAGGATTTGAACAGGGATATGTCACCTCTCTAGTCATTAGACCAGTGGTGGGCAACCTGTAGCCTGCGGGCTGCATGCAGCCCATCAGGGTAATCCGCTGGTGGGCCGCAAGACAATTTGTTTACATTGACCGTAGGCACAGCTGCCCGCAGCTCCCAGTGGCCACGGTTCGCCGTTCCTGGCCAATGGGAGCTGTGGGAAGTGGACCAGCCACAGGGATGGTCAATGTAAACAAACTGTCTTGCAGCCCACCAACGGATTACCCTGCTGGGCCGCGTGCAGCCCATGGACCGCAGGTTGCCCACCACTGCACTAGACTAGAGAGTCATTCTAATTCTTTCTCTGGCCAATTAATATTTAATTATTCAATTAAAGTGGAACAAATTCAACAGAAGAGATTGAGGGAACCCCACATCTGAATATCCCGTAGCCCAGTGATTAAGGCCCTCACCTGAGAAGTGGCCAATTCCTCTTCAGGTTCCTTCTGCCCCTCAGACAAAATGAGGACTTGAACCAGGCATCTCCCACATCTGGAATGAGTACCCTATTTGTTAAGCTAAAGGTAATAAGGGAAGTCCTTCTCCTCCATCTCTGACCATTCTGTGTGAACTTGCCTGAAGGACCCGAACCCCTATCTTCCCCAGTTTGTGAATCACTTAAGCAGGAGATAGGCTTCTGGGTGCCTAGAAGGAGGCTGCAGTGGGCATGCTCAGAGGCCGACACACAGGGGCTTAGGGAACTTTGACTTAAAAAACTAAGACGCCGAGTGAGTTTAAGTGCCTATAGAGTGAGATGGCAGCTGAGAAGGAGTTTTGTGGATCACAGAGGTGCCTAAGTACTTTTGTGGACTGCAGCCTAAAGCTACATCTACACTACAAGCTAGGAGCTCATAGTGCGATTCCCTTGCTCACGTATGCATACTCGCACTAGCTGTCATCAAGCTAGTGTGACTGTAAATAGCAGCGTAGCCATGGTAGTGGCAGTGGAGGCCTGGCTCATCCATGCCAAGCAGGTGGGTTTGCACTCGGCACAGCTGAGCCATGCCTCCGCTACCACTACCGGTGCTCTGTTGCAACACTCAATGAAAGCTAGCACAAGCTAGCAATTAATTGATCTTTGACTATTAGTGGTAAATATGCCCAATGGCTTGTGATGGGATATTAGATGGGGTGGAATCTGAGTTACTACAGAGAATTCTTTCCTGGGTATCTGGCTGGTGAGTCTTGCCCACATGCTTAGGGTTTAGCTGATCGCCATATTTGGGATCGGGGAAGAATTTTCCTCCAGGGCAAATTGGCAGAAGCCCTGGGGGTTTTTCGCCCTTCTCTGCAACATGGGGCAAGGGTCACTTGCTGGAGGATTCTCTGCACCTTGAAGTCTTTAAACCACAATTTGAGGACTTCAATAGCTCAGACATAGGTTAGGGGTTTGATACAGGAGTGAGTGGGTGAGATTCTGTGGCCTGCGTTATGCAGGAGGTCAGACTACTAGACGATCATAATGGTCCCTTCTGACCTTAAAGTCTATGATTCTAGGATTCTAAGTACATGCATACCAACAGAGAAATCACACCCCTAGCTCATAGGATAGGCATAGCCTTTATGCAGATTAGGTCAGTGTAATGAAACAACTATGAAAATTTACCAGCCCAGATCCAAAAATCTATCCCGTTTCTAATGTGATTACCCTCTTAGTAACTCAGGTTTAAGGACTAAATATATTTTATTCACTTTCTCCAAAAAAATTATTCACTCCCAATTGAATGGGCAGGTAAGAAATTGCAAGGTTAATTAAACTACTGTATAAGGCTGGCTTAGCCTATTGTAGGAAGTAATTTTTTGCTACTTTTCTTACTTTCTTAAATTGCTCTAGCTTAACAACTGAGTCCCTGTCTGGCCTTCTGTAACTGGTTCCTTACCCTTCAATAATGTCTTTGTGGAGGATGCTGATATACTGTTTTATAAACCATTATTGCCAACAGCACTTAATATAAGCATTGTAAAGAAATCAATTTCTGAAATTCTTGCTTTTCTAGCTTTTCATGTTCTTCCTCATAATCACTTTACATTTTAAGGAGATTGCTAATTCAAACATTTATGTAAGGCTTCATCCAATGTGAACATCTTAAAGGAAAAACTACAACAAAACCTGTCCCTGTGGAAGCTGTTAAAATATCTCTCATCCCAATTTAAAATATTGCAGAGAGTAAGTTCTGAAAATTGTGCTCTTAATGGTAATGTAGAAGTGCCTAAGTGAATTAAGAGCCCAGATCCTATTTTCAAAAGTACCTTGGGGCCAGATTTAGAAAAGTACTTATGCGCCTAGTGAGAGTTACAAAAATACATAAGTGCAATTGCCAAGATAACACTCTGGGGCATATCCTCAGAGAGTGTAAATTTATGACAATTTACCCCAGCTGAGAATCTACCAGCGTGTATTTTAACTGAACGTCTTGAAATTCTAACATTCCAAAGTTAGAATCCCAACTAAGACTGAATTGATCTGTAATGATGAAAGACCCTACTGAAAATGGTAATTTTATTCTTTAAGGCACTGCTCCTGCTCTTATTGGTCTAACTGCCAGGGACTTCAAAAGCTAGAGCTGGTCAGAAATTTTTCATCAAAATGATTTTGCAATGCCTAATTGTCCTTTCTGCCTTTGAAAAATCTCACACAGGGAGCTAAACACATGTACATATAAGTTCCCAAACACATGATGGAAACAATATACCTTTAGTTGCTTATGGGTACTGTGACAGACCCAGACCAGTGGGGTACAGGAATCTGGTAGAAGGCAAATATACTGGTCACTGGATGAGTAGTTTTCTGTTCCCTGAGTGACCAGAGCACAGGCTGCACTAGAGTAATCAAGAACCTGCTAGAACCAGTTAAGGCAGGCAGGCTAATTAGGACAACTGGAGCCAATTAAGAAGAACTGCTAGAATCAATTAAGGCAGGCTAATCAGGGCACCTGGGTTTTAAAAAGGAGCTCACGCCAGTCTGTGGGGTGAGTGTGAGAAGCTGGGAGCAAGAGGTGCAAGGAGCTGAGAGTGAGAGGGTGTGCTGCTGGAGGACTGAGGAGCACAAGCGTTATCAGACACCAGGAGGAAGGTCCTGTGGTGAGACTAAGGAAGGTGTTTGGAGGAGGCCATGGGGAAGTAGCCCAGAGAGTTGTAGCTGTCATGCAGCTGTTACAGGAGGCACTATAGACAGCTGCAGTCCACAGGGCCCTGGGCTGGAACCCAGAGTAGAGGGCAGGCCTGGGTTCCGCCCAAACCTCCCAATTGACCTGGACTGTGGGTTCTTCCTGGGCGGAAGGTCTCTGGGCTGTTCCCCAACCCACATGGTGAATCTCTGAGGCAAGAAAATCTGCCAATAAGCGCAGGACCCACCAAGATAGAGGAGGAACTTTGTCACACTACATTTATCATTAATGGATATCATAACCTTATTCTTTAAACACTAGAATGACAAATACCTCTCTTCAAAGGCTTCATCAAAGTTATGTGCCTGACACTTAAAAAGACATACTACCCAAGGATGCTGCAACACGCAGAAAATTCCTGCTTACCGAGTTCAAACACAGTAATTAACAGAATGAATCAATTTCAACTAAAATAGATCAAAGAAACTTCCCATTAGTTGACTGTTTAAAATAACTCCAGGAAGAAATAGTTTATTCTCTAGTGATCTTTTCAGCACTCTTCTGACCCCAACAGATTGATGGTAATGGAAGAATTAAAAAAAAAATCCCAACTTGCTTATCATAAATCCTTGTCCCTACTACTGAAATGTGCTATTCCCAAGTATCCCTCTTTTAGATAAATAACCAACCCAACCTGCCAACTGCCCAAATATGCTGGGTGTTCAATATAAAAACTAGTAATCCAAAATGATTACGTGAATGGTGTTATACTAAGGGTCTTTCTTCAGGCAGAGTATTTGACAGTAAGCTCTATGGGGAAAAGAACAGTCTTATATTTTTGAGATGTCACATGCACCTATGGCTCAATAGAAATAAACAACATTAATATGGTGTAATATGTTCTACTAGTGAATCAGCAGTAACACACACACCGATTTATTACTTATGGATCGTTGCAGATATAAATGTCTCACACACACACTCTACATGTATAGATCATTCATCTACAGCTATATTAAAATACTTTTACTAATGAGATAATTAGTACAGTAGAACCTCTGAGTTATGAACACCAGAGTTACGAACTGACCAGTCAATAACACACCTAATTTAGAACCAGAAGTATGCAATCAGGCCACAGCAGAGACCCCCCCCCCCCCAAAAGGCAAATACAGTACAGTACTGTGTTAAATGTAAACTACTAAAAAAAAAGGGAAAGCAGCATTTTTCTTCTGCATAGTAAAGTTTCAAAGCTGTATTAAGTCAATGTTCAGTTGTAAACTTTTGAAAGAACAACCATAACATTTTGTTGAGAGTTATGAACATTTCAGAGTTATGAACAACCTCTGTTCCCAAGGTGTTCATAACTCTGAGGTTCTACTGTAGTAGTTTAGTGATCTTGTATACAAATGGGAAAGTTGAACTCTACTGCAGGTCGCATAAAGGTTGGGGCAGTCACTAAATAGAACAGAGTTCTGAAACAGAGCTGCTTGTGTGAATTTCTAACCTAGGTGTCCTTAGCCTCTGTTTGCCAGAAGCTGGGAATGGGTGACAGGAGATGGATCACTTGATGATTATCTGTTCTGTTCATTCCCTTTGGGGCACCTGGCATTGTCCACTGTCGGAAGACAGGATACTGGAGCTTGATGGACCTTTGGTCTGACCCAGTATGGCCATTCTTATGTTCTAAAGGTGAAAGGCTCCATATCCCTTTGCCAATTTCCTGACAGCCCTCCCGCTAGACACCCCGACATGCAAGAAGTTGTGTTAGTATCAGCAATGTCATGCACCTCGTCTCCAGAATTTTTTAATGCTACCACATTTGTAAAGTGAAAGCAGACAAAATCCATGCCAGAGTTGTAGAAACAGAAACAAGGATCCAGATTTTAAAGGTTTTTAGGCACCTAACTCCCACTGATTTCAATGGGACTTGGGCACCTAAATACTTCTAAAAATATGGGCTCAGGTAAAGTTATCCTCTGTTACTGTACATAGGTGCAAGCCTATTGACTTAAGTTGGAATGCACCAGTGTAACTCAGAGGTTTTGGCCCATTAACTTTTTTAATGTCACGGTTATTGGCTTTGTTCCAGGCTAGTATCTGTAGTAGCGGGATAGGGAGACAGGATGCAAGTCTTGGGTAGAGAAACATTCGAAGAGCTGAGCAGGCTATCATCCCAGCTCATGAATGATGCAGTAATAAAAAGTACTTGCCTAGAGAATTCAGGCAGCATTGGTCACTGATGTCTGGTGTTGCATGCTATACATAATGACTAGTGAGCAGAAGGGGGAAAAGCCTGGAAATCTTTACCACACCTAGAAATCAGGATACCCCCATAACAAAAATGAATGCATTTTTTTAACATTCCTGTTTCCTGAGACAGAGGGCTGCGCCTTTGAAAATGCTGCATTGGGATCCAGGAGAAAATCGTCACGACTTATTCTTGTCGTCTTCCATTTCATTCTTGAGATGCTCAACCCCCCCGCCCCCACCAAAAATGGCACTGGAAGGACCCAGTAGCAGTCTACTTGGCAGTTTTGCTGCCACCACCACATCCCCAGAACCATGAATTATGAAGTCTGCATGCTCTATGGAACCTGGAGCACCCGGGCGTTCACAACTCAAGAACACCCATGCTGAAGGCTAGATTCTCCCTGTGCCCTAGAGCAGAGTGGATGCACTGTGATTGGAATGCTAGTTGAATCAACCAGATTTCCTCTTCTGGGCTCCCAGAGTTTTCTCTACAGCTTCTGTCACTGGTCATTTAGCCATGAAACACTTTTTATTGGCACTCAGGCCTTACTAGGCCAAACCTCGAAGCCTTCAATCCATTTTTACACAGTTCTTATTCAGACAAATTCACACTGATTTAGTGGAAACTTGACAGGCATTCAAGGCCTGATCCAGAATACCTTCAGTTCAATAGGACTCTTTCCATTGACTTTAATGGGTTTTGGATCAGGCCCTCAATGCTCTCAGTACCTAGTTGGCTAATTAACTTAATGAGAGGCTTGAGAGAAGGGTCCTCAGAATTTGACCCTTAGTGCATGAAAACACACATAACAACACTGACCAGATAAAATTGGGAGTAGGGAGACTTTCACTAAACCTGAGAAATAAGCATCTTCTTTTGTTCACTGTACATATACATCTGCAAATGGGGCATGTATAAAACAGTCTTCAAGATGCAGTACCCAACAGCAGACATACTAGGTATGAAATAGATTGAAATGTGTAGTCTAAGCCTGCAACCCTTCCTAGGACTAATCACATGACTAAGGCTTGCTGAATCTATCTATCTTATCTATCTATCTATGCCCTCATTACCATAGTATCTGAGCACTTCACAATCTTTAGCATATGTATCTTTTAGGGCTGTCAAGCAATTAAAAAAATTAATTGCGATTAATCACGCTGTTAAACAATAACAGAATACCATTTATTTAAATATTTTTGGATGTTTTCCACATTTTCAAATATATTGATTTCAATTTTGACACAGAATACAAAGTGTACAGTACTCACTTTATATTTAGTTTTATTATAACTATTTGCACTGTAAAAATAAAATAGTATTTTTCAGTTCACTTAATACAAGCAGCAGCATCGCCCGTAAATATAAACAAACTTGTTCATCCTAGCTGAACGAGAAGTAGGACTGAGTGGAGTTGTAGGCTCTAACGTTTTACATTGTTTTGTTTTGAGTGTAGTTCAACTTTCACGATAGAGACTGCACTACAGTACTTGTATGAGGTGAACTGAAAAATACTATTTCTTTTATCATTTTTACAGTGCAAATATTTGTAATAAAAATAATATAAAGTGAGCACTGTACACTTTGTATTCTGTGTTGTTACAAATAAATATATTTGAAAATGTAGAAAAACATCCAAAATATTTAATACATTTCAATTGGTATTCTATTGTTTAACAATGCAATTAAAACTGCGATTGTGATTAATTTTTTCAATCACAATTAATTTTTTTGAGTGAATCACGTGAGTTAACTGCAATTAATCAACAGTCCTAATATCTTTACAAAACTCCTATGAGGTCTGGAGGTACTATTATCTCCGCATCACAGACAGAGATGAAGTGACTGTCCCAAGGTCACACAGGAAGTTTGTGATAGAGCAAGGAATTAAACCCATGTCTCAGGATAGCACCCTAACTATCCCTGGATAGAGCCATAGATTGTAAAGTGTCCAAATTATGCCTTTGGATGTTTGCATGCAGCTCCCATCAGAGTCAACGGAGTCACATATGCACCTCAGAGAACGGAATTCAGCCCTTTGGGCCAAAAAAGTTTCTCTTTCAAAGGGTACAATTTGCTTCCCCCTCTGCACACCCAAATCCCCCCTTGTCCAACCACCTTTCTTACCACTAAATGCCCTAGCAGTTGAAGAAAGTACTCACTACTTCCACCAACAGGATGTTGGCCAGTGCCTGTGCATGGGTGCATAGTACCCTTCCTCTCTTTTGCACCTATGCAGGGATTGGTCAAAATCTGACCCTTGGGATTGTAAAGTGCCAGAGCCCAACAGAAGTGCCACAGAAAATGCTGGATCCCTTTCATTGTATCCTGACTGCCACTAAAGTTTTCAGAAAAATTCACAAACTCATCTAGAGCTACAGCATTTCTGTTATGATTCTATTGCTATTTGCTAAGCACCAACAATATGTCCACTGTAGAAAACGCAGTTATTCAGGCAGCCTCTGCTCCAGATTGCTTGCAGTCTAGAAGAGATGGAAAATAAGAACTGGAAGATCCAGAAAAATGATTTAAATTATTTTTTAAAAATACCCTCTTTTCCTTACATTTTTTCCCATTTTAACTACAATAATCCTTGAATCACAATGAAAATTGGGCAGGTTTATACCAAGTTATTGTCATGAAAGTGGATTGCTCTTCAGGATCTTCTGAACCCATAGTTGCTCCAAAATTAGTTTAATTTTAATATATTGATAACTTGAGGATGTTTCTGGTTTAGGAGGTAATAACTGTATCCTGGGCTGAAGGAACTCCCAGGCCAAAGTGTTTACAGCAAATAAGTATTTAACCTCATGGGCAATAAGAGTTTATTAGCTGAAGACGAGGTTACTGCTGAGTGAAGTAGTACTCTCAGGTTATGTAATTAAAATGGTAATTAAATATTCAAATATTAAACGAAGGAGAAAATAAACTACACAAAATGAGCTGACAAAATGCCGAGATGCAAATTGTAGAGGAAACCAGACCAAAAGGCTATTTTCACCCCTTTTATTACCATCTCTTCTCACCCCCCCCCTAACTTTCTCCCCTCCCCGCATCTGTCTTCCCTTCATCTCCACCCTTCTCTCCTTACAGGCCAGCAAGGTTATTCCCTGCCACGACATAGGTCTGTTTATACCGGTGGTCCCCAAACATCTTATCTTATGCCCCCCTTTGCCCTGTCTGCACTCCTCCCCCCCAGAAGGTGGGGCCACAGACGGGGGAAGGGGGCCGAGGCTGGGGCCACAGCTGGGGGCAAGGGCGGGGCCAGGGGCAGAGCTGGTGGGTGGCACTCCCTCTCCAGCCCCATGAGGACCTCTGGTTTATACTTTGTTTAGAAACTGAAAGAGGAGAAAAAGGCTGGGCTCTCCTAATGGAAACCAATGATGATGAAGGCACAAAGAGGACAGTTCTTCTGAGGACTAGAACCTTGCTGCAGGGAATGAAGGATAGGTTTGTGGGGAGAGAAGGGAGGAATGAGGGAAACGAATCAGGAGTGGGTGTTGACTGCCACGAGGATCGTGGGTTGATTGGTTTACTTACTGTTTTCCCTGAAACAGTTTCACCGCACTGTTTTGTTTGCTGTTCAAAATTATTTTTCCTATTTGGTAAATTTTGCAGTTTTTCTGCTTCATCCAAGAGAAGCAAGAAGCTGACATAGCATCTTGAAAAGTCTAACTACAGATGCCAGGAGAATTCTAGCAGCCACACTAGGGGGTGACACATGCATATTCACAGGGTCATTATTGGAATGGAACTTTACAACCTCTCAAGAACATTTGCACTCTGAAGACTCTAGTCACCCTTGCATACTAAAGCGTTCATAGCCAATCTTCCACTATTTCAGTTTCCAAGGCACAGTGGAGCCAAAAGTTTGTAGAATTCATCTGACCGAACCCATCTATATAGAATTTCCTTTTTGTCATAACGGCCCTCTTTCTTACCAGGCAACAGGTAGTGGGTCGAACTTTTATAGTGGTGTATTCTTTATATTTCTTATATTGTGTTAATTACCTGGTAAAACAAGTATAGAAGCGAGGGGCAAATTCAGAACATAACTATCAGATCTACATCTAGGAAGACAGAATAAATGCAAAGAAGCCATTTAACAATGACAAAAAAGTGCATTTTACAAGACTAATAAAGGATGGTTTTCTTCTCTCCCATAAAGATCCTAGTTATTCAAGGACAGAATGTTCGGTTTGTAGATGCTCATTCAAGGACCAACCTTTCAGCTGCAACTTTTTCTAAGAACACCCAGTGTGTACAGTTTCTATGTATTCTTAGCTATGAGGTTTCACAGTGGATTAAATCTTGTATCTGTGTTGGAAATGCATACATTAAAATTTCAGTTCCCTTTGGATATTTTAATATCAGGTTGCAACTATATATAATGAGGTAGCCCCCCCCCAAAAAGCAAGGTATTCAAAACACTTCAAAGTAGCCCAGAGGAAAAAAAAGATCCCCAGAGCCCACACCATCATTAAGCAGTAGAACCATAAAGTAGTTCATGTGCAGGAGGACCAAAGCATCTCATAGGAAAAGGCCCCCAAGAAAGCAAGAGGTAAGAATTCTGCAGAGGATCCAACCTCAGTCCTTTCCTTGGCTCTTCACAAGGAAGGGTTAGGGTTGCTGTAGAAGTTTCTTTCTCACACACACTCACACACACACACACCCTGACGTTTTATATATCAACTAGTCTAATTTTCGAAAATGCTGAGTACCCTCATCTCCCACATTTGACTTCAAAGTCAGGCCAGATTTATTTGGGTGCTTAATTATGAGTGAATCACAAGAGATCTGACTAGATGATCATACTTGCCCCTTCTGGCTTTAAACACTACGATTTAGGGGATTAATTTTAGGCACCCACGTTTGAAAATCTTGGTCACAGCCTCTGCCTTGAGGTATATGGTCATTTCCATAGTAGCACTGACCATCTCTAGAGTCAGCCGCATCTAGGGAATGCGTCTCATTGAGGTTTTGAGATGAATCTGAAAGATCCTACAGGGTTCCTTAGAGGTGAAGTCACTAGTTATGAGAAAATAAACGGTGGTGGCAGCACTCTTTCCAGAATACTGCTAAATGTATTATATTCGCAGCAGGTGGCACATGACGCATTTGCTTCAGAAGAAAATCTCATATAAAGAGAGGTTGGTGAATAGCTGAAAGAGGTAGCTGAAGTCCTTACACAAGCAAGTCTCTGAGGAGTTTTTGTTTAGTTCCTACACAGGAATTTTTGTGAAGAGTGGGCACAAGTGAAAGGAGTATTGGGAAAGGCAACGGAAATCCAAATAATTACCCTTACCTCAACCAGAAGAAAACCCAGCACACATCTAAAGGGAAGTCAATCAAAGTTTAGCTTTATTCATCAGGACTGCAGTTCTAGGAACCCTTAATGACAGTGTTCTTTATTTTATAAATCATGCTACAGTCATAAGTCTGATCACACACTGTGGCTTTAATTTAAATTTAAGCTATGTGGTTTTACCAGTTTGCAAGAGATTTGACCTTTCAGTTGCCTCTCTCAATTACCTAACACCACATTTTAGATAATGCTGAATTTCTGGTTTGGAATATGATGGAAATGAAAACAGAACAACAAAACAGCAAGCATTTCTCAACTGGATAAAGGGCAACTAAGCTGGAGATTCTGTTTCAAAGTGATTACTGTGAAACTTAATACATTCTAAAACGAATAGTTCACTAAACAGCACTTCATCTTTCAGCTGATTGCATTTGTGGAACAAGGTTTTTTATGAAGAGTCTGCCAACTTCTAGTATAGCATGACCTATGCTACTTAAAATATGGTGGGGGGGGGGGGGACTTTTTAAAAAAAATCTAAGCAGTCTATACATATCATGCGATCATTTTTGAACTGCCTTAAGAGATAAGGAGTGCAGAATCAGGACCCACGCAAGTAAAAATATTCTGTCAACTTCAGTGCAGTGTTTTGTTTGTGTAGAAAACAGAAGGTTGTGCAACATGGATTGGTCCATAACATTGCAGTTAGCTGGCCTTCTATAAGCCCCATTTTGACATGCTGTTCTAATATGGGCTTCTATGCCTGCACCGAGCCCCATTAACTTCACTGGGACTACAGGCAAATGCCCATGTCTGGAGTAGCTTTCAGAATTGGGGCCATCGCTCATAAGTTGCATTCTAATTGATATTCCCTGTTTCTAGTCTATATAGATGCTGAAGTCCTCCATCTCCAGGGTTCTAGTCTAACACTGTTCATGGGTATCAATTCACTTAAATTTAAATTGTTTTTATCCTTCTCGTTATTTATTTATTGGTAATACATATAGAAAAAGTGCCTTATAATAAATGTTGACCAAGCCATAAAAATATAAATGAAGCTTTTAATGTGGGTTACATATTTTGAAGCAGATTGTCTTGTTGTAACTTAGTTTTAATTTAAAAAGCGATTTATTGTCATGTTTGCAAGGAATCCAAGAACAGGATAATAATCTGAACTCTAAGTACTGAAAAATATTAAATCTTATTTTTAAAATTGTGACGTGTACAGTATGAGTTGAGAATTTAAAAAGAAATTGCATATGATCACTAAATATAATCTGCAATAGACCTGGTAGAAAATATGAAATTTGTGTTAATATGCACCTGAAAATAGTTATTAAATATACTACACTTAACATGAGACATATTGCTTCTGATCCAAAGTCTACTGAAGTCAAGACTCTAACTGACATCACTAACCATGCCCATAGTTCCTAAATCAAAACAAGGTTGTTGGTTTTTTTTGTTTTAGACGACTGAGGTAGTAGTTTAACTGACTGCACTTTGACCCATCAACCTTTTACCCCCCACTTGGGGATATTGCAGATTATGTATTCCTTATGCCACCCGACCTTAAACCAAACTTTGCACCCTCAATAATCTGTACGTTATTCCCTGATAACCAGAAACTTCTATGCTTAAACGCTGTACCTTTCACTTTTTTTTTTAAACATCTTAATTTTTAACTGACTGCCCTTTTAGGAAGCATAATTAGTTTCTTTGAATAGTAACTTTAAGAATAAAGCATTGTGGCAATGAAAAAAATCCATACTCTTGACAAGCTTTAATTTTCAAATATACCTTTAGACATTTGCTGTCATAAGACATTTTTATTTTTCCATTCAGTGTGTAAAGGTTTTCTTACAAAATATAAGAAATCAAAATATTTCCCTAAAATATTAATGCATTTTCCAATAAAAGCATCACTCAAACACACACAGTTTGCAACCCCCACTGTCCCTGTAATGCTATCATTTCTGTGATCTCATATCCTTACATGCTCCTAGATAAACAACCTGTGTCTCGTATGCAAGCTCTTTTCTACTGGAAATAGGTATGCTGTTTATCTAGAAAAAAAGAAAAGGTATAATCCCATCTGAGAATTTACAGTACAAAATCAGACATGCGTTCAACGTCAACATTAAAAAATGTTTTTTGTTTTAGGGCCCAGTTCTGTGGCCTTTACTACCATGACTAGTTCATTAGCAGGATTGTCATGTGAGTAGGGGGATGCAGGTCTGGACCCAGGGCTTTAGTTTATCCACTTCTAACTTTCTCACAAAGGGGAGGGGAGAGAGAGCCTCTCTCCATCTTGAAGTTTGTTATGATACTCAGACTGGAGGAGAATGTTTTATTTTTGAAACATGTGGGTTAATTAGCTAATTAAAAAAATTACAGGACTGAGAAGAGTATCTATTTATAAAAACATCCTTTTTTCTACCCACTCATGACCAGAGTTTTGTGAAACTTGGTGGTTTCAGTTCAGAGGATCTCATGGGAATCTTTTTTCTGCTTCATGTGAGTTCACATATCCTGAGTTTTGCTTTTTAATCTCATTGTTCCTAGAATACATATAACAGTTGAAATAGTTCTGTGTTTGAAAAAAAGCTGCCCCAAAAATTCTGCTTTTAGGCACAGAGCAGTATGTTTTCATCGATCTGCGAGTACACATTCTGCAAGAAAAAGCTACACTGAGATAAAGATCACTTTCTAAAATATACCATCTCAAAGTGTTTCTAGAAAAAGAGACCTCATTTGGGCTACTAACAAAAACAACTCACAACCACCTCTGTTTAGTCAGTTAAATGCTCCTAAAACAAAGTGAATTTTGTTAAAGACATACATGTTTTAGATAGGCTCACACACAAGAACATAAGAACGGCTATACTGGGTCAGACCAGGGCTAGTGTAACCGCTAGGCAAACTAGGCAGCTGCCTAGGGCGCCAAGATTTGGGGGTGCCAAAAAGTGGTGCCCAGCATCACGGGAGTCAGCTAAGCAGGGCAGGGAGTGAGGCCTCCATAACAAACCCGCCCCCGCAGCGAGGGGCACCACTCAGGACAGTCAGTGGGAGCCTGCGGCGGAGCAAGGAGGAGACAGCTAGCCGGGCGCAGCGACCAGCTTGGCCGAGAGATGGAGCCATTGGGGGAGGCAGGACACGGTCCTGAGCTCAGGTGAGCTTCGCCCTCCAGCGCACCACACCTGGTGCTGGGAACAGCTGCCTCCTGGGGTGAGGGAAAGTGAAACTAAACCCCGCAGCGTGATGGAGGGGAAAGGGCTGGTGCAGGCTGCTTCCAAACACTGACCCTCCCTCCCCCGGTGGCACTGTGCCAATGGTGGGAACTGGCCCTGATCCCGAGGGAGATCCTCACCTGCTCCCTGGGAGACCCCGGCTCTGCCCTCCTTGCCCCTGGGTCCCCCCTGGAGGGCAAAGTACTCAGAGCCTGGGAACGTTTAGAGACCCTGTGAGCTGGGGGCATTCTCAGCCTCCTCCTTGCTCATAGGTTCCCCTGGGCCAGAAGGGACTATTGTGATCATCTCCTCTGACCCCCTTGTATTAATTCTAATGAACAATGCCACATTATGCAGTATTCATTTTTGAAAGTTTATAGTAAGCGATGCTCTGGGGGGAGGGGAGGGCACAAGGTGGAAGTTTTGCCTAGGGTGCAAAATATCCTTGCACCGGCCCTGTGTCAGACCAATGGTCCGTCTAGCCCAGTATCCTATCTTCCGACAGCAGTCACTGTCAGATGCTTCAGAAGGAATGAACAGAATAGGGCAATGTCATGTAGAGCATGATGTTGTGTCCCTGACCATCTTGGGTAATACCCATTGATGTATCTATCCTCCAGCTAATGTATCTAATTATTTTTTGAACATGCTCCTCCTTTTCAGTACAATCAGCATTGGAGTACTTGGTGAAGAGAGGGTGATTTTTAAGTCTGCATTTGCAATGCAGGACTTACTGGTATCCGCGTAAGAGAGCTGAAAGGGTTTTTCTGTCATGGTAGACATACCACCTCCCTCCACAACAGAAGGTAGGATGATGGAAGCATCCTTCCATTGACCTAGCTGCCAGTGGTTAGGTTGGCATCACTACTCTGCTCCGGGATGTGGATTTTTCACACCCTAAGCACCATAGAGATGATGACCTAAATTTTAAGTACATGGAAGGCACAAGTGTATGGTTGCTTTAGGATGAGCAGGGAGATGTGCTTCAATTCTTTAATGTGTATGATACTGGGAAATTATACTATAGCATTTTGACACCAGAAAATACAGAAGTTACAATGAAACAGAACCACCTATTTTACTTACTCAATGCTTGCCATTCCATTTCAAGGCAGGCAAATATTGATCAAAGAAAATTGATTGTCCGCTCTTTCTAAAACATTTTAATTAAATACAAAAGTTTAGAAAGAAGTGCTGATATGTTGTTTCTCTTCTGCTTTTGCCTCTGATAATTTAGCCATGAAAACATTTATTGTTGGTACCCAGGCCTCAACAGGCCAAACTTATCAACCTATCACTCAGTTCTTATTCAGGCAAATTCACACTGGACTTCATTAGAAGCCAGAAAACTGTCAGGCATTCAGGGTCTGACCCAGTGCCCATTGAATTCAACAGGAGTTTTTCCAGTGATTTCAATAGTCTTTGGATCAGATCCTAAATGCTTTTAGTACCTAGCCAGCTAATAATCTTCAAAGGGAGTTTGCTGAAGGAGGGACCTCAGAATTTGGATGAGAAAACAAGAGACAATACTAACAAGGTACAATTGGGAGTAGGGAGACCTCCACTGTATATGAGAACTAAGCATCTCCTTTTCTGCAGTGTATATAGGTTGTGGATGGAAGTGAAAGCACAGCAGAAAGCAGCACCCACTAACCCAATAACATGTAAAATAATCAAATCTATCCATGCATAAATATGATCTGCAAGATGTAGTACCCAATAGTGGCCATACAAGGCATAAACCAGGGGTAGGCAACATGCGGCACACGAGCTGATTTTCAGTGGCACTCACACTGCCGGGTCCTGGCCACGAGTCGAGGGGCCTCTACATTTTAATTTAAGTTTAAATGAAGCTTCTTAAACATTTTTAAAACCTTGTTTACTTTATATACAACAATAGTTTAGTTATATATTATAGACCTATAGAAAGAGACTTTCTAAAAACGTTAAAATGTGTTACTGGCACGCGAAACCTTAAATTAGAGTGAATAAATGAAGACTCGGCACACCGCTTCTGAAAGATTGCCAACCCCTGGCATAAACAGTTTTAAAATTTGGGGCCTAGTTCTCCAACCCTACCTTGTGTCACAGGAACTACTCATATGAGTAAGGACTACTGGATCTATGTATCCTAGATACTTATATAGCCCCCCGTTACCATAATCTCTCTGCACCTCACAATCTTTGATGTATTTATTGTCACAACATCCCTGTGAGGTATCTCTATTTTATAGGTGGGGAATTAAGGTCAGCAGGCAGATTAAGTGCTTGCCCAAAGTCACACAGGAAGTTTGTGGTGGAGCGGGGAATGGAATTCTAGGGTTCTCACATCCCAGGCTAGCATCCTAACCACTAGATCACCCTCCCTCCAGTGGATGGGGCCTCTGATTTTAGAATGCCCAAAACTATCTTTAAATACTTGCATGCATCTCCCCTCAAAGAGAATGGATGTCACACTTCGACTTCTGATAAGTGAAGTTGGCCTTCCCTTCTCAGAGAGACTTTGACCAAGTAATGTCTTGCAGGCAGCAGCTTAATTTCTCTTAACTAAGAGATAGATACAAAGTGATGCCTCAAATTTGCAAATTGCCCCATGGCGTACTCAAAACCTCCAGAGAACTATACCCTGTACAGAATTTTACTCTGTATAATAAGTAAAGGGAAATTAAGAGTATAGATTACATTATTTGCACTATTTATTTTAGGCAACATTAGCACATTTTTAAAGGGTGGCTACTGGGGCAAGACCCTCATCTCTGTTCCTATAGCTTCCTATAGGGAAGAAGGCTGAAGTGGTGTAAACGGATCTTAAAAAATCCATATCAGGCCAGGAGTCCCCCATCACGTAAGTATGGCCTACATTCTTTGTTCCTAGATATATACATTTAAATTAGGCTGTATGAAAATGCATATTGTTTACGTGTGCCCAGTTTACCAGATTACTCTTAAATAGGTGACCTGTGTTCTCTTCATTACTTACCACTCCTCCAATTTTTGTGTCATCTGCAAAACTTTATCAGTGATGATTTTATGTCTTTTCCCAGGTCATTGATAAAAATGTTAAATAGTATATGGCCAAGAACTGATCCCTGCAGGACCCCACTGAAAACACACATACCCCTCGACCATGATTGTTCATTTACAATTACATTTTGAGACCTGTCAGTTAGCCAATTTTAAATCCATTTAACATGTGCCACGTTAATTTTATATCATTCTAGTTTTTAAATCAAAATGTCACAAGGTACCATGTCCTTACAAAGTCTATTTATATTTACATCAATGCTATTATCTTAATAGCCAAACTTGTAATTGCATCAAAAAAAGCTATAGTTAGTTTGACAGGATCTATTTTCCATAAACCCATTCTGATTTGAATTAAATTAATCTCCTTTAATTCTTTATTAAATCTTCCCACCAGGTTTCAGTAATACCAACTAGATCAAATTTATGCTAATAAATTAGCTTCCAATTTCTCTTGTTTGTTACAGAGGGTGCTAATATTGTATAGACAACTAAAGAATTAATTCTCTTCATGCTCTTTGATTAATTTTGTTCTCAACTTGTCAATTTTGTGCTAATTGAGTGCTTATATCTTCCCTCTTTTTACCTTCCCCTTTTTGTTATTAGTTTAATGCCCTCCTGACTATTCCAGCCTGGCCCCAAGGAGATTGGTCTCTCTTCTACTAAGATGGAGGTCATCTAAAACTATACAGCTCTTTCTCCCCATAGAAGGTGAACCAATGTTCTACTAAGCCAAACCGTCCATCCAATGCTGCTTAGCTAGATAATGGTTCTCCTGCCGAATCTTCTGCCTTCCTTCATCCATGGAACGAAAGGATCTCAGCAATGATCTCTTGGACATGCTTCAGCAAACTCAGAAGTGTGCTGAAGAAGAAATCTATTATTTGTGAGATAGCACTGACACTGCATTGCACAGTGATATGAACCATCATCAATGGATCCTGACCAGTCAACTTCAGAAGCCTACTGAATCTTAGAGTGACATCTTGTATCTTGACCCTGGGAAGATAGCACACTGTACTGTTGTCCACCTGTCCTTTGCAGAATGTTCTTTCAATTCTTCTGGGTATTGAATCCCCAACAAAAATAGTATGTCTTCATTGGACAGTTGGAGAACTCTTTCGGGGCAAACTTGATTTCCTTACGGGTTGGGCCAAGCTGCCATCCACAGGTATGGCCTGTGTATCTATTCATTCCCGTGACCAGCTGGATCTTGAGAGATATCTTCCACACTGAGGACCTGGTATCCTCCTGGAAATGTCTACCTGTACAGAATTCCTCTTTTCTTTGCTGGCCACAGCTGCCCATCCTTTTCTGTCTCCAGCTGCATAGAATGCCCCCATATTCTTTCCTCTGGTGGTTATGAACTGCCAGGCCTTCTCTGACATTTTCCTCTGTCCAACTCCGTAATGGTCTGCTCCTTTCTTACTGATTATGCTCTGCAGGCAAGATAGGCTGGAGAATGCCTAGTTTGAAAACCCCACTGAGGCTTAGGCATGATCCAGGGTTTCAAACAGCTCATTAGCTGTGGAGCAGCATCGGGACTTAAGTTTCTGGAGGTAGGCATAGGCAAAGCCACCTAAGTACCTACAGGGTTTAGCAGTAGTTGAGTGGTGGTTGTGAGATTTCATTAGCACCTAAATGTTGGTCTTAGGCACCTAAGTACCTTTGTGAATTTAGCCCTCAGTGCTTCCAGCTCCCAGTGGGGTAAAGAGAAAGGGGAGGAGAAACAGCGCTCCCACTGGAATGCTGCCCAGGACACAATAGTATGCATACCTATGTGCATTATGTTATGTCACCTTCATCTCATCTTCACATGAAGCAGAACAAGAATAAAATTCTGATCTCCATCACCACCCCACTCTCCCATCAAAGAAATATTACATTATTTTTGTATAACTCAGAAATCATTAAACAGCAGCCCTTTTGTTTATTTACTATGCTTTTTTAGTGCACCAGGTAGTGTGTCAAAACACTAAGCAACTAATAAAAGGGCAAGATTACTTTTACCAAGTGTCCTTCCTTCTGCACGAGCCAAATAATCAAGAAGGAAGAGATAAATCATGCAGTGGAGGGATGCCAAAAAGGAAATTTGTCTTCCTATTACTCTGAGGTTTACCACACCATATTTAAATGTTTAAACAACAAGAAAGGTCACAGATAGTTTGCTGTCAGTGTGGTCCAGCTTCCATCTCTTTAAAGAGGCAGGCTTTATCAAAAAATGGGCCTTTGGATGTAAAAATTCCTTTTTCCCCAACCCAGGTTAGTTATGACGGGAAGGAGAAGCAGTGGTGCTGGAACTAGGGGTGCTGCCACACCCCTTCGCTTGAACTAGTAATAACACCAAATACATGGTTTCTATCATCAGCACCCCCACTATAAATAATGTTCCAGCACCCCTGAGGAGAAGTGGTTAAATGACTATTCATTACATGAATAAAGAAATTAAACCAACATCTGGGTGCTTGCCGACATTGTTTAAGTGGATATGCTTTACAAATTATTTGCCCAACCTTAACACATACATTTTTGTTTGGGAGTTCTCTGCAAACAGCATTGCCAAATTATCAAAATTTGCTATTCAAAATTATTAATAAATTTCTTCTGTATGTATTGGTCTGGAGGTCATTTGCAATTTGCAAATATCCGCAATTCATGTTGGTTTCCTTAGTTGCATAAGTCACATAACTTTGCTTCTATTCCTCAGTCAGGAAAAGAAACAGCAGAAATTGAATACACAGTTAGCACTGTGGTGGTTGACTATGCAAATCCTTCAGTCAGGACAGAAGCAATATCATGTGACTTTCATAACTAACCAAAACTGTCCAAATTGTCAATTTTACATATATAGAAAAACATTTACCATCGGCAAGTATTTAAGAATTCATAGACTCATAGACTCATAGACTTTAAGGTCAGAAGGGACCATTATGATCATCTGGTCTGACCCCCTGCACGATGCAGGCCACAATGCCGTCCCTACCCCTTCCCTTGACTCTGCTGTTGAAGTCCCCAAATCCTGTGGCTTAGAGACTTCAATTAGCAGAGAATCCTCCTGCTAGCGATCCCTGCCCCATGCTGCAGAGGAAGGCGAAAAACCTCCAGGGCCTCTGCCAATCTACCCTGGAGGAAAATTCCTTCCCGACCCCAAATATGGCGATCAGTAAAACCCCAAGCATGTAGGCAAGATTCTCCAGCCTGACCCTCGTTAGCCATTATACTATTTACCTGCCATAGCACGGTATTCCTTTGACTAAAATCATGTTTTTCCATTAAACCATTCCCTCCATAAACTTATCTAGCTTAATCTTAAAACCAGACAGGTCCTTCGCCCCCACCGTTTCCCTCGGAAGGCTGTTCCAATATTTCACCCCTCTGACGCTCAGAAACCTTCGTCTAATTTCAAGCCTAAACTTCCCCACGGCCAGTTTATATCCATTCGTTCTCGTGTCCACATTAGTACTGATCTGGAATAATTCCTCTCCCTCCCTGGTATTTATCCCTCTGATATATTTAAAGACAGCAATCATATCCCCCCTCAGCCTTCGTTTGGTCAGGCTAAACAACCCAAGCTCCTCTAGTCTCCTTTCATACAACAGGTTTTCCATTCCTCTGATCATCCTAGTGGCCCTTCTCTGTACCCGTTCCAGTTTGAGTTCATCTTTTCTAAACATGGGAGACCAGAACTGCACACAGTACTCCAAATGAGGTCTCACCAGCGCCTTATACAACGGAAGCAGCACCTCCTTATCCCTACTAGATATACCTCGCCTAATGCATCCCAAGACCGCATTGGCTTTTTTCACCGCCACGTCACATTGTCGACTCATAGTCATCCTGCGGTCTACAAGGACTCCGAGGTCTTTCTCCTCCTCGGTTACTTCTAACCGATGCGTCCCCAGCTTGTAACTAAAATTGTTGTTAGTCATCCCTAAATGCATCACCTTACACTTTTCACTATTAAATTTCATCCTATTTCTGATACTCCAATTCACAAGATCATTCAAGTCTTCCTGCAGAATATCCCTATCCTCCTCCGAACTGGCAATACCTCCCAGCTTTGTGTCATCCGCAAACTTTATCAGCCCACTCCTACAATCTGTTCCAAGGTCAGTAATAAATAGATTAAATAAAATGGGTCCCAAAACCGAACCTTGAGGAACTCCACTGGTGACCTCCCTCCAACCTGACAGTTCACCCTTCAATACGACCCGCTGCATTCTCCCCATTAACCAGTTCCTTATCCACCTCTGGATTTTCATATCGATCCCCATCTTTTCCAGTTTAACCAATAATTCCTCATGCGGTACAGTATCAAACGCTTTACTGAAATCAAGGTATATTAGGTCCACCGCATTTCCTTTATCTAATAAGTCCGTTACTTTCTCGAAGAAGGAGATCAGATTGGTTTGGCACGATCTGCCCTTCGTAAAACCATGTTGTAATTTGTCGCAATTGCCATTAACCTCAAGGTCTTCAACTACTTTCTCCTTCAGAATTTTCTCCAGGACCTTGCACACTACAGATGATAAACTAACAGGCTTGTAGTTACCCAGGTCACTTTTTTTCCCTTTCTTGAAAATAGGAACCACATTAGCTATTCTCCAGTCTAACGGAACCACCCCTGAGTTTACAGATTCATTAAAAATTATCGCTAAGGGGCCTGCTATTTCCCGTGCCAATTCCTTCAATATTCTCGGATGAAGATCATCCGGTCCACCCGACTTAGTCCCATTAAGGTGTTCAAGTTTGGTTTCTACCTGGGATACGGTAATCCCCCCTCCTGTATACCCCTCTGTCACGCTGCTAATATTCCTAATCCCTTCATTGGCCTCATTAAACACCGATGCAAAATAATCGTTAAGATATTGTGCCATGCCTAGATTATCCTTAATCTCCTCTCCAGCTACAGTCTTCAACGGTCCCACTTCTTCTTTCTTTGCTTTCTTCCTATTTATATGGCTGTAAAACCTCTTACTATTGCTTTTAATTCCCCTCGCTAGGTCCAACTCTACACGGCTTTTGGCCTTTCTCACTCTATCTCTACATGCTCTGACCTCACTAAGGTAAGTTTCCTTACTGATCCCTCCCCTCTTCCACTCTTTGTACGCTTTCTGTTTTTTCCTAATCGCCCCTTTGAGATGGTCGCTCATCCAGCTCGGTCTAAATCTCTTGCTTACTAACCTTTTTCCCTTTTTTGGGATACAGGCCTCCGACAGCTCATGCAGCTTTAACTTAAAATAATCCCAGGCATCATCTGCCTTTAGATCCATTAATACGTTTGCCCAATCTACTTCCCTTACCAGTCCTCTTAATTTGTTAAAATTAGCCTTTTTAAAATTATAAACCCTAGTCTTTTTGATTTAATTCTGTTACTCCTTCCATTTAGTTTAAACCGAATTAGCTCATGATCACTGGAGCCCAGGTTGTCCCCTACAACCACTTCCTCAACGAGGTCCTCATTACTCACCAAAACCAAAAAAAATTCAAGCTACGAGTTCCTTTTTGTACATAAGTATTCATGCTAGCAAAAGTTGAATGCTCAAATGTACATAGAAAATGACCATAAATAGGATGTAAATACAGTCAAATTAACTTTTTAAATTCAAATACTTAAAATATTGACACACGCACACACCGTGCTGACTGCTAAAATGAAACAGCCAATTTGAAATCTAACGAGACAAATTGGGTGAGGGACTCTCTTTTATTGGACCAACTTCTGTAGGTGGAAGGGATAAGCTTTTGAGCTTCATAGAGCTCTTCCTCAGGTCTGCAGAAGGTAGCCAGCGTGTCCAAGCTAAATATAAGGTGGGACAGATTGTTAAGCATAAGAAGTTCACACATGCTGAAGGAAACCACTTAAAATGAAATAGGCCATTAAAGTTTAGCAGGCAGTAAAGTGTTTTACAAAGCATTGTAACACGCCATAAAACCATTGTCTCTATTAAGTCCATGGTTATGTGTCCAGCAGAGTTATGAATTTAAGTTCCCAGGCTCATCTTTTGAAAGGGTTGTGCAGGTTTCATTTGACAGCTAAGATTAAGGGATCAGAGATGGAGTGACTGCTTTGTGAAAAGTTTTATCCCAGGGTGATACTGTTTTTGTCTTTTATCATTTTACTGTGAGAGTTCATTTGAGAGTACAGTCTGGTTTCCCCACATAGTTGTTGTTGGGGCATTTGATCCACTGGATGAGGTATAATACAGGTTGTGATGGGCATGTGTAGGACCCATGCATCTTTAAAAGGCATGTTGTGCAGCATATTGATCATTGTAGCAGTGGAGATATATCTGAAGGATTTGCATCGGTTGTTCTAGCAAGATCTAGTGCTGCTTTGAGTTGGTGTGTCCTGGTCTGTGAGGAATTTGCTTCTGATCATGAGCATGGCAGGGTTAGGGGAGGGGGAGAGCCTGAAGGCCAGAAGAGGGCTATGTGAAAGATTTCTCGCAAGATGTGGTCCCCAACAAGTATGGGTTGTAAGTGTTCGAGGATACTCCATACAGATTCCAGTGTGGGGTGGCAGGTGACATCTAGGGGTGTGCAAGTGGGGTTTCCCCTCCCCCCGTATTGAAGCAAATTCTTCTGGGGTATTTGAGTGGCCTTTTCCATTATGCCACTTCTCTGGTTTGGCGCCCTTGTTTAGTGAAGGCAGTTTTAAGGCTGTATCCTTGACTTTCTCTTTGGAGCAAATTCTGTGCTATCCGGCTGTTGATAACAGATTTCTTGGTGTGTCTGGGGTGATTGCTGATCTGTGGAGGTAAGTGATCAGTGGGTTTCTTGGACTCTATTGTTGAAGCTGATGGTGATGTCCTGCTGATGCTGGTGTGGGAGTATTCTAGAGAAAGTTTGATAAATGGAGAATGGTTGAAATTGTGGTAGAAATCTATGAGGGAGTTTAATTAATCTGTCCAGAGGATGGAAATATCATCGAGGTATATCGTTGGATTTGTGGTGCATTTTCCCAGAAATTCTCTCTTGTAGTGGTCCACGAAGAGGCTGGCATATTGGGGTGCCAGCCTAGTACCCTTGGCAATTCCCATGGTGCAGGCAAAGTGTTGTTTGTTGAATGTAAAGCTGGTGTGGGTGACAATGAAATGGATGAGTTTGGTGAAGTATTTGAAGTGGATTTCCAAGCATTATTCATTATCTTGTAGGTATTTAAGCCAGACTACAATGTTGTCATAGTTAGAGATGTTGGTGTATATGGAGTTGATGTCCATGGTGGCAAGGATGGTGTTCTGGGGGAGCTAGTTAATGATGCAGAGTTTCTGGAGGAAGTCATTAGTGTCTTGGAGAAAACTGTCCCTTTGCATGGTGACTGTCTTTGAGGATGGTTTCTATGAGTCCTGATATTCCTTCAGTAACAGTGCCATAGCTGAACATGATGTGTCTGCCTGTATTCCCTTGTTTGTTTATCTTGGGAAGCATGCAATTTGAAATCTAGTAATTTTAAAAGTTTTTATGTACCATCCCTGCCTCAGAATCCCCTGGCCAATTTGGGGGAGGGGACTCTTTAAAGTGTTTTTTTTGTGAAGACCCACACAAACTGGGCAACTTGGACACTGACCAACTAATTTAAATATGGTGAGAGTGGCAGAAGGATGGTCTAGTGGAAAGGGAACTGAACTGTGAATTCAGGAGGCCTGCATCCAATCTCCAGTTCAGCCACAGAGTTCCTGTGTCTCCTTGGCCAAGTTACTTAGCCTATGCCTCAGTTCCCCGTTCTGAAAAATAGAGATAATGCTTACCTACCTTATAGAGGTGTAGCAGGGATAATATTCATTAATTATTGTTAGGCATTCAGATAATGGACAGATGGGGGCCATATAAGCATATAGGCCTGGATCCACAAAAGGAACTTAGGTGTCTAGGGGGGAAAAAAAAAATCACATGTACAACATTGCAATTCACAAAGCCCGATTTAGGCACCTAGGCTCCTATATAATTAATGAGGAGGGATATGATTAACAAAGCCAGCACACTAAGCGGGGAGTCATCTATGCTAGCCAATGGGAGATGCCATCAAGAAGGGCAATGTCTCTCATGTGAATAGGCTCCTATCTCTGCTCGTGAGCCATGGAAGTGGAGGAAGATAGGCAGAGAAGCACCTAACTCGCATTTGGGTTCCAATCAAGTAAGCATGCTCAGAGGCTGCCTAACTGCACACAAAACAGCCTGGAGAGATGGGAGGAAAAGGCAGTCCTCCCTTCTAACCTTTAACCCAGTGGTTAGAGCACTCACCCAGGACGTGAGCTAATACCAGTTCAAGTCCCGCCTCGGCCTGATTAGAAGAGATTTGAACAGGGGTCTCCCACCTCTCAGGTGAGGCTCCTAACCTCTGGACTATGGGATATTTTAACATGGGGCTCCCTCACTCTCTCCTATTGAAGTTGTTCCACTTTAATTATATAATTAAATATTAATTGGGCCAGAGAAAGAGAGACTGACACCATAGCCTAGTGGTTAGGGCACTCCCCTGGGAGGTAGGAGACCACTGTTTACATCTCTTCTCCTCATCAGCCAGAGGGAGAACACAAACTGATGGTCTACAACATCCTGGTTGAATGTGCTAACTACTGGGCCAAAGGTTCTAAGGGAGGTCATCTTCCTCTCTGGCCCCACCCCTGGCTGTTTTGTGTATGCAAGGAGGCCATCTCTGAGCACGCTTACCGGACCAGGCACCACATGCAAGACAAGCAGATGAACACCTATCTTCCTCTGATTCACTGACGCCTCTGAAGCTTAGGGGAGGAGATAGGCAACTGGACACCTAGAGCAGCATGCATGCTCAGGGGAAAGAACTTAGGCACCTATGGAACTTTTACTGCAAAACCTTCAGTGCCAAGTGAGTTTAAGTGCCTATAGAGTTAGCTGGTAGGTGAATAGCACATTTGTGGATTACAGTGACACCTAAAAAGACACCTTTAGATACCTAAGTAGCTTTGTGGTTCCATTATTGGGCATATAGCTGTGTGGAAAGTGCTACCTGGCTGTCACAATAGCAATAACAGAACGCAATGGTTTTCAAATGTTTTCATACTATTGATCACTTCTTAAGACTAAGGTCTTTGTAGATCGCATCCCCTTCCAATTGTCTACTCCTTCCCTCCAGTAGTCATGGTAACTGATTACATTAAGACAGTATTAAACAGGACAAGACAAAAATAAATTCACATTAATATGCTGCTGCTTAGCTCTCTCGCCCTCATTTTCTATATACATTGTTTATTTCTTCTCCCTAGGTATAGGACTTCACACTTGGTAAGACTGAATTTCTACTTATTGCCTGGTGCTCACATTGCTCCAGTCTCACCAGTCTCTTTGTAGTTTGTCTGTCCTGTGCATTTGCTACCTTCCCAAATTTCACATCAGTCACAATCTTCACCACAGTTGAGTTTGCACCAAAAGAAACACTGGGCCATGAGACACGACACAAATCATAGGCTAGGTCTACACTGGGGGGGGGGGGCGATCGATTTAAGATACACAAATTCAGCTATGTGAATAGCGTAGCTGAATTCGATGTATCCTATTCGACTTACCCCGCTGTGAGGACGGCGGCAAATCGACCGCTACGGCTCTCCCGTCGACAGCGCTTACTCCTCCTGACGAGGTGGGAGTACGCGCGTCAATTCGGGGATCGATTTATCTGTCTAGATGAGATGCGATAAATCGATCCCCGAGAGATTGATTTCTACCCGCCGATCCGGGCGGGTAGTGTAGACTAGCCCATATAGGCTGCGCCCAAGTGTAAACAGCTTCTGAAACAACGTCTTGAGCTGACCTACAGCTGCAGGAAACATCATTGCTTGAAGGAACATAAGGTACAAGAGTTTAGTACAACCTGTCTGGTGAGACCACTGACCTAAGGCACTGTTTGACCAACTGCCAGTCCTGCAGATGTTTTAAACAACTGGAACTTGAAAGTGCTGCTGTGGGAAACCCTCCAATTCTTTTATCTTTCCGTTTCAAACATGACACTGTTTTAAAGCACCTAGAATTTCCAATTGGCTTCCTATTTTTTTATTCCCCTTTACACACTTCCATCTCAGCCTCTCAGGTATGTTTGGAAAATGAAGTCCTGGTAGTGCTATTTGGGGTAACAGGATGTTTACTAGATTGTAATATTTCCTCTGTTAACCTAGCCTCTCTAATTTTATATTATGGCTTTACTGGCAATGTCTATTCTGTGAGTACACAAAGAGCAACATGGCTATGCAGTCAGAGTAAAGCCCTATTAGAGATTACTTTAAAAAAAAATACTGCCTGCTCTGAATGACCCTTAGGCATGATGTTATTATTCACAAGACCGGGTTTTGCTCCACTGTCCATGGCCAAAATTTCCCCTAGCCCTTCTGTTGTACTGTGCATCAGTCAGCTTCTGAGTTTGACGCATTTCACTAGTGTAGTAGGACTACAATTTGAGAAGGATGAAAGTTTAATATAAACTAAAGATACGTTTATTAATACAATGTAAATATAGCACTCGAATGCTACAGGGTTTCTGGGGAAATCAGCTTACACTCCCTCTACTGCATTCACTTGCTTTAACAGCTTTATTGACAATAAGCAGCATGATGGCCTTCATTAAGGGCGGGGGAGGGAGGGAAAGAAATCACATCCATCACAAAGAACTGATCACTTCTGGAACGAGATTGCCATCTCATTCTGAATTTACATGGCTCAACTGCTGTTTGCTTCAGGATGTGTATAAATCCCACTAAATCTATCTAATAATGGACACAAGTTGCCAATAATATCACTATTGAGCATTCAAATTTTCAGAGGTTAAAACTGATGCATCAATCTTAAGTCTTTCAGTTGCACTTGAAGTATTGCAGCTTGCAAGGTACAATTCACCACAGGCATCCATGAGCCACAGAACTGAATGCACAGCAGATAAAATTCATCCCTCCTGTCTCCCAAAATAGTTAACACAGGTTTTATTCAAGGAACTAATTTGGGTTTTGAGGCTAGGAGGGGACTCCACTGACCCAGCCTGGTCCTGCTTCAGCAAAGCACATGCTGAACTTCTCTCCAAGGAGGTTGCAAGGCATTCCTCCCTTATGAAGGTAACCCGGCCACTGGATCTTTTTAAATGCTGTCCCAGCAGTTCCCCCTACTGCAGGCCAACTCTAACGCTGCTTTCTGCACCAGCCTACTGGGACCTGATGCAGAACACAGGTTCAAACCATGCCCTGTAACACTAATGTCAAAACAGCCTGGGTGCCAACTTCGTTTGACCACCTTCCACAAAAGGATGAATTATTCTCAGTATGAAGAATTGAGAATTAACTGTTAGCTTCTGAATTTGTTTCCTGTAGTTGGTTAATGCCACAGTCCTAATATAATTTTACAGACAGAAGGGGCCAAATCCATGTGTGACATTTCCTTTGACACAGGGAATGAGCCCATAGGTAGTTCTTTCCTTTCTTTTTATGTGGGAGGTTCTCTTTTAACTAAGGAAGCTGAGATTTCAGACTAACCACAACACCTGCTGTGAAGTTATGTTCATCATATAAATACACAGTCACACCTTTTATTAAATGCAGATTGTGTAATAACACTATGGCTGTGTTCCATTATGAGGTTGAATGTTAACATAATAACTAGTGTTATCATGTCAAATGATGGCTGCATGTACATGTAATAAGGCTGTGTACTAAATATTCTGAGAACCAGATTCTGGCACCCTTACTGATGTTGAATAGCACCTTCCTCTGAAAGCAGGCTTAGTGCTCTGCTTGAATTCTAGTGTAGGTAATTGCATTCTGCCTACCTAAGTGCTCCCTGTGGTTTCACAAAAGTATTCTTCATATTTTGTGCTGGACTGACGCGTAATGTTGTTGTGGGCTGTTAAACCGCTGCCATACTATTTTGGGTGAAATTATGAGCGGGGGATCACTGGAGATATTATTCAAGATACATTTAACATTTACTTAATATTTAATTAGTATTGAAAATTAAAATATTTGTCATTTTATTTTTCTCCCAAAGTTTCAAGACTATGTTATAAGATAGTGACTTGCAAATTATTAAACAAGTTTTCTGTTCAAAGGAGACAGTACACATTATTCTCTAATATCACATTGACTTCCCATGGGGTGGGGAAGTAAGAAGTAAAATACGGAGAAATCACCCAGAGTTATATTTAATTCCAACATTTACAGCCAAGTTTCATATCTTAAAAATAGGTTTATGTAAAGGAATAATTAACAAAAGCTTAAGTTAAATCCAGTGAATGATAGCCCTTATTTTTATTATAGTGCCAAGTATTTGAGAAGATTTTAGCATAACCCAGCATGCAAAAGAAAGATGAATCCTACTTCTGTTTCAGAAATACCAAATTATGAACAATAATCCAAAAAAATTGCGAATGAAAACATTTACATTCAAGAATTAGCTTCCATAGATTGGCATTAAGAGCTTATTCCTGAAAGGTGATGGGCTCTAGCCCGGATTCAGGGAATCACTTAAGAATGTGCTTAGTTTTAAGTTCAATACATATTTGACTTAAGGAGGACTACTAAGTACTAATGTGTTCAAAGAAAAGCAAGCACTTAAGAGTTTTGCTGGGTCAAAGTGTTCAGCATATTTCAGGATTGAGCCCTAAATAGATATTGAAGTGTATGTGTACTTCAAGATATATCATTGGGGTATATTAGATCAGCTCAAACTTCCTAAATGATAACTGAAGACAAATTATAGAGAAATTAGTGGATTTGCTTAAGTTTTCTCATCTAAATACAGGGAAAGTTAAAGATGTATACACATAATTTGTCCATTAAATAATGGAGTTACCTATAAACCTTAATTTAAGATTTTAGTTTCAAAAGAAACCTGATAAAATATTATCCGTTTATTTGGATTTGGCAGGTAAATTGAAAGCCATTGAACTGTACCTTCAAGATAGAAATTAGTTCATCAGATCCACCATGTCAAGTTCCAGAGTCTGATCAGACATTCAGAATTACAATATCACCAAAATTATGCAATATGGGCTATTTGTCTATAGTAATGATACTTACAGTAGAAGTTATGTCTTCTTTGTGGGTTCCTCATTTGGTGATGTAATTTTCAGAAGTCACCATCTTTTTGTTCTTAGATACAGCAGTTCCTCCATGGTTCCTTTTAAGTACTGTTTGGAACAAGCTGTTTTCTCATAGTATATTTCCTTAAGTGCATGTAAATTCTGTGCTTGGATTTCCTGTCCAAAACACTGAAGTGTATACAAGAGTCAGTCAGTCATCAGGAATAAAAAGTACATAGCATGTATATGGCATTTTACATCTTCAAAGCACTTTACAAATGGTAGCTGATTTCATCATTTACTTTTTGTTCACTTTCCTCCTGAACAAAATCACTGAGAGTTCCTTAGTAGATTGAACACCCAAACCATAAATGGTCCAGAAGATTTTAAAAGGCCAGAAATTCTTTACGGTGAATGAAGAGTTCAAAATCATTAGTCCTATTTATTCTGTCTCTCAGAATATTTACCATTCATGAACAAAACATGTACATGCAGTAGGTCATGTAACCGCTACCGTAATAATATCCCACCTATATTTTAGAGGCCCACCATGCTTTGAAGTACATAAGGTTTCTATTCTTTAAAAAGACAAGAGTTATTTTTAAGCTCATGGGCTTGCTAAGCGCAGGCTTTTCATGCTTGTAGTAACATTCCTGGAATCCATTAATGTGAACTGATTGAGAAATTAACCAATCCTCATAGGATTTGATTTTATTGTTCCTTATTACATTTTAATCAATGGGGGAAAAAAAAGTTACTAAAATTTTATTCCAACTTCAAACATATTGTAAATATCCAAGAATTACTTAAAGGAAAAAATCTCTCTTAGGTTGCACACTGCTTTTTGCAATGCTCAGAAGTCATAGATTTGAAGCATATTATGTTTATGTAAGTTCCAGGGAAAGAGAGAATATATGCCAGAGAGTTATACATGTTCAGCTGTTAAGAAAGCAAGTTGCTCTGGTACACTGAACCTACAGAAACTGGTCTGTGTCATTATATCAGCCTAAAACCTGTAGAAACATAATTGCCATAGTAAAGTCATAACAAAATACAGCTGAGCAGCACTATTTTAGGTAATGTGTTGATCTAGTAGTAATACAATCTGTTTTGGAATTTCTAGGCTTATATTAGATTTTTGAACATCTGGTTTTAATAGGTTAATATATGTGATAATATTCATTATACACTATTTTCCAATACAATTTCACAATGCAGACATCCATCTACAATAGAGGCAACTTTGCAATAAAAGAAAATTTGTTTTGATGTATTCATTATTTTGTGACTTTCAACTGTGACCATACATTTCCTTGTGCCTAGTCTGCAATCCCTAGCGTATGTTTGCATACTCTGGATTTGGCAAAAATCTGGAAGCTTTGCCCACCATTTAAATCTACTATTGGGCCCAATCCTGTTCTCACTGAATTCTAAGGGAGTTATGCCATAGATTTCTAAGGGACATAGTTTGGTCCCAGTTCTTCTGAACAGAGCCACACACAGTAAGCTTTAGAGCAGGGGTGGGCAAACTATGGCCCGTGGGCTGGATCTGGCCCACGAGCCATTTTAAGCCGGCCCGCGAGCTCCTGTTGGGGAGCGGGGTCTGGGACTTGCCCTGCTCCGCCGTGCCAGCCAGGGCACAGGGTCAGGGGCCACACCACAGAGCTCCCGGAAGCAATGGCATGGCCTGCTCCGGCTCCTAAGTGCTCCAATGGCCCCCTCTAGCGCTCCAACAGGAACTGCAGGGGCCGTGCCTGAGGACAGGGCAGCGTGCAGAGCCATCTGGCAGCCCCTCCGCATAGGAGCCGGAGAAGGGACGTGCTGTTGCTTCCAGGAGCCGCTTGAGGTAAGTGCCGCTTGGAGTCTGCACCCCTGAGCCTCTCCCTGCATCCCAAACCCCAGCCCTGATCCCCCTCCTGCCTGCCAAACCCCTCAATACCAGCCCGGAGCACCCTCCTGTACCCCAAACCTCTCATCCCCAGCCCCACCCCAGAGCCCGCACCTCCAGCTGGAGTCTGCACCCCAACCCCCTGCCCCAGCCTGGAGCCCCCTCCCACACCCTTAACTCCTCATTTCTGGCTGCATCCCAGAGTCTGCACCCCCAACCAGAGCCCTCACCCCCTCCCGCCCCACAACCCCAATTTTGTGAGCATTCATGGCCCACCATACAATTTCTATTCCCAGATGTGGCCCTCCGGCCAAAAAGTTTGCCCATCCTTGCTTTAGAGCAAAATATTGTGTCACTGAGCAACAGTATAATATTCTGTTTGTGGACTATCTTTATGCCGTCTTTTGTTGTGGTAATGTGCCCATTGCTAAGTCAGTCTGATTAGCGTTCAAGCATTTCCACCTCTAGTGATTTTATGAGTCTTGTGATATTTGATGTTTTTCTTAACACCTCAACTCTTGGAGTAAGGTAAATGCATAAGGCTGGGAAAGAAAAACATGAATCTCAAAGTCTCAGAACCAAATAAAGAGCTCCTAACAATTTCTTTTACTCGTGAATTTTAAACAAAATCATGATTTGGGGGCTCTGACTAATGATTTTTGAACAGTTGGGGTTGGTAATATGGGTTTTAAATATTGTGTGTGTGTGTGTGTGTGTGTGTGTGTGTGTGTGTGTGAGAGAGAGAGAGAGACTGTGTAAGTCAGTATTATTGTAAGAATTGCCATGTTATTTGTTAGTAATTCTGTGAAATAAGTAGCTCTGTAAGTGAAAGATGTTAATCTATTTTCTTCTCCTTTAAACAGAGCAGCCCAAATCTTGTTACAGACACAGCTGCCATTTTGTGTTTCAGTTCAGATACAGAATGTCACTTTGCTCTCACTTACTGTGAAATAAAGGTAAACTAGGCTGAAGAGGCATTTTGTTCTTTCTGTGGAACACACAAATGTTTTAAAGGCTGCCACTGAAGCGGCAATAAGAATCTGTCCCATAAGAAACCACACATCAGGACTTTTATAAATAAGTAAAGACATTATTGGACCTGAAATAGATACTATAATAGTGTAGCTTAGCATCTGCAATGCTTCTGTAATGCATGTTGCAATTCAGAGATATAAATTATGAATTGTTTTTCATAGGACATGTTTTTGTGCTCTAATTCTGCATGGGACCCTTGACTTGTTTATTTATAAGTGAAATGTTTCACCTGGACTATTATAGTTTCTTTATTGAAACAATCAAATAAATTTCACTACTAGATATACATATACAGGGCCTGCTAGTTAGGCACAGAACTTTGCACATTGCATGTCTCATTTCGGTGAGCAAGTGCCACAAGTATGTGTGTGAATCTGGTACCTGTGAGTTTGAGAACCAATTCCAATTAGTAATGTATGGAACAAATCAGATGGAATAACCGGATCATCACTTGCTATGAATCAGGAGTAACTCCACTGATGTTAGTGGAGTCTCACTGGTGTAAAAATCAGTTTGAGAGGAGAATCAGGCTCTGTGATGACTAATTAACCACATTTTCTTGAAACTTCAGGAAATGCAAATTTCACTCAGAGAACATGTCCTAGGAATCAGAGCAGACCCAACTCGTTTTATTTAAGACAGAGAGTGTAAATCCTGTTTTAAGTGCCAAACAACATAACCTTAACTCTAGCATTGCCATGGCTCTATCATGAAACTTGCTTTAAAATCCCAGATTATCAGGAAAACTGGTAAAATAGCTCTCCCCACATTGCAGCAACACTGCTCTTTTCAGCTTGATCCTTTCCTTCCTTCTCCCTCAACCCTACCCTGCCCTCAGCAGCCCTCTAGTCTCCTCTTTAGAGAGCAGTTGGCCCCAGAAGTCATCAATGTCAAATACAACCATTAGAGCAAAAAGTAACGGGTTCCATATGTTTGTCACGCTTTATGAAACAGTTCTGCTTAGGTTTGTTTTCTGTTGGTTTCTAATGTTTACTTTATGTTCATCTGTGGTTTTTCCAGTGTCCTTTACAATTTGTGCATGTGTATTTTCTGCAAGTAGGAAACATTTGTTTGGATCTAGTTTATCAACACTGAAACCCTTAAAACGTCAGAGAGATCACCACAACATTTTTTCCTTTTCCATAATGAGACAAAGTAAGTTGATTTGCAATTCCTTTATGCTGTTTCCCTTTTTGACTACATCTTAGAATGGGAAAATATGGTGACTGATATTTGCTCAAAGTGTGACATCCACACTCTAATTAATTAATTAATTAATGGAGATATCCTATCTCCTAGAACTGGAAGGGACCTTGAAAGGTCATCAAGTCCAGCCCCCTGCCTTCACTAGCAGGACCAAGTACTGATTTTGCCCCAGATCCCTAAGTGGCCCCCTCAAGGATTGAACTCACAACCCTGGGTTTAAGCAGGCCCTGTTGTACTAGGTGTGTTAGGAATAAATGAGTCGGTGTTATTGAACTGTTTTAGTATTAATGGCTAGGGTTACCATATTTTGTGCCTCCAAATGGAGAACACTCCACGGCCCCCGGCCCCGCCCCCAGCCCACACCCCCCGCCCAACCCCGCCCCCTCCCCAAAGTCTCCGCCCCCTCCCCTGCTTCCCGCGAATATTTGATTCGCGGGAAGCCTGAAGCAGGTAAGGGGTGTGGGGGGGGGGAGGAGGCGCGGCCCAGGCTGTCCCCCCGGCGGCTCCAGCCTGGGTCGGCTCGGGCCCTGGGGTGCCGGCTCCCCGCCGGCCCGGCTGACCCGGCTCCCCGCCGGCCCGGCTGACCCGGCTGACCGGCTCCCCCGGCTCCCCCCCGGCCCGGCCGGCCCGGCTCCCCGCCGGCCCGGCTCCCCCCCGGCCCGGCTGACCCGGCTCCCCGCCGGCCCGGCTGACCTCCCGATTTTCCCGGACATGCCCGGCTTTTGGGGATTTCCCCCCGGACGGGGATTTGAGCCCCCAAAAGCCGGACATGTCCGGGAAAATCCGGACGTATGGTAACCCTATAATGGCCCTCTTTGCTGTCCTCTACCTTTAGACTACTTATGTTTCTCAGCAAACAACCAGAGAAATAGATAAAACAAAATATTCTTGCTGGAAGGTTGCAACATAACACTATTTTATTTCTAAGAATTCAAAAACACACAAGAAACCAAAAATAAACCAGACATACAAAGCAGGCTGCTCCCTAAAATAGAGAGGCACAAGTTACTCCACCTTACTGTAGACTGGCTGTCTGCAAAGTGACTGCTCCCAGACCCAGGCTTTGCTATAGAGCTCCCTAGCCTGCAAGCAGGACTAAGGAACCCCCGTCTCTTAAGCAACCGCCATCTCTTAAAGCTATAGATTGCAATTCCAACACAGTTCAGACTTTCTAGGGCTTTAAAGACATATATATGCTAAATATTTGTTTTTTAAATTATATGCACTTTGTGCCTTGACTTTTTAAATTCATGGACCTGTTTTATGCTATGTTAGGTTAATTTTAATATTGTTTCTCTCGGTATTTTCAGGTATGTTTTGTTAGTAGAATCTTCTCAGTCCTCCCAGCGTACAATATCTTGTAAATGGTTTCTGTTCACCTTCAGTGTTACAGTAGGTCTGCAGAACCATATTGGTTTCAGCTGTTGACACTGGTGGCCCTAGACATAAAAAACTATTTATGCAGCTGGATCTCTTTGTTTTCACTTAAAGAACCTCAAGAGAAAACCCCCTACAGGAACTGGAGATGTGAATTTTAGCTGCAAAATATTTTTTTTAAAGTAATATACTTTGGGCACATGTATTAGCAAGAAAACAGTTACACAATAGGAGGCTAATATAGTACAAAGGCATAATTTCATTGTTTGTGGGCATTCAAAGAAAATGAAAGGTGACAAATTCAAAACTGGTCAAAGGAAATACCAAAGGGGGATGTTGAAGCAAAAACTTACCAAGATTCATAGAGAAATTGGACACTGATATGAAAAACAAGAATATCTAGAGCTATTATAGTTAGTGCTAACAAAGTAGGTCTATATAGACATACACAGGGAAATAAAACCTCATATATCAATGCTTAAGTAAATCTCTATTAGGATTTAGAATGAGACGTTTAAGGAGGAGGAAAGATTATCCCACATCTGCCTGTCGTGGGGTTTCTAAGGCCTTAGTCTGAAGCACTATTTGAGACAGGATGCTGGACTATGGGTCTGAGTATAGCAATTGCTATGTTTCAAAGTCTTCAGTATAGACTCACTGCAGGCAATACCTTAGTTATGAACAATGAAAGAGATACAGTATTCTTGACCGTTGGTCCTGCTTCGAGCGGGGGTTGGACCAGATGACCTCCTGAGGTCTCTTTAACCCTAATCTTCTATAATTCTATGTTCCACAAAATTGTTGCTATTTCCACTGTTTTGACTGGATTTGAGACCAAAACAAATGTCAAAATATTGGAATTTTACACAGGATGGAAACTGCAGCTTTCAACTAGCTATACAAATAACAGGCATAGTGATATTAAGCAATTTGCCCAAGGTCACATATGAAATCTTTGGCTGGGGCAGGAATTAAATGCAGATCTCCTAAGTACTAGTCCAGTGCCTTTCTCCCAGTGTTGAAAAGAGAGCTGTTATCTAGACTCAATGTGACATAGTTCAGGTATGTTGTACTGTATGCAGGGCTGGCTCTGGCTTTTTGGCCGCCCCAAGCAACAACAAAAAAAAGTGATCTGTGCGCCGGAGCGCAGGTGCAGGGGGAGGGAGCAGGCGGGAGAGAGAGAGAAGGGGGCAGCCAGGGCTACAGTGGGGCGCTGCCACGCGGCCCCTCCCACCGCACCGCGCGTCGCCTGCCGGGAGGGCTCTGCTCCAGTCGGCGGGGAGGGAAGGACGAGGACTGCCCTGCCGGGCTTGCTGCAGGGCACTCCTGTCCTCTGCGCTGCCACCCCCTACAGGGCGGCCAGAGCGGAACAAAAAAAAAAAAAAGCGGCCGTGCTGCCCTAGGATTGGGCGGAATGCCGCCTCATTCAATCTACCACCCCAAGCACCAGCTTGCTCGGTTGGTGCCTGGAGCCGGCCCTGACTGTATGTAGATACTATACTTTCATATGGAATTACTTTGATAATGCCTAACCTAATTATGTATTAGTGAAGCTGAATCACCATTGGGGGGCTGAGAGAGGTTATGTGAATACAGTCAAAATTAATCAGAACTTCAAATACTGATTTCAATTTTCAGCATAGCTTAGCTGCTAGAATTCATAAGATGTATTGATCAGGAGCTTAAAGAATTTAGCATGTTTTAAAATTACAGTGTTGCAAAGAGGTTGCTATGCTAAGAAAGGTTAATGAATTGTACTTTGCCTCAAAGGAATAATACAACAAATGTAGACAGCAAATGAATCTTTTAGGAATTGTAGTGGATATCATGACATGCTCCTAAATACTAAGTGGGGAAAAATGGGAAGATATCAACCACATTCCTGAGCGCTTATTGACTGTGAAATTGTGTGTGTGTGTGTGTGTGTGTAAGCCTCTATATGTCCTGCTGTAGAACATCAAGCATAGGTATCAGAAGAGATTTTTCAATTATTTTTAAATGAACTCACGGGAAATTAGAATCCAAAAACCAACTTTGTCAGTTACTAATGCAGAAAGACAACTGTTTTCTGGAATAAGAAAGGCCATACTGGTCCATCTAGCCCAGTTTGTCTTCCAACAGTGGCCAGTGCCAGGTGCCCCAGAGGGAATGAACAGAACAGGTAATCATCAAGTGATCCATTCCCTGTCGCTCATTCCCAGCTTCTGGCAAACAGAGGCTAGGGACACCATTCCTGCCCATCCTGGCTAATAGCCATTGATGGACTTATTCTCTGTTAATTTATCTAGTTCTTTTTTGAACCCTGTTATGGTCTTGGCCTTCACAACATCCTCTGGCAAGGAGTTCCACAGGTTGACATTGCGTTGTGTGAAGAAACACTTCCTTTTATTTGTTTTAAACCTGCTGCCTATTAATTTCATTTGGTGACCCCTAGTTCTTGTGTTATGAGAAGGAGTAAACAACACTTCCTTATCTACTTTCTCTATATCACTCATGATTTTATAGACCCCAATCATATCTCCCCTTAGCCGTCTCTTTTCCAAGCTGAAAAGTCCCAGTTTTATTAATCTCTCCTCATATGGAAGCCTTTCCATACCCCTAATCATTTTTGTTGCCCTTTCCTGAACATTTTTCCAATTCCAAGATTTTTTTTTTTTTAAGATGGGGTGACCACATCTGCACACACTATTCAAGATGTGGCCATACCATGGATTTATATAGAGGCAACATGATATTTTCTGTCCTATTATCTATCCCTTTCTTAATTATTTTCAGCATTCTGTTCACTTTTTTGACTGCTGCTGCACATTGAGTGGATGTTTTCAGAGAACTATCCACAGTGACTCCACGATATCTTTCTTGAGTGGTAACATCTAATTTAGACCCCATCATTGTATATGTATAGTTGGGATTATGCTTTCCAATGTGCATTACTTTGCATTTCATCTGCCATTTTGTTGCCCAGTCACCCAGTTTTGAGAGTCTTTTGTGGCTCTTCGCAGTCTGCCTGGGTCTTAACTATCTGTAGTAATTTTGCATCATCTGCAAATTTTGCCACCCCACTGTTTACCCCTTTTTCCAGATCATTTATGAATAGGATGAATAGGACTGGTCCCAGAGCAGACCCCCGAGGGACACCACTATTTACCTCTCTTCATTCTGAGAGCTGACCATTTATACCTACCCTTTGTTTCCTATCTTTTAACCAGTTACTAGTCCATGAGAGCACCTTCCCTCTTATCCCGTGGCAGCTTACTTTGCATAAGAGCCTTTGGTGAGGGATCTTGTCAAAGGCTTTCTGAAAATGTAAGTCACTATATCCACTGGATCCCCTTAGTCCACATGCTTGTTGACCCCCTCAAAGAATTCTAGTAGATTAGTGAGGCAAGATTTCTCTTTATTAAACCACATTGACTCTTCCTCAACAAGTTATGTTCATCTATATGTCTAACAATATTGTTCTTTATTATAGTTTCAACCAGTTTGCCCAGTACTAAAGTCAGGTTTAAAGTCCTGTAATTGCTGGGATCACCTCTGGAGCCCTTTTTAAAAATTGGCATCACATTAGCTATCCTCCAGTCATCTGGTGCAGAAGCTGATTTAAATGATAGGTTACAGACTAGAGTTAGTGGTTCTGCAATTTCACATTTGAGTTCCTTTAGAAGTCTTGAGTGAATACCATCTGGTCCTGGTGACTTATTGCTGTTTAATTTATCAATTTGTTCCAAAGCCTCCACTAATGATACTTTAATCTGTCACCTAAAACGAATGGCTCAGGTTTCGGAATCTCCCTCATATCCTCAGCCATGAAGATCGATGCAAAGAATTCATTTAGTTTCTCCACAATGGCCTTATCGTCCTTGAGTGCTTCTTTGGCACCTTGATTGTCCAGTGGCCCCAGGTTGTTTAGCAGGTTTCCTGCTTCTGATGTACTTAAAAAAAAATTGCTATTACTTTTTGAGTCTTTGGCCAACTGTTCCTCAAATTCTTTTTTGGCCTTTCTAATTGTATGTTTACACTTTATTTGCCAGTGTTTATGCTCCTATTTTCCTCACTAGGATTTAACTTCCACTTTTTAAAGGATGCCTTTTTGCCTCTCACTGCTTCTGTTACTTTGTTGTTTAGCCACAGTGGCTCTTTTTTGGTTCTCTTACTATGGTTTTTAATTTGGGGTATACATTTAAGTTGAGCCTCTATTATGGTGTCTTTAAAAAGTTTCCACGCAACTTGCAGAGATTTCACTTTTGGCGCTGTACCCTTTAATTTCTGTTTAACTAACCTCCTCATTTTTGTGTAGTTCCCCTTTCTGAAATTAAATGCTACAGTGTTGGGCCGCTGTGGTGTTTTTCCTGCCACAGGGATATTAAATTTAATTACATTATGGTCACTATTACAAAGCGGTCCAGCTATATTCACCTCTTGGACCAGATCTTGTGCTCCACTTAGGACTAAATCAATATATAATTATAGCAGCATTAATGTACATTTCAGCTTTATGCGGAGGGGAGGGGGGAGAAAGTTTTTGTCTGATGGGCAGATTTGCAGTATGCTCTTGACTTCCTAAACCAGGCAGCAAGAAAGCAGCAGACCTGCCTCATGGTGGAAGCCTCTTTATGTAGTTAAAAGGGCCAGATTTAAAAAAAGGTAGTTAGGTGACTAGTGGGATTTTCAAAAGCATGGGTGAAGTTAGACATCTATGTGCTTTTGAAATACCAAATACCTTTTAAAAAAATAAATAAGTCTAATCTAAACCCTAACCCTAATCTTAGTGATAGAACTAGATTGGGATAATATCATCACTGGAAAAAAAAATAAAGTGAAGAGGTAATTTGAGCCCCAAAAGATTGGCCAGCCATAAGGTAAAAAAAGGGGGCCATGTCACTACCTTAAGTTAGCTCCAAAATATTTTATGACCACAAATTTTTCTAACTAGTCTATTTCTCAAATTCATCAGTGGATTTCCATTTATTTTTTGCACTCTAATTCTTTCCAGTGTTGATAATTTGGGTGGGGGGAAATGTTACAAAAAATGGAAGGAAAAATTAAATTAAACTCCATCGCGCTTTGAAACTGTCCTGAATTTAAGCAAGTTTTGAAAAAGGAAAGTATCAAAAAAGGAAAAAAAATTATGCACAGGCTTGTTTCCCCCCCCCCCAAGCTATTTTGTGGCAGAAAAGGAAAATAGGGCAAACAAAAATCAAAATTTTGCAACACATTTAAAAACACAAAACATTTGCAAGATTTGAAATAAACAAAATAGAAACAACAGGTTTTTTTAAGCAAACAGCTCTACTCAGACAGTTGAATCTAGAACCAAAATCCACTGGAGCCAACTCATCTTCTAGTTTCAGTCCAGACTAAAACCAACTGTGGGTCCCCTTAGTGATCATCCAGGTATTGATACATCCAGCCCTTTCTATGAAGAGAGTTTCAGTTAAAAATACATTTGTAGAATTCATTCAAAAAATGAATTTCATTAAGCCCAGTTGCCATAACAATACACTGGGACAGTTACCCATGCTCAGGATGTCTAATACATGAAATTCTGATTAACAGATCCTCAGTATGAAATGGAGGAACCCATTCACCTCAGTGAGCCTTGCGGAAACAAACTGTAGTGGGTGGACAACTCATCCCTAGACCCAATTCACGGAGCTTCTCCAAAATAATTCCTAGAGCATATCTTTTAGAAGAAATCCAAATCTTGATTGTTAAATTGTTCCAATGGTTGATTACTCACCTTTAAAAATGTATGCCTTACTTCCAGTCTGAAAACTTATTATAGCTACCACTACTTTTTTTTTAAATTAATTCTCAAGGGGTCCAAAACCTCAACTCTTCTGCAGGCAAACCTTTTATTGCAGTCAGTGGGAGTTTTGCCTGAATAAATCTTCAGTAGGACTTTGTTTGGTCTATGTGCTGGATTGGATGATGTAATAAATCTGGTCACAAACGGTAAGTCGCATGAACTCATATTGCTTTTAAGGAGAACAGTATCTTTTAGGACAGTTTCCTGAAATTATTCCCCATTCATTCAGTGTTTGTTTTGAACCATTTTGGTACTCCTCAGTCCATCTACTAGAAGTATAAAAACAAAAAAAAAAATCTTAGCAGCTTTCCTGTTTGAAGGAGGGGTGGAAAAACATTACCTACCGTTGTTCTTTGAGATGTGTTGTACATGTCATTCTCTGACAACATCCATGTACAATGGAATTTTCTCTCTCAGTGGTACCCTTCAAGGCAGCTCACATGCCCTTGCCATCATGCCCTACTGAGTGCTGGTATGAGAAGATGGAGCAGACCCCAAACCTCCCCTTAGTTTCTTCATCCGAGACATTCTCCATCACAGAAGGGAAGGCGGGTGGGGTGTGGAATAGACATGTTCAACATCTCAAAGAACAAGTTGTGGAAAGGTAGGTAAACTCCTTTTCTTCAAGTGATTGAAGTTACCATTCCACTCTGGTAACTCACAAGCAGATTAATATGGAGGCGGGCTCCAAGTCTACCTCAACAGTGATTGTAGAATAACCCGTCCAAAACTGTCCTCATTTCTGAACTGATGGAAATGGCACAAATGAGCAGCAAATGTATGAACTGACAAACAGGTTGCTGCTTTACAAATGTCTCAAATAGGTACTTGCACCAGGAACGCTGATGAAGTTATTTGTGCTCTAGTCAAAATAAGCCAATACTCTAGGAGGAGGCATGACATTATCTAAGTGGTTGCACTCATGAATGCGAGAGGAAATCCTCTGAATGGAAGCCAGTTTACCTTTCGACCTGTCTGCAATTGTGACAGTTAACTGAACTCAGGCTCTAAAGAATCTGGTGAGGTTCAAGTTGAAGGCCAACTCTCTCCCCTCACATCCAAATGAATGGAGAGTCTGCTCATCTGGATACATGTGAGGCTTCGGAGGGGAAAGAGTTGACAAATAAGTGGCCTAGTTAGTTAATGTAGAAATCAGAAACCACCTTTGTCAAGAACTTTGAGTGAGGACAGAGGTAAACTTTATTCTTATGGAAAACTGTATAAGAAGGTTATGAGCCCAAGAATGTCAATTCAACTATTTTCCTTACCGAGGTTATCAGTAATCAGAAATACCACTTTTATAGAGAGGTTTAAAGGGAGGTCCCATTAAATTCTGTTAGCATGAGGTTGAGATTCCATAGGGGAACAGGTTCCTGCACCTTTCTGTCATCTGTCCAACCCTTTCAGAAATCTGAGAGTTATGGGGCTGGGGGTGAAAAACTCATCTACTGCCCACTGGAGAGGGGAACACTGACATCTCTGCCAAATGTACTCTAATGGAACTGTCAGACCTGGATGTTTTAGGTGCAACAGATGATCCAAACATTGTAAAAATGGAAGCCTGCACCAGAGAGGCAAATTTCTGCTGAGACCAGACAGAAAAATGTTTCAATTTGGCCAGCTAAGTACACCTATTTGAAGGCTTTCTGCTACTCAGAAGCACTTCCTGAACTTCTTTCGAGCAAACCATTTCCACTGGTGTCAGTCATGAAGCACCCACACTGTCAAGTGGCGGGCCTATAGGTTGGGGTGGAGCAGACAGCCACGGTCCTGAGAAATTATGTCTGAATCCAACGGGAGAGGCAGAGGAGCTCTCACTGACAATGCTAGCAGGGTCAAGACTAATGTTGCCGAGACCTCGGTTGTGCTATTAGTATGAGGGAAGCATGATTCTGCTTGGCTTTGAACAGGACTCTGGGTAGTAATGGCATCAGAGGAAAGGCATATACCAGGTACTTTGTCCATGATAGCAGAAACGTGTCCATCAAAGAACCCAAGCTGTGACACCCTTGGGAGCAGAACCGACAGCACTTTGTTGGCCTTTGTTGAAAACAGGTCTGCTTTGGGGAGTCCCCCACAGCTGGAAGATGGACCTGGCCATTTCTGCATGTAGCAACCAACCAGAGAAAGACCTGCTTAGGTGATCTGCCAATGTGTTCTGCTATCCTGGAAGATATGTAGCTTTGAGGTGAATGGAGTTGATTGGGAGCTCTACATAAAGTAGATTGTTGGGACAAATGGGCCCCTCCCTGTCTGTTCACATAGAACATAGTCACTGTGTTGTCCATTAACACTAGCAGATCTTTCCCCCACAATATGTGAGCAGAAGGTTGAACAGGCTAGATGGATAGCACATAGTGCCCTGATGTTTATATGAGTCCTCCGATCCTGTGGAGGACCACAGCTCTTGAGTCGTAGAGTTCCGATGGGTGTCCCCCAGCCCAGGGATCAAGCTTCTGTGACCAACATGAGCGTTGGTTGCAGAGAAGTGAAGGGAACTCCTACACACGCGTTACGAGGGTCTGCCCACCAGTCCAGAGAGGACAGAGTTCCACGTGGAATGCAAATCACTGTCTAGTGAATGTTGACAGGGGACATATACTGATGTTAGCCATCCCTGAAGCCTTCTGAGGTTTAGTTGGGCATGCTGTACTGCATAGGTACATGCTGCCATGTGCCCCAGGAGTCTGAGGCAAGTGTGAACGGTGGTAACGGGAGGTTCTTTTTAGATCCAAGACCAGGTCTTGGAGTACCTGGAACCTTGACTGGGTAGAAACACTCTGGTTTTGTACCATCCATGAGTGCGCCGAACAATTCTAAAACCTGTGCAAACAATAGAGGTTTTTGTCCAGACTGAGTAATAGCCCCCGGGCCTTGAAGGCAGACTGGATAATGGTGATGCTGGATAGTATCGGAGACTCCGACCAGCCTCTCACCAGCCAGATATCCAGGTACAGGAACAATCTCCTCAGATAAGCAGCTATCAACGCCATGCACTTTGTGAAAACATGAGGGGCTGCTGACAGGCTGAATGGAAGTACTGGGAATTGGTAAAGGATTTCATTTACTACAAACCTGAGAAAAGTCCAGTGGACTGGAAAGATAGTTATACAGATCTTTAAGCATCCATTAAGTCAAGGGCAGCATATCAGTTGCCCTGTTCCAGGGAAGGAATAATGGAAGAAAGGGTAACTGTCATAACTATAAAGGGAAGGGTAACAGCTCTACTGTGTACAGTACTATAAAATCCCTCCTGGCCAGAGACTCCAAAAATCTTTTACCTGTAAAAGGTTAAGAAGCTCGGGTAACCTGGCTGACACCTGACCCAAAGGACCAATAAGGGGACAAGATACTTTCTAATGTTGGGGGTGGGGGGGGAAGGTTTTTGTTTGTGCTCTTTGTTTGGGAGTTGTTCGCTCTTGGGACTGACAGGGACCAGACATCAATCCAGGTTCTCCACATCTTTCTAAACAAGTCTCTCCTATTTCAAACTTGTAAGTAAATAGCCAGGCAAGGCGTGTTAGTTTTCCTTTGTTTTCTCAACTTGTAAATGTACCTTTTACTAGAGTATTTATCTCTGTTTGCTGTACTTTGAACCTGAGGCTAGAGGGGGGTCCTCTGAGCTCTTTAAGTTTGATTACCCTGTAAAGTTATTTTCCATACTGATTTTACAGAGATGATTTTTACCTTTTTTCGTTAATTAAAAGTCTTCTTTTTAAGAACCTGATTGATTTTTTTCCCTTGTTTTTAAGATCCAAGGGGGTTGGATCTGTATTCACCAGGGAATTGGTGAAGAGTTTCTCAAGGCTTCCCAGGGAAGGGAATCCACTTGGGAATGGTGACAGCGGACCAGATCTAAGCTGGTAGTTAAGCTTAGAAGTTTTCATGCAGGCCCCCATATTTGTACCCTAATGTTCAGAGTGGGGAAGCAGCCTTGACAGTAACCATGCAGAAATTTATTTTCTTCAGGTATTTGTTTAACCCTCTTAGATCTAAAATAGGTCTGAGATCACCTTGTGCTCTGGGAATAAGGAAATAGCAGGAATAAAAACCCTTTTCCTAAGGAACTTCCTCAATGGCTCCTTCTAGAAGGAGAGATTGGACCTCTTGCTGGAGAACGGTCTCATGAGAGTGATCCCTGAAGAGGTATGGGAAAGAGGCGATGAAAAACAAATTGAAGGGAACATCCCAGATTCACTGTACTTAGAACCCAACTGATGTGATGTGAGTACATGCATGAAAAAAGTGTGAATAGATGTTTGGCAGAGATATGGGTAGGAACAAATTGGTCTGCAATATTGGTATGTGATCCTTGACAAACCCAACAAAATGCAAGTTTAGACTGGGCTGTTGGTTCAAAAGAACCTGGTGTTGCAGATGATGAGGGGTGGCATGGGGCAGCGGTTGCCTCCTGTAATTCCTGCCCCTTTTTCTTGGGGGCAGAGATATAAAGTTCTGATACCCGTGAGCCTGCTGGGGCCAGAACTGCTTCCTAGTTGTCACCGATATGTAGATTCCAAGCAACTTCAGTGTTGCCCTGGAATGTTTTAAGACTATGCAGCCTATCGTCCATGTTTTCCAAAAAGGAGACTCCCCCCTCAAAGGACAAATCCTGCATGGTCTGCTATACTTCAGGAGGGAGGCCAGAAGACTGCTGCCACAGATAGCTCCTCATAGATATGGCAGACACCATGGAACAAGCTGTGTTATTCCTTGACATTAGCAAAGCTTTTGATACGGTCTCCCACAGTATTCTTGCCGCCAAGTTAAAGAAGTATGCGCTGGATGAATGGACTGTAAGGTGGATAGAAAGCTGGTTAGATCGTCGGGCTCAACGGGTAGTGATCAATGACTCCATGTCTAGTTGGCAGCTGGTTTCAAGTGGAGTGCCCAAAGGGTCGGTCCTGGGGCCGGTTTTGTTTAATATCTTTATTAATAATCTGGAGGATGGTGTGGACTGTACTCTCAGCAAGTTTGCAGCTGACACTAAACTAGGAAGCATGGTAGATACACTAGAGGGTAGAGATCGGATACAGAGGGACCTAGACAAATTAGAGGAGTGGGCCAAAAAAAACCTGATGAGGTTCAACAAGGACAAGTGCAGAGTCCTGCACTTAGGACGGAAGAATCCCATGCACTGCTACAGACTAGGGACCGAATGGCTAGGTAGCAGTTCTGCAGAAAAGGACCTAAGGGTCACAGTGGACGAGAAGCTGGATATGAGTCAACAGTGTGCTCTTGTTGCCAAGAAGGTTAAACGGCATTTTGGGCTGTATAAGTAGGGGCATTGCCAGCAGATCGAGGAACGTGATTGTTCCTCTTTATCCGACATTGGTGAGGCCTCATCTGGAATACTGTGTCCAGTTTTGGGCCCCACACAACAAGAAGGATGTGGAAAAATTGGAAAGAGTCCAGCGGAGGGCAACAAATATGATTAGGTGTCTGGAGCACATGACTTATGAGGAGAGGCTGAGGGAACTGGGATTGTTTAGTCTCCAGAAGAGAAGAATGAGGGGGGTATTTGATAGCAGCCTTCAACTACCTGAAGGGGGTTTCCAAAGAGGATGGAGCTCGGCTGTTCTCAGTGGTGGCAGATGACAGAACAAGGAGCAATGGTCTCAAGTTGCAGTGGGGGAGGTCCAGGTTGGATATTAGGAAACACTATTTCACTAGAAGGGTGGTGAAGCACTGGAATGCGTTACCTAGGGAGGTGGTGGAGTCTCCTTCCTTGGAGGTTTTTAAGGCCCGGCTTGACAAAGCCCTGGCTGGGATGATTTAGTTGGGAATTGGTCCTGCTTTGAGAGGGGGTTGGACTAGATGACCTCTTGAGGTCCCTTCCAACCCTGATATTCTATGAGTACCACATCCAAGCTGTCCTGGAGAGTTGTCCTTGCCACGAGCTTGCCCTCCTCTAAAATCAGCATGAACTCACGTCTCGAGTCGGTCTTTCTCGGGAGGTGTACTGTATGCTGATGGTGTCACACTCAGAGGGTACTCTCTGAACCTGATGGCTCCACTGGAGGACAAAGGGCCACCCCCATAAGGAGACACTTAAGTCTCACTGCTCTCTTTTTTAAAGGAAGGCTTAAGCCCTCTACAAAAGTGTGACACTTGTCACAGATATGGAGCTCCTCCAAACATTTTAGGCAGTTAGGATGTGGGTCACTGACTGACAATGGCTGGCACATGACCAGCAGGACTTGAACCCCAGAGAATGAGGTATGCCTCCAGCACAAGTCCAGGTACCACGAATCAAATTTGGTCCAAAAAGGACTTAAACTGAAGCCTATCACTAACTGTACATTATATCTAACAAACGACTAGCTGCTAAATGACAAACCAGATTATATACAAAAAGAGTGAGGGAAATAAACTTGCAACTTCTTTATTTAGCATTTGCATATTCGCCGAGCCAAGCAATAGCATTCTTAGTGGCTAAGTGGAGTTCTCAGAGCCCGCCTCTAAATTTGGCTAGCGGGCACTCCTCGACAACACATATCATTCATTGTTTGATCTGCGCTGCAGCTTGGATTGGCTCGAAAACCCCAACAGTGCTGGTTGGCTGCACAGAGGCCTTGCCCAGTCTGGAATCAGTTAAGAAGGGCCCACTGACAATGTCGCAAAGCGGGGAACATGGGCAGAGGGTCTGTGACGGGAACTGATTGGTGTTTGATGTTAAGCATCAGTCTTCCCACCACAAGGATTCCGCTGTCATGTCCTGCCATGAAAGAAGCGTAGCTGGTGGGCTAGAAACCAACCCATGCAACAAACCTCTATGCCAACTCTGCCCACATATCTACACCAGCAACACCATCACAGGACCTAACCAGATCAGCTACAACATCACCGGCTCATTCACCTGCACGTCCACCAATGTTATATATGCCATCATATGCCAGCAATGCCCCTCTGCTATGTACATTGGCCAAACTGGACAGTCACTACGCAAGAGGATAAATGGACACAAGTCAGATATCAGGAATGGCAATATACAAAAACCCGTAGGAGAACACTTCAACCTCCCTGGCCACACAATAGCAGATGTTAAGGTAGCCATCTTACAGCAAAAAAATGTCAGGACCAGACTCCAAAGAGAAACTGCTGAGCTCCAGTTCATTTGCAAATTTGACACCATCAGATCAGGATTAAACAAAGACTGTGAATGGCTATCCAACTACAGAAGCAGTTTCTCCTCCCTTGGTGTTCACACCTCAACTGCTAGCAGAGCACCTCACCCTCCCTGATTGAACTGACCTCGTTATCTCCACACTGATTTATACCTGCCTCTGGAGATTTCCATTACTTGCATCTGAAGAAGTGAGGTTCTGAGCCACACTGACAGGTACCGCTCAGTGAAGAAGTTCTCTGACAACTGCGCATGAGTCATCCTCACAGCTACAGTGGAATAAACATGTGCAATCACTCAAGGAAGAAATAATATTTGTTCCCCCAACAACTTGTAGTGAAGAATCCCCTCGGAGATGTTCCCGAGACAGAGGGATAGCAATGATCTTTAGCTCCAGAAAATAAAGTTGTCTAATTTACATAATTATAAACATTAAAACTAAACTGACAGCGACACATATGGCATCAGGAAAACATTGGCACAGCAACACCAAAAATCAAATACAATTCAGAGTCCTTCTCATTCAGAAGATAGAATCACTGGGGTGTAGGGGGGAGAAGTCACTGTTTGCTCACTCTCCAGGAGTAAAAGCCTATTTAAAACTTATTTCAGGTATTAAATGGTTATAATTGATTCTGGGAGTACATAAAGGCAGATCTGATGATTAAGGAAAGGCTATTTTTACTAGACATTTGTTAGAGCAGAACCACACTATCAGGGAATAATACAGTATATGGCAGAAATGTGCTGTAATGTCCAAACTCTTTGCTATGCTCAGGCAAAACCTGACTGGCTAAATCAAAACACGGTCCTAAATTTCTTCCAGTTCCTCAGTTAGGGAACCCCCTCCCCTGTCCCATCCTGTAACCATCCAAACCTGTCCTCCTAAGGCAAGCCAGCCTCCAGCTAGGTGCAGACAAATAGAAGCCACTTCTAAAGGCTTGTCAACATGGGCATACTCAGGAAAGTGAATCAAAATTAACTAATCCCTTCCAAAATGAATTAAGATAAAACTGAATTAAGGCCACTTTAATTCTAAATGAGAGGATCCACACAGGGTAAAATGTAATTGAATCCACTTTCAATTCACACTTTTAGTTAATTTGAATTAATTTTCCTGAGTGTCCCTGTGTAGTCAAGCCCTAAAACTGACAATATGATTCAGTAATCTGAACACAATATGATTTTCTTTAGGAACATGGGTTGTCTTCTTCCCACTGCATCACCTAGAACCCAAATCTGCCATCTCTGTCTTGCACAGAACCCTGTTTTCTGTGAATGAACAGGTTTATTGCATAGTTTTGAATAAATGTGTTGGGTAAAATATATCCCTGGGGTAACCTTGTTGAAATCAATGAAGTTAATCCAGCATGAATTTAGCCTTTATTTCTCATCCCCTCCCCCAAATTACTATGACATCTAGTTACATCAACAAATGTTTTAAGAGTTTTCTTTAGAAAAACCTGTGTGTATGTGCATGTAAACTCATTACATGCAACATAGTAGAGGTGCATTTTCCATGTCCATGGCATAAAGCTTATTAATCATATGCTGATAGCTATTTTCTTAGCTGCTTGTGTCAATATGGTAACCTCACAACTACATAGGATGACTCGTGGTGTACTGAACAATCTATGCTAGCAGAGCTCCTAGTTCCCATGGAGACTGTGGATATTTAAAATAATGTAACAAGCTAGAGCAGTGGTTCTCAACGGATTACACATTGTGGGCCTCATATGGGGCCCACAATGTGTTACGTGGGCTGCAGGGACCAGATGGCAGGGCAGCGGCAGCCCCAACCCTGATCCTCACTGTACAGGCCAGGCAGCTGCCCAGGAGCTTGCGGGGCTGGGCAGCTGCCCCAGCACCCCTCTGCACCAGGGCAGCCTAGCCAGACCCCTCCATACCGGGCAGCTGGGAACCCAGCTCAGACCCCTCCATGCCGGGGAGCTGGGAACCCAGCGGACCCCAGGCCAACCTTTAGCACACAGCTGAACTGGGCCTCAGCTGTGTGCTAATTGGGCCGCATGCACCCCGGGTTGAGAACTACTGAGCGAGAGAGATGGTGCTGTCATGGCTTGCTTTACCACGTGGATTCCATTTATGTAATATGTTTGTTGACCACTTTGGTACATCCAGAAGCTTTCCTTAGTTGCTGTATCTAGCCCATCGTTTATTGCAGTGGTGCAGGGGGTCCGCCAAGCAGGGCCAGCATTAGAGTCGCAGGGGCCCAGGGCAGAAAGCTGAAGCTCCACCACATGTGGCTGAAGCCTGGGGCCCTGAGCCCTGCCACCCGGGGTTGAAGCCAAAGCCTGAGCAATGTAGGTTTGCAGGGTCCCCATGCAACTGCCCTGCTCGTTACCCCCTAATGCTGGCCCTGGCTTTGATACACACACAAAAAAAACCCAGTTATTATGGCACAGGTGGGCCATGGAGTTTTTATAGCATGGGGCGGGGAGGGTCTCAAAAAGAAAAAAGTTGAGAACCCCTGGTTTATTGTCTTATTGACTTGGATGTAGATGAATTAGGCTGCTGAGACGAGCAGCCACACCTCTTGTTAAAGTCCTAGGCACCTTTGGAAGTGGCCTGTCTCCTTTCTAAGGATAGGAGAACAAAGTGACTAGATTCTTTGCCTTGCATAAAAGGAGATCCCCAAAATGACAGATTTCCCAGATTAGGACAAATTTTTTAAATTTTAAGGGAACAAAATGTTATGTTTAGACTTGGAAGGTTTAGATTTTTTTTTCCAATCGATCAATGTTGCTTTCACCACACAAGCTGACCCCCCAAAAAAGTTACATCAATAAATCAGAATTTACAATTTACACTCCCACAAAGTAAGAAAAATGTTGCTTGAGAATTTAGTTTGATTTAAGATATTTACTTTGTGTATTTTGATGTGATGTTGACAATGTGTGTTTTAATTTGTATGTTTTGTTTATTGTCTGGATCCTCCACCTCCCTTTCTTTCCTACAACTCTAAAAATAGATTTTAAAAAGTTAATGCTTAAAATTAAATATTGATATCTGTCAATTTAGAAGGAAATAAAAAAATCGAATTCTGCCAAGCCTAATTATGTTTTACCTACATTTGTTTTGCAGATGTGTAAAATCGGCTTATGGACAACTGATACTTGAACTCTACGTTGTTATTATTTTAAACCTCCTTTAGCTCTTCTAAACATTCAAGACCTAATGAAGAGTCATGTTGCATACTTTTCACTGTCACTTACATCCTGTTGCAATACATAGAGAACATGCACCAGTGTCTTGTGGCTCTTGCTTCAATGTCCAGTGGATCAGATTTTGCCCCATTTTATCAGTGAAACCCAGTAACTTCATAACTGATTATTGTAAACATTAATATCCAACTGTCCTAATAAGTGAGATTGTACTCCACTTAAATAGTTACCTATACAGAACTAGAGTTTTCAGTACAGTATGTATTCCTGAGAGATTCAGCCCATGAGTCAAGTCCTGCTCTGCAGGAAGTCAGTGGCAAAATTTCAGACTTCTAAATCAGATCGTGTGAATTAATTATATTGATTTATATTAATCAAATGATTAGATTGATTGATATATAGATTTCTACTGGTGTGAGATCAAAACTTATGCCCATTGTCTCTTTCCCAGGCTCTACTATTTTCCACTACTTTAGCTCAAAGACATTCATACTGAATCACTCCTGTGACAAGTGAGAACGGTAAAAACAATCACAGCTGTTAATGACAGTTATGGAAGACCTTTCCCACTGGCTAGCAGAGAGGCCTCATGCCGCTAGAATCTTTTCTTCCTCAGACAGTGAAGGAATGGTTCGTTTGTAATGTGACACTGACAAAATATCTTCAAGAGTTTTGCTATTTTCCAAGTTTTATTCTTAGGCTCATCTCTTATAACAAGTCATCTTGTGTTTTAACAGGGGTCTGGCACACCTTTCTGAAGTCATTGTGACTGCATTTACCAGTTCATTGCTATTAACCAATGTCAAGACCAGATAAAGAAATATTGTGCTTTATAACTAAATGCTATTAAGTTACACAACTGGCTTCAGCTCTTAAAGATCCTAAGCAAGTTCAGGACTACTGTGGCAGAGCACACACTGTCCTGCCGGATCGTGTCTCCCACCTATGCTGTGAGGAGAGGGCAGAGTTGCAGGGACTGGCTACAGTGCAGGTGCACAAAACAGGAAGTTTCCTTCCAACAAAGCCCAGCTGCAAATGCCCAGCAGAGAATTATGGCCTCTTTGTGCCATCTGAGGGGTATTCAGAGGCTGTAAGCCATGTAGTGACTAACTCTGTAACTTATCAAATCATTTATTTCCATTCTAAGGAAAGATATCTTGATTTTGCTAGTAGACAAAGCTAGACATCCATAACAATTCCTGAACACCCAGATTTCCCATAAAATAGTGGTGCTGTTACAGTACATACCTCAACCTTCCAGGCAACGTAATCAAACACCCAACATGAGGGATGCAACAATTATTCATGCAGAAAAAACAAACAAAAACAAGTGACGCAGGATTTCATGTAAATAAACTCTTTCATGGTTCCTTATTCCTGATGCAAGTAATTTTTAACACTAAAAGGGAGGGCATGCCAAGTTTGTGTGGCATGCAGGGCCGACTCCAGGCACCAGCGAAGGAAGCAGGTGTTTGGGGCAGCCAATACAAAGGGGCGGCACTCCATCCGGTATCGCGGCGGAATCTCCAATAAAAAACCCGATCAGCAGCACTTCGGCGGCAGCTCAATTACGCCACCCCAAAGAGGAAGAGAGGGAGTGAAGGACCTGCCGCCAAAGTGCCGCCAATTGGTGCTTCCCCCCCCCACCCCCCATGTTGGTAACTGTAGGATTAAATTGAGTGATTTCCTTCAAACGAGGGACACTTGTGAGGAAAGTGTGTGTGCAAGTTTCAGAGAAAGCTACAGATCACATTTTAGTTTGTTTTTTTTAAAACAAACATCTCATTATAGACCTTTGGTACATAAAACCCAGATGGCCCTCTGGAGATTAGAACACAGCCTCCTTCAATCACACTTTGGTAAAGCAATAGGATGACAGCGCAGGGACTGAACTCCCAGTGAGGTCTGTCAAGTTAACACCATAAGAAAGCTTTGCAAATATTACTACATTATATATTTGAACTACTGTTTTTCCTACTGTTAAATATTAGAGCTGTATGCAGTGTGTTCACACACACAGTGCGGGAATTGGACTCCAGTGGAACGGATGATGTGAATGACACCAGAAAACTAACAACTTATGAGAGATGATGGCCCTAAACGTACACTCTGTGTAAAGTGAAAGCTGATTTGGAAGCCACTACACAACTCCATTCCACCCATGCTGTGTGTGCACTAGAGACCCCCTCACAATGCTCTTTATTCAGAGACAATGATGAGCAGTGGAAGCAGCTTCTATTAAAGTCACTTTGAAGGTTGCCTGCAGAAGAAATTTCTGAAGCATCTACCCATCTTTCCCCTGGTGCTCATGTTCATTATGTGTAGGCCTAAGATTGGGTGATGGAAGCTATGGAGACTGCCAGAGATCTGAGACATTTTCCGCTTCAGCGCCGGTGGTGGGGGGGGCCTTACAGCTTCGAGCTGAAAACACCCCCCACACACACACCTCCTGCAGCAGTTCTCGGGCTCTCATCCCCATCAACCCCCTTTTGTCACAGTTATTTTTAGTAAAAGACCGGTCCGTGACTGGTCCCGGTCACAGTCCATGAATTTTTATTACCTGTGACCGGTCCCTGTCTTTTACTAAAAATAATCGTGACAAAATCTTAACCTTAACTATGTTTGACCAACAGACCATATAGAATGCAGTCCCTGTGGGTAGGCCTTCTGATGCTCTTGACTTCTCATTCAATTCTTTTAGAACTTGTGCCATCATAGGAGAAGGCACATGAAGAAAAGGAAAATTCACTTGAGATGACAGGATTCAATAGTTCTATAGGCTAGCTTGTGATCTCCACAACAGTGGTGCAGATTCAGAGGAATTCCTCTGACTCCATTTACAGTACTGCAACTTGTAGCAGCTCAGAAACAGACTGTGAATGTGGCCCATCATTCCTTTGTTTAAATGAGCTTTTCAGAACACCACTTGATGGATTTTGCCTTTCCACTAGGAAGGCAGAGTAGCAAGCCTACATTAAATGTTCTGCCTTTTCTTTATAAAATTATCAGTGCCAGATGATGGAATTTCATCCACAGAACGAGTATATAATAGACCAGAGGGGGGCAAACTACGGCCGCAGGCCACATCCGTGTTCTCTCCTGCCAGAGAGCGGGGTCAGGACAGGCTTGCGGAGGAGCCAGCCCAACTCCGCGGCAGCACGGTGAGTGGGGCATAGACTAGCCCCTCCCCTTCTGCTTCACTCTCTCCCTCGTAGTCACAGTTCCTCCAGCACCTGGGCAGTGTGGCTGCAGCTCTGGCTGGGCGGCACAGCTATAGAGCCGCCAGACCTAGTGCTCCAGGGCGGTGCAGTCAGGGGCCTGGGCCCTGCTGCCAGGGACAGAGCAAGCCAGGGCCCCCCTCCACCTCCAGCATGCTTGGCCCCTGTCCCCAGCAGCCAAGCCCAGACAGGGAGCAAGCCCTGCCTGACTGCCAGGGAGAGCAGCCAAATGAGCAGGGGAAATGCACAGGGAAAGGACTGAGCACCCCTCTTCCCTCCACCCCACAGATAACCTGGGGCGGGGAGAGCAGGGAAGATTGAATGGAGTGGGGGTCCTGGGGATGGTCAGGGGGTGGGGAGCAGGGGTGTTTGGATAGGATGCGGGAGTCCCAGGGGGGCAGGATGGTAGTGGGGACTCCAGGGGGCTGGATAGGGGGCAGAAGCCAGGCCACACCTCGCTGTTTGGGGAGGCATAGCCTCCCCCGGCCTTCCCTACCCAGCCCTCCATATAATTTCTGTTCCTGATGTGGTCCTAGAGCCAAAAAGTTTGCACACCCCTGTTATAGACAGTAGTATTGTATAAGCTTACCTTTGTAAAGCTCAAGTGTTGTTCATTTTTATTATACACGTTCACAGAAAAGAGCCCCTTCTCTGTTTGTGTTAAAACACTGTTTAAAATAAAGCGATGTAGTATTTACTGTAGATGGTAAAAGTCAAAGTTATCTGTTTATGACTCCAATAGCAACCTTTTGTTCCTTTATTTGGCTGCTTGGGATTTCTGAGAAGGAAATTATACTGATAATTATTTTCCCTAGAAATTCAGGGCAGAATAATCATATCAAATCATTTCAACTAATTTATGTATTTTGTTATTTGTTCCGTTGGCCCATTTTGTCAGGATGACCATCATAGTCAATATCCTTGGTATATTAGCATCCTGCAGTAATGTATTTAAGTTGGACATGTTATTGTATTTTTGTCTTAAGTACAAAAATAATAGAATGAGATGCAAGATAAGCCCATACATCTTGTATTTAGTTATTAAACTACATATTTGTTTCTCCTACAGGTTTGCCGATTTAAAATAACTTAAAATAATAATTTAAAGTAACGCAGCAGCGGATTCAAAATACAATACAATTTACTCATTACAGACCAAATCCCAAAGCCAGCAGTCCCAGAAGTGCAGAACCTTCAGTAGTTCTATGGCCCAGAAAGGCTCTGTAGAAACAGATGGAAAAATCCCAACCAGGGGAGAGGAAAAGAGAGAGGGCTACACATTCTTGTCTGGTTGCCCATCCTCTACTTCTCCAAAAGCGTGGAGTCAGACTCCATCCAGCCCATCTGCCATACAGAACAATTGAGTCCTAGGGACCAATGTCTCTAGAAGACATATGCATGCACTTCATTTCCCCAACATCCAGAAAGGTGAGAAGGTTCTTCCACTCACTGACAAGAAACTAGTGAGGGTCTGACTACAGACTTTGGCAAATCCTTTATTAGCCCACAGCACGGGAGTATGAATTGCATGCACAGTAGGTATAATGGCTTTGGCAAGTATACTAAATTAGAATTTCAGTTGCCTTTACTAATGAAGAAACCCAGCAAAGTGCAGAGTGAAGTGTAATTATTTTCAACTGATTCCAACCTTATTTTGATTTGTGCTAGTCCATTATATTTTTCACATTTGTAAATCCAGTTTTTATTCAAAACATTAAAATCCATAACACATGCATAGGAACTAACAAAGACAACATTGGAAGACAGACATTTTTGCATTTAATAGGTGGGATTAGAATTCAGACTCAACTTTTCACTTATTTAAAAAGGAAAGAAACCAAGGAACAGGACATGACAGATATCAGTTATTGCCTCTGAATTTTATAGCATTAGAAACAGCATTGGAAACTTACCTCTTCACTTATTACCACCAAAACGATAAAGTTAATCATGCCTGCTGTGACCCAAGAACCTCTTACTGCCTACTGGCCAGAGGGTTAGAAGAATGTCCTGATTCTGGTATATTCTTTGGTAAACGAGAACGTATGTCACATGGTATCTTAAATGAAAGCCAGGGTCACAGGTCATTTATATCACTGTGAAATGTATGTGCAGATACTATGTAAGGAGCTATGTAGACCTACTGAAAATATTTTCTAAAGTCTAGATCAAAGCAGAGCCATCTGGCAGAAAACCTGTTAGTCAAGACATGTTTATTCACTTGTCTCTTTTGAAATGTAAGTTAAGTATGGTCTCATTTACAAATGGGTCTCGCATCACCCATCTAAGCTAAATGCAGACAAATAATTGTGAGAATTTCAGCCAGCAGGTATGGAAACACTGGTGGAAGAGAACATTGTCTTGAGATACACTTCAAAAGGTTTGCTGGACTATATTTGGGGAATAAAGACAACACCCCTGCCCGCACTCCATCCAGCACCTATGAAGCAAATGGCAGCACATTTAAAATCAGGAAAAATGAGATCACAACCAGTCTTGTCTGAAACACTGCAGAGGACTTTGGGGGTAAGCTGCTTTAGACAGCAGGTTAGCCTGTTAATTTTAGTTTTTAGAAAGCACGTTATGATTTTATATGCAACCTTTTATTTCCATTATTCGTACACACTCTCTCTCAAAATCTTTGGTAATAGATATATTTATGCGAAAACAAAAATAAGTTAAGTGTTATGGTATTAAACAAGGAGCTGATCCTAAGTGCAATCATACAAGCTGGTGTGCATTCTGTTCTCTTGGGGACAGCAGGCCTAGTATTTCTGTGGCTGTTCAGTGGATAAGGGCACTAGAGTGGAACCCTTGAAACGAACTTGTGGACTGGGGTCCACCTATTGTTAATCTGTAAGGCAAAGTAAGGTCTAGTATTTCCAGGAGGAGATTGCTTGGGTGGCTAACAGGATGGTGGTGTTAGGGAGCTGACACCATCACACCTGTGCATGTTTTCTTTGATATACGGATTTAAAAGCCTTAGGAGCTTCACTTCCTAAAGACTGGGGAATGTTGTGACTGGGTTTCCTCCCTCTACCATTAGTGGAAATGAGTCTTCTGATAAGGAGTGTACTGAAGCCTAGATGGAACTTCCGGAAGGCAGATTGGGGCGCCTTTACAGACTAATTAGAATGGAGCATTGTAACCATCCCCTTAAACATCATCTCCATGGAAGATGCAAACTGTCACTTCTGTTGTGCCATCTTTAAAGCTGCAAGTGCAACAATTCCACGCAGTTTCCAACCAGTGTAAATTCCATGTTTGAAGGAGGATTGTGCAGACCTGCTGAGGCAGCATAAGCAGTCAGGTGATGTGGAGATTGCAGACCATCTTATAGAATCATTCGGCTCGCCATGCTCGATGGGAGGAAGTGACAGTGGTGCTTAACTTTACGTGGTCAAGCCAGAAGAGCTGGAGCTTAATTCATCGACTAGGTGCAGCTCAACAGCCATATGGACAAAGCAGGCCAGCAGTTACTCCCAATCAGACTGCCAGTCATCTGTTGAAGGTCACCAAAGCTCCTGTTGACAGAGCTGTCAAGTGCCAGGTACATGACAAGTGGCAGTGTTTCCTAAGGAGTAATCCAGCAGATAATAAGATTGAGCCATTCACTAGTCTGGAATTGGATAAAGGACTGAATGATTTAAAAATGGGAACAGCTCCTGGATATGATACAGTTGTCTCATGAATTCATGAGACATCTGGGTCCTTGCGCTCAGGAATGGCTCGTCAGAGTTCTGCGTGAATCCAGACTGCCTAGAATCTGGCACCAAGTGAAGGTCATTGCCTTGCTGAAACCCGGGAAAGATCCACACTTGCCTTCTAGCTACAGACCAGTTTCACTTCTAAGCATCTGCTTTAAGGTGCTCAAGCATCTGATTTTGCAAAGAATTTCACCATCTGTGGAAGGCATGCTGGCATCAGAGGAAGCCGGTTTTCACTGCAGTCATAGTACATGTGATCAAGGGCTGGCATTGGTTCAGTTTTCCTTGTCCTGACCATGGCATACAATATGGTTTGGCACACAGGCCTTTTGATGAAATTGTCTACAACTATGTCAAGTTGGTTAGTATGTGCAATGGCTCTGTTTCTGAGAAATCACCATTTCTGTGCATATATTGGTGATAGAACAAGTGCTTAAAAGCACCAGAAGAATGGCCTCCAACAAGGAGGCATTCTCTCCAATGTTATTCAACTTATAGTCGAATGACCTACCACATACCAGGTCCCACCAGTTTGTTTATGCAGACAACATATACCTTGGTACTCAGTCACACTCCTTTGGACATACTTGAGAGTGCCCTGAATGCAGATATGGTAGTTATGGCAGATTATTGTCATCAGTGGTGCCTGATATCAAGTGAAAGTAAGACTAGGTTGAGTATTTTTCCTCTTACATCATGCACAAGCAGGCAGAGATCTGCATATAGTTCTCAGTAGTCAGCGAATAAAGCATGATTCACATCCGGTTTATCGAGGTGTCATGTTAGCTAGAATGCTCACATATCATGACCATCTTACAAAGACAGCGACTAAAGTCAAAAATGTGCAACAACCTGCATGGAAGACTGGCCAGAATGACATTGAAGGACCAATGCCCAAATGTTACACACTTCAGCCTTGACACTCTATTACTTGGTAGTGGAGTATCAAACTCCAGTATGGGCTTGCTCATCTCACACAAAGATGATCGCCATACAATTTAATTGCACCCTGTGTATTATTTCAGGCATACTTAAATCTACTCCTCTACCATGGTTACTGGTTCTCTGCAATATTGCTCCACCTAGTGTTCAGAGAGGAAAGTGTATCAAAGTTCATGACGAAGTTGTACAATATGCCACGTCTACTGTTAATTCGAGACTTGTTTAATCCACCACATGGCCATCTGCCCTCATACCACCTGTTGTGGATAAATTTACTGGGTAAGGGATTTATGGTAAAGGATGTGTGGTGAGAGTCATGGTCTGCAGAGAAAGTGACAAATAATTATCTCATCTCGAACCCCACTCAACATCAATCCAGGTTTTATTTACTGTAAACGCAATGGAGCCTTCTGAACCAGTTTCATACCGGTCATGGAATTTGTGCTGCAGCGGAACTTCAGTGGCATTTAGAGATAGAGACTATGTCGATGTGGGCAGCTACAAACCATGACACATACTGGTCTTTGTGCCTTGAACATCGTTGATAAGAATGCTGTGGCTTGGCTTGACCGGACTTCATATGCCAAATAATAAATAAGTGGTGTGTTAGTCAACAAAAGTTCCAATGCAAGTCATATCAGCTAAAGAGCTAAAATTAAGCTATTGTGGTAAACAAAAGTCATGACAACAATCTCTCCCTGAATTACCTGCATTCTCTGGTGCAAGAGGAAGAATCCCATGCCCTGCTACAGACTAGGGACCGAGTGGCTAGGCAGCAGTTTTGCAGAAAAGGACCTAGGGGTTACAGTGGGCGAGAAGCTGGATATGAGTCAACAGTGTGCCCTTGTTGCCAAGAAGGCCAACGGCATTTTGGGCTGTATAAGTAAGGGCACTTACTCGATCCCACAGATCGAGGGACGTGATCATTCCCCTCTATTCTGCATTGGTGAGGCCTCATCTGGAGTACTGTGTCCAGTTTTGGGCCCCACACTACAAGGCGGATGTGGAAAAATTGGAAAGAGTCCAGCGGAGGGCAACAAAAAATGATTAGGGGGCTGGAGCACATGACTTATGAGGAGAGGCTGAGGGAACTAGGATTGTTTAGTCTGCAGAAAAGAATGAGGGGTGGATTTGATAGCTGCTTTCAACTACCTGAAAGGGGGTTCCAAAGAGGATGGATCTAGACTGTTTTCTGTGGTAGCAGATGACAGAACAAGAAGTAATGGTCTCAAGTTGAAGGGGGGGAGCTTTAGGTTGGCTATTAGGAAAAAAAAATGTTCACATGGAGGGTGGTGAAGCACTGGAATGGGTTACCTAGGGAGGTGGTGGAATCATCTTCCTTAGAAGTTTTTAAGGTCAGGCTTGACAAAGCCCTGGCTGGGATGATTAGTTGGGGATTGGTCCTGCTTTGAGCAGGGGGTTGGACTCTATGACCTCCTGAGGTCCCTTCCAACCCTGATATTCTATGATTACCTGTTCTGTTCATTCCCTCTGGGGCACTTGGCATTGGCCACTGTTGGAAGACCGGATACTGGGCTAGATGGACCATTGGTCTGACCCAGTACAGCCACTCTTATGTTTTTACGCACAGTAAGTTATCAGTTTCCAGAAGGAGTCATAGGGTTATGTGCATGACATTTAAGGTTATTATAGGAGGAATCAGACAAATCACGGGCTTCTAACTCTTCCTCCTCATTGCCAGAAGGAATAGCCAAGCCTATTACAGAGCCCTATGAAGAGGGTCCCTAGTAATGATATGGACAGCATGATGTTACAAAGTAATAAATAGAATGGCACTGTAATGGTATGTGCCATTGTAATAAGTCCAACAGCAATTAGAATAAAATACTGCTCTCAGATGTCTATGCATGTCATTCCCAGTGGGAATCACCTATGTGCATTCAAAAGGAGGATTTGTTGTGAATATTTTGACATTGGTTATTTCAGAGAGCCTTTGACAAAGTCCCTCACCAAAGGCTCTTAAGCAAAGTAAGGATTCATGGAATAAGAGGAGAGGTCCTCTCATGGATACAGAGCTGGTTAAAAAAGACAAAAACCAAAAAGGTAGGAATAAGTGGTCAGTTTTCACCATGGAAAGAAACAAACAATGGGGTCCTCCAAAGTTCTGTACTGGGACAGTGCTGTTCAACATATTCATAACTGATCTGGAATAAGGAGTGAACAGTGAGGTGGCAAAGTTTGCAGAGGATACAAAATTACTCCAGATAGGTAAATCCAAAGCTGACTGAAAAGTTACAAAGATCTCACAAAACTGGGTGACAAAATGGCAGATGAAATTCGATGTTGAAAACAATTCCAATTATATATACAAAATGAAGGAATCTAAATTAGCTGTTACCACTCAAGAAAGAAATCTTGGCATCATCATGGATAGTTCTCTGAAAACATCTGCTCAATGCTCTGCAGTAGTCTAAAAAGCTAACAATGTTAGAAACCATTAGGAAGGGGATCGATAATAAACCAGAAAATATAATTCCACTGTATAAATCCATGGTACACCCACACCTTAAGTACTGCATGCAGTTCTGGTCACCACATCTCAAAAAAAGATATTAGAATTTGAAAAGGTGCAGAGAAGGGCAACAAAAGTGATTATGGGTATGGAAGTTTCCATATGAGGAAAGATTAAAAAGACTGGGACTGTTCAGCTTAGAAAAGAGATGACTAAGGTGGGATATGATAGAGGTTTGTAAAATTATGAATGCTATTCACTTTCTTCATAGGGAAGTATTAGTTACCATTTCATCATATAACACAAGAACTAGGGGTCACCCAATGAAATTAACAGGCAACAGGTGTAAAACAAACTGAAGTACTTCTTCATAGTCACCTTGTGAACTCATTGGCAGGGGATGTGAAAGCCAAAAGTGTAACGGGGTTCAAAAAAGTATTTGATAATTAATGGACCTATCCTCCATGAACTTGCTATTAGCCAAGTTTGTCAAGGGTTTCCATAAACCTTCAAATGTCAGAAGCTGGAATTCGACAACATAGGATTGATCACTTGAAATTGCCCTGTTCGGTTCATTCCCTCTAAAGCATCTGATACCAACCACTGCCAGAGACAGGATTCCAGCCCAGTATGGCCACTTTTATGTTCAAAATGGGTCAACAAAATGGCCAATTACGTAGATAATCAACATTGTTAATACTACACTTACAATTCAGTTGATAACTGCTCTACTTAGGTATGGAATAAATTTACAGGTGGGCCCAAACCATAGCTATCTAGCTGAACCATGCTGCTCACCTTCCCTCTGATCTTTGAGGGCTTGGATAAAGTTAGACCTGAATCCAAACCAGCTCTGGGTTTGGTTTGCAAAGGTAAAACCCTATCCTGCAAAACCATTGTTGCTTTCACCCATCTCTACAACTAAGCCAATAAATACTACTACTTATATAGCACTATAGATATGTACAGCCCTGAACATAGGACAGCTGTGCTCAAATAAGACCCTGGTTCCCTGCCTATATGAGTTAAAATTCTCCTCTACCCCATGCCAAGCCTGTGTTGCCAGACTTGGCATAGGGGGCTTCTCTGGGACTGGGAAGAAGCCATTCTCTTCCCCAGATTCCAGAGTACTGTAGTAGCAGAGCCACTCCATGATTGCTACTGCAGAGCCTACTAAACTCCAGTGCTTCTGCTCCATCAGGGGACAATGGTGGGCGGGTGAATCCAGATAGAGGAGGAGTCACCAACACTGTTGTCTGAGTAAATGCTTTTTAGAGTTCAGGCTCCACAAATCCTCTCTCCCCTCTGCCCAGTGCAGTGTTGGGTTCCACATTGGTTCCTGTGGAGCACGGGGCAAGATTTGCCCTTCAGGACATGTTCTGTACCATACCAGCTTAAGAAATATGATGCCATATAGAAGCAGGTGGTCATTGTAGCAGAAATTGATGTTAAATATATTTCCAGTGCTATCTGTCAACAAGCTATTTAAGGCTTGTCTCTATATTTTTATCCTTCCTGCCGGTCTGAGTTTCTGGATGATTATTGCAAATTAATGATAAAGATAATAGCAAAATAGACTTCCTTCCAGTGGCTGGAAACATGTATTTTGGAAACATGTTGCTCCAACAGTTTATTGCAGCCAGAAATTAAGGATTGCAAGAATCAAATCATGCTATTTATGTATTAGACAAGAGACAAAGGAACAGACGTTCCTGCTACCATTTCAATAAAAGGAATGACTCTAATCATGTCATTAAGGCCTATTTTAGGGGTAAGTAAACAAATGTAAGTAAAGTAACCAGGGCAGATGAACTTATGTTGGTTCTTGTGTGTAATACCACTACAGATTTTACGTGATGTGGTTTATGCTAGTTTTAGTTTAAAAAGTAGTAGCCCCAATCCTGCAATCTTTATGCCAAGTTCAGTCCTGCAAGGTGCTGAGCACTCCTTAATTTTCATGTGTTGGCCCAAGTATTGGCACACTGTCCATTCGCTTGCAAAGGCTAAACCTTGTTCATTTAGAGATTTCCTTAACAAAAGTGTTTCATGCCTAGGTAATAGTTGGGTGTCAATGCATGCATTGACTACAGACAAAAGCTTTTTTAAGCTCCTATCCTGCAAGCAGTTGGATTTACATACATCACTCCCCAATCTCATGTCTTCACAGAGCCACCCTGAAGTCAATGGACTCTTCACTAGCACAGCTGCTTACAGAATCAGGACTTTAGTTAGTTGGTTCAAATCCTGTGATCACTGTTCCTAGGAAGGAAGATTTAAAAGTAGTAGGGTTTATTTAACACTTTCCTAGAGTGGTAAAGAGTTAGCTTGCATAGCAAGCTAAATAGGCATTGGAATACATTTAGTTTATGATAATACAATCCACTGAAAACAAAGGGGGAAAAGAGAGAGAGAGACACACACATGGGAATAATGGATTCCTATTGATACATTACTGATCTGTTTTTCAAAAGCGTTGAGTCCTCATAGTTCCCATTTATTTCAGTTGGGGCTGGAGGCACTAAGCACTTCTGAGAATGGGGTCCTAGAACTTCTAAATAGGTTTTGCAATGCAATTGCATTTAAAATGTTATTCTCAATATTTGTTTTACTCTGTTTGCATTGTGGTAGCACCTAAGAGCCCCAGGCAAGGATCACAGCTTGTTGTGCTAGGCACTGTATAAACAAACCAAGAAAACAATCCCTGCCCCTAAAAGTTTACAATCCCAGTCTAGAATAGCCACTATATACCATGATGATGAGGAGCACAGTAGAGACAGACAGCTAGGCAAGCACTTCCGATCTTTTCGCCTCTTGCAAGTTTAACAAAAAGTTTTATTTGTGTTTTAACAAGAAATGTTATTTTACTTTCAGCTCTATGGTGAAATCTCCTGGATATGCCACATTCAAGTACAGGATAACAAACACAAAAACACAGCTAATATGTGTAAACTGTGTTCAAAGTTTGTGCTTGCTGTTCTGCTTGAAGACATTCCTTAGTGCTGATCTGCTTGGGCTTTTAAGATATTAAGTTTTTAAAAAAGCAAGCTGATTAATGTTTTTCTTTTGGTTTATTTTTATGAGTCACTCCACTAAGTATTTGCATTAGCAGGTCTCCTGCTGCCACTAGATCATTCAACCATGTTTGTTTAGTCGCTGTGTCTCTTGTAAAGTGCAACAATGTTGAATTTTTCTGGGTCTCCTTTTGAGTTCTACTAAATGTTTAAGTCTAATTTTTAAACAGTTGATTAAACACTCAATTCTGCAACCCTTCTGTGAGTAGCCCAACTGAAGTAAGTGGGACTACTCACTTGAGTAAGCATTGCAGGACCAGACCAATGTTTTTATTGTTGCTCTTTGTATTTTCTCCTGCTGGAGCTGTATTAAAATGGAGGGCAAAAAACAACATAGCTGAAATGTCACTATAATTGAATGCAAAACTTTTGTTTTCTCTTACGCTTCAAAATACAAAGCTATTTAATATGAACTACTTCTAAAACAAAAAACAAACAGTGATTACCATTTTTAAGCCACTCTGGAAAGAAGAATTATATTTCCATCTTAAAATTAGAAGAAGTTCTTTAACATGTTAGAGATACTTCATTTAGAAGCCAGCATCTTGACGGGCACTGGCATGACCTGACTTCTGCAAAATAAAATGCAATCAGAGGTCTTGTTGCTTAGTTATGTCAGAGTGGAACTATAGGCAAGGTTGTGGCTATGTTGACCAGCACCAACAGTAGAAACTAAGTCTAAGGGAGATTGAGGAGTTCCTAGATTTCTCTATTTCCCTTTCTGAGGCTGCCCATCCATACTCTGTTCAACCTTCTGAATCTCCTTTTCTTATCAAATTACTCTCTCAACACAGCTTTAGTCCCCCCCTCCAGGATTGCAAGTATAAGGAGAGAAAGGGAGACTCTGAATTAAATACAACAGGGGTAAAAGCCTTTTCCACTAACTTAAAGGGGAATAAAAGTCTCTGTGCTTACCTGTTCACAAAGAAGCCTGTTTCAGACCAGAGATCTTCTGCAGCTGAGAGTTTGGCTCTCAAGGGAAGCATTTGTAATGGCAGCTCTTCAGAACACCACCATTTCTGCCACATCAGGTGTTAATGGTATTTTTCCTTCTCTGCAATTGATGCAATGGCTGATGGGAGAAAAGGGAGTGTTTAAGGACTATAAAAGGTTTTAGGAGGCTTAAAGAGTGTTAGTATGTCTGAGAACAGCCTTCCTTTGAATAGACAGTTAGGATCTATGCAAGTTTGTCTTAAACTGCAGTACTACTCTGAAAAGTGACCCATTGTATCTTTTTACTGATCGCATCTGTTCCCTGTGTGAATTCAGAGTTGCATCTGCTGACTTCTGTAACAAAAACACTTTTTTACTTTGCATTCCTGCAGAACCAAAACAACTCAGGAAGAGTGAGCTACATCTCTGTTTTCTATTATTGACAGAACTATGTCATGTGTGATAATTCCATAACTTGCTGAAACTTTATCACCTGTGATGATGTGCAAGCTAATAAGAACCTAACTTAATGATTGGCTCTCTTGTTGAATGTGTAGGCTTTTAGTTAAGGGAAAACACATCTTTTCAATTTGAAATGTGCTTAGATTTTAAGTGAAGTTACTGGAAGATATTAAAAACACAAGATTTCCCAAAGCTAGCATGGAACTTCTCCTGATATAAATTCTGTATGGTTATACATACATATTAGTTGTTTCTATTTTTTAAGTTATGTTACCTAGTAAATCAATATATTAATTAAACATGATCAGTTTCTGCTGGAATTTTTTCTTAACAGGATAACCCCAAAAATCTCACACTAACATGCATTGAAATTAAAACCGGTTTTTAAAGACCAGGGACGACATTGTACCATTGATTTTAAAACTGAAACCTCACTTGAAAAGAGCAGCAAATATGGTCCCATATCACTCAACATTTCCAGCTCACTATTAGTTTTAAATACACATACACAGATACTGCTAAATAATTTTCTGCTAGGCAGGTTCTACTGAATATAGAATCAGAGAAGCTACCACCACTAGGAGCAGAGTTCTACCTCCCATTTGTGCAGTTATTCTTATTAAATCTAGTGAATAAAGCACTCAAGTTTTCAATACTCTCCTACTTAGGATGAATCAGCACAGTTTCCATCAGGGGCGGCTCTATGGTTTTTGCCGCCCCAAGCACGGCAGTCAGGCGGCTTTTGGCGGCACATCTGCGGGTGGTCCGCTGGTCATGCTGATTCCGAAGTGCCGCCGAATCCGCAGGACCGGCGGACCTCCCGCAGGCATGCCGCCAAATGCAGCCTGACTGCTACCCTCACAGCGACTGGCAGGCCGCCCCCCAAGCACACGCTTGCTGTGCTGCTGCCTTGAGCCGCCCCATATTTCCATGTCTTTGAAGGAGAAACTCTTGCAGTAATATTTAGTGCTTCTCTGTCTTCTTCCATTCAAACTATCTCATGTATGCTCATTTTCTTTCAGAAATTTCCTAGATTAAGGTTCAAGGGTGTGTCTGTTCTAGACAGAATAAATTTGTGGTCTAAACTACAAAGTGTTTGTCATACAGCTAGACTACCATGTTTTTTTTTTTAAATAAGGAAAAGCTGCATGAATACTATTTGACTTCTGCATGTGCCAACGTTCTACAGTGCTCACTATTCTCTCTGTAGTGCTCACTATTCAGGTGACTGATGCTGTACATAAACTGAGATCTTTCCAGGATCAGATTCCTCCCTTCCAAAGTTAGTTGCAGACTTTAGACTATTTAAGTATTCGTTATAATATTGGGAACAGACAAAGGCTGGCCACCTTGTTTCATCTTCAGCAAGTGCTGGAGGAGGGGCTCTTAAAGTGATCTACTAAAGAGGTCAGTATGATTATTTCCATTTTATAGATGAGAAAACTGAGGCAGGGAGAGGCAAAGTGACTTGCATAAGGTCACAGAGCAGGCCAGTGACAGAACTGGGTACAGAACACAAGTCTCCTGAGTCTCACACAAAACCATACTGCCTCCCTAATTAAAATGTATTTGGTAACAATTTACATATTTCAAAACCAAAAGTTGGCTATAAACAACGGATAACAATTTTTTTGCTGGGAATAGCTGTAACAACCTCTAGGATAGGTCACCAACAGGGTTGGAATGTAGAACCTTCATCTCTGTACTTCTACCACTTCAACTAAAAAAATAGCTCCTTTAACAGACAGAAATCATAGGCTCTTATTCTCTATGTAGTCCAGCCACCAGAGAGGGACATAATACACACTATGAAAACATGGTACATAGAGTTGGGAGAAGGTTTTTCAATGATCCTTGAAACAAAGAACAAGAACATTTGAATGAAAGTCTCACTGAGACTTGCTCCTTGATCACAGAAGGAGAAAAGTGGGTGTTTCCCATGGCAATAAGCCCCAAGATAAACTCTCTATCCATATTTACTACCAAAAGGTAGAATTTGTCCCTTTTGCCAAATGCAGGTATCCAGCCCTCTTCCTAGTGAGCCATGTTCCCATGACTGATACAGATTATAAATTACTGCTAGAAGAGTGGGGAACATTTTAGTGCAAAACAACAAGGCAACACTAAGCCATAACACTTGTGATTTATCATAGACACGTTGCTTGGGCCATCTCAGCCAAAGTCTGAAATGATGGTGCCGGAACTGGAGAGGAGTCAGGGTAACTGCAATATGGGATACTAGAATACTATTGAACTTTCTACAGAAAACTCATAAATTAATCTTGCCCTACAATAACTTCTGCTCTGCAGTTTATACACTTCATTGGTGCATACTATGTATGTTTCAGTGGTTTTGAATGCACCCAAGTAACAACAAGCATTATTTGTCATACACAGAGTGTACATCCATAGCCCCTGCCAAATAGCAGGTGTAACTCACTAGCTCGTTGTGCTGTGTTCCCTTGTAGTGGCTAGATCCCTGAGGCTAAGCATCTGTTCCTACTAACAGCAAATAGAGCTACTTCTTTCAGTCAAGTGATTAAGGGCTGTGCCTTGTAGTTCCAAGGTTTAATGTCTGCTGACTCAAGGTGGGGAGGTGTATGCAGTCACATATGCTACACATTTTACCTATACTTGATAGCTGGGCAGTTTTAGCTAACATTGTTTTCTGTACTTACTCCTCCCATTGGGGATTTTTCAGTTCCCATATGATTATCTAGAGTTACTAACACTTACTTTTGGAGCTACATAATCTGAAAGGCAGGAGATAGGGGGGTCTGGATAAGCATGCTTTAGGAGTATAGCAGACCCCAGCAGGTCCTCCAGGAATGTCTCAATTCACAACAAGCCTGGCTTATGCTTCAGTCACTTTTCTGAGATGTACACACTGGACTCTGATGATGGAGCATATCCCTCTAAGGCCTAGCTGCTGCCTCAATTATATGTCTACAATGAGAATTTAATCTACTAAACAAAAGGAGACTATACCTTTAGTAAGGTCTTGCCCTCAAAATGATTACCACTAATGAGCTCCTACAATAAAGCCTGTTTCTAAACTCATTTGGAAGACCAGCTATTGACAGTTAAACAGCTGATTATGATTGTTAGTTGATGGCTCACATATGATTTACTATAATCACTAATGTATTATTCTGCCAGTATAGACATTATCATTTTTTCTGCTATTCTTTTCTTTCTGGTAGGCTGTAATCATTTCCCTCCCCTCCAATTCCATCCCCAACATTATATTTCTGGGGTGTATTTGTCATAACTATTTGAAAAAGAAACCTGTTAGAAAGTGTATAAATATATGATTGTCTTGAGTCTAAATGTGCAGTTCCTGGTTATTTTATCCTCCTCTAATATTAAACCTTTGGCACTAAGGCTTTTGCTATAGTTCACTGAAGCTATAGCCCTGGATGTCAAGAACATTATTTCTATTATCAGTTTTAAAGCCACTGTAGCGTTCTAAATTTTTAATCTGGTGGTGGACTGACACTTTTTATTACTCAAGCTGTACTTATCACATTTTAACAGCACTTGGAGACCTCTTTCACAGAAGAAGTGCTCTATAAATAAAAATTGGTTTCTTGTTAATCAGCCACACCCAGACATATTTCTCTAACCTTTGCTGTAGAAATCCCAGACTCAAGTCTAAAAATAGAAAAGAACAATCTATAAATAGACAATGTAAAAAGCTTTTAAAATACTCTCTAAACACTACTGCTTTGAAATAAAATACGGTATTATTTATTAGATGCTCTGAGGGGATGTGAAATCTCATAGCAGGGAAAATAATCCTATAAATTGGAGATGTGCATGGAAATTCTGGAGGTGCCAGTGACATCTTCTGCACCCATTTTACACCAACATTTTTGGTGATGCCACTGACTTATTGTCAGACCTCCTAACATTTCATGTGGCTGAGGTTGGGTGCTGTGTCCCTGTCATAATGCCACTCAGTAGGGAAACCCTCTCTAACATGGGGCGCGAGGCACACTGCCCCACCTTGGGCAGCCCTGAACTTCTCCAGGGACAGAGAGGTTTGGGGGTCAGAGTGGGACAGGTCTGCAAAACCCCATCTGTATTTCTGCATCAGCTTTACCTGGTGCTGGCCCTGGGTGCAGCCCCCTCCTGGCCCAGGACGACTTGGCAGTTCCCAAAACTCCGGGAGAGGCGCACCCCGGCTGACCCGCTCTCGCTTGGTTTCCAGGCGGGTCCCGCTGGCCCAGAGCCGCTCATTGCTCCCCGGGCGACTGGCCCCTGGTTCCCGTTGTTATGGGGGTAATCACGCGACTGACTGGCCCTTCCCAAGGCCCCGGCACATTTCCTCCGCCCGCGAGGGGGTGAAGGGACACCCCAGAGCCGATCGCGGCGCTCCCCGGGGCAGGGGCACTGAGCCACGGCAGCAGCCGGCGCGGCTCCCGCAGGTAACCAGGGCGCCGGGGCTGCCCTGCCGGACACGGGCGGGTGGGCGCAGAGTGAGGCGTCCTCGCTTTAGCTATAAAGGGGGAGAGAGAAATACCGGGGGTGGGGAGGAGCAGGGATTTGAGTCCCCCGCGGGGTTCTCGATGGTCTGACTGGGAGCTGTGTTCAGTCAGTCGATCTTCAATGCCTAGTGGGATCTGTAGGGGCAGGATCGACCTAGGAGCCGCTCCCCTGGGGCGAGGGGTTTCTGGCTCTGCCCAAAGCGCCTCAGGTTTTTCAGCAGCTGAATTTCACTGCGCACAAAAACAAAAAAAAGTCTCCGGACAGGTGGTTGTTTAGTTTCATCGGGTTTGGGGGCTTTCTACTTTCATGTAGGTTGGATGCTGGCCTTCAGATTAGTACATCAATTGAGCTGCAAAATATGGAGGGTGAAAAAGAGCCAGAGCTGGACCCCAGAGGGATTTAGGAGTCTAACTGCCATGTTAAACATCTGCATCCAAAATTTAGATGCTCAAAACCCATGCTCTGGTGCTGCCTAATCTTACAGGTGCCTTAATTCCCTAGTTGCCTAAATTTATACCAGTAAAGGCCCCCAGTGCATGTATTTCTCCGGGTGGGCATGCACACCGCTGCCTCCATCATGCTACTGAATGCCCAGCTCACAGGTAAGCCAGAGTAAGAATCAAACTAGAATCCCCCTCCCCCCGGCTCTCTCACCTACAAGGTCCAATCCATCCCGTAAGTGTTCTCAGGGCACATTCTGGATTGGAGCCTCCACCCCAAAAAACACACACCCAGAGAAGGATGTTGTTACCCCCTTCAATAGCACAGTGGTTAATACTGACCTAGGGTGTGGTAGATCTACCTTCAAATCATTCCTCTTCCTGATGTCAAGCAGGGATGTGAACCCAGGTTTCCCATCTCCCGTGGGAATGCCCTAACCCCAGCACTGTGGTTGGTCTTGCTCAGGCAATCTCTTCAGTTGGATCTGTTCCACTGTGTATAACTAATTAAATTGTCATAGGGCCAGAGAGCATCTGTTAAAATGATTTTATAGCCTGGTGGTTAGAGAGGTTGGGGGGGAAGGCCTGGGTTCAGGTCCCTGCTCCAATGCATAGTTAATTATTTTATAAAAAGTAGAACAGCTCCAACAGGAAAGATTAAGAGTACTGTACATCAGCATACCCTATAGGTTGGTGGGTCGATTATTCACCTGGGACATAGGAGCTCATTGTTCAAGTCCCTACTCTATAGGAGACAGAGGATGGATTTGAACTAGGGTCTCCCATAGACTGCTGGAGTGCTCTAACCCCTGGGCTATTGAGAAAAGGGGACAGTACCTCATTTGTCTTGTGAGAAGGGACTGACCTGGCTTAGGCTCCTAAATCCAGGAGAGGGTTCATGGCCATGAATCTTCAGTAGAGGGAGGCACTTCCTGTTGGGCACCTAACTCTTTGCGGAATGGCTCTTAGGCCACATCCCTCTCCTTGGCGTTTCCTTTTGGCTGGCTTAGACGGATATCTACTCAGGTTTTGTGCTTTTGGGCATTCCATTCTTAGGTGCCTACCCCTCCCCGTGTGTTGTATAGGGAGCCAGGTTGCCTAACTCAGTTCTGTGGATTTCACAAGGCAGCAGGACACCTAAAAGTTAGGCATTGCAGCACTGAGTCTAAGTCCCTTCTGTGGACCTAGAGCAGAGAGATTTCACTTGAAAAGGGATTCTTACTATAATATAGATGGGCCTACAAACATAGTAGGACCCAAATGGAATAGAATGAGCCCAAATCAAAGTCAAACATTTTTGGAACCATATCTGAGTTTCCCAGTTTATCTCTACAAAGGAACAAATTAAAGCTCCACATCTGAACACTCCTGAACTCTGGAGATGTTCAAATCCAGGCCTAAGCATTGAGACTGAACATGGCTGCTCTGTCATGGATGAACTGAAGAGGACAACACAAAGTTCCTTCTACCTGTGCAAACAGCAACACTATTTCATCACTTTCTGCTGGGGATAAGGGCAAGGGGAAGGAGGAGATAGGGTAGTTGACTAATGCTGCTGGCAGTGGCCTCAGAAGGGATAAGTTGAAGGTGGAGCCATGCCTCATCCCACTCTCAAATCAAAAACCATTCAGTTGTCAAAGGACAATAAATGTTAGGTTTTGCAACTAAAACCCAAGGTCTTTTGAAGAAAAAATGTCAGTGTAAAATTTTTCACAGGGAAAAAAAAAATCTGGACCTTGTAGGATTGGGCCCATAATTGAAAGCTCCAAACATTTTGCTTTCAGGGCTAAATACTGCCAAGATTATTCTGTATCTAATGTTAAAACAGCAATTAGCATCCCAGAAATGAACTTCCACTGCATATGATTTTGAGTAGCTTCTGGTTGAACCTCAAGACCTCTAGAGCTATGAAAGAAAAACAGATTTCAAATCCAAAATTTAACTGGTAGAAGGTTAAAGAAGAAGATAAAATCTAATAAATTGTGACCATTTTGTAGTTTAGCATAAACCTTCCATTGTTTGCAGTTGATGTCCAGGATTGCAAATGAATGGCCCAGAACCTCAGCTGGTCTAAAGCATCATAGCTCCAATGAAGTCAGTGGAACCACACAGATTTACACTGCGGAGATGGCTCTACATACACAGTTCTGCAAACCCTTCTTGTGCAGGACTCCTATCCACTGTACTGGGAGATTTGTGCACTGAGTGAAATCCTGGCTTCAGTGAAGCAAATAGCAAACCTCTTATCAGTGTGGCCAGGATTTCACCTTGATTTGCAATAGCGATGGTTGAAAAATAAATAACTAAGAGTGAAATCCTGGCTCTACTGAAGTCAATAGGAGTTTTGCCATTTACTTCATTGTGCCAGGATTTCACTCTTAAGAGTTTTGGAAGAGAGAGAAACCCTCATACTCCAAGGCATAAACCAATTATAATTAAAGAGAGATAAGGAAGACACTACACCTATGGACAAATTATTCCATAACTTCAACTTCTTCTGAAGTAACTGGCCATTATTGCAGACAAGATTCTGGATTAGGTGGACCGTTGGTCTGTTCTTGTATACTCCTATATTCCTGATAAAATATAGTCTCTTCATGCAGCAGATTTAAATTGCTGTAATTATACTAGAGTTTTATGGACTTTTTCTCAGTTGCCAAGAAGTAAAAGCCAACAAAAAGAAGAGGCCAACTCTCTCAGGGAAATAAGTTTTGTTAGCCATGTCAATACAGTAGAACTTAACGAATTATCACTTTGCTAAACTGCCTATTTGATAATTCTCACAAATAATGTGGTGGTCTTACCCCAGTTCTCAGGTCATTTTTAATAGCAGAGTGATGTCTCATATAACTAAGATGACTTTTTAAACAAAAATATGGTAGTCTTTTTTACTAATATACTATGAGAAATCTTTAATAGTTACTGTAAAACTAAACTGCACCTGTCAAAATAAATGAAGTGATACCACAACTTGGATTATTTAATCATATTTGTTCACCTAAGGCCAGATTTTCAAGAGTATTTAGGTGCCTAAAGAGGCAGATAGGTGCCTAGTGGAGATTTACCAAGAGTCTTATTCTATGAGTTGCTGAGTCCCCTCAACTCCTGTTTAGCTAATTTCAGTAGGAGTTTACACTGATAATTCACAATGGGGCTACTAGACATTAGTGCCAGTCATTCTTTCAACACATTGTAATTATTATTTATTTGTGTTACTGCAGCTCCTAGGAGCCCCAGTCAAACCAGAACCCTGTTGTGCAGGGCGCTTTGCAAACACAGGACAGATAGTCCTTGCCTCAAAGATCTTATAGTGTCTAAGAGCCATTCACTACTGTTTGGCCCCATCATGCTGCACATGGAATGAATTCTAATTGAAATCATCATAACTTCTGTGCTAAATGACTAGAGGATGAGGCTCTATATCAGAGGTTCTCAAACTGTGGTCTGCTCCCTCTAAGGTGCGCGTCTGGGTGGCCGCACAGGAAAGAATGAAGGGCTGACCCACCTAACTAGTGGAGCCACGCAGGCATGGCTCCACTAATTAGGTGTCTGGACCCAACAAGATGCACATGTAAGGTGAGGTGGTGGCCTTGGGGGGGGGGGGAATAGGGGATAGGGGGGGGGAATTTGGGACATGCAGGGCTGTGGTGGCCAGAGAAAGAGGTGACTTTCCCCAGCTCCAGGGCTGAGGCTGCCAGGGAGAGACAGCCCTCCTTCCCAGCCTCAGCTCTGTAGCTGCTGTGGTGGAGGAGAGAGGGAGAGACTCCCCCCCAGCCCCAGCTCGGGGGCTGCCACGGCAGGGGAGAGAGGGAGAGACTCCCCCTCCTTCTCAGCCCCAATTTGGGGGCTGCCGTGCTGCGGGAGAGGGGGCACATCCATCACATTAAAAAGGTAAGCCTACGGATAATAAAATATGAGTTGTGTGCTTTTATTTCAGAGTAACAGCCGTGTTAGTCTGTATCCGCAAAAAGAACAGGAGTACTTGTGGCACCTTAGAGACAAACACATTTATTTGAGCATAAGCTTTCGTAGGCTACATACAGCCCATGTCTTTGCATCCTTATGTTCAAATAAATGTGTTAGTCTCTAAGGTGCCACAAGTACTCCTGTGCTTTTATTTGTAGAACAAAAAAAGTTTATGATTAAGGTCTTTTTATATAGAGCTTTTATCCAAAGCACTTTACAAGAGTTAGCAAACAGTACAAACAACATTTGGAAAAATCATTAAGTGGCCTGCTGAGACCCTCAGCAATTTTCAAGTGGACTGAGAACCTGCTCTATACCATGATTTCCCCCATAGTATCTGTTTAGACAAGTCCAATTAGATAAAACAGAGATTGTAATTGATATCTATTCTGCTTCAGTTCCTCCCCCATCTCTTGACCATGTAACTTTAGATTAACTATAAATTGTCTTAAATTTTTTCCTAGTAATTTAGATATCAGCGACTCTCCTTAAAACTTCCCAGTTGTGCATTAGATAATTAGATAATGTAGTGTCAGCTATTTGAAGCATTCCTGGTACAGTAGTTACTAAAAGGAACACTTGGGAAATATTGCTAATGCCAAGGTAATGTTACTTAGCTATTTAAGGTAATTGAAGTGTTTTCAAGACAACTACTGAAGTAATTGTTAATAATCGATTGTACAAAAATATACTGATGTATTATTAGGATGACATCCTTTTTATTGTATCCCTGATATTTAGGCAAAAGACCGATGTGCCTGTATGCACTGTTTCATAATTAATTATAACAAAAAGTTTGCAAAGAATATAAAACCTCATTCTTCAGGATTTAAGTCAATCTAGAGAGAATGAGGAGGAGATCTAAAATGGGGGGGGAGGGCAGATTATCTACATCTCTGCCTACTTCAGGTTTCTTACACCTTCCTCTGAATTACTGGCTGTAGTCGGGTCGCGCCGGGGCTCTACCCTTTGAGACGGAGGGGTGCCACACCGGCTCACTATAGCGCAGACAGTCCAAGCTCAGGTCCTTTTACACAGGGGCTGAGCGGCCCACAGTTCAGGGAGCTCAGGCCCTTAGGCAGGGGCTGAGCGCTAATCAGCAGTTTAAGCAGGTCCAGGCCCTGGATCAGGGCAGGGCACAAACAGTCACAGCTCAGGCCCTTGGATGCAGGGGCTGAGCAAACAAGCAGTTCAGGAGCTCAGACCCTTTTGGTGCAGGGGCTGAGCAACAATCAACTAAGGTAAGCCCAGGCTCCTACACCTGAGTGTTGGATGAGGGGGAAGCCTGCCACCCGTAAGCAGGGGTGGCAGGGGGGAACGCAGGCCCACCCACTCCACTGCGTTCCAGCCCGGGGCCCTAGCAGCGGTTACTGACGCTGCTGGTCAGTGGGGTATCCTGACCGAAACACACTGACATCGGCTCACAGGCCTCTGCAGCCTGACCGGGGTCGGTTACCCCCGGGCTACTTCCGTGTTCCCCCTCGGGGCCTACCTCGTTGGCAACGCCGGGCTCGGGCCAGTCCGGCAGCATCGGTTCCTCCGGTGCGGGGCTTGGGGGCAGGTCCGGCAGCTCTCCCCCTCGGGGTAGCTGGCGCGGGGCAGGCTCGGCCAGTCCCCCTCGGGGTAGCTGGCGTGGGGCAGGCTCGGCCAGTGCGGGGGGGGGGGTGGCTCGCGGCCTGCGGCTGTCTCCCAAGCGGGAGCTCGGCCCAGGACGTCTGCTCTCTCTGGTGGTCTGGGTCTCACTGAGTTCTGCCGGTGGGCTTTTGTACTTCCGGGTTGGGGCCGTGACCTTGGAGGGGCGGGCCCCGGACCCGGTGGCTCCGCCCATGCTGGGGTTGGAGGAAGCTCGGCCCTATCAGAGACGGAGGGGTGCCACACCGGCTCACTACACTGGCCATTGTTGGAGACAGGATTCTAGACTAGATAGATCCTAGGGTTGAATACAGTATGGCAATTCGCATATGTTCCTATTGTTTCATTGTCAGCATATGTCACCAAAGGGAGGGGGGCCAAAACTTTCATAGTGTTTAAAGTTATAAAGTCCAATTCTTGGGTCTGGCCAAGAAATGCTCACAAAGGGGCTTTGCACTCCCTTCACAGCTCCCTGATTCTCCAAATTGTGCCTGGGGCTAGCTCCAGTGGACTGCTCTGGCATAGAGATGCTCTGGCCATGTCCCCTCCCCACCCCTAAGCTGGGGCCTGTAAGAGTGGATAGCTAGAGTTGCTATGTTGGCTTTGTGCTGCCCAGAGATTCCCCTACTCGTGAGAATTCTGAGCCAGCCAAATTGACTGGCTTTATGTTCCCTTGTTTCTGGCAGAACAGATCCTGTAGGTCTACATGGTAGCAGACATTGCTTTTACTTTTTGATATCTTAAGTCAATTATCCAGCACCAGTATCTATTTAAAAAAAGCCATTCGTACAGAGCACTAGAGGACCCAGTGGTACAGTGGAGAAGGATCATGGTTAATGTACTGTAGTAAGCTTCATGGCAGCCTGGACAAGTGCAAAGGATGCCATTGAAGCAGCATTAATTAAAAAAAAAAAAAAAAGCTGCTGTCATTTTTTTCTCCCCTGCAACCATGTACCTGTTATTTTTTTCTGTGCTTCTGTTGCTTCCAGAAGACCCTGTATGACTTGCTCCTTCCCAACTACTGTGAACCAGCAGGTTTCAAATGTGATCTGCTGTATCCGGAGAGGATGCTATGTTCAAGACTGTCACCTTTAATGTACCACACCGATACCTCAATGTGATTTACAGTCCCCTGGTTTAAACATAGAAAAGTAGCAATAATAGGAGTAATAATAATAAATAATAGAATATAAAAATAAAATGATCTATGAAAATACATTTTGTAGTTCAGGACCCTTATTGAACACCTCTGCAAAGAGCAATAGATTGTATCTCAGCATTAATCAGAAACAGAGAAGTTTGATGACTCCTTACCGAATAAAACCGAACTCATCTTGAAAATGGATTACTTGTCCCATTTCACTTTTTTCTTTTTGATCTCATTGACAATGTCATTCTGATATTGTGATATAAGAAGGAGAAGTATATGCCTTACCATACCAGTGCTGAACTGGGAAGAAATAAGTGGAGAGAGTATAGATCTATGTAAAGTCACAGAAAAGAGTAGAGAACAGTAATGAGTAATCCTCATATTAAGCAACCTTTCTCCACATCCTTCAAACTTTTTGGATTTTATTTCCTTTTTAATCTTCTACTTTGTTGTTTTCCAGTAAATATCATTAAGTTCAACAAGAACATTTATACTATCCCAATGGTATCTAGGGTTGTAGAGGAAACATCAGTAAAGAATATTGATATCTGCTATTGCATTTAGCTGCTGCTAAGTGGATTTGTTTTGACTTTTATTTCATGGGAATGACCCCCAGTTTCAGCCACTGATGTTGTTGCATTAAAAACCAACCCATGGTGAGGATGAACCAAGCTACACCAATAGAACTTATACTGGTTGCAAGCAGGGGTAAACTGCACCAAAGGCAAACCACATCTTTGCCTTTCCTACAGCAAGGGATTGCACTGGTGCAGCTATGCTGATGTCTGAAACTGGTGCTAAATCCCTAGGAGGCAAGACTAATTCCCAGTGTAAGTTATACCCAAACGAAACTCCCTTTCACTGGCACAGCAGAGCAAAGAGTTCTCAGAAGTTGGTGGGCTATCTTACTGTGGCACTCTGTACTTCAGGGGAACAGCCAGCACCCCCATGTTCATCTTTATAAAATGATTGTGTGGTATCCAATGCAAAGTTTGTCATGTTGGGTGTCTTCGGAAGGCTCATGATGCAGTGAGCATGGTTGTTATAGTGATATTATAGTAATTGTTACAATGATGTTATAGTCAGGGATTTGGAGCCATCAAATTTTTGAATTGCTCCAGCTCCGAGCTCCGCTCCAAAGCCCTGGTTATAGTGATGTTATAGGTTATAATTTCATGTATATAGTTATGAGGCTGAAAATGTATCCTCATGGCTTAAAGCAAGCCCAGACAAAAACTCTCCAGAAGCAGAGGGGCAATTCACACCTCATCAGGGCGTGGATGGGACAAACCCAGCCCAGCCTCACAGGAACAAAGGGTGCTGACCTAGGCAGCAACAAAAGAATCTGTTAGACTCTCGAGGGAGTCACCCCCCTTCCTTTGGTCAGTTTGGAACTGTGATGCGGTAATGCTCACTTGACTCTGAAGGGGTGGGGTGGGGCAAAGCCAAGAGGGAAGAAAGGACGTAATAAAAGGGAGACACATTTGCCATGCTCTCTCTCTCTCTTCCACCTACATCTACAGACATCACCACCAAGCGACTGAAGCGCTGATCAAAGGGGAGAGCCTGGCTGAAGGGCAACCAGCCAGCTGTGGTGGCAAGCATCTAGGCCCCATCTACACTGGCAAGTTTGTGCGCAGTAAAGCAGCTTTGAGTGTTGTAATGCCTGAGGTGCACACACTGCCAAGCCACTTAGTGCGCAGAAACTACGCAGATGCAGCACTCTAAAAAAAACTACCTCGACAAGAGGCATAGTGCTTTCTGCGCCATGGCTACAGCGCTCTGGTGCCAGTGTAGACACCGTGGTGATTACAGCACTGTGATTGGCCTCCAGGAGGTGTCCCACAATGCCTGTTCTCACATCTCTGGCCATCGGTTTGAACTCTACTGCCCTGCCCTCAGATGACCAACAGTCAGCCCCCACCCCATACATTCCTTTGCAAATTTGAAAGTCCCCTTCCTGTTTGCTCGGTGATGTGTGCAGTGGTCTCAGCGCATCTTTCCAGGTGGCCATGCCTGCTCCACGCACCAGGCGATCCCCCGCTTGGAGCAATGCTGAGCTGCTGGAACGCATTGGCATTTGGGGAGAGGAGGCAGTGCAGTCACAGCTGCGCTCCAGCTGTCAGAATTATGATACCTATGGACAGATTTCTAGATGCATGATAGAAAAGGGCCATGACCAGGACACATTGCAGTGCAGGGTCAAAGTGAAGGAACTGCGGAATGCCTATTACAAGGCTCGGGAGGCAGCCCACGAGCTGCCGGTTCTACAAAGAGCTGGACGTGATACTCGGTGGTGACCCCACCTCCATTGTTAAGTCCCCTGTGGATACTTCATTGGCTTTGTTGCCAGTCGAGAGTGGACCGAGCCAGGAGGAGGCAATCTTGGATGAAGATGGGGAGGGGGTACCAGAGGCAGAGGATGACTCGGAGGCCAGAGATGCATGCAGTCAGGAGCTCTTTTCTGCCCCAGAGGCGCCTAGCCAGTCACAGCAGTCAGATTTAGGGGAAGCGCAAACAGGAGAGGAGGCCCCTGGTAAGTGGATCTGATTTTGGGAATTGCTGAAGCGAGTTGTTGGGGGCAGGAGGGTTGCAGAAAGCAGGCTTGTCTCCCATTTCATGCCTAGTTTGAGTGGCAGAACAGGCTGTTGATACATGCCCTCACTTCACGTGAATCTCCCTCAGAGATCTCCAGGAAACTCTTGTGGAGATACTGGGCAATCCACTCCCACAGGTTCCTCGGCAGAGCTGCTTTGTTTCTTGCCCCAGTAACGGTAACCTTTCCACGTGACTGTGCTGTCGCAGGAGGGACGGGGGCGGGACCATAGCTGCACTCCTTTTGCCTTTGTAGTTTAAGGAATAACTTTACTGCCACTCGTGACATGTTGGTCAGTGCAAACAGCATTTTTGTTAACAGCTCAGGATCCATTCCTGCAGCCAGAAACAGGCAGGGCAGGGCACGCAGTACACAAATCGTTGAAAGATGGCGCCAAATGCGGACGGAAGCACAGGGATTGCTGGGATGTGAAGCAATGCATCACGGGGCATTGGGACAGGACCCAGGATGCCCCGTGACCTCTTCTGCCTTCCCACAAGTCTTAGCAGCAAAATAGAAAGAGGTGCTCTGTGAGATAACTGCCCAGAGAGCACCGCTCCGAATAGCACTTCAAGTGTGAACATGCCATTGCGCAGGCAGCTGTCAGTGTGAACACGCAACAGCGGTTTTTCTTTGGCGCTCTCTGAGTGGCGCTGTACCTGCTGGTGCTGTAACTTTGCAAGTGTAGATATGCCCTAAGTTTGTAAGGACATTGAAAGTGTTAAGATCAGCTCAGAATGCGTTTTGCTTTCATTTCATTTGACCAAATCTGACTTGTTATGCTTTGACTTAGAATCACTTAAAATCTACCTTTATAGTTAATAAATTTGTTTGTTTATTCTACCTGAAGCAGTGCGTTTGGTTTGAAGCATGTCAGAGGTTCCCTTGGGATAACAAGCCTGGTAAATATCAATTTCTTCGTTAAATTGATGAACTCATATAAGCTTGCAGCGTCCAGCTGGCATAATTGGACACTGCAAGACGGAGGTTCCTAGGGTTGTGTCTGGGACCAGAGATATTGGCTAGTGTCATTTGGTTGTACAATCCAAGGAGCAGCTTACATGCCAGAGGCTGTGCGTGAACAGCCCAGGAGTGGGGGTTCTCACAGCAGAGCAGGGTAAGGCTGGCTCCCAGAGTTAAGTATTGTAGTGACCTAGCAAATCACCAGTCTGGATAATACGAGAGGGGAATGTCACACTTACCATCTCAGGAAAGAACCAGTGCCATGCCTGAGTCCATCTCCAGCCCTTGCCTCAGGGCCCAATTTATGGTTCAAACACAGAAACTCATGAGCTACACAAAAACAAAGCAGTTGCCTAGAAGTCTTTTCTCTTACATCTCTCAGCCCTTCTTCCTTAAATCCCCTGGTGAGTCATTGGACCAACAGGTAGGCCCAGATCCACAGAAGATGCCGCTAAGTCCCAGTTTTGGCTCCACTGCAATCCACAAAACTCCCTCTCAACTCTGTATGCACCTAAACTTATTTGGCACCTAAGTTTTCAGTGTAAAAGCTCCATAGGCACCTATGTTTCTGCCTCTGAGTATGCACACTGCGGCCTCCTAGGCCTCTGGCTGCCTATCTCTTGCCTAAGCCCCAGAGCAATTCACAGACTGGGGGAAGAGAAGCATTCAGCTGCTTAAGTCGTGTGGCCTGATCCAGCAAATGTGTTCAGAGGCTGCCTACAAGGTCAGGTGCTGTTTGAAAGCTGGCTGGAGGAGCTGACACATACCTTATGTTTAGCCCCATGGTTTGGGTACTTGTCTGGGATATGAGAGACCCAGGTTTAAGTCTACCCTTCCAGCTAGAGGAGGAGAAAGGATGTGAACAGGGGTCTCCCACCTCTCTGGAAGCTACTATAACCACTGAGCTACAGAAGAGGCAAATGTGGGGCTCCCTCAGTCTCTCTTGTTGAAGAGTGACTGGACCCTGGTCTCCTACTCCCTCCTCCCCCAAGTGGGTGCCCTAAACCCTGGACTACAGAGTCTCTCTCTGGCATATTAACTATTCCTCTATGGATAAATAATTTAAAATAATCATTGTGCCAGAGAAAGAGAGAGAGAGAGAGAGAGAGAGAGAGAGAGAGAGAGAGACTCCGCCCTTCAGTGGAAGGGATGGCAAAGCAGTTATTTACATCCATATTTCCGTGCACTAGTCACCCTGGCATCTACATCCTTTCTCCCACCCTCTGCCAGTCTTGGCTGTTTAAATTGTAAGGTCTTCAGGTGAGGGACTGTGTCTCACTAGGCAGTGCCTAGCACAAAGAGGCCCTGATCTCACTTGTGGTTTCTAGGCGCTACTACAGTACAGTCAATCAATCAATAATCTAGGTACCGATAAGTACTGAAACATCACAGGGAGTGTGCAAAGGATGTAATAAGAAAACTTTTAGGCAATTGAAATTGGGATGACTCTTAGCAGTCCAAATACTGTCTTTAAGGAATTTAAAATACACCTCTACCCTGATATAACGCGACCCGATATAACACGAATTTGGATATAACGTGGTAAAGCAGCGCTCCGGGGGGGAGGGAAGGCTGTGCACTCCAGTGGATCAAAGAAAGTCCGATATAACGCGGTTTCACCTATAACGCAGTAAGATTTTTTGGCTCCCGAGGACAGTGTTATATCGAGGTAGAGGTGTAATAACTTCGGTAATGTTCAGGCAGCAGGTTCCTGGCCATTAGAAGTGATAGCATACACCTATTTATTCTTTGCTCTTACTTGCCCAGGAGGGGGCCGTATTCTTTGTTAATGAATGCAGTCTGAAGTGTTTTGCCTGCAAAATGCCTTACCTTAAAGCACATGTGTCAAACTCAAGGCCCGCGGGCCACATCCGGCCCGCCATACAATTATATCCGGCCCACAAAATCGTTTTATATATCTGTTTTTAATGGCCCTGTGATATGACGCCCCAATAACACACACTACAAATCCCATGATGCAGTGCAATTGCCGCCAACGGCAAGCCGCGGTTCAAGTTCGCGGTCTGTTGATGTATACAACGCTAATCTCAAATCAAAGCTAGACCCCAACAATGGCCAAGAGAAAAATTGATTCTGAAAACCGAGGCTTTCAAAGCCGGTGGGAGAATGAGTATATGTTTACTGAAATTGCAGGTAAACCAGTGTGTCTCCTTTGCGGGAGTAATATCGCTGTAATGAAGGAGTATAACCTAAGACGGCACTACGAGACGAAACATGAGAACAAATTCAAAAACCTGAGCGCAGGACAGAAGCTACAAAAGGTAGAGGAGTTGAAGAAGAATTTGACATCCCAGCAGACGTTTTTCACCAAAGCAAAATCACAAAGTGAAGCTGCTGTGAAAGCAAGTTTCATTGTGGCCGAAGAGATCGCCAAATCAGGACGGCCGTTTACCGAGGGGGAATTCGTAAAGAATTGTATGATGAAAGTGTGCGACGTCCTTTGTCCAGATAAAACGCGAGCGTTTGCAAATGTAAGCCTCAGCAGAAACACTGTTGCTAATCGGGTTTGTGAGATGGCGACTGATTTGAAAACACAGTTGATTGAAAGAGCAAAAGATTTTGTTGCATACTCCCTTGCCGTGGATGAAACTACTGACGCGACTGACACTGCACAGCTGGCGATATTTATCCGTGGTGTGGATTCCAATTTGTGCGTAACAGAGGAAATACTGGACATTAAATCGATGCACGGGACAACGAAAGGAGAAGACATCTTTGGAAATGTATTTCAAAGTGTAACTGACATGAAACTGCCGTGGGAAAAACTCGTTGGACTTACAACAGATGGCGCACCTGCTATGTGTGGTGAAAAAAATGGACTGGTGGGAAGGATGCGCTCAAAGATGCGGGAGGAGAACTGTGCCGGTGAGTTGACAGTGTATCACTGCATCATACACCAGGAATCGCTGAGTGCTAAAGTCCTAAAAATGGATCATGTGATGAACACTGTAACACAAACCGTCAACTTTATCAGAGCCCACGGTTTAAATCACCGCCAATTCCAGTCTTTTCTGCGGGAAATAGATAGCGAGTTTGGCGATATGCCATATCATACGGAGGTCCGGTGGCTAAGTCGGGGAAAAGTTCTCAAAAGACACTTTGAGCTGCGAGAGGAAATCTGCCAGTTCATGGACAGTAAGGGGAAAGACTGCACAGTTCTGCGGGATGAAAAGTGGAAATGTGAGTTGGCGTTCCTGGCTGACATAACGTCGCATCTTAGCGCTTTAAACCTTCAACTCCAGGGACGGGAGCACATAATAACCGATATGCATGATGCAGTGAAGGCATTTCAAGTGAAGCTGCGCTTATGGGAGACACAAATGCACCAATGCAACTTGTCTCACTTTCCCTGTTGCCAAGTAATACGGAACCAAGAAAGTGCCACAGTTTTCCCAAATGCCACCTTTGCTGAAAAACTCAGCGCGCTGCGCACTGAGTTCGCACGGCGCTTCAGTGACTTTGAGGCACAGAAAAGTAACTTCGAGCTGCTTCGCAACCCATTTGCAGTCGATGTGGAAACCGCACCTGTAGAAATGCAGATGGAGCTGATAGAACTGCAATGTAACGGGACACTGAAGGCAAAGTACGACACTGCGGGGCCAGCACAGTTCACTCGCTTCATTCCTGAAGCGATGCCGCAGCTCCGCCAACATGCGGCTCGAATCCTGTCCATGTTTGGCAGCACATATCTGTGCGAGCAGCTGTTCTCTGTGATGAAAATTAACAAAACGTCACACAGGAGTCGCCTCACTGATGAACACCTGCAATCGATCCTGAGAATCTTCACAACACAGAACCTAACCCCAAACATAAACGAACTTGTTGCAAAGAAAAGACTCCAAGTATCAGGCTCTGACTAAATAGGACAAGAAAATGGAATGTTATGATTTGTTATGATTATACTTTTGCTTTAAATTCAATTTTTTATTTATATTTTCAGATTTTTTAATATTCCAGCATGTACAGATTTTGAATGTATTGTATTGACAGGATATTTTTTTATGAAGAGCAAAATATTTTAAGTTGAAATGTATTTATTTTGGAATGATATCCTGTATTTTGGTTCATATTAATGGTTAAAAAACATGAATATTTAGTCTGTTAAATAAATGGTTATACTGTTCGGCCCGCGAGTTTTGAGTTTTGGCCCCCTGTGCAATTGAGTTTGACACCCCTGCCTTAAAGGGTCTTTAAAGTGTCTCTGCCTTAACAGGTGCTTTACTGTGCTTCCTGCCAAAGCCCACCAAGATGCATTGGCTGGGCTGAATGCTTGAGAAGCTGTTTGGCTGCTCTACCTGGCAATTAGCTCATCTGTCCTGCCACCACATGCAGGTTAAACACTGATGAACAGGCTCCCCGGCGTGTACAAGTTCTCTCATTTGGATACTGCATAAGAGATTACAAGTTTTAGCTGAGCCACAGCCCATGTACTACAGAAAGGCATGTTAGAGCGTTACTCTGTTGCAGAAGGGGTGAGTACTGCTACTTGAGAAACAGGAGCTAGCGAATTAGCTGAAAAAGGCCAGTGCAATTGGGGAGTTTTAATTACTATTTAAGATGCTTGAAAATGCTGTTAGAAAATTATGAGACTAGTACTGGTTGTAAAGAAATGCCAGTAATGAATGCAGCTGCACAGAGCAGTATGGATGATGTGCACAGCTCTAGACTAAGTCAAAATGTAGAATTAATGCTGCTAGGTCTTAAAAAAGAAAGACATTTCTAAATATTCTGCCAGCTAAACCTGCCAGATGCTACCATTCCAGGTGCTATTAATGAAAAGTGACAAAGAAGAAGGGTCAGAAGCTGGCTGTGAAATTAAATTTGCCCCTTACTTTCATGTGCTCCTTATTGTATTTGTCTTCTGTTCTTATTTTTCTGTTTTTATAGGGACAGATCCATGCACAACTCTCCTGGATATCAAAGGAAGTTGATAAAGGCCATGCTTTTTCCCCTCTTTCATCTCTCTCTTGTTGTTTCTCACCTTTTCTCTGTATCTACAATTATAGTGGTGGCCACCTGGTGCCAGAAAGCCCACTTGGAGTGGGATTCCTCTTGCTCTACAGAGTAGCTCCACAGCTGTCTAGTACACTGCTAAGAAGTGGGCATTCCTAGCCAGGGACGGGCATAGTCTGGGTAGCTTAGGTATGGGTTAATTCAGAGCTTCCTGGAGGCTCTCTCTACTAGGGAGGTGCCTATGGGACACTGACTGCTGTTTAAAGTGGGGGTGAATTGAGTCCGGAGTGGTGAACTGGGTCTTTACAAGACCTGGTAGTTAGATACGAAGCGCATCCAGCTGGGACTCGGTATAGTACAGACAGAGTGAGCTCTATATAAACGGCAATAGAGAGCTGTTGGGAGCTTCTGGTTTATGTGATGTGAGCTGCCTCTGATACCAGACCAGGAACATTACATCCTGTGGGTATTCGCACAACAGCCCAGAGCTAATACAGTCTATTGGGAAACTATCCTGTGTTTTAAGAAGCTGAAAGTGTTTACCAAAGTGTTTAAAATGTGCTTTGGTGGTGGAGTATGTGCAAGATGAACTGCTACTGTTTTCACCATTAATAGTACATGTCTCAAATACTGTATTTCTGTACTCCTGGGGGAAAAGGTCCACACCCCCCGTGTTTCCAACCTTGCATGATTAATAGAAAACATCCGAAAAAGTTATAAATCCTATGTTGTATCTGCTTAAATGTGTGTTATCAAACCCACTTCTCTTTCAAACTTTGCACATGCCTAGTACTAGGAACACCATGTGGCTAATTTGAAACCACACCACAATATGTCTCCCTAAATTTGTCAAACAAACAAACAAACCCCTACATTAGAAGTAGAAGTGTGTGATACAAGACAGCACAACTCTAATGAATAATGTTACAGGGAACAAGGCTTCATAAGGAATTGCCTTTGTCAATATCTCTTTTGCAGAAGGAGCCAAATCCTGCCAGGGACAAAGCTCTCTAAATTGCCATTGAAATCCATGGGAGTTGAAGGTGGAGGCGCTCAGCAACATAGAAATTCAGGCCCTTTATCCTTGGAGAATGATCCTCTCCTACAGCAATAACTGCTTCAGCGTTATACTTTTGATTTTCTTTCAGATGGTCTTTAGTCTCTTCTGTTATGTTTCATTCTAAATATTCAGGGAGAGTCTGCCTCCTCTTTTATGTGAATGACATTGTCAATGTTTGTAATATTTGTGCATTATTATGAGATGGAACCTAGCAAAGTGCATCTCAAGTTCTGTAATTTTTACTTAGCGCTTCTAATGTTTACTTTCACCTTCATGTAGTTGCTTTGTTTTATAATCAATAGAAAGAATTCCCTGGGTAGGGCATTGCCTTTTGTCTACCTGCTTTAAGAATATCTGATTTTTCTTCTATTAAATTTACAGTGTGTTGCTAAAAGAACCGTGCACTGATGCAAAATATAGCAAAGTGTTGCATTTTTATTTTACAAATTATTTTTGTTATACTCCAGAAAAATTAAAGCAGATGCTTGGGACAGATGCAAGCAATTGTGGGAGACATCATACAGGGCATAGCGAGAAAGTACAGTTAATATGAAACTGAGAAAAATACAGAGAAACTGGATAGAGATTATACAGACAACAAACACACTGTTAAATAAAAATCAGGCCTTGTAGGTTGATTTTCTGATAGATCACAAACCAAAGATGAGGAGTCTGTATATAATTTTTAGTACAACTTGTTCATTTGCTCTGGATACCCCAGTTGAACAGAGGTAATCATAACAGGCATGCAGGTAAACCCCTCTTTCAGAAATCTCAGTCCAAAAACCACCATTGTCGAGATTCCCAGGTAGTAACTTCTACTCTGATAACTGACTGTAGTAAAAGAGATTAAGGCAGAGAGCAAACTCTTGCTGCTTGCCATAGCTTCCCCAAAGAAAATTCTTCACAAAACCAAACTGACAGTATAGCATTCCTTCAAAGACTATATGCTGCTCACTAAGAAAAAGAACTCATAAAGCTATGTGTGACTGCCATCTGGTGACTCCCACAATTAAATTATTTTAGGAAAGGTGCCAAAATATGTCCTGTGTATGTGAAGCGAAAAGGACGCTAGCATGAGGTAAACTGCATTGTTGAATTGGGGCCTTATTGCACTTGTACCAATTTCTACAGCAGGAGGGTACAACAAAGGTGTAGGTGATTTCCACTGTTTCAGTATCAGACTATTTGCTACTGCAAATTTTCAATTTGATATTCTTCTAAATCATTAAAGGCCCAATCCTGCTCAAATATCCTGCTCAGTTTTTATTCAGTCCTTACCTCAGGGTAGTCACCCGTTTCCTTCTTCACTTGGAGATTTATCATGGACATCAGGATAGAATGGGGCATTGTAGTGGGGTAGTCACCCTGCTCCTGCCCGAAGGGATTAAAATAGCACCAGGAGAGGGCTGCTCCGGGAAGAGAAAAACCTAGGCTGATTGGGGAAGCAGCCTCAGCTGGGGCCATGTCCCAATCAGGCCACAGCTGGCCCTATAAAAGGCTGTGGGCCAGGAGCTCAGACAGAGTCTCTCTCTAGTGGTAGAGAGGGAAAGGCCTGGCTGCCTGGAAGCTGAGAGGGTTCTAAGACTGGAGCAGGGCTGGGGAGCTCCGGCCTAGAAACCCCCCAGGCTGCAGGCCTTGTTAAAGACCAAAGAAGATACTGGGGTTGCAGAGGGCAGCCCAAGGGTAGGCAGAGGCAGCAGGTCCAAAAAACCTCTCTGCCGATGAGAATGGCATTTACACTACAGTCTGCCCCAGCGAAAGGGGGCTAGATTAAGACTGGCAGGAGCCATAGTCTGAGGCGAGTTGGGGATAAAGGGTGGGGGTTCCCTGGGGAGAGGAGACCCAGATCTGTGGGGGTGCTGCCAGGGACAGCACCCTGGCCTGAAAGGGGCACTGGGGTCCAGGAGGGACATGGGCCCAGCGGCAAGCAGGACACCGGCCTGCAGAGGGCACTCCGGAGCTGGAAACGCTAATTCCCTGGATGACCAGCAGGAGGCGCCGCAGGGGTGAGTCTCGCATCGTTACAGGCACAAATAAGTAATCTCCCCATTTTTTTTAACAATTTATCACATTCATATGTGAGTTAAAGTTCTTTTAAATAAAGAGACCATAACTCTGCCCTCTTTTCTACAGTTCTCTCACAATAAATAATAATAATATTGTTGAAACACGCCTAGATTTCTCCAGAGATGATTTACTAACGTTGCCTCAGAAGGAATAAAAAGATGAATATGATTAACAGTAATGTTTGAAATTCTGTCAACATGCAGTGCAGGGTACCACAAATGTTAAATTAATGAAACAGACAGTTCCTCCTGAAATGTTAAGTCAGTTTATTAAGGGATAATCTAATTATTATAATGGTTTCCAATACTAAATGAATAAAAGTGCTTGAGAAATAATTTATTTTTATTTTTTTTTAAACATTCTGGACTAGCATTGTGGAGTTGAATGAGAAACTTCCTTTTGTACTTATCCCACTGTGATTATAGGGCATGTTCTTGTAAGATGAGCCACTGGCCTTTAGTTCAGGGCTTTTATTTACTTACATGAGGATTAGAAATAGTAACAGAGAGGAGCACAATCCTCAAGCATAGCTCCCACTGATTTCAAAGGGAGATTAGCCTATGTAAGACTCTGTTGGAGGTGGCAGGATTTGGTCTGAATAATTATATTATCCAGAACCTTCACAGCCTCCAAACTTTCAGTGCTCTAGACATTGATGTAATCTCTTAATTGCATCCCTTTACAATTAGGAGTGCTGGCCAAGATTGTCAATGATGACTAGTGATTGTGGGACCCTCCATTTTTTTAGTGTTCAAATTGTGAATATCAATAAAGGGATCTGAATTTCTGAAAGTGCAGCGCACCCACCCTCTCAAAATCAGGCACCCTTTAAAGGTGTCTCCAGCACCCAAACTCACGAGCCACTTTTGAAAATCTTGACCGTAGCTTTTAGTTATGTAAACACTAGTTAGATCAGTGGGGTTGCACAGGTCTATCTGGAGCAAAATATTGTCCTGGAGTGCATAGACAAAAACCAAAACAAGGGCTCTTTTGTCAGCATGTGGGTGCAGCTAGACACATTCCATCTGTTATGTACTAAAGGAGAATCTCGGGGCTCCTAAGATCCCCAAATTAAAATCGTGCCTCCAAATTGAAGGAAGTTTTGTTGCTTTTTCTGGTTCTGATGGCAGAGTCACTATGTCCCTAGAGGTTGCTGAGTTACCCCTTCTCACTGTGACTCAAAAATAATTCCAAAGAGAATTTTTTCTAAACTGATTTAAATTAAACTGGTGCAACTTCTTCCAGTAGACAAGTCCTCTGGAACCTAAATCCAATGAAACTTAGGTTCCAAAGTGCCTGAGGGCTTCTCCACGTGACAAAGTTGCACAGGGTGTGAATTTAAATCAGTCTAATTAAAAGACTGTGTGGATGTTCTTATTTTAGTACAAGAATGGCTTATTCTGGTTTAGCTTGAGTTGATTAGGAACAAGTTTAAGCTAAATCTTTTGTACTGGTTGAACTATATCAGTTTAAAAGCCAGTTCAGATGATGTTGATGCAAATTTCTCATGAAGACAAATGCTAAATAACTTTTGAAAATGAGACTTAGGCACCTAAATCATGTAAGCAGTTTGAAAAATGTACCACATTTCCTCCTTTGAAATAAATTTCAGCAGTCAGCATTTTAACAGACCTTCATAGTGGCAATGCAATTCAGTTCTCCTTGTCAGCTACTGTACTTACTCCCTCACTTCTGAAGCTACATAGGGCTCATTTCAATGTTTCGTTTTTGGTCTGACTTCTGTGCTGCAGGCCCATTTACCCCCCGCTCCATCTTTAGAAAAGTCATTTACGTTGTGTTCTTTTCACTGCTCATGCCAGCCATGAGTCATATCGCATAGCAGCATGCTGGTTTGCCTTTTCTTTCACACAGAGGTTCACATGCTCTGCAGTGGATGCCTCACATGATTGTATATTATGTGACATTGTGCAAATGTCAACATAGTACATTGTTCTTGCATTGAGGAGATTCTCGGGGAGATGCTGCTGTAACAGGGAGTTTTCTCCTGAGGTGATTTCACCAAAGTCCTTATGCTAACTGGGAATGGGGAGGAGGGGGAATATTGGGGAGATTTTTCAAAGAGGCAGTTAGATGCCTGATTCCTATTTAAAGGCAACAGAAATAGGGCATGTCTCCCTATACTATTAACGGAGGACCAGATTCTCCTCTTCCCCATCCTAGTACCTTACCTCTGCAGGACAGCCTAGTTCTTGTAGGAACCATGATGGCCAGGAATTCCCCAAACCCAGGCTATTCTGGAACACCTGTATGGGGATGGCACAGTGGGGAGGGACAAACAATAGATATCATTGCAGGCTGCTTGCACTTATGCCAGCTTCTTCAGGGTGTTGGGAGAAGGGGTGACTCTGTGGTGAATCTGGCTGTCCTGCTCCTCCAAATCTCAACAGCTGGAACCATGCAGAGTCCCCACAGAAGAGCTTTCGGGGGTACCCCTCCACCATGACTCATACTGAAATCTGCATGATCAAACTTCATTCCACCTAGTTACATGTAAGAGAATGGGCGGGGAGGAGGGGCTGAGTAAATTATGTGGCTGTGTTCGTAAATGGAAGGAATGCTCTTCCTCATTAAAGGCCTGTTCTGAAACCAATTGAAGTCAGTGGAAAGACTTCCACTGATTCCAGTGGGCTTTGGATAAGGCTCTAAGCTGGTAGATTATTAGTATAATAATGCTATCCATTGTTACAGAGCTCTTGAGGTTCCAAACAACTTTACAAACACTTATTGATTAGGCCTCTTTGTACAGCTCTGGGAGAGATGTAAATATTATTGAACCCATTTTACAGTGGAAAACAGGCTCAAAGATGTTCAGTGACCTACTCAAAGTCACACAGGGGCAAGTCCTAGTCTGAGTCACACCCTTTACAACTTCAGTGGAGTCATGAGTCATGGGGGTTCATGGAATTTAAGTTATAGCAGCTTGTGGTTCACAATGAGTGTGCTGGGACAAGAACCCAGGAGTCCCAGTCCCCTGCTCCCTGCCTAGGTAATACGTGAGCACTCTGACCACTAGGCAACACTCCTCCCTCACCATCTCTTGGCTCAGGGACAGTTGACTATTTCCTGCTTTAATAAACAGCTAACCAGTATTTTTCCTTCTTTTCTAGGATCCCAGCTAGCCATGGTCCCCCAAGTATTCCATGATGGGTCCTTTCAGAGGACACACGAGTATCAAAAGTAGCCGTAAGGACTAAAATGAATACTTGAATGAGTACTGAAAGCTCTATGTTTCAGGTGATAATATAAATATTTGTGGGACCTACATTCATTTTGTGGAAATGGCATTATTTAATAGGAAAAGTTTAGTGGTTAAAGAGATAAAGCAGGCAGTTGTCTATACCATGAAGACTGCCCCAGCTAATGATTATATTGAACAAGTAAGATTTTGCAAGCAATCCAGCTTAGGATCTTTGCCTGGAGCAACTTTAGAGGAACAAATTGAAAATTTGTTCTGCACCTGAAATTTCCCTTTTAAGTGCATCTCCCCTTCGCCCCCCACCCCCAAGCCTTACCCCACAAGCTCACTATGGGTTTAGTCCTGCAGTCCTTTCATGAATGCAGGCAAGAAACCTCCACCAGTCTTAGTGCCTCCTGTTCAGGAGCCAGACACAGAGCCGTGTACTCTCTTAGTACAGGAACTGCTGCCTGTTAGGGCCCCTAGGGTGCTAGCCCCCTCCAAAAAGAACAAGGGGGGCAGAGAGCAGGCCATTCCCCCCACAACAGGTTCCCCCACATCAGCCACCAAAGCTGGCACTTGCACAGGGGAATGTATGCTGCATTCCCTGAAGTGGACTGCAGCAGACACATTGCTTTTTCACACCTGGACAATTAGGCTGCACTATGGCTGGGAGCTGTCTCAGGCCCAATGCCTGCCAGAGCTCCTCCCGAAAATCTCAACAGAAATAATCACTTGGTAAGAAGGTAGCTGGGGATAATTACACAATTAAATAAAAACACCCAAATAAGAGGATCTATCAATATCTACTGTGGCCTCTCTGCTGATAGGTCATTATTATTGTTATATGTACACCTAGTAGCAACTAGGAGCCCTAGTCATGGACCAGGACCCTCTTTTGGTAGGCGCTGTACAAACACAGACCAAAATGATGGACCCCGCCCCAAAGAGCTTATGATCCTAGTATACGACAAGAGACAACAACAGGTGAGTACAGATAGATGGGGGAGCATAAGACACTATGAGACAATAGATGGATGATAGGCAGTGATCTCAGCACACCAGCTGCCTAACCATAGCCCCTTCTCCTGACTTTCATCCATTTAGTGTACACAATTCTGGGGAGGGACTGTCCGTCTGTGTGTGTGGATTGCATCTGGCACATGGTGAGTGCTAGCACAGTCTAAACAACAGTAATAAAGAAAGAAAGTAATGCCCTCAGTCCTTCCTTATGCAAAACTCTCATCCCAAGGAGTCAGTATTGAGAGTATTTTTAAGGGGACTTCACTTTTTTTTTTTCTTCTGTCACAAGGAGGATTATGAAATCTAGAATCATACAAATGTAGGGCTGGAAGAGACTTTGAGAAGTCATCAAGTCCATGCACTGAGGTAGGACCATGTAAACCTATATGATCCCTTAACAGGTGTTTGTGTTCTTAAAAACCTGCAGTGTTGGGGATTCTGCATCTTCCCTTGAAAGCCAAGTCCAGAGTTAGAGAGTTTTTCCTAACATCTAACCTAAATCTCCCTTGCAGCAGTTTAAGCCCCCTGCTTCTTGTCATAACTTCAGTGGATGTGGAGAACAGTTGATCACAATAGTCTTTATAACAGCCCTTAACATATTTGAAGACTTATGAGATTCCCCCCCTCATTCTTCTTTTCTTAAGCCTAAACATACCCATGGGTTTTTTTAACCTTTCCTCATGGGTCAGGTTTTCTAAACTTTTTATCATTTTTTGTTGTGTACTCTCCTCTGGACTCTCTCCAATTTGTCCACATCTGTCCTAAAGTGTAGTGCCCAGAACTGGACACAGTACTCCAGTTGAGGCCTTGCTAGTACCATGTCAAGCAGGACAATTACCTCCAATGTCTTATATGCAACACTCCTGTTAATATACCCCAGAATGATATTAGCCTTTTTTGCAACTGCATCCTATTGTTGACTCATTCAGTGTATGAACGACTGTAACCCCCAGATCGTTTTCAACAGTACTACCTCCTAGCCAGTTCTTTCCCATTTTGGTAATTATGCATTTGAGTTTTCCTTCCTAAAGTTAGTACTTTGCATGTGTCTTTATTGAATTTCATCTTGTGGAATGAAGACTGATTCTCTAATTTGTCAAGGTCATTTTGAATTCTAATCCAGTCCTCCAACATGCGTGTATCCCCTCCTAGCTTGGTGTCATCAACAAATTTTATTAGCATACTCTCCACTCTACAATTCAAGTCATTAATGAAAACTTTGAATAGTACTGGACCCAGAACTGACCCCTATGGGATCCCACTAAATATGTCCTCCCAGTGACAGTGAACCATTGGTAACTATTCTTTGAGTATGGTCTTTCAACCACTTGTGCACCCACCTGAAAGTAAATTTGTCTAGGCTGCATTTCCATAGCTTGTTTATAAGAATGTCATGTGGAATTGTGTCAAAAACCTTACTAAAAATCAAGATATATCTAATGCTTCCCTCATCCACAATCCACTAGGCCAGTAACCCTGTCAAAGGAGGAAATTAGTTTGACTTGGCATGATTTGCTCTGGAAAATTCCATGCTGGCTATTCCTTATAATCCTATTATCCTCTAGGTGCTTACAAACTGATTGTTTAATAATTTGTTCCATTATCTTTCCAGATATCAAAGTTAGGCTGACTGGTCTATAATTCCCCAAATCCTCATTCTTCCCCTTCTCTAGTACTCTGGGTTCTCATCTATCTATCATAGGGAAATGGTTCTGAGGTTGCTTCAGCTAGTTCCTTAATTGTACTCGAGGATGAATTTCATCAGGCCATGCTGACTTCAAACACATCTAACTTATCTAAATATTCTTTTACTTGTTCCTTCCCTCTTTTAGCATGCACTTCTTCCCCCTTATTGTTACTATTAATTGTGTTGAGTATCTGGTTACCATTAACTTTTTTTAGTGAAGCAAAATAGGCATTAAATACCTCAGCCTTCTTGATGGCATCAGTTATTATCACTCTATTTAGATGTAACTCATTTTATGCCTTAGCCTTTCTGATTTTGTCCATACTTGCTTGTGCTATACATTTCTGCTCCTCCTTAGGAATTCATCCATGTTTCCACTTTTTGTAGGATTCCTTTTTGATTTTCAGGTAATTAAAGAGCTCCTGATGGAGCCATATTGGCCTCTTATTAGTGTTCCTATCTTTCCTTCGCATCAGAATAGTTTGCAGTTGTGCCTTGAGTATTGTCTCCTTGAGAAACTGCCAGTACTCTTGAACTCATTTTTCCCTTAGATTTTCTTCCCATATGATCTTATCTACCAGTTCCCTGAATTTGTTAAAGTCTGCTTTTTTGAAGTCCATTTTGTTTATTCTGCTGCTCTCAGTCCTTTCTTTCCTGAGAATCATGACTATCACTTCTCCCAAGTTGCCTTACACCTGCGGATTTCCTACCAGTTCCTCGCTGTTGGACAGAATCAAGTCTAAAATTGTTGTTCCCCTGGTTACTTCCTGAAATAAAAAGTTGACCCCAGTATATTCCAGGAACTTATTGTAAATTTTGTGTTTTGCTATATTACTTTTCTAGAAGATGTTTGGGTAGTTAAAGCTCCCGACTACTATCAAGACTTGTGTTTTGGATAGTTCTATTTGTTCTAGAAATGCCTCATCCTCTTCCTGACTTGGTGGTCTATAGTAGACCCCTACCATGGCGTCATCCCTATTTTTCTATCCCTTTTATCTTTACATAGAGACTTTTAACTGGTTTGCCTCTTATCTCCTTCTGGACCTTAGAACAAGTGTATATATTGTTGATATGTAATGCAACAGGTCCTTCCTGCCTGTCCTTCATGAGCAATCTATACCTCTCAATACTGATATTCCAGTCATGAAAGACATATCCCACCAAGTCTCTGTGATTCCAATTAAGTTCTAATTTAGGTTATGGACTGCTCCACATCTTAGGTGTCTATACATGAATGCAAGGAGTATGGGGAATGAACTAGAAGTATTAGATTCCCCCACTGATTTCTCTTTTGTTGCTTCTAAGACGCTATTATAATCTTCCACGTCCCCAGCAACATCTAGCCTTCTCACAAGGTTGCCTTTTTATGCTTACCTGTGGGCTTTTGTAACCTGCCCTCATTGAGCCTAGTTTAAAGCCCTCTTCACTAGGTAGGTGAGTTGGTGTGCAAAGCTGTTGTTCCTCTTCTTAGTCAAGTGGATCCCCCTCTCTTCCCAGCAAACCTTCTTCCCACAACAGCATCCCATGGTTGAGGAACCCAACCCCCCCCCCCTTCAACAACATCTGGGCAGCCATGTGTTCATCTCCAGTATGCACATGTCCCTGCTTGGGCCCTTACCCTCAACTGGGAGAATAGATGAGAACACAACCTGCCCCCAAGAATCCTTCACCCTTGCTCTCAGAGCCCTGCAGTCACAGCTGCTCTGCACAGAGGCATACTGGGAAGTATAATTATTGTCCATGTGGATGAGCAGCATGGAATAGCAGTCAGAGGGTGAGCAACCGCTCTGTAACATCTCAAACATAAGCTCCAGGCATGCAGCACACCTCCTGGGTCATCATGTCAGATTGGGAGATGGATGCCTCCCCCACTCCAGAAGGGAGTCTCCAACCACCAGCAGCCTACACCTCCTCCTCTTGGGTGCAGTGGCTTTGAGCCTCCCAGCTTTGGAGGCAGATTGCTCCTCCTTAGCCATTGGGGTCTACTCCTCACCTTCTGTTGCCAGTACAGCATATCAGTGCTTCACCACCATGGACAGGAAACCTTGGGGGTGGGGGAAGTGGAGCACAGTCCATTGATCAAGGTGGCCAGCAGCCAGTCTCCTCCCCATAGAGCAGCTGGTTCTTCTTCCTCTGGTGCCGCTGTAGTCATCCATAGTCACCTAACATCCTGTCTCAGATGTTTCCACATGCGTCCTGTCGAGGAATTCCTCATGCTCCCGGATGCAACACAGACAAGCCGCCTCCTCCTGCAGCTCTCTTACCTGCTTCCTGAGGGACTCCACCAACAGACACCTCTCACACCAGATGGTTTTCCCCACCTGATTTTTGCCATCAGGGACATGCAGGCCACATTCCCAGCGAGTCAAAACTAGGGCTTGAGTGGAAGCCTGTCTGGTGGGGGGTCCACGATTGCAGGCAGAGAAAGAGCTGGCAGTGATGTTGGCGATATGCCATTTTCCTCCCATTATGACTTCTTCCTTGTAGAATACCTACCTTCCTGCCTTCCTCCACTGGCAAAATTTCTTAGTCTCCCAGCTGCCTTCATCTTACCAGCCACTGAGCGCCTGTGTGCTTTTTAAATTGTGGGCCCCACACACATCTAGACTGGGTGACTCAATCCCTCTCACTCAACTGCTTCTAATCACTGGCCTAGTCAATCAAAAACTGCACTGCTCTCACTTCAAAGAGCCCTGCTAGAGGCTTGAAGCTAATGTTTGTGATATTATTTGAGAGATGTATTCTAGCTACACTAGTTTTCCTTAGACTAAATTGAGCTGGAAACGACTTGTAAAATGACATAATTGTTCTAAAGAAGCAAAAGTGATTGTTCAACGATTTCCTCTTAGTTTCTCCTTTGGGAGAGTTGTTGGTGGCTTATCTGGTTTAACATGAGAAAACACAGCTCATTATATGCCATAGGTACTGTAATGTTTCCAATGCTTGGCGAATAAGCTTTGACATTAATGCTTTTTTAAATAGAAGCAACAGCTTTCACTGTGACTCTTGAAGCAGGGTAAGTATCTTCTTGGGCAACGCATTGGGAGCTAGGTTGAGGAAAGGGGAAGTAGTTCAGTTTTTGCATGGTGACAAATCAGCTAATTTTACTGGGGATTTTTTTGTTTTGTTTTAAATCTTCAAACATTTTATTAAATTGAGAAAATAAATGAGTTAAAAGATATTAGAGGTATCTGTAGTAGCCCCATATTAAGTCTACATTGAGATTTGTACATAGGACCCAGCAAAACACTTAACATGTGGAAAAAGAACAGGAGTACTTGTGGCACCTTAGAGACTAACAAATTTATTAGAGCATAAGGTGCCACAAGTACTCCTGTTCTTTTTGTGAATACAGACTAACACGGCTGCTACTCTGAAACTTAACATGTGTGTAACTTTAAGCACCTGTAGTCCCATTGCTTACTGAAAAGGCAAGCAGAATGTTCAGACCCATGTTTGAACAGAGTCTAATTTCTGGAACTGGCCCGGCAGCCGCTGCCCTGTCCACTGAGCGTGCCCAGCCCGGGGCAGCGGCTGAGCCCGCGAGGGGGAGCAGGGCTGGTGGCCTCACCCAAAGTGCCCGCGTGCACCTGGTTCCCATCCCGTACCCACGCGGTGCCGGGAGAGGGTGAGCCATCGGCAGGTGGCTCCTGCCATGTGTGCCCACGCTCAGCCCATCTCTCTCCTCCACAGAGTCCCACACAGCCTGTCTCCAGTGAGGACGCCGCAGCCAACTGCCCGCTGGGGTGCATGGAGCCCCTGACTGCGGGCAGGTAGTGTGGCGCTATGGACCCGGAGAGCCCGCCTGGCACTGCTGTGAGCAGGGCGCAGCCTGCCAGCTGGGCCCGCTGTGTGCTGAGCCCTCCAGTGCCGGGACAGGGGCATCTGCATGGCGCTGTCTAGGATGGGCACCTCTCCCTGCCCTGGATCCGCAACTTCCCCACGTGGACCAGTCTTCCCCAACTTCTCGGTGCTGGCTGGAGCCAGTGTAACATTCCCTGGCACTGCAGCTCCCCTCCTCGGGCTGTGGCTCCCCCCTGCTCCCTGTCCCCTGACCGCTCCCCCGAGACCCTCTGCCCCTTATCCAACCCCTTGGCCCCAGCCTGGCACCCTTAACACGCCGCTCAGAGCAGCGTGTTGGAGCCAGACATGCTGATCTGCCAGAGTGCGCAGCCCCGCCCCCTAGAGTGCCGCTTTACTGCGTTATAGCCGAATTCGTGTTATATCGGGTTGCGTTATATCGGGGTAGAGGTGTATTCCTGACTTTTGTTTCTAAAGAGTTTCCAATTTTCTTATTTTAGATTCCAAGTGGGGATATTATCCTTGTCTTCAGTATTTCCTTTTCCTTGATGTGTAATTAATGTCAGGAAGTGGTCGCTACTTGTTCCCTCCTCTCTGTAAATATGTCAGCTGCATTTGCTTGCTATTGTACTAGAAGCTATTCCCAGATCCAGGCATGAGAAGCTTCCGTCAGCCATATTGAACCTGGTAGGTGATCCATCAGTTAATATTACTACATTATTCTCTTCAAAGAATGGCTCCAAATATTCTCCATTTTTATCATTTGTCTTACTTCCCCATAATCTGTTGTGGCTATTCAGATCACTACAGATAACGAATGGGCATGTAAGATCTGCAGTTAATTATGCCAGGTTCATAGCCTCTAGTTTCTTGCATGGGTTATAGACATTAGAAAGCTGTAGATATGCAAAATTGTTTTATGTTGGTATCCCAATAGCATATATTTGATATTTAGCTTTTTTCCCCCCTAAACCTCTACTTCCAGGCAGCTCACATTATCCTTAATGAAGGTGGAGACATCCCAACATGGGCTTTCCTATTTCTCTATCATGTCTATATATGCCATATCCTGGGATTTTATAGTCTAGTTTTTCTATTAGTCAAGCCTCTTGTATGCATATTATATCAAGCTTTGTTTTCATATCAATAATATTTTTTCTTTAATTCTTGCCCATGTGCTACTAAGCTATAGGCATTCCAGCTGAAAATAGTCACCACCATGCTTTTTACCTTCAATGTTTCCTTCACTTAGGTTGCTAGCTCATAGGTACTTTTCAGCAGCTTTAATTATAATTCTCATTTTCTCTCCTGTTTGAGACATACAATTTATTACTTCAATCATAAATGCAATGCATCTCTGTTTATGTAAGTAGTATGTCATCTCCTTTTACCTGGCTGTCACTCATTCCTTCCTTCCTTCTTATTAATTTATTGCTGGCTATTCCCTTTCCCCTTATCAGGTTCTCTCCTCCCCCACTTTTTCCCCTTGTAGATGGGTAGCTTCTGCATATGAGATGTTATTAGTAATTTGGGTTTTTTTTGTCATTGTCTAGCTTGCTTTGCCTCAATACATCTTTCATAGGCTAAGCTGTTTTTTTTTCTCCACAGTTGCAACATTTTGTTTGGTCCTACCTCACAATTATCGTATGAATGTTTACCTCCATACTTAGTGCACCATATTTTCCCCTTGCAATTATTTGCTACCTGACCAAATCTTTGGCATCTCACAGAAGGAGCAGGAGGATTATAGGGCTTAATCCAGAATATTTAATATCCTAACATTACTTTGTCTGGTAGCATCTGCCCCTTAAATGTAACCAGCACAGCTGTCCAGGGCTTGCTATCATTGCCTAGTCTGCTAAATTAGTCTCTTCACCTATTCCTTGTTTTATTTCCTCTTTTGACATTTCAACTGGCACACATATACTACCCCTCTTGTTCCTGTGAGGAATTTGGGTAGCTAACACCTTAGTAGTTTTTTTGTTTTGTTTTTTTACCTAACACCTTTGTCTTAAGGAGCTTCCCTAGTTGTCCTTTGTTTTTACATTCCACTAACTAGTCTTCTCCAGATAGTTTCTTAGCTCTTACTAGATCTCTAGCACTTCTACTGATCCACTCAGCAATCCTCAGGGAGTTGATATCCCCTATCTTTATGTCTTTACCTAAGGATTTTACTATTCTGTAATTTTCCCCATTTCCCTTTCCTGCATTCTTATTTCCTGGTCCTTCTGGTTTTAGAGAATCTACCGTCGTCTTATCTGCATCCAGTTTTCCACAATGTTTTCCTGTCCTTGCTGCCTAGCCTGGTTTTAGTTTCATTTGTTATTGCTTCCATCTCATTCTGCCTAGCCAAAGCCTTAGCCAGCCTGCAAACCAACTGTCCCTTCCTGCTTGCTCTTCCTAACTTTTATACTCCCATCCGACTCCTCCTACAGCCAGGCTTCATCTGTAACTAGTGCTTATTAAGCCCTCCATGTGCATCTTAGAAGTTCAACTTGCCCCTTCTGTCCCACATTAATCTGCTCAGGGCCTGTGTGGGGTGGATACCCCATCATAAGGACAAATAGCTGTTAGAAAATCACAACTAATCCACAACCAGGAGAGAGAATTTGAGGCTGAAAATCATCCTAGGTAACCTTTGATTCACCTCACCACATTTTTTTTTTTTAACCTTTCATACACAAACATGTTTGGCCCTCAGCTGTATAGTGTTGGGTTTAAATGACCTTTGCTCATGTGTGGCTAATACATTTAATTAAGAAAAATGCACACCTGGGTCTGTAGAACCCAAATACCCTTCTTCCCAAGCAAATGCTTTGCCCATAAATATACAGATGCAGCTGGACTACCTGAGGGCAATGAAGACTGCTATACATAATTCACACTTGTTCTCTTTTCTGTTAGTTAAACCAAGGCTATCTTTCAGGCCATGAGGAGAGAAGTGAGGAGAGAGGGGGGCTAGCCACACATGGGAGAAGACTGATGCAAGGATTTTTTTTTTTTAATAATCTTTAGGGGATTTTTAGTCTATTACACTCTTGTAGCACAAAAGAGAATTTATGAGGAGAAGTTTCTGGCAGAACAAGCTCTCCAGTACTATATCTTAGTTGTTCAAATGGGTTTAAATTTTATTTCATTCAGATGATGATACCGCTCATCCATAGCAAAATTCAGTAATGTTGTTAGTTTTCTTTTTGTGGTAGCTATAAATCAAACCTATTCTGATTGATAAAGATTTCTAATACTTGTGTGTCTTACTAGGAAAGTCTGAAGATTTTTATTTAAAAGTCTGATTTGGGGCATTAAACAAAAAACAAACTCTGCACTAAGTCACATCTGAGAAACAAAATATTAAAACGTACTTTACTTCTTATGTTTCATAAATTACTTCTGTACTTCCCTTGTGGGGCTAAACGTATAGAGAAATGTAGAAAGATTAATCTTGCAAGGCTCTCCTCTTGTAAAATAAATGTTTAGCACAAGCAAAAATACCACCAAATCTCAAGGGTACATGTTCAAATTACTTTGTAACATCCACATTCCCCCTCTTTTATCCAGAGATGGTCTGACTTTCAGAGAGCTGACCACCCACAAGTTCCACCGAAGTCAATAAGAGCTGTAAGTGCTCAGAACCTTTGAAAACCCTTTATCTCAGGGCCTTATTTAAGTGAGGTGCTGAGCAATCTCAGCTCTCATTTGAAAATATGGCCTTCCTGACCTGATTTTTAGTCAGACACCTGGAGGAACACACCTCTGCCGGTCTGAAACATCTTCTAGGTGCACTTGTACAAACTCTGCTTTGATATAGTATCTGGTGATAATCCATAATGCCTGTGCATTTCAGATGAGAATGGAGCTGTTGGCCTTTAAATGAAACTGGAACTTTGCTCTATTTGTAAGTGACTTCTTCTTTTCCAGCCAGTTGGCAACCAGTATTTCTAAAGCCCTCTTATTTCTCTAAGAGTATTTAATCATGTGGCTCCTCTGGGGTCCATTCTCCCTCCCTTATCAGCATATAGCTTTGAATTGTGTTGTACTATTGAGATGCCTGTCTTCCCCAAATTTGGTATACTGCCATCTGGGGACGAGATCATACTGCTCTGAAGATGACACCAGTGCACCAAAGGGTGCCATTACAATGGGCTGCCGCCATTGGTTCCAGATCACAGTTACTATGGAGTAAGAGTTCACCATTGGAGTTTTATGCTGCAGTAGTTCAGAACCTGCACAGATATGTGCTACCTTATCTTAGTTTCACAGCTCTCCAGGGCTGTGCTCTGATCTGTACCTCCAGCTTAGTTACTTGGTGGGTCCCATTAGGGTAAACACCTCTTGATTGCTAATCTGTTAGCCATCAAGGGAAGAGAAATGGAGCAACTCCCTGTGCTTTTTCTTGGTACTTGTTCAAGTAATTGTTAAAACCAACTGATAGGGGTTTATTTATCATTTGGGGAGGAATGCCTCCACATATGTATAGTGTTAAGTGCTTATTGTGTAGTGTATGTATTCATATAATTAATACATACTCTATAGATGAGGCTACAGTTGCATGCATAAGGAGAAGAGTAATAGGATTTATATTAGGATTTCCTTGTTGGCTGCTGGATGTTACTTGTCCTCCTCATGGAGTGTCTTCTGATTTAGCCTTACAAAATAAAACTTGAATTAACAAAAAAAAAAAAGGGAGTAACTACTAATTGCAAAAATAAATTATATTCAATTAACACTTGCTGCTAGGGTGGCAGTAGAGGACTGATGGCTTCTTCTTGAGCCTAGGAACAAATTGAATCTCCCCATCATCTTGTAACTTGTTCCAAAGTTACCCAGAAGCTCTCATTCAGGGGTAACAGTGGATGCTTTTTCCAAACACCTGGGCTAGCTTCAGTTTAATCTTTCCTGATTAATACCATAGAAAGGAGTAGGGTGCTGTTGTCACAGGATTCTTTAATTTTGTATTTATTGTTATCCCTCAGGGTATTATAAGTAGAGATAGGCCCAACCCACAAAATACAGATCCAGATCTGGTAATGAGTTTCTCATGTTTGGATCCGGTTTGGTTCAAACCTGTTTCCATCTGAGGATACATGTACTGCAGTTGGGAGGGGTGATTCCCAACTCAGATAGACATACACATGCTAGCTCTGCTCAAGTTAGTGTGCTAAAATAGTAGCACGGCCTTGACAGCACAGGCAATGGCTTGAGCGCACAAGTATGTACATAGGGGATCGGGCGGGATTGTACTTGGGCGGCTAACCAGAGCAACCAACTGTGCCACCATGACTATGCTGTTATTTTTAGTGCACTGAATCAGACGTCACTGCAGCACAGACATAGTGTCTCAGGCTTGCTACAACATGGATGCCATGAATGCTTAGCCAGGAGTTTTTTCACCCGTTCCACTCATGTAACAATACTCAGTGTACATTTACAATAGATGTCACAATCTGGCTAGACCCCCGGCTGACTGTGTCTTGTCAAGATGATTTGAGCTATGAGAAAAATGGCAATCCCAGGAGGCAGGGTTTCATGTGAATTATTTTGCACGTTTTGCTTCGTGTGGTTTCCAACCCTTAGGTTCTGGGAAAACTCCCAAGCAAAACACAGCCCAAGACACTTCCATGCGTAACCATAAATCAACCCTAACTCAGCTCAATTTGGCCAGGGACTGTTTGATTCTCTAATCCCCGTGAATCCGACATGATATTTTAGGTTTGTAACAATGTCTGGAAGGAGGGGAGTTTGGTCCAGTTTGAAATCGTGTTCCAAATATTTTGCACAACTTGAGTAATGACAGGCGCCAGCCCACTGCCTGCGAGAGGCAGCCATTCAGTCAGCTGAATGGTTGTCCCATCCCTCATGTCTCTCATCCAGAAGTTACGGACAGAAACTCAGTTGGTGTAAAACAGCAGAACTCCATTTACTCCAGTGGAGCTACACCAGCTTAGACTATCTTGGGGCATGGCTCAATAATGGCTAAGAACAAAGAGGAAGAACTGTGCAGGTGATTAGAAAAATAATAGATTTTAGTTGGTTGTAAACAAAATTAAATATGAATATCTTTACTATTTTAAACCTTGGCACCAAGTACCCAAAGTTCCCAGTGAATCCAATACTTGCCGGATCAGACCCCCAGTGTTCATCCCCATCAGTTTTAGTCCAATGCTCTCTACTGTGATATGTAAGTAAAATATTGAGATCATAGATAAACATGCTTATTTTTCTGTTAATCCAGCTGCTGTTGATTCATCTGTACCAAAGAGTTTGCATACTAGCATTAAATGTGAGTATGGTTTTGTTTTCCTTTCCAAATACATCTGGCTTCATTTGTTTGGTTTAGAAATATTTGTCTTGGATAATCTCGTTTTGTTGTGCTATGCTGGTGCTGTTTTGAAAAGGCACATGTATAACTAAAGTTTGCAGCATTCGAAGTGTGGTCAAGATAACAAAGTAACCGCGTCTACTGTGCGATGCACATTTGTGCTGATATGGGCTAAATCCCAGGCCCTGGAACTTAGTATTGACTGTTTATTTGGGATATAAATCTCATCACAACCCAGAAATTCTAGTTCATATACATAGAACTGATATTCACCAGCCTTTTGTATTCCTTGCTAATCAACACTGGCCATAAGGTAGACAATGTTTTACTGCTCATGAAGCTGCAAAGAATATCTGGGTAGATGCAGGCTGTGATTATTTAGTGATATCATTAAAGCAGAGGAGCATTGCACTAGATCCTAATGCCATCTGTTGGCTCAAACATGAAGTATCATTGGAGTTGGGTGTGCAGGGAAATCTTTTCTTAACCTTTCTCTCCCAAAATGTAAAGAGCCTGGCGGCACATGGAGAGCAGTAAATTCATCCCCTTCCCATGGACACAGCATCCCTTTGGCATGCAGACAGGTTCCTTCATTCCCCACCCCTGTGAGGCATTCCTCTGCTTCTCTATGGGATGGCTGTATAGCTAGTAACATGTACTTCCTTTACACAGAGAGGTGCAATATCTTATTAAATAAAAAAAATCAGGAAAAATTGAAAGTTTCTATTGTCCACAGTGGAATCATAGCTCCATATTATTATTTAGATACCTAAACTAGGACATCAGAGTATAACAAACTTGGAAGCCAAGAAACTCATGGCTAAGGCTATGGTAGAGCATAGACATTACAGCTATGTTCACCCTAGATCACAGATGGACACTACATCTTTGGGGGCTCAGACTAGCAGATTACGTGTGTTCTTCAACACAGAAACACAAGAGGACAATTTAAGGGTCATAACAGCAGAAAATTTAGATTTTTCATTCTTATTTTGGGGGGGTGGAATAACTCCTCCTAATTAACAATGTTAATATTTCTTCTGTGCATTTCATTTATTTTGTTCTTTTTATGTTTTTTCCATTAACCATTTTATGAAACTAGTTCTACAGTAATGGAGCAAAGTACCGTAGAAGCCCCACTGTAAGCTTAGTATTTAGGGGAAAAAACATATACAGACACACAAACCTCATTGATTCAGAAATATCAGGAGGACAGAATTTATTCAACCTATGACGTAAACAATAGGGAATGTTTCAGATAAAGTGATGTGTATGGATGGAACAGTACCTACATTTCTATAACAGGTGTATTCGTTTTATATAGATATACGGTATTATACTATGTACTGTTTGCATTACAGTATACCTAGAGGCCCCACTGCAATCCATTTGTACTAGGCACTGAACATACATGAAGTAAGACCCAATCCTCCTTAAGTGACACTTGTTTTTCTCCATCTTCTATCTTCCCATTAAAGGGATAGGTGACCAAAGACATACTTCTCTGGGTAGATAGTTCACCTCTTACACTTAGTTCTGTAATACAAGGAAATGAACAACTCTGCCTTAACTTGCCAGTGTGCCATAGCTTAAATCTCAAAGCAGAGCATTCTTCAAGTGTTACACAGGGGTCTAGCTGCACAACTCCCAGTATTGTAAGAAAATCCACTGGACAAAACTTTGTGCAGTACCCTGAAAATCTACCCCAACGTGTTTTGCTTAGTATAAAAATATTAATTGTGACTGTCTCTTCTGAGCTGGAGATCGAAGTCAAAAGAAACTCTGGACCTCACTGGTGCCCCATTTAATTAAACTCAATAACAAGGCTAACCAAGATACACTGATGTGCTAAAAATGTAACAAAAACCATCTTGGGTGTCACCAGGGAGTGAACCTGTGATCTCCAGAGCTAATAGTGCGACCCCTTATAGCTTGAAGTAGAGCACTAGGTCTTCTAGGTGGGAGCTGTACTCGATTCATATCCCTTGTGGATCAAGCACAGAGGGGGACACGTAACATACACTGAGCAGTGGGTTACAATAGGATCACAGCAGAGATGGAAGAGCTCCATTTCTCCAATTTCCACCCCAAGTAACTGAGGTGGGCACTGTGAATTGCACGGGGGGAAGTGATGGAGGCGTCCTCCCTCCATCCTGGCCTACAGAGCTCTCTCTGGAGGCTTCTCCAGGCAAATGGCTCAATGGCTTCTATGCCCCTAGTGCTGCTCCTCCATTCAGGGATGGGGGAAAGGGGAAAAATCAAAGGATCCCCAAATCAGCTAATTCTCTGGCACCACCTTTCTGTGTTCAGCCCTCAAGGTTCCCCCACAGATCTGTGATCCAACTGGGCAGAAGGTTCATATCCCCATGTGATCCACCCATGTCCTCCTGTACCCCTTGCCAGCACAATAGGGTTGAAGTGGTGTGGAGAGCCCATTGTAGGCTCTATGCACTGAGGTGAATGTTGCCCTAAATGTGTAGAAATGAGTCTGATTTTTTTCAGAGGTGCTGAGCACCCACCACTGAAGCTGAAGTCAATGGGCGGCTGCATTTGCAAGCTGGCCCCAAGGTATCTTTGCCTTTTATTTATCAATAATGTAGCAGGCAGATGTAAATGGCCATTGTTCTTTAATACTTACCTTTACCGAAAGGCACTAGATGCCCAGCCAGTCCTCTTTCTGACAGATGAACCCCAGAAATGACTGTTTCCTGTGCCATAAAGGTTTGTAAGCACCAATGGACAAAATCACAATATATCAAGAGTGTCATATCCACAGGTAAGAAGTAAAAGTGAAGTGACCCATGGGAACTGATGTACTCATTTATTTTCCTCTAAAGCTTTAAATAGGACACTAACACAATGGAACTACAGTCACAGCTAATGTGGTTGATGTGCAAATCATTCCTGCAGTATACAATGACTTAATGGCTACAAAAATAGGCCTCTGCTTACCATTTGCATTTTGAAAAGTACTGAATAAACAGGGGATGTTTTGCCAGGCTATTAGAGTGATATGAGGACACAGCTAATATTCTCCCTGGTAGAAGATTAGAGTGTGTTCTTCGTTTCATTTAAAAAATTGAGAAAACTTTTCCCCTATTAATGATGTTACTGTTTAATAAGTATGGCGTCCCTTTAAATCCACACAGGTTACCATAATGGGCAATGGCTTTGATAAACACAGACTCTGGTATCACAACAATCATTCTTCATGATTTCTTACCTTGTCTTAATCCACATGCTCTTGTAAATACAGGTCATGCATTTGGAAAGCGCTTGTAAAATACAGGTCATGCATTTGGCCTGCAAGAAGAAAATTCAGGTCATTCAACAACGAACCCAAAGAGCTGCTGAGATAAATTTAAATCCAGATTCTGAGACAATGGCACAAATACTGTATGCCAATCCTTTGTTTCTTTCAATGAAGAATAAATACACCACAAACATCTATCTTGTAAGTAGTTAGCTCCTTTGACGGTCTGAAAATGCACTGTTTTACAAGATGTTTATACTTTCACTGATTACGGCATATATAGGCAGGGCAGGTGCTAAGACATCCAGTTTGTAGGACTTTCTTCTGGAAGCCTTCAGATAGACCTTGGATTTAAAATTGCTTTTTTCTCCTTACAATCATTTGCCTTTACTATGTTCCCATTTACATAGCCTCGTGCTCTAGAGTAGCTAGGGGTATGGTGATAATTAGCTGTATGTACTTCAAGAAGGGGAACTCATTTCCCACACACTGTGTTGAAACACTCTTCTTATGGGCCTTTGAATCTGGTTAAGAACTTGAATTAGATGCAGTCTCAGCATAGTGCACAAATGACAGCGTACTAGCGCATGTTCCTAAATAAGGACTCTGTTTTACATCTATCTGCCACCATTTAAATTTGATAGCACCAGAACCCTGCATTACTGTCTGTGCTTTTTGTTTGTCATAATTTTAGAACATAAAATATGAATAGAATGGCACACAAAATATAGCGTCCATGCATTTTCCGGTACATCAGATTTTAATATATTTTCAGCACAAGCTTGTTATGGCTTTTCTGACTCATTTATGTTATATAGTCTGAGCCCGCCAACAAAAAGGGAAATGGTTATGTACAGTAGGGACCTTAATACATAACTTAATAGTGCAGAAGAAAACCAATGTCATACAGAATTTTCCAATAGAAACAGCCTTTGATAAGAAATATGAGTGAACAAAAATACACCGAAACATTTTCACCTGGCAAACTTGTGAAAGTCAAACCAAATATTTTTCAAGACATATTTTATATATGAAAAAAAGTTTTGCCACCTTTGGGTAGTTCCAGTATTTTTAAAAAAGTGGTTTACAGATTGTCCTAGTTCATGAGACTCTTTGATCCTAGGGCTATTGGGATCAAGGTATACTTTTGTTGGAAAGTTTAATACTTCGGTACTAGGGCTGGGCAGCAAGTATCTAATTCTCAACCAGAATATTTTGCCCTTTGATCAGGGAAAGTCTTGAGAAGAGACTTCATAGTAGTTAGTGCATTGGCAGGACTATAGGTTTTAATGCTGCATCTTTAATAATGGGATTCTTATGCTGAACGCTACCAGTTTCACACAAAGAGAAACAGGTCATCAGCAAACTGCTTCATTGGTGGGTGGATGTGTAAAATAAATAAAACTGTACCCAATACATGTGGAGATGCTGTAGATTTATCTCTAAGATAGGAGCAAGACTAATAAGGGTGGTCTCTTGTATTGGCTATGGAATGATAACTAACTCAGGTCAAACAATAATGAGGCTTGTACGCTTCAAACTGGTAATGGCTACCATTCAAAACTACTGTTGATGTTCTACAGTCTGATGGCAAATGTTGCAGGGAGAAGGATAGTGGCACTGGGAGGATCTATGAGCTATCTTAGCTGCACAACACATGGTTGGGTCCAAGTCTTCATCATATTGGTGAGATTGTTGCTCTTGCTATTAGAATGGGGAGCAAGTGTCCAGCACTCAACTTTCCTCAAAGGATGGGGCGAAGGGTCCATCAGCCTCATGGCTGAGAAGTAGAAGCATCTGCTGCATCCACATCAGGGTCTAGCAGAATGTGAGACACAGTTCATAATCTGTGGTCTCACAAATAAGCATCACTGTTGCAGATAAAAGGAAGGAGAGGTACTTTCAAAAGCCACGGAAGTGGCAGGACCTCTGAAAACACACGTGATTTCATGGCCATCCCAATGGCCTGGCTGCTGCGCTGAAAATGCCTGCTCAGGAGGACTTTGGGGTTTCCCACTGTCAGAATCAGTGGAAACCAGGTTTGCGACAAAGGTGGTGCACTCACTCTGTGAGGAAAAAGCATTGGGTGCATTCCTTTCAAGACCACGTCAGAAACTAAGTTTGAGAGCTACCTTAATTGAATTACTGTAAATCTTGATGGAGTTATGCCAGTTTACACCAGCTGACACTCTGGCCCAATGGAGTTAACGTGGTCTAAAATCTGTATAAGTGAAGTGAGAATCAGGTCCAGTGTGAATGTATTTTATATACATATATATATAACTCCGCTTCTAGGTGCCAGTGGAGCAACAAGGTCTGGGTTCAGTCTGTTAGCTCTGACTTAAACAGTTAAAAGGAAATAGTTCAAATAAATACAAAATTGCAATATCTTTCCACAAGAGAGCTGCAGCCTATGTGGGCAATCTATATTCATCAATTACATAAATAGAGCCTTTTCCCTGTAGGATGTAGGCGTATTAGTCACCATAAATCTAGGAAAATTTGATGGATTATTCAGCAATCTGAGAATTAACTTGTTTATACACATACACTCACCCCCCCACACACACCCATTAATGCTCTATAAAATTTGTAGAGCAGGTGTTTTAATAATTCTTTAATTTTATGAGTTATGAAAACAGTTGTGCATGTGTGACAAAGACAAAGAGTTCTAATGAAGTGAGTGAGATTACAACCACATGTCTGAGTTTAATGTGCTATATTATATTCAAATATCTATGACAGATTAATCAACTCAACTGGTTCTTTTTCCTGCAAGTTTCACAGTAATGCCTAGAAGCTCCAACTGAGATGAGGGCCCCATTGTGTTAGATGCTGCACCTATACATTGGCAGAGGCAATCTCAGAGGGTTTACTGCCTAAAAAGACATGACAGAGTGGGGGGAAAGGAAATCTTATCCCCATTTAACAGATGATGAACTGAGACACAAGGAGGTTAATTAACTTGCCTAAGGTCACCCTGGAAGACTAGGGTTGAGATAGGAGTTGAACTCAGATCTTTTGACTTGGACACCAGTGCCTTCACCACAAAACCATCCTTCCTCTCACAGTGAGCCAATATAGTGATAGTTGAGAGTGTATGTAAAGATATACATTTATTTAATCTCGGTTGAGAAATGATACTACTAGTACCATTTCAGCACACAGAAAGCAAGAACGCTACCACAAGCATTGTGTATTGAGTCTGTTTTAATTGGACTTCTCTATGCCATTGTCAAAGCAAAGTAAACTTCAGCAAACTTTCTGCACTTAATAGAATTGAAAGAAATCGCATGTGCTTATGGTACTGCAGCTTTTAGAATTCCATTTTTTGCAGTATACCAGTTGCATGCTAATGGATCTTCGGTTGCTTTTTATCCCCATCTCCTTTTGGTTTAGGTTTATCAAACGTTTCAGAAAAAGCAGACATTGGACATGGAAAGATATGCTTGTCAAGAACACCCAGAATCCACTCCTTATTAATTTTCAGGTAAACTAAATATTATTTCTGTATATTCTATGATGACAGGTTTCAGAGTAACAGCCGTGTTAGTCTGTATCCGCAAAAAGAAGAACAGGAGTACTTGTGGCACCTTAGAGATTAACAAATTTATTAGAGCATAAGCTTTCGTGGACTACGAAGTGGGCTGTAGTCCACGAAAGCTTATGCTCTAATAAATTTGTTAGTCTCTAAGGTGCCACAAGTACTCCTGTTCTTCTTTTTGTATATTCTATCATCATCATCATGTAGTTTGATAGTTAACTTATTCTCATGGAATAACAGTGCAGCCAAATTTGTTATTTCAGGGCGTGTATATTCAGATATAAATAAATATGTTCAGAAACCAAGGAAATTTGAGAAAACAGTGAGTATTTTCATCTCCTAAGGCCAGCAATGACTGGCACCGCTCAACTAGAGGAAGGAGTTATTTCCAGAAGTAGAGATACACATTTACATTGCATACGGATGAATGCAGGACTGGTTGACTCTGGGAACTGGTAAAACAAAAACATGAAAGCATCATTTGATATCCCAGCTTTGTGATATGAAATTTTGTTTGCAAGAATAATCAGGAATGGTTCTTGATTTTTTGATCAGTACAGGGCACAAGGCAAAACTGGCAACTGAGGCCCCCCTCCCCTCACACCAGCCCCTTTTCAAGGAATAGAGGGAGATGTTCAAAATGGCTGTAAGAGATTTTACCAGTTTCTTGTCGTTTAGGAGGCATGAAATATGATGAAAACAAAACCTGTTGTGCCAGATTCACCGCTGTGTTAAACCAGTTCCAGGTCTGATTTCCATAGATTTACACTATTCTTCCCATGAAAGAAACAAGACACCTATGGTTTGGGATATAGATTTTACAGGTTTTTTTTAAATTCTTTGGCATTGACAATGGTTATATGGAGCAGTAGAGACAGAAAGATGATCCTAGTGTCCTTTGAAAATTCTTGTTTATGAGCAGTGTAACCTAAATAGCTTGAACAGTTGGGCTTGATAAGATAGTAGATAACACTCAGAGCACATTACTGCATAATCTGAAGAGAACTGGTGCGTGTTGTGTTTGAAAAAAGTAATAACAGGCTAGAAGTAAAAATGGCTTCCACTTGTAACTCTTCCATTGATCAATTTAATAGTGATCTATGGTGGCATGGTAGGCAGTGCTACCACATTTGAGTTGGAGGGGGTGAATCACTGGATTCTCACCAGCCCCAGGGACTTTGGTAGACAATCACCAAGGTGACTTGGTTCTCCTGCTACGCCCCGAATCCCACAGCTCCAAATGTCACCAAGCCATTGCCTCATAGGCCAGGATGACCTCCCCCAATCCTTTCTGAAATGGTCAGAAGAAAACAAGGAAGCCGCAGAAAACGTAGTTCTAAAAAACCATCATCCACACCTTAAGTCTTTAGTCCCAGTTTCCTAAAAGTTCTCTTATCTGCCAGCCAAGTCCAAAGTCTCCTAGGGAGGCAGGCCCCAGCCTGTGCCTGCTCTTCCCAAATTCGATACCTTTTCCCTAAGGGGATTCTCTCTCCTCCTGCCTCATTCCAGAACTGTTTTCCCTTTGGCACTCCTTCAGTCTTAAGTGTTGCCTCTCCTCCACCCCTCTCTTTCTAGAATGAGATGGGTCTGGCTTACATAGACCCCAGACCTCTCCCCCTCCCAGCTGCCTCGGAAAGAGTAGTTAATTGGAGTCAGCTGCTTGTGTTTTTTTCTCCTCCTGTCCCCAGGAAACAGTTCACACTGTTGCATAGGAGGGGAGTGCAAAGAGCATTGCACAGTGAATTGCGGGGGGGGGGGGGGGCGGGGGGAGTATGGGTATGAGGGCTTTAACAGAACTGGAGCAATGGGATGTGGAGAAGGAGCACAGGGAGAGAAACAGATGGGGAGGATCATTAAAAAGAAGAGAAAAATTGGAGAGGGCACTGCTAGGAGGGCTTGTAGGAGAGTGAGCAAAGCAAGGGGGGCCCTTTGTGGGAGTTGTCAGCCAGCCTGGACACGCCAGCCATTTCCAAATGACTTTGTGCGGGTGAGGTGTGTAAGCAGCATCCTTGCTGGCTGGAAAAAAGAATCTGACTGTTGGGGAAGAGGACTGGAAATGGCTAGAAAAGCCAGCCCAGGAGATTTTCCTGACTGGCATCTTTTGATATCAGACATTACTTTGAAGTGAGAGAAGTCGCAGTGCATCTCTGTAGTGGTGTGTCAGAGCCAAGGCGTTACACCTGGCCAAAGCACCACCAGCTTACTGCAGGAGTGGGTCAATGACTTGTTAAAGTGTCATTGAACTCAGCATGAAGTGCTGCTGCTGAATAAGCAGAAGTGTTAAAATCTTTCTAAAGTAGGTCCTACAAAAAGCAATATTTCTGTTTTCTCGTCGAAGAAATAGTTGATTTTTTTTTAAAAAGCAGTTAGATGTTTAGAATCCAAAAGGCAATTTGGTGATAGGTTTCATTTTGGACATAGACTGCCTGAGAGTGGCTCTTTATAGTGGCTGAAGGGCTTTTGATGCATTGAAAAAAGTGATAGCTATGAACAATAGCTAAAACTGGTGAAATCAGTTCTTCCCTTCAGCCTTGTAGCCTGGCTTCCAGGCTTGCAAGGACATGAGATCATAGCATCATCCTATTAAGAATATGGTGAGAATGCTAAATCCTATTCAGATCAATGGAAAGCAAAAGGATTATGTTCAGTAACTATAATTCAGAGGCTAATATCTTGAGCTTTTATCTGTGTTTGCACAGCAACCAGCACAATTAGTCCCCATTATATAATTTTTATTTTAATTATAATGTGCAGGCAGTTTGGTCTAGTCACAGTCAGGAAACATGAGTTCTGTTCCTGCCACAGACCTATTACATGACCTTGGGAGAGTCACTTCACCTCTGTGTGTTTCTGGTTTTTGTATGTTATTTCTCTTTTAGATCGTAAACTCCTCAGGGCAGGATCTGTCTCTTATCGTGGGTTTGTGAAGCACTTAGCACAATGTCGGTTAGAGCCCCTACATGTTACTATAATATAAATAACATACAGCTACATAAATAGGTCTTACATTCAAGGCATAAGGAGAAAAGGGCTCAAGGGTCTGTGGCATTTTAAACTCAAGATGTCTTTGCTTTTGTACTTTTAAGGTGCAAAGTAAGCTGTTGTAGCGTAAGTTGTGTGCTTGTTTTCATAAACTGTAACAGAGTTCTCCTGATGTGCTCCCAAATGAGCAGCGGACTGGTGACAGGAAAAACACTCTGCCCCACGTATGCCCCCTGCTTTGATTAATTAAGTTTCACACTAATAAGAAAACAGGGTTATGGATAATCAAATAAATCCATTAAGCTTACTTAAAGCTGCGGTGCTGGCAGTCACGACTTTCCACTGGTGGGCATTCATGCCAAATGTTAATGCACAATGCTGATGACCATACAGTATTAAATGCTAATGAACATCATTTTGAATGCATATGGTTTGTGACTGGAAAAATGTCTCCAGCGAATTAAGTATTTATAAAATTAAACTTTGGTAAAACAACTTCCTGCTCCTGCTACATATTACCTCCCCCTTCAACTTTTCACTACACCAAAGGACAAGGGTCTGTAATACCGGCAGGTGCTCTTTGTTTCCCACATTTCTAGTGGGAAATGAAAGAGGGGGGTGAGAGAGAGAGCACTCATGTGAAAGACAAACAATTGCCTAGCTTTGCAGGAAATGATAATATAACTGGCAGAAAAAGGAAGGAGAAAATATTTCCTAGGGCTGGAAATTATTGAATGTTTAGAGCAGAGGAACTGACAATGGTTTAGAGGGGGGGATTTTCCTTATTTCCCCCTTAAAAATAAATAGGCTAGGAAAAACTACATTTTTACTGGTACATGTGGATTTCACCATACACACACAAACCAGGGAAAAAATATTTCCATTGATGATGATCGAAATTTACAAATAGGCCAAGTAAGAAAAATGCTGCTTGAGAAACTGAGTTTGACTGAAGGCTGTTTACTTTGAATATTTTGACATATGTTGACAATTTGGGTTTTAACCATTATAAAGATTTACTTTTTAGAATCTCAATGTCTACTGTCACTAACTGTGAAAATTTAGATTGATTTAAAAACTAAAAAAATGCTTAAAACATATAATGTTCTGCAACCATGAAAATTTAAAAAGATAAAAATTGAAAAAAATGCTTAAAAATGAACATTGATATTATCCATCAAAATTATAAACAAAAATCAAATTCTGCCAACCCTACAAATAAATGACAGAAGTAGCACATCAGATAGGTATTAATACAAAAATTGACATGGCATGTATGTCAGTTTGATTGCATAGATATCTAAAATGCTTGTCACTGGTGATCCTGAAAAAGACTGCAAACCTTGGACTGAAATAATTGACAAACACGTTTGTGTTTCAGCTAGTAATGTATCACTTCACGTTAAGCTCCCTGAATGGTCATCAGAACAGGTCGCTGAGGAGAAGTGTTGATATACAAAGTATCAGGAAGTTGTTTACTGGATTTTGGACCATATCCACCTCCCGTTTAAATCAGTGGAGAGCCTTTCATTCAGTGGGAGTTGAATCAGACCTTTGGTGATTAATTATTGTGTCCGCTGATAGTTTTGAAAAGCTAAAAAGACCAGATAATATTAACGATGGGATTTTCAAAAGTACTCCGGGAAGGCTTAAATCTGCTCCCATTGACTTCAATGTTCATTTAATTCCCAATTCCTTCTAATATACGAGTTTTAAGGGTGGGATTTTCAAAGCACTCCATTTTGGCTTAACTCTGTTCCCCTCTATTTCTCCAAGCCCTTGTCCTTCGACCGCTTTGGACTGAGTGGAGAAGGAGACTAGAGAGTGCAGTTTCTATTCACTGTCCAGTGGGAAAATCTCCACAGTGTAGATGGCTCATGCAAGGCTCTGGGCTGAATTTCACCCCAAATACAAAGGAGTGTGGTTTTTTTTGGTGAGCTCTGGGAAGCGACTGGGTGAACTTGCAGATGTCATCCTCCAAAGACAGAGGAGTTGCTATCAGAGAGTGGATGATGCAGTCCCAGTGGATTCTGTTTTAGTAGAGAGTCTGTGAGCTTGGTTCCAGGGGTCACCAGTTCCACAAGTGGGAATACACAGAAGTCCATGGAGAAGGAAGAGCCTTTCTCCCCTTCTGATCCCTCTCCTTGAACGAGGCCCAGCATACCAGGAGCTCTTGAGCTGAGGGAGAGCAGTGACTCTCCAGAGCTAGTGTTACTACCAACCTTAATCTCCATAAAGGGCATGGAGTTGGGGGCAAGGCCATGACCAGGTGTAAGGGTGGCCCAACTCTGGAAGTCATTGTGACCCAAGGCCTTGCAGAGCTCCTGCTGGGGCAGTGAGCCTCCTCTTAATCATTCTTAAACAGAATACTATGGTGAAATGGATTCTTTGGAGACACTCTGTTTTTGGTAAGCTGTGGCATTTGTGGCTCAACTGTTTTGTTCTCTGAACTGCAGTGGCCGGATAAGAGTTGCCTGTATTTGGCACCAAGTGGGAAAGTCTGCTCCATGACTCAGGAAGAACAACACTCACCTGTACCCTTTCAGAAGCCCCCCTCAAGAATTCCATCGCCAGTTTTAACTGCGAGAGAGACTATTTGAGACATTGTTTAGCAAGCTTTGTCTCAGACGCCTGTTCACAGATCTAATATGCTCAAACTATCCACTATACCACATAGCCAGGCTCACCTGTGTGCGGTGGTTTGCAGCAGGAAGACGACATTTCAAGACCCTCAGAAGAAAACATGTAGTGGTGACCTCCTTGACAAACATTCTGATTGGTTCACAGAAAAAAACCAGCCTTTTTCCCCCCCAAATTTTAAAGACATCAAGTCAATCATTTCTTTCAAAATATAGGTATTATAATCCTCCTCACAAAATGAAGAGCATTTCACCCGGAAGACTGTCTCTTAGATCAACTGGAACATACAGCGTAAGGCTAGGAGAGTTATGCAGGTAAAATACTGGAAGAACTTCTCTGTTCTGTTTGCACATTAATGCTAAAAATTAAATGATTTCATTTCCAAGAAAATCATTTAAAACTGCAGTCATCTTTATTGAGCATTTTCCATTTAATCTTTCAGCTCTGTAGAAGATGCACATCTGAGATCTGATGCAGATTACTCCACGCAGCATCCAGTTAAGGTTATTGTACCCAATTTGGTATGAGGTAACAATATATGGCAGCAATATTCAGAGACAAAAACTGACCTGGTTTCGAATGTAATGTGCTTTTAGAGCAATTGTTAACATAATGGGGCTTCATGTGACATAGCTAAAGGAGAGTGACAAAAAATTGAATCATGTTATAAGGTGTCATTTATTTAAACAGGCTATGTAAGCATTTGAGAAGTGAGAAATTTGAGGAATCTAGCATGATAGGATAGATAATGACAATAGGTGTGTGTGGTTACAATAGAAACAGGTAAAATAACTGAGTTCTTTGGAAAACCCAAATTAGGTTCTGAGGTATATAAAAATAATAGCTCAATATATTCCAGCACCCTAAGTTCTTTATGCAGGGAATGAGAGTGAAGGCATATTCGTGTGTGAAATTAAACTAATATACACCTTTACCCCGATATAACGCAACCCGATATAACATGAATTTGGATATAACGCAGTAAAGCAGTGCTCCGGGGGGGGCGAGGCTGCGTATTCCAGCGGATCAAAGCAAGTTCGATAGAACGCGGTTTCACTTATAATGCGGTAAGATTTTTTTGGCTCCCGAGGACAGCGTTATATTGGGGTAGAGGTGTAGTTAGTTATCAGATGGTAAAATGCACAATTCTGTTTCTGACTCAAAACTCTATCCTATATTTATTTTGCTTTTGAGATGTCAAAGGAACAGGGAACAAGAAGTCTGAAACCATCTTGCAGAGCTTCCCCGATTTCTTTTCCATTTGGCCAGTCTTGAATATTACAAAGGCAGTGGGGACTGCATGTACTCTGAAGAGTTCCTAAGGATTTTCAAAGACAGCAAGAGTGATCCCAAATCAAAAGCCAGGTGTATCTACAGTGTATCTGTAATGGAGTGTATCTTATTCTCCACTGCAATGATGAAAATAGAATTCACAGCTAGGGAGGAATTCACGGAGCTTTGGGAAATGAGAAACATTTACTGGATTTGGTTTCTTAACCATTAGAGCAAGGACTGGTATTTTTAGTAGATGCGTCTAGATCCTTATGAGACAATAACAGTGTATGCATCTTGTAATGTAGTGCTTAGGTAAGACTGATGAGTGGAGATGTACTGGTAAACAAAGCCACTCTAATGGTAAGCTAGCACAGCTTCACACTGTGGGTAGTTGCTCTAGTGCAGGGATATAAAAAATGCAGATATGCAATATGACGAAGATGCTTTATGCATTGGATTGGACCCAGATGCCCTGGTTGTCTGAGAATGCACAGGCACATTCTGCTGAAAGCGAAGTTTTCCCTTGTCCTAGGTGGCCAACATCCCCCATTACTAGCCGTCCTTTCTCTGAACCCCCTCGACCCTGCTGACCTCCTGATGCGCTCCACCCTGAAGATTAGGAGCCCAGAAGCACTCTATACAAACATTAAGCACACAAGAATGCAATGGAGTTTGGGCCTTTTCATATCCCTAATCCAGCAGCCAGAACCTTCCTGCACCCTCCTTAAACTCAACCCTGCTCCCAACTGCTAAGCTCTTGTGCACCTTCCGGTGAGAGATGTGTCCCATACAACTCCCTTCTCATTAGTGTTTTGCATCTTCCTGTCATGGATCCAAAGGATTGATGCTATGGCCCCAGCTTTGGAACAGTCCTTGGGAGGACCCCTTCAGTGAGCCAGACCCGCTAGGGGTCTCACTCTTCTTCCAGGGGAACCCACATGGCTTCACCACCTCCCTAAGCCGGACCTCGGGTCCTTCAGCACCCCTGCTTCACATTGTGAGCTCCGTTCAGCAAGTCCAGCTGAGGCAAACCCCTGAGGGAGACTTGTACAATCTTAGGGAGCAAGGCACCTCTGCCAATATCTGCAGGGACACTCAGCCAGCATTTTCAAACAGTAGGGTTTATTAGTCAGCTGGAACACAGCATAGGAAGTCCTTGGTTAGCATAGAGAAAAGAAAGTGACAGCATAGTCCATCTTGGTCAGCAGAGACCTCTCTTTGTCCTAGTTCAAGTGTGTGCCAGAAACCCTCAGCAGCCAACCCTTACCTACCATCCCCGGCACCTCCCCAGCCCTCTGTTCTCCAGATGGGCAAACAGTGCTGGCCTTCTTGAAGTGAGGTGGGCCATCCATGGTTGTTGGTTGCCAGGTCCCACTGAGTAGGGTTGCCATTGTCTCCTCCAAAGCTCCTTTGATATGGGGCCCAAACCCTAGACAGCTAGGAGCCATTCACCCCTGAGTCTCTGAGCCTTTATGGAAAGTAAACAACCCATTCTACTCCCTCACTAACACTGAAGCATAGGGGAAACTGAGGCTTCATTAAAAAAAATACAAAAATTCCCACTTTCTCACACTCTTTTATAGAAAAAGAAATTAATTTTAGGGTGCTTCTTGGAAAAAGTCTTGAAATTATTTTAGTAAACTCAACTGTTCTCCATTTCTCAGAACCTGCCATTTCTATTTATTGTATTGTTTGTGTCCTTCATATCAGGTTGTGTATGTTTGTTTCTCTATCTACATACACACATTCTGCTTTAAATGATATATTTCCCCTGTACTTTGCTCATACCGATTATTGGTACCAGGTGGCTTCATGTGCTACTGGGTCATCTACTGTGTATGAATTGGCCAGTTGCTTCAGTATGCTGCTATGTAAAAGCAACAGAACTGTAGTGATCTTATATGTGTTTCAAGCCCAAATAGGTTTTCCCTGATGATTTCATTGGGAATATAAAATGTTAATACAGAGGTATTAAAGAATCTTATTTCTCCATTTGAAAATGATAGGAACATGAATCGTGGTTTATGAAGCCTCAAACACCTCATTCTCTAAGATCACAACTTAAGGAGAAGTAAGTGAATTATTTGTTCTCCCTTTCAATTATTTTTTATTATATGTTGAAATATTTAAAGTAAGAAGCTAACAGAAAATTGAAATCATGTCACCAGAGCTTGTTTAACCACCAGGAAACAGGTACACGACAGTAAGCAGAAGTGACAACACAGATGATACAGATTTTTGTCACATAGGTGGGGGCTTATCTCACAGTAACCATACCCCCGGATGTTGCTATTATTTTTCTTAAATAGGTTATACATAAAAGGCGAAGATTTTTCAAAGTAATACTTGGGTGCCCAACTTTAGATACTTTAAAGAAGCTTGATTTTCAGAAAGTGCAAAGCACATTGCCTCTGAAAAGTGGAGACACCCAAAAATCAATAGTCACTACTGAAAATCTTGACAAAATTCTTTATTAGAAATGTCTTGTAATCACCGTGAACTGCCAGCCAAATAAGAACTTTCTGGGAATGTTCTTCAGTAAATGTTTTTGTCCGTAGGATTGCTTAATAAAATCAGTTCTTAAACAAGAGCTGCAAATAAAACAAAGCCTCTCTTTTGAATGTTAAAATCAGTGGTATTGGGATTGCAGTAAGAGAATATTGACAATGGCCCAGAAAAAGCACCATGCTCAGGTAAGGATGAGTGATAATGGGACGGGGACCACTGACTAGCATGAACTGCTCTCCTGGAAGAGCAATGGTCAAAGAAAGAAAGGCCTATCTCTCAGAGCAACCAGCATATTTACAATTCTTGCAACTAGGAACAATTGGCAGACAGCAAGCCCTCCATATAGGAGTAGGGACATCCCCCAAAGCTCTCTGTTTTCCTGTCTGCATCCCTGGGAAAGGGTGCATTGTCCATGCTCCAAGTTGGCATATAGGCTTACTTTCCTAGACACCTTTGAACTTTTGTTAACATTTTAACAAAGCCTCTTAGGGTTTATCTCCCTGTACAACAAACTGGTCAGCGTAGACAAGGATAATATGGTGATCAGCATGAACTCTGCTAACTTGACTCCTCAACACTGTATTGAAACACAATAAGATTTCCTAATGAAGACAAGCCTTTACAATGCAATCAGTAGTAAAGAATGAAAGCCACCTTTGTTGAAATAAGGTCACACTCATTAGTACTGCAAGTTGGTTTGTCTTCTGTATACATTAAAAAAGGATGGAAATAAAACACAAAGCCCTGTCTTGTCTGGGAATATTGATGCTGATGGTCTGTTTCATGTTTGTATAGAGAAGAAGAGTTGAAATACCTTCAGTTTCTTCAAGAAGTTACAAATGATATTTTGATTAGAAGTTGTTACTGCAAGGAGTAAGTACTTGACATTTCTTCTTATTTAGTCATCTGAAAAAAGAAATTGTGACTAATTTTATAATCAGTATGAAGTATTGGAGGACTTGTGAAGATGAAGGCCGTAATGCTATTCTTGAAATCGATCCCTTTGATTTGTCCTTCTTTTTTCTCCTGGCTTTTACACTTTGTAATAGGATCACCAATAACACACACAGCTGAGAAACAAAATGGGAAATATTTGCAGTGATCTTCCTATTTCCTATGAAAACATGGAGTAGATGTAAACAGACATTATGTTCTCAGAGTCTGTTCGTAGGACTGAGCCATTGCATAAAATGGTGAGATGCATTGTTGTTATCGAGATGGCTCTGTGTTCCAGTTCTGGTTTGAATTGGTTTCTCCGAGCCTAGATAAAGTAACACAGAGCTACATTGAGTCTTCCGTAATAAAGTGCCGCAGAGCAAGAGATGTTGCACAGTGGCTTTTTTTCCCCAACACAAGAACAAAAAAAGTAGAATAAATTAATATCTATATAGCAATGCTTTTTTCTTTGGAGTATACAATACATCACTCCATTTGACTTTTCTCGTTAAATCATTAACGAAGATCAAAAAATAATATGCCCAGCCAACTCAGGTATCTAACTGTCACATCATGTGCAGTTTTCATGTTGCCTAATTTAAATTATGCATTTTCACTCTCACACTGTTTTACATTTCTAATAATGAAGGTTGTGGAAGGTTCTGATAAACCACACTTCCCTGTTTGCCCTCAGTGAATCTAAGCATGACAAAATGTACTTTGATGTAAGTCTGCTCTCTCCTATTCTACTTGCTGCCCTGCACCTTAACTAGAAGGTGCTTTTGCTGTAAGGAGGAGAGAGAATTTAAATGCAAGCATGTTTAGGCCTTGGTCTTTGTGAAGTGCCATCTAGAGAAGGGAGAGGTGCCAACCTTCACAATCAGTCATGTCTTTGTCTTCGGCTATCCCTCGATGCGAGGGTAACGTCTGCCAAGGGGGGTTCATTGGTGGGATTTTAAGTGGCTGAGGAGCCCAATTCATGCCCTGCAGATTTCCCCCCAGAAGTGACAGGTGTAATCTTGGAGGAGACATATTTGTTGGCTGGACTGATGTGCCCTTTCTTTCCTCCTTTGTCGCTTCTCTGTCTCATAAGTATGTCTGTTCTCCTCAAAATGAGCTGCGGCTTGGTGTATGGTGTGGCGCCACTGTGTTCTGTTCCACACCGAGTCTTCCCAGTTTGTTGGGTTGCTGCCTCCCTTTTTAAGGTGTTCTTTCATATGTCTTTGAAGCACTTCCGCTGTCCTCCATGAGCCCTTGTTCCCTGACTTAACTGAGAGAAGAGTACGTGCTTCAGGAGGCGAGTGTCAGGCATACGTACACACAGGGCCGGCTCCCGCATTTCTGCCGTCCCAAGCAAAAAAAAAAAAAAGCCGCAATCGGCGGCGGCAGTTCAGCGGCAGGTCCTTCGCTCCTAGAGGGAGTGAGGGACCTGCCGCCCCCGAATTGCCGCAGGTGCTGCCCCTCTCCCTTGGCCGCCCCAAGCACCTGCTTGTTAAGCTGGTGCCTGGAGCCGGCCCTGCATACACAGTGGCCAGCCCAATGGAGTTTCATGACCTGTGCCTCTATACTGCTGATCTGGGCTGCAGAGAGAACGCTGATGTCAGTGTGTCGGTCTTCCCAGCTGATCCTGAGAATCCCCCTGAGGCACCGCTGTTGGAACCACTCCAGCCACTTGAGATGTCATCTGCAGGTTACCCAGGTCTCACACCCATGGAGAAGGGTGGGGATGACAACTGCCTTGTAAACCAAGATCTTGGTGCCTGTTTGCAGATCCCTATTGTTGAGGACTTGTTTGAGTCATCTTCCAAAGGATGTGCTGGCACAGTGGATCCTGTATTCAATTTCAGTGTCAATGTTGGCTCTTTGGGAGAGGTGGCTGCCAAGGTATGGAAAATGGTCTACATTTTCATGGGGTTCTCCGCTGATGGTGATTTGTGGAGTACAAAGAGTCCAGGTGAGGGATGGTAGAGTACCTTGGTTTTCCTGATGTTGAGAGAGAGATCCAGGCTGTGATAGGCATCTGCAAAAAGATTTAGGGTACTTTGCAGGTTGGCCTGTGTGTGCGCGAGAATGACACAGTCATCTGCACACTGAAGGTCAGTGATGCCAATTCTCAGGATCTTAGATTTTGTTTGGAGATGTCAGAGATTGAAGAGTTCACCGTCCATACGATGCTCAATCTTGATTCCATCAGGAATGCGGTCGCGGAGGAGAATCAGGATCACAGCAAGGTAAATGGAGAACAGTGTTGGAGTAATGACACAGCCTTGCTTCACACCAGTGTGAATGATGAATGATTTGTTCTCTGAGCCGTTGCACAGAATGATGGCAGTCATCCCATCATGGAGTAGTCTGATGATGGAAATGAATTTCTGTGGACAGCCAAACCTACACAGCACCTTCCCTAGGACATCACAATTAATAGAGACAAAGGCCTTGGTTAGATCGATGAATGCCATGAACAGTTCCTGGTGTTGCTCTCTGCACTTCTACTGAATCTGTCATGCCACAAAGATTGTGTCAGTTTTGCCTTGGGATGGCCTGAAGCCACACTGTGATTTGGGGAGTTCCTCAGCAAGGGGGAGAAGGCAATTTAGTAGGATCCAGGCAAGGATCTTCCCTGCAATAGAGAGAAGGGCAATACCTCAGTGGTTCCCACACAAAGATTTGTCCCCTTTCTTGAATTTTGTAACAATGTTTGCATTCTTAAAGTCAGGTGGAATTTCTTCAAAGGTCCAGATTTTGTTGAGGAGTTGCCAAAGTTTGTGTTGGAGGATTGTTCCACGATACTTCAGCTAGGATGCCGTCTGGGCCTGGTGTCTTGTGAACTTTTTGTCTTGGTGATGGCACACTGGACTTCCTCAGAAGATGGGGATCAGCAAGGTGTTCCATTGCCAAGTGTTGTGGAATAGACTCAGTGGTGTCTTCAGAGACCATGGATTCGCGGTTTAGTAGGCTCTCAAAGCACTCCTTTCAGCGTTGTTTAATGCCGCATTGTCCTTCAGGAGGGTGGCGTCATCCTGGGAACGTAAAGGAGTTGGGCCTTTGGAGCTTGGTTCATATATAGTTTTTGTTGCTTGAAAGAAGCTTCTCATGTCATCCTGGTCTATGAAACCCTGGATCACAGAGGATCTCTTGCCACCGCTTATTTTTTATGTCTCGTAGCCTCCTTTGGACTTTGGCTTTGAGCAGGTGGCAAACCTCATGTTTTCGTTGGTTAGAGGAATCATTTTGTCAGTTGCAGAACGCAGTTCTTTTCTGTTGAATTCATGCTAGGATTTCCTAGCTGTTTTCGTCACTGACCCCAAATCAGAATCTTTCATTTTCCTTCTAGCAGATTCCAACCCAAATCTTTAAGATTGCAAGAAAATTAAAAAAAAAAAAAAAGCCAGTCATACAAGTGTGAGGTTTTGGTTCTTGTTGGATTTTTTGGAGAAATCACTTAAAGTTCAGGATTTGCTTCCTGCCCCATGATGGATAAATGGAACAGGTCTCTGACTGCCTTGGGCTCAGCCAAAAGGACATGTCTACGCACTGGTTTAGATCCATTTACATTTTTAATTGCCTAGGAACATTCATCATTTGCTGAAAAATACTGAAGCTTTGCTAGGTTTGGGGAGTTGCAATTTAAATATTTTGTGTGCCTATGAATATATTTATAACGTAGATATTTAAAAGCATGCACTAGCAGCAACTAAATGAATCAGAAGGATTGGTGTCCATCAGAAAATACTGCAAATAATATTGAATAAAAATCACACATCTGTAGCTAAATTAACCTTCTTTAGTGTGGTTTCCCAAAACAGTCACAAGTAGCTCTCTTTGCCAGTTCACCTTTTAGCTTTTCCCTAGGCATACGTAGTACTAGATTGTGCCTTGTCCTGTCTGGGTGCACAGAGGGTGTAGGGTGCCTATCCTTTGCAATGTGGGAGACAGGCACAATCCCAGTCTAGCACCTCTGTCATGCAAGGACTGGGAGATCTGAGCAGCCAGAGCAGAGATAGACTCCTTAAACAAGGTGGGATGAGGTCATTGTCCTGCTTCTCCTGTTTCCATTGGCCAGTAGAGCTGAGCTGGTGCATGGGAATGAGAGAAGAGTGTGCATCACACGCTCTCAATTGATATAGTCATAGGTGCTGCTGTGTGAGGCTCCCATAGGTATCTTACCTGTCCCTATCACAGTGTCCTTGGGATCAGCTGCCAGAGCACAGCCTTTCTTCCTCCCAACCCTCACTTCCCCACAACTCAAAGCCACAATGTTTGCCCTTTTGCACTCTGAACATACATGGGTCTTGGGACATGTAGTTTGATGCACGTTATCCACACTACAGGTCTACAGGGTGCATGAACCAAAGTCTGCTGGGGACTTTCCTGTTGATTTTCTGTCGAAGGCACTCGGCTACTAAGGTGATGGGTGGCAGAATAAAACTCTGAGATAGATATATTATAAAAAGTGAATAGTGACCCAGTGTTGTTCTGGTGAATCTCTATCAACAACATTTAATATCCTTGAAGATTAAAACTTCTGATCAGTAATGGTCTCCTTTTAAAAACTCAGAGTTGAATTGCTAAATGCAGTATAAGTATAATGCTTGAAGACTTCAACTGAGACTTCCAGTTCACTACAGTTATGCATTTTTCATGACTGTCTGGTTTTCAATCACTGGGGCAGAACTAGATCTGAACATGAAGCACTAATTTCCCTATTCAGTTAAACCCTTATTTCTTATGTCTACCTGTTTCCATTAGTGTTTCTTTTACATTTGGTCACAGTCATCTCGAAAAATAGGGATTTACCTACTGGACTAAGGAAAGCATTTTCACAACAGAACACACCTTGTAGTACATAAAGTATAAAAGGTTGTGTTCAGGTTAACAAGGATTTGGGCTATGAAAGTTCACCCCTTAGTGATTCCCTTAAGATTTATTGAAAGGGAAGCCTGTTTAGAGAGAGAATCTACAAATGGCCTATGTGGATACCAAAAGGTAAGAGATTTTGAAATTCAAAAATTCTTGTCTGAATAGCGCTGTGTTCGCGTCATATACACATAGAGTTAGAAACAAAACATCAGTACTCTTCCTGAAAGGTTGCAGTGTAACACTAAACACCATTATTGTGTGCGGAGACCTGCTGCATATCCACCAAATCTACCTGCCATTGTGCATCCACATCTGAAACCAGTGTCTTGTTTCTTTTGACATGTGTTCACGCCAGTTTGTGTAAAGTGTTAGCATGTTGGTCTGAAAGCCAAGCTGTTACCTGTCTTCAGTGCAAAGTTTTGCTATGTTTTTTGGCTGCTTGAAAAAGAGTGTTCACCCTCTGAATCTCCCAACTTTCCCGGGGGCGTAGTATGTTTTCTTTAACTGAGCCACCTGTGTAGATATGACAGTTACTTATAATGTCTTTTACTAACACGAATATGGAGAAGATGGTCACAGTGACAAATTTAAACAAAAACAAGTTTTATTAGTCACATGGTTTAACACACTTTATAGCAGCCTGTGGAAAGAATGCTGCGACCCATGACAATTACAAGGTCCGAGCTGGTTCATTCTTCCATCTGGTTCTTATCTAGGGTCTCCTCTTTGAGCTCTGTGTCTCAGGCATGAGCGAAAACAACTGATGCATGATAGATTCACCCCTACTTCACTACCATTGTGTAGGTTCTCAGAGGTCTCTAGAAAGGCGTTGTCAAGTTGTTGAGAGATTTTCAGAAAAGAAACAGCTGTAAGTCCCCTGTTTAGATTTACACAACCCCAGGTCAGTTCCCACTCCATTACAACTGCCTTCACCTCTGCTTTTTATAATCTCTTTACCTGAGCTATGTCTTATAGGTTCACTTTGTCCGAGGAGCCTTCCTCCGTGGGTTCAGTTGTTGGGTGGGCACCTTGCTGATCACTCTGACTCATAATTTCATAGGTCTTGCTGTCAGGTTCTGGTCTGTCCAGGAATGGCTGGGACAAAGGGTACAATCATCCTTTGGCCCCACAGTTACAATTTGTGGTGTGGTTGGGACACAGCAGGACAGTCTGAGGTGGCTTACTGGAACTTAGGTCCCACACGAAATATAAGTGTTATAAGGGGGCCACCATGTTGTGATTGAGCGTTATATTGGTACCATAGACAGACTCTCCATTAAAGGTGGAAGAAATGAATATATAGGGATTGAAATTAAAAGCATGAAGGGGGAACCCTACTGTTATCTGGCTGTATTTCATCCCAGACAGAACTCTCACTGATTGATGTGTGTACTTTAGAATGAAGGGCATTAGATTTTTTTTTTGTTTAATTTTCAAATACTTGTGAGGTTAAAAAAATGATTATACCTTTGGTAGAAAAATAGGGAACCTAGAGTAAAAGTGAGAAGTTAGAATGTATCTATAAAGATTTGATAGACCAATCAGTATCTTTTATTTGAAAATATATTGTCTTTTGAGTGGTCTTTTTTTGTGTGCTGACGGTTTTTTTTTTTTTTTTTTTTTGGTTCTCTTTCTAAGGGCAATAGAGGATGTATTTCAAATGCATATTAGAAGCAGAAGGCATGACCTTGATGAGGTGAGCAAAAAATATCTATTATTAAATACTCTGTCACCCAGAGCAGGAGAAATGTTTTAATATCGGTGCGCAACAACAATTTATGCCATTCTAACTCCTACGGAATTTAAATGAAAAGAGGTGAGGAGGCACGTAGAGAAGAAACCCTGTTCTGACAAAAGGCAACAGCTATATGGTGTGTTATAGCTAGAGCTAGCAAAAAAAGATTTTTCCTATATGCTTGTATGTACATTTCTAGTGTGGCTTCCCAAAAGCTTTTGATAAAGTACTTAGTGGTCAGATTGGTTAAATTGCACAGGGCCTCTGTGCAAGAAGTGTTTGTCTCTACAGATTTCTGCTGTTTCTGCCATTGCTGTAGCAGACAAAGCAAGGGAGGATTTGTAGCTCTAGTTTTGAAAGTGGGTCGATAGAAGGGTGAACTTCAAAGCTCAGCAACAAACTTTGAAGTTCCCTTAGCTTCAAAAGCCATTCCCTGCAGCATGTTGTGGACCAAAGTGCAGACTGAGTGAAGTCAAGTAAATACTGCAAAGCATCATGAACATTAATTCAGACAAGAACTGTAAATCTGCCTGCTATTAGTGATCCCTTTTGTTTTCACACCCTGGGTATTTCTAAGCAAATTTTCATTTGCAGAAAAATATAAAAGAGCTATGAGTATGCATCCATGCTGAAAGTGTGTGGCAGCCATCTTGAAGGTTTTGTGGGTTTTGGAGTCATCCAGTCAGATAGGACTGTCAGCATGGGTAAAGTCTGTGGGACAAGAACAGTCTTTCTGTTCTATATTTATACAGTGTCTAGCAAAATGGGGTTCTGACCTATGGCGGGGGCTCCCAGGCACCAATAACACACACACCATCTAGCTCTTCTGTAGTGCTCTTCAGCCGTAGAGCTCCAGGTGCTTTACCAAAGAGGTAAGGATCAATCCCCTGTTTTACAGATGGGGAAACTGAGGCACAGAAGGGGTGATGTGACTTACTGAAGGTCACTGAGCAGTCTAGTGGCCAAGTCATGAATAGAACCCCGGTTTCCTGCATCGCACTCCAGTGCACTAGCCACTAGCCCACATTATGCCATTCAAATAAATAATAGAACAGGCAACCAGTCACTGCAAATAGCAAATTACTAAGAGCAAACATTTTAAGCAAAAGCCCTGACAAATAATTTGTGAGCGACCCATAGGTAGCAATACACTCTCACAAATAGTGTCAAATAATGAGCTAATCTGAAAAGATTGAAGCCTCCTTCTGGATAACTCACAAACTGAAAGAGGGGTTTAAAATAATACCTTGTTCTCTGGAAATGGTTTGTCCAGCTCTAGGACTGACCCATACTGGATTGTAAAGTTAGTTGATAACCACTTAGGGCAATAAAAAAGAGGAGGAAGGATGATCCAGTGGTTAGAGCGCTGGCCTAGGATTTGGGAGACTGAGTTCAAGTCTCTGCTGTGACACAGACTGCCCGTGTGAACTTTGGCAAGTCACTTAGAATGGGATCCATGAAGAGACTGAGGCATTGCATTGCTAAGCCTGACAGTGCTGAACTTTTAGAAACCTAGAAGAATCACAGGAACAACACTGTGATCCACAAAGCCAGCCTAGGTGTCTAAGCCCCCTCATAGCAGTGGTTCTCAACCAGGGGTATGTGTACCCCTGGGGGTACACAGAGGTCCTTCGGGGGTACATCAGCTCATCTAGATACTTGCCTAGGTTTACAACAGGTTACATAAAAAGCACTAGTGAAGTCAGTACAAACTAAAATTTCATACAGACGATGACTTTTTTATACTGCTCTATATATTACACACTGAAATGTAAGTACAATGTTTATATTCCAATTGATTTATTTTATGATTATATGGTAAAAACGAGAAAGTAAGCAATTTTTCAGAAATAATGTGCTGTGACGCTTGTATTTTTATGTCTGATTTTGTACAAGTAGTTTTTCAGTGAAGTGAAATGTGGGGGTACTGAAGACAAATCAGATTTCTGAAAGGGGTACAGTAGTCTAGAAAGGTTGAGAGCCACTGCCCTATATAATGCAAGGAGGGAGGGGGCGCCTTAGACTACAGTCCACAAATCCAGCCTGCTAGATGGCTCCCTGTCTAAGCTAGACAGTGGGAGCGTTTAATGTGCCAAGCCCTGCCCCTTTCTCAGTGATCAGTATCTAAGTCCAGGCTGCAGGGAGGTGCCTAGATCAGCAAGCAATCCACGAACAGGAACCCTTCCCCTGGCATAGGCGCCTGTGTAGTTTCTTGTGGGAATGAGTTCGGTGCCTGTCTCACGTCACCTGCCCCAGGCAACACAAGCATGTCCCTCTAAGCCTTGCAGGTCCTGCTGTTACTCTGCAGGTTAGCTATTGGCATACCTCAATCCTCAAGCCCTCTGAGCGCCTCCCTGGATTGTCCAGCACCTGGTCTACTGGACACTTGCAGTATTCAGATTCACTGCTTCAAAGAAACAGTACACCCCATCTTACCAGTTCCACCTCTGCTCAACACACAGCACTTAGATGTGCATATAGTTAAATCAATTCTAAGTTGATTTGGCAAAACATAGCGGAGAGACTCAAGTTGTAGCAAGTAGAAGGACTGGAAACAAATGGTCACATATAAAATAAAATCATAACAGGCATTTGAGAGCCTAGACTTAATTAACAAGATATTCTCATGTCGGGTAAAGTATTGCTCGTCCAAAATCCTTGCAGCGCTTTACAACCAGGCTGGCTATGACCCTCCTTTCACAAGACAAGCATCCCATCAGCTTACTTCCTCGGTAAAGGATTTCGTATGTCCCTCTGCACGCCATGATAGATCAGATCAGTCCTTTGTCTTTATTCATAAAGAGGGTACCTCCCTCCCTCTGTTTGTTCCATCCTGTAGATTTCACTGTCTTTTATTTGGCAGCTGGCTCAGTATGCAGATAGTCATACATTATGAGGCATACAGTACACAAACGGCCAGTCAGGGAGATAGGTGTCTGTTACCTCCGGCCTGAAAGGATCATCAACAAGGTATGTCACCTCCTGGTGACCTGCCTTAACTCTAAGACCTTAAGTACATAATTTTCAGTATAGATACATACCTCCTTAAATATTATCAGTACATACGTTTCACAATGATTTTGACAACCAGTCGGCTTCTGGCTCTTGGCGGACACCTTACACACCACCCTTCAGTGAACTATTATTAAGGCTACATGTTAGTCACTACATTTTAGTGAAAGTTATGAACAAGTCCAGGCAATAAACAAAAATTCATAGCCAGTGACCTGTCCATGACTTGTACTACATACCCCTGACTAAAACTTGGGCTGGGACCCCCCAAAACACCTGGATCCTTACTAAACTGGTGAACGTCACATTTAGAGAAAAGTAGCTGTCATTTGCTTCTCTTGCACTAGCTTGTGGTACTTACCTTTATGGAAATCAAAGTTCTGGGTCCTTCTCGTCGGCGGTACTGCTGACTGCTGCACACTAACTTCAGCTTTTTTTGTTTTCCTTCGTGCACCTAGGAGATCCATGTCGCTCACATTATGCCACTGAAACATTTGCGTTAGAAACTTTCTCAAAGAAGTGAAATATTTTAGTATTCAATTCTCTGCCCCTGGAAGAAACAGTTTTCCAATGAGACTCAAATCTGTTGCTTGTTAAAGCATTATTCTGGATGAGTAATTGGATTTCCTTCTGTAAGCTACCAGCATGCTCACTAAGGGTCTGATTCACTATTGTCCTGCATCTTGTACTGTTAATTTCCACCAGTGAGCCCTATGAATACAATGTGAGAGGGGCACTGCATGTAGCGCACCACTTGCTTAGTCAGAGACAGTACCTATATAGAGGGGCTGGGAGAGGTGTGTGTGTGTGGGGGGGAATGAAAAGGGAGAATGTCAAAGAGACCACATTCCCCTAGGCCCATCTCCTCTAATCTGTGTCCTCTGCACTTGCATTAGTGGTCAGGATGCCCAGGTCCTAAATGATTAGCAGAGTCAGACTGGCTTTCTGTATCTTTCCATCATTGATATATAGGTATTATTATTTACATTCTGGTAGCATCTGGAGGTTGCCAGTCAGTGAATAGGGCCCTGTTGTGCTAGGCACAAAGTAGTAAAATATAACAGGGTATTTATACAGCTCACTGCCTGGGGTTCCCTTGGGTGAGAAATTTAAAAATTGAGTTTCTTTCTCTTTTGAGTGGACAACTAAGACTTCATGGCTCCTTTCATAGGAGAAAAGATTAGTCACTGTATCCTTGACCAACACTCTACACCCTCAAAGTCCCTTATAGTTCAGTGTGTAGTGTGCCCTCTTCAGTATGACTTTATGTACTGTGCTTTGGCATCTTTTTAGATGAAAGGAAGAGCGACACCTATAAATTAACAGTATTTATTATTGATGCACCGGGCATTCATTCTTCAGAAATACTGGGTATGTTATAAGAATATATATATACAACAGAGCTAAACTGAGTATCACGCAAACCAACAATGTGTGATTTATAATGACTAAGACCTTACTACAGGGAATTTCCTAGGGTTTAATGATCAACAGGAGTTAATTGTGTAAGGCTTAGGACATTGCTGTTTAAAACTCACACTGCTGCAATAGATTCAGGTAGAATCAGTTTTTGAGGAATTGGCATGAAATGTCCTTTAAAACTGTAGGGCTGTCTTTGCTTACTTGTTTCCATAATGTAGGAGTGCTGTCTGGTGTACTCTCTTAAGCAGTAGGTTATGTGGGAGTTAAACCATGTGCCTTGCATGAAGATTAAATAGCAATCTAGATAATTACAAAGTAATTGGAATGCAAAATGTGATTTTGTGTCTTTTGAAGTGCCTCAATTCAGCTAGAATGGGTGTTTTTGGTAGCAGTTTAGACATTAGTCTGAGTGACAGTCAGTAGGCAGGGGAAAATCTATTGAAGAACAATCAAAGCTGAAGTTAGTGAATTTTAGGTTAATTTCATAGACAAAGGAACTTTCTGAAGTGATGCATTAAATTGAAAGGATCTGTAATTTAGTCTTGACTAGACAATGCTGAGTGTATATTGCTTAAGGTCTAATCCTACCAGATCCTGAATGCCATATGTTGTGGTACTGTGCGCCCTCAACTCCAATGGGAGCTGGAGGGGGCTTTATTCCTCACAGGAGGCACTCAGCACTTCTAAAGATAGGGTCCTTAAATGGTAGTGGATATTTTTATTCTATCCCACTGCACTCTATTTGTTACCCAAGAATTTACTGTACTGTCCCCAGGACTAAAAATTTGAGGTCTGGGCATATTCCTGTCAAAATTATTAACTAACTAGAGTGAATTCAGAAAACAACAAAAATGATTAGAGCAGAGGAGGAATTGATTTATAAGGAAGAGTTTTTAAAATGCCAGATATAACTGAGGTTGGCTAAGCAGTGATTGCTGGGGAACGGCAAGATCATCTAGATGAGTTTGAAAAGTGTAAACACTAAGGAGGGAGAGGTATCATATAGAAGGGTACAAAGAGGTATAAATAAGGATTAGGTTAAATAAATGAGAAATGTACTGTGATTGTCAGAAACTTGCTGACACAGGTAAGATTGGAGAATAGTTTCCCTTATTCTCCATCCCCACACAAGGGAGGTGATGGAAGCCCAATTAATTTGAGACTTTAATGCATTGTCCCTATCAGCTCTTTATAGAAGAATCCTGCATTGGCAGGACCTGGATGATCTACTAGATCTTCTCCACTTCCAGTTTCTATTTGTCTTTAAAACAAAGCATTTGTTTTCACTTAACATCTTCTTTTAGACCTGGGTACACAAAGCAGTAGGATGAAAATAACACACAACCCTTTCCAGAGGATGTTTGCAAGCCCAATTGGACTTCTGGGCAACTAACCATTTGACTAGTAGGGTGGGGGTGGTTACTTCTTTGAGTTGCAAGGCTGATCTGTTCTTCCCATACACATACTCTCCAAGGCCGACTCTAGGCACCAGCAAAGCAAGCAGGTGCTTGGGGTGGCACATTTGCAGGAGTGGCAGGGATCCAGCATGGGAGCTGAGAACCAACAGGGGGCCCTGGGAGCTGTAGTTCCTTGGTTAGCTCCCTGCCTATAGAGCCAGCCCTGGAGCAGGGAAAGAACTACATTTCCCAGCATTCCCTTGGCAGCTATCAACAGGAAAGGGAGGGAGAGGGAGTGAGGTAGCTGAGACCTCATGGTGAGCTACCATGAATGGAGAGCTCAGTGCTAGAATTGGGTGGCACTGTGAATGGTAGGGATACCATATTTTAACACTCAAAAAAGAGGACACTCCACTGGGGGGGGGGTTTAGCCCCGCCCCCTATCCCGCCCTTCCACTTCCCACCCCCTGCTTGCCCCCCTCAGAACCCCCAACACATCCAACCCCCCCTGCTGCTTGTCCCCTGATTACACCCTCCCGGGACCCCTTCCCCTATGTGACGTTATTGATATAATCTGGGACCATATAGAACATGGTTGCAACCAAAGTCCTGTAGTGGCACCAAATCTTGTATAAAGCGGATCAAATGAGATGTCTTAGACAAGGTTAGGATTTGCTGGTTATAATTATGCTGTCTATATGTGTGTATCAATTTTGTAGTTGAAGTTGTGAATATTGGCTCTATGCTGTCTGTATTGCAAACTTATGCTATGCTTCTGGGTGACGTCCCAGACAAGTTGGTGTTAGCTCTGCCTAGCCTGCTTGATGGCCCATTAAGGACCATCAGCTATACAATTGACCCATGGAGAGAAGGCAAATACGCCTTGTAACTCAGCAAAGCATGCAGGAACTTTCCCATGTGGCTCCAGACTCCATTTTGCTGTAATTTTCCACAGTAAGAACAAAGAGGTGCTCTTACACCTGGAAGAGACTATATAAGGTTGATGCCTCGTCTCCATCTTGTCTTCAATCCTGCTTCTTACCCTCTGGAGGAACTTTGCTACAACTGGAAGCTCTACATAAAGGACCCATCCCAGCTGTGGATGTACTCCAAGGACTTGATTTGAACCTGCAGTTTATTCTATCACTGCTACAAGCCTGGACTAAGAACTTTGCCATTATTGTATGTAATTGATTCCATTTAACCAATTCTAGCTCTCATCTATATCTGTTTCCTTTTATGAATAAACCTTTAGATTTTAGATTCTAAAGGATTGGCAACAGCGTGATTTGTGGGTAAGATCTAATTTTTATATTGGCCTGGATCTGGGGCTTGGTCCTTTGGGATCGAGAGAACCTTTTTCTTTTACTTGGGTATTGGTTTTCATAACCATTTGTCCCCATAATGAGTGGCATTGGTAGTCATACTAGGAAACTGGAGTGTCTAAGGGAATTGCTTGTGTGACTTGTGGTTAGCCAGTGGGGTGAGACCAAAGTCTTCACTATCTGGCTGGTTTGGTTTGGCTTAGAGGTGGAAAAACCCCAGCCTTGGGCTGTAACTGCCCTGTTTTAAGCGATTTGTCATGCATTGGCACTCTCAGTTGGGTCCCGCCAGAACCGCATCGTTATACCCTAATTGCCCCCCCGGGACCCCACCCCCTATCTAAGCCTCTCTTCTCCTTGTTCCCGACTTCCCCCTCCTGAGACACCCCCACACCCTAACTGCCCCCCTAGGACCCTACCCCCTACCTGTCCCCTGACTACCCTGACCCCTATTCACACCACAGTCCCCTGACAGCCCCCGCAGAACCCCCAACCCATCCAACCCCCCCTGCTCCCTGCCCCTTGACTACCCCCCCAGGATCCCATGCCCTTTCTCCAACCCCCGGTCCCCTTACCATGCCGCTCAGACCAGTGTGTCTGGCTCCACGCGAAGCCAGACACTCTGCCGCAGACACGCTGCTGTGCTCCTCTGTGGCGTGCACAGCCCCGTCCCCCCAGAGTGCTGCCGGCGTGGCGTGGCACGCTGACGCTGCAGGGGAGGAGTGGGGGCAGCAGGGGAGGGGCTCTGGCTGCTGGAGGCCCCGATACAAGTGGCTCAATCTGGCCGGGCCACCCTGTTAGCCGTGCCGCGCTCTGCATTGGGAGGGAAATCCCAGACCTTTTGAGAGTTTTACAAATTCCGCCCGGATGGCTATTTAAAACCCCAAAAGCCGGACATGTCCATGAAATACGGATGTACGGTAGGTAACCCTAGAACGGGGAACAAGTATGCCCAAGGAGTAGGCAGCTTTGGCCCAGATATCTCCTTCAGAAGACATCCCCAGACTGGATTAGGGATACTGGTGTGACCCCACCTTGCAGCCCCCAAAGAAAGAATTGGGTGCACTAAATGGACAGTGCCCCTCTCTATCTGAAGCCTAGCAAGGGAGGTATGTGGATCCCACTAGAATTTAAAATGAAACATAATAGAGAGGAGGATCTACTAGGATCCGGGCAGCTTTAGATACAGTACCAGGCATGTAGGAGGCTTTCCACTTCTGAGCCATGGACGCATAAATTGACTTTTCCTGTCCAGATTTAGCTAATATTCAGAAAGGGAATCTAGCACCTGCCTTCCAGATTTGAACACCCTCAAAATTCAGGAGTGCTCAAGCTCAATTTGGGCAGCTGTTAATTCATTTCTCCCAAATCAAATATAGTGATCCACTGTAACGTGCTGTAGAAAAAGTAGGATAAAATTGAGCAAGAAATGCTTCCCAGTGGTTATTAGGACTGGAATTGCTATTTTCAACAGCCACTGCCATTTTTTTTTCTTTTTTTTTTAGTTCCTTTTGTTTAAAAGGAAGATAGTGATATTGCCTTGGCAAATTCCGTATAGAAACAAAGAGTGGAACAAAAGAATAATAAAGGCACCTCAACTTTTCCTCATTTATGTAGCACAGTCTTATAATATGCATCCAGATATACTCCAATCACACAAACTGAAAATTGTTCCACTTTACTGCAGTTCTGTAACCATATGGGAACCAATCCTGTCTGTGTTCTGTGCACATCTAAAATTCCTGCTGAATGACCCGCACTGGGAGTGAGTTACCAGTGACCCAGAGCTGGGGCGGCAGGGGGGTTTGGGTGGGGAGGGGGGTGAGCCCAGGGCTGGGGCATCAGGAGGAGGTGGGGGGGCAGCCAAACATTTTTTTGCTTGGGGCGGCAAAAAACCTAGAGCCGACCCTGATACTCTCCAAAGTCAGTGTTGATCTCTCTATTCCTGATGGCAGCTGAATGTACAGCACAACGCCTCAGACCTAAACATAGAAACAGCACCTACTATGGACCCTTGCTAAGTGTGTATCACCAGGCAGCTAAAGTGAATTGGGTGGCCTTGCCCATTGTTCTTTTAACTTGCCTCTGCTGAGCCTCATGTGCCACCCAATTTGGCTTGAAGCTCTTCCTCTTATTTACTAGGTGTGATAAAGCATCCACCCCACAGAAGCATGCAAGAGGAGCTGCAAGGAACAGCCAATCTGGGCACAGCAGGCCCATATAAGAAGAGCTGCAGGGCAGAGCAGGATCAGCTACTCCCTGGAGCTCACGGAAGGAGAACTAAGTGCCTGGCAGGCAGAAGGAAGTGATCACCCTGGACAGAGCAGTGCTCTTGGCAAGGACCAAGGGAGCTAGAGAAGAACTCCTGGCTGGTTGCTAGGGTTTGCAGGCTGAGGCAAGGGTGAAGAGGGTGCTGGGGCCACAAGGAAGCGGCTGAACAATTGGCTGAAGTCACCACTGCGGAAACGGCGGGACAGTTGGACTGCAACCCTTGCCCTTGGATTGAGGTAGCACAGATCATGACACGGCGGGAGAGCTGTGTTATGAAGACAACGCTGTAGTCCTTGGAGTAATGTGCATCTGAGAGCAGAAGTGATGGCAAGCGAGGAACCACCAGGAGTGGGCGTACTGATCTGCGGCGCTAATCCCCAATATAACCGCAGCAGCCACCAGTGTGGTGAGTGGAGCCATATTATATGAGGAAACAAGCATCTGCAGCAGCAGTAGCCTCCTCCCAATCTCTGGAGAAGAGGCAAAATAGAGCAGAATCATAGCAAGTTAGGGAAGGAGATTATGTGCTTGAGTGGATGTTGGGGAGATGAGAGTTTGAACAGATAGGTTAGAAAAGAAAGAGGAGAATGGGAAAGCTGGGAGGGAGGGAGGGAACGTGTGTAGAATGACACAGGGAACAATGCACTACAGGGTACCCTGGGAAGGAAAGTGAAGGAAGGACAAACTCTGGAGCCACAGGAAGTTATAATATTTAAGAAGTGTTAAAATAAAACACCCACGAATAGTGCCATAGTGGCTGATTTATATAGAATATGTATTTATCAGTGGCAAGTGGAGGCACAGAGGGAAGTACTCTCTTTGGTGGAGTTCAGTCCCTTCACTAGTCTCCACCTTGACACCCCTTTCATCCCAGGCTCAGCCAAATACTTCAGAGGAGCAATTTTGTTTGCATTTGGAATGAATGTTCTTGCATGAGGAATGCATAATTCCAAGCTATTTGCACCTATCCAGTCCTGGACGTTGATAGATACTTCCTTGGGCTTTATGACAGCCTTTTATCTTTAACATTAAGGAATTCAGGAGTTTTCTGACAGCCTTTTATGGAGAGACATTGTCTCCATTTTCTGCAGTAAGGATCATCCTGATTGGAGATTACTGCCTTAAGGGCTGTGTCAAAGTTAGACTCAGGACTCATAGTTTGTCAGACCACTCTGTTTTATTAGCACAGCGCTCTGCTAATACATTCAGATAATGTGAGCCTCCATGCAAGATTCAAACAGTCTTATTTATACAGATAAAAGGGTGCGAACTAAACAAAGGGACAGAGAGCAAAATTGTAAAATATGCATGGAGCACAATATGCATATCTTGCTTCCTTGTTAACTCTTATCGATCTAAGACTAATGCTTCACCAATTGCCCTTAAGTGGCAAGTTAAGCAGTTAATGTCTGCTTTCCTGCCCCCTGGCTTGCAGCATTTCTCATTTCTACTTAAAGGTACATACAGCATTCTTTAATTCATTCTATTTCTTTAATATAATTCATTTCACTTTCACAATCCCTCCTTTTGGTCAAGCTTACGCAAAGACCAACAATTACTGGGTTCCACATATTAATAGTTCCTTATCTCTTCGTTCATCAGTGATATTTAACATCATCATATTAGCACTCTGTTTTGGGGCAATTCTGGATACAACAGGAGATTAACTGAAAACATACAAAAATCATTAGGATTCAAACACAGGATAGTCAGGGCTCCCTGAAACAACCAGTTTCCTATGCCAGAGAAATTGAATAGGTTACTTAGCCACTTCCATAAAGAACTTGGCTCTTCATGGGGAAGATATGCAATTTGTTCTAAGTGACTAGCGCGATCTATTACCTCATTGGTGTCGTCAGGTATGAACACACAACATTCTTTTCCAATGAGAGCACAGGTCCCTCCTCTGGCCGCCAGCACTATGTCCAATGCCTGACGGTTTTGGAGGGCCATCTGTCGGATCGCCCCGTTTCTTTGGCCAGGGTCTTTAAACTCTCTCCGGTTTCATTTGCCATTATTTCAACTACTGCTTGTAACCTTAGGAGCCTTTTTGCATGGTGTATTACACCCCCAAGTGGGATAAGGGAACTGCCAATGGCCTCTTCCCAGGTCAAGGGGCTTATGTTATTTACATACCATTGGGCATCTGATAAGTCCCTTCTTCTTCGCTTGAAATTACGAAGGCGTTCTCATGGGAAGGACCCTAGCACTCGGAATTGTGGGAAGAGTCAGGCAGGATAACAGATACCTGACCAGTTAGCTGGTAACACAGTATAAGCTTTGGTCCCACAAACCCAATGATGGCCTATCAAGGCTGGGAAGGGTCGGTTGCACCCATTTGTCATATAGGTGCCTACAAAGGAGGAGTAATATCCTCCGAAGGGCACAGGGTGATTCTCCTTACGAGGAGTGGTGTTATTTGCATGGCATTGAAAGATTGTATTGTTTTCACTAAGATTACTGTAGGGGGAACATGAGATTGATTTTTCTGTTTGATCCCAGGTCGAGAAAAAACTCATATCCCCATACCCGGCCCGCCACTCTTTAGTTTTGTTCGAATAATCCCATACACCATTTGCCACAATATGCTGAAGGCAATGACTTTTACCCAGATCCAGCCCTGTCCCATTACACACCCAACACCAATGACCTTTTCCCTCCACCACACTTATCCATTTAGATACATTTATTCCCACTGTTTTCCAAGTGTCATTATTGTTCCATGTTTTGTTAAACGGATGAAGTCCTCCAGTGTGGTCTGGGGAATTGAGTGGGATTGCCAGGACAGGAACACCAGCTTGAGAGTGGGCTGGGATGTGGCTGCAGACCCAGCAATTAGAAATATTAAGAGTCTGAGCTATCAACACTCGCTGCTGGATAAAAGAATTGTCACTGTGGACTCCCCAGACCTTAAGACACCAGCAGCCGAGGAACAGGCGCCACCAGAGGCGAGGCAAGGCCCTTCTGGTTCTGACAACCTCAACTGAGGGAACCGCAGTCACGGTTTTACATCCACCAGGCAGCAGGCGCTAGGCTCACTACTGCTTCTTTTGGGGCCTTGCTTTAGGTCCTCGTCTGCTTCTGGCAACCCTTACGAGAGCGTAGATGGTAAGGTATTGCAGGCTGTTCCTCTATGCCTTCTTCTGGAGTCAAAATTGACTCTGCGTGGTCCTGAGGTGATTGGTTTGCTGGGGGGTGCCTTCTTACACTGCAAAGCATGTATGCACGCTGTGATACCAGACAGTTTAACAGCCATCTGGATAGTAAGCAGTACCTGATGATTCTTTGATGTCCTTTAAGTCTCTTTACTTCTTCTTCCTTGACTCTGGCTATAACAATGGCCTTCACACCTTATCTTTTCCTGATGCATACATTCCTTATTCACACAGATTGAGCATACAAACAGTAGTATTTTATATGGAGCAAAAAGGCATTGCAAATTAAACCTTGCTAAGTTTTACAATCAATAACCAAGACAATTTACATTGAGACCCAGGCCTTCAATGTTCCTCTAATCTACTTAACATAGACACAATAGAGAATCCTGTTTCTTACTTACTAAACCTTAAAACAAAGAAATGTATATTTAACTAGAGGTCTACTCGGTAATACATATAGGAAACCATAGTAGACATTATAACTTACTCTAAAACACAAGGGTGAGCATAATCAGTCATAAGGATTGTTCTGGTCTGTCATTCCTTTCTGCTATTCAAAAAGGGTGGCTGACAGGGATGAAATCAAATCATACATTAATTCTTATGGGACATTATAAAATCCTGCTCCTACATATCCCCCTTTTGACACTAAGATTATTAATCGCCAGTGTCACTTCTTATTTAGTCCACGTAATAGAAAATACTGGGAGGTGATTTGGGCCTGTGGCTCTAGCTTTGCATACATTTGTTTTATCCAACAGCACATTCCAAACATTCCAATTAAACACATACAATTTAAAATCAAAAACAATTAGGGTTAGTAACATTAGTACGCCAGTAGTTGTGGGAGACCATACAGAAAATATATTATACCAATGGTAAGCTGTTATGTCTTTCTGCATTGGCAATTCTTAACATTTGCATGTATAATATGAATGGTTCGGTTTCCCACATTGCCCTTTTGTTTGTTTTAGGAACTGTTACCTTTTTACCTTTTGTAAACACAGTACTTACATTACATTTACATTTGTCTATTGGAAGGTTGCTAACACTTCCATTCTTTTAAAACACTTTCCCCCCCCCCAAGAATTAACCCATACACATAGCCCATTATACAGTACTTTGGTCTCATTATTCATTTTATCCCATATACAGGATCCTAGTGAGATGTCTTTACTACAGGACATTGCTTTGGAGCAACAGGCATGGATAATCATACCCACTTTTATTTGTTTTTTTATTAGGTTGTCCTGTAGCTGATATTAGCTTTTTCTGAAAGACAAAAATAACATTTTTCTACCCCTTTTGGGGTGGCATTCATTATTGCTTAAAATATTCCTTTCTTTTACAAATACCCTTGCTGATTGCAGGCAAAACAAGAGGAATTACCTCCATATTTTCCTGTGTTTTTGTTCTATAGGCAGGCCAGGTTTTAATGGCTTCTATCTTTTAAGAGTTATGGGGAAATTATCCCACTGTTCAGTCATTAAATCCATGAGGTGATGTACCTCAGTTTTCTCTTTACAGCAGGCCAAGGTTACAATGTCTTGCCTGCTGTATTAAGCTTTAAGTTTGTTTACAGGTAACAGCTGAAAAGCGTCATTACCATAAAGGATTTTTTTTTTTTTTCAAAAATCATACACACTATACATTGTTACAGGGGTACTTATTACCTTTAATTGAAATAAATTTAATGTTATCTTGTTATACCGTGCCTTTTATTTAGACAATTTGTTTGTTGACCAGGTATGTTCTTTATCTGCAACTTCTTTGTGCTGGCAGTTCTCTCACTTCCTTTATCAGTTAGATAATTTGCATCCACACAGGCTTGGCTTTTGGATTCAAAACCATTAGCAGAGCTCAGAGACTCTGTCTTAAAAGGAACACAATTAACTTTTACCAGAGTTTTGATGACTTTTAACTCTTGCTTCCAAAACACACACAGATTTGAAAAAGAAAACACAGTCTATTGTGGCTCCTTTGGAGCCCTAATAAGATTTTAAATAAGTAGCATGTTTCGTTTGCATTTCTTTTACCCCCTCTATAATATACACTGCACACGTCTGCACATTCCTTCTATACTTTAACTTTTAAAACATTAGCCATATTAATTTTTACATAAGGTGTAACTGTTTCTTTTGTTCTTAGAGTTTTATGTACCCTTATCAAAGTGACAGTCTGATTACACAGAGCCATTTTAAGGCTCAGTGTTTCTAACATTGCTTCTTTTTGTTTTGTGCACCTCACCCCTGCTGTTGCTTAAGAGGGGCACTGTCTTTATTCTTTTCCTACAGCTTTCATCTGCTATTTTGTTAAAACAAACAAACAGAATCCAGAATCTCTCCCTATTTTTCTGATTTTGACTGTCCTGCTGCAGTCATGACTTGGTCTTTATTTGAAAACATTTAAATTTTGTAAAGAATCAAGTTACCCCTTAAGGGTTAAATACCAAATCTCAAAGTCAACCAACACTGATTACCTGTGTCTGGCAAAAAGGTCTGTCAGTTTTGCAACTTTGAATTAAAGAGTCAAATGGATTTTTAGTGGCATTATAAACAAAACAAAACCAATTTATCTTAAACTTACAAAACAGGAGTTTTACAAACCTCACATATTCCCACAGACAGACAGATACATACACATTTTCTCTCCCTTAACATCCCTCTTACACTGCTTTGTTTTTACATAGATTACATTACCTATATACATTTGGGGCAGTTAAGTTCCAATAGAAACCCCCCCCCCATGTTCTTTTAGCAAATTTGACTCAATTGTCCACAGTCAAATGATTTTAATTAGATAGTCTCTTTACCTGGGTTATTTACAGACATTCCTCTGGAAAAGGGCCCATTTTTCCTTTAGAATGGCTGCAAAGAAACCAAGAATTCTTTTAACAAGATCCTTTTTAACATTTTCACAAAGTTTAACTGTTTAATTCTCTCCAGCCTCTGTAGAGTTAACTTTTCACTCTCTCTCCTTAAATCACTTGTTTATTTCCCAAAATGACACCTTTATCAACTCAGATTTCACCATTTTAAGTATTGTTCCAGGGGTTCATACTTGCACTTACTCCTGACACTATGCCCTTAGGGCTTCCAACCTGTTTTTTTTTTTTCTTTATCTGTTGCTTGCCTGCTTGTCTGGGCCCAATCCTGCTTTTTCCAATGAACCATTTTTGTGAGTGATATTGTGGTCATTTCACAATTTTGAAAGAAATGCTTAAGGAAAGGGACCAGGAAGGGTGGGGGCTAGTTGAGGAGCCCACCCTCCTTGCTGAATTGGTAATGGAACACTAAAGAATCAGTTTCTGAGGCAGACAACGAAGGGGAACAGAACAAGGGGCATTTTATCCTTTTTACAATGAGAGGGGAGTATGAAGGGAGTTGGGATCGATCCGGGGTTGTTGTTTTTTTTTTGTCAGAGTACAGGGTGAAGGGGAGCGCTCAGACTGGTGGTGGGAGAGGAGGCTATTAATAAAGCTTTTAATTTATTATTTGAATATTTGAGAGAGGCAAGTTTTGATTTTGTCCACCTATGATTTGCCTCTTCCCACCACTGCATGAAACAATTAACCTCTCCTTTAGCCAATTTAGTTTTAGGCTGGCCGAGTTTTTTTTTTTTTTTTTTTTTTTTTTTTTTAAGATGTCCACTCGGTCCTTGTTCCAAGGTTTTAACAGTGGCCACTGAGTTTTGGGATCTCCCTGAGTTAGCCTAGATCATTTTTCCAGAAATTTACAGAAGTCCGGACCCTTCCTAAAACTGAGCCGGCGATCCTTTAGGGAACTGTCCCGACTTAGACGTCTGGTTACCAATACAGGAGGACTTTACACACACCAATCACACAAGAAGGAAATTCGGGTTCGTCAGAGCGATGCCCGGTGCAACACACAAAAGGAGCCCACAGGCTACTGACTCAATCGCCCTTGCTTTCACACCAACGGTTTTACCCAAGGTGCGGTGCGGCTGCGATTGTGCAGATTTCACTCACTCAGACCGCGGGGACAGGAACCCCTTTGGTCGGCTGATCCCCGGACGGAGATGGCACCCAGACTCAAACACTCCACAGGAGGACGGATAGACACAGAGACAGGACAGTCCTCAGTCCGGACAAAACACAGAAATAATTACCTGACCAGATTCCTGATGTCAGATCCCGGGATCCCTACCAGAACAGAGTGGGAACCAACAGGTTCGATGGCGTAGACCTCACTGTGGTCATGCACCCTTCCGTTCAGGAGGAGGACCGCTCGGGCCAAATGCCCAGGTGCCGGCTACCACGGTCGTCCTACAAAAACGGTCAGGAATCACACAGTCCCAGTGAAGACGGTTGCCATCTCGGTGGAACCTCCAAAATTGTCAAAGTTAGACTCAGGACTCATAGTTTGTCAGACCACTCTGTTTTATTAGCACAGCGCTCTGCTAATACATTCAGATAATGTGAGCCTCCATGCAAGATTCAAACAGTCTTATTTATACAGATAAAAGGGTGCGAACTAAACAAAGGGACAGAGAGCAAAATTGTAAAATATGCATGGAGCACAATATGCATATCTTGCTTCCTTGTTAACTCTTATCGATCTAAGACTAATGCTTCACCAATTGCCCTTAAGTGGCAAGTTAAGCAGTTAATGTCTGCTTTCCTGCCCCCTGGCTTGCAGCATTTCTCATTTCTACTTAAAGGTACATACAGCATTCTTTAATTCATTCTATTTCTTTAATATAATTCATTTCACTTTCACAGCTGCTTACCTTTCCCCTGATCAAAAAATAAATTTGGGAGTCCATTAACCCTTAGAAGTACATTAGTGATGCAGAAGATCATTCTCAAAATCTTCTCACGTTAGGAGCCAAAAAGGGCTTCTAGGAATTAAACAAGGTGGAAAATGTCACTCTTAGCCCTAAGCTAGCTGCTGCAATATGTTTGTAAGTACAGCATACCAATTCCAGAATGCTCCCTTTAACAGATTAGTCTCCTTTTAGCCTGGGTCCAGCAATCACTCACACCCCTTGCAGTCACCGTCCTTTGTTCCACTTTCTTTCAGGTATCCTGGGGTGGGGTGGGGTGGAGAGGCTCTCTCTTTAGCCAGTTGAAGACAAAATGGAGGGGTCTCCCAGGGGTTTAAACAGACTTTCTCTTGTGGGTGGAGACCCCCTCCTCACTCCTATGCAAAATCCAGCTCCAAAATCCATGGAGTTTTGGAGTCACCTGGGCAAGTCACATGTCCATGCATGACTCACAGTTTTTACAGGGAGCATCCATTGTTTACATGCTACCTTGAACGTCCTCAAGTGGACTTCTAATGTGGATTGGAGCATTCCAAGATCCATTGTCCTTTAAGTGTTTCTTGATTACGTACTTAATTTCAACATTCCTTTCTCCAGAAACTGACCAAATGCTCTACCAAGGTTATTTAGAAATCAAGCCAGTACACAGCAAACATTCTTAACTTCGAATACAAAAATGGTACATGCATACAAATAGGATTAATACATTCAGTAGATCATAACCTTTACAGAGATATGTTGCATGGCATATGTAGCATAAATCACATTCTAAGCATATTTCCATAAAGCCTTATGGGAGGTACTGTCAAAACCCTTATGGGAGGTACTGTCACAGCATCGTGGAGCTGTTGAGAGATTTTCAGAAAAGAAACAGTATAAGCACCCCACAGCTTGTTGTTAATTTACGCAATCCCTGGTTGCTAGCCCCATTATACCCCATCCTCAACCATCGCTTCTTAATCATTCATTTACCTGAGCGACGTCTTTTCCATTCATCTTGTCAGCTGGTTACTCCCCTAAGCCATGATCGCCTTCCACCTCTAGGGGGTTGAACAATGAGAGGCCGTCACACTAATCGGGGTGCCTCACAAGGGTTTCAGGGTTGGATTCTAATGTATCCATCAACGGTTGAGTCTAAGGGTCCTCCTCGGGACTGTCACTGATGTAGCGCTTTCTCCACGCAAGTCCAAAGGTGCTCGGGGCTAAAACAAAGTCTGAAGTTCTCACAGGGGTGGTAAAGGAGTCCACGTTTCCTCTCAGCAGCCTTTCCACAATTTCTAAAATACGTGTCCTTGGTAAGAGATGGCCTTCTCTGCCCGGAGCTGGGACTTATGGGGTAATAGTGCTGCAGTCTGACTGGCAGAGGGTGTTGGGAGGAGTTCTTAGAGGGGTCACATGACCCACTTCCGGACAGGTCACCCTGCCCTGGAACTCACCCTGACTGGTCAAATCTCCTCTCAGGGTGGTCTATCGGGGTGAAACCAATACTGAGGAGGAGTTCTTGGGGGGGGGTCACATGACACACCTTGCTTCCTGTCATGTGGCTGTCTTGACCCCGGAAGTAACACCCCCTGGGGCGGGACTTCCTGTGACAGGTGGGTGGGGTCTAAGGGGTCAAGGGGCAGGGTTAAGGGGTCAAGAGACGGGGTTAGGGTTTTATTGACGGTATGGCGCTTATACTACTCATGTTTACTGTACCATACAGTTTTTGCCTTCTTCATTTTGCTCAGGTGATGTTTGTGTGCTCAAGGAACATCTGCCTTTGTGAGTGTTAAGATTCTCCCTAGAGTTCTCAGCAACAGTTTTTGTAGGTTGCTCATTTCTGCAAAGATATCTTGAACTAGATTCCATGGGTTCAATAGCTGTTTCTGCTTGGCACTGTTGAGTATCATCTACCTGCAACACAACAAAAAATAGTCTTGTTAAGTACCAGCAGGAAGTGAGAGATGCATTCCAAGCAACCGAATACCATGAATTGGCAGACACCCGCTAAATGCAAGAATCTTCAGTGTTTATATTGATCACTTTGAAAATACAACAGCGCTATGCAGAATGCTTTACAGCAACTACCTACTCCTCACCACATTCAAGTTTTACAAATCGCAAGTCACATAATATAACAAGGTATAGGTAAAGCTAAGGAGTAGTACACAGTAATTCCTTGTCTAGTCTATTCTTGCTCAATCACTAATCTGCAGAACTGTATTTTGAGATATGTAATTTAAGTTTAATTACTGATATTTCATAATGAATTTGTAAATGTCCTATAGTTTATTCTGTAAATATAATAGCACTTGAAAAAGTTGTTTCGTCCTGAAGCATTTACACTGGTCTGCAGAGGATATCTTGTCCAGATGTTCTGCTGTTCAACACTAGCTTTGGAAAACTGTTGAAAAATTTCACAATATTTATACCTTTGGGGTTATCTCAAATTCCAGTCCCCACTGCTATTACAATCATCCTTGTCTCCCCTGCACTTCCCACCAAATTCTGACATGATTTTAGCATCAATTAGTTAAAAAGTTAAGTAGTTATAAATGTGTGCTTCACGACAATTGAAATCCCAAATACCACAGCTTCTGATAGTGTAGGTAATTGGTCTCAATTCTCATCCCACTTACACTGATGTGGGTCCTGTGTGAGAGATGAGCATCAGGGCTTATCCTTCTAGCACCAATACTTATCAAAATAAAAGCTGTTAAAATGTTGATGCCAAGCACCAGAACTGAGACAGGAACCTTTCTTTCCTGTACTCCCAATGACCCATCCAAGCTGGTGCACATGCACGGTGTTGGAGGAAGATACTAGACTCAAATGCAGAGGGGACAAAAGGCAAATGGAGCGGAGGGGTGGGTGGGAGGGCAGACTGGGACAAGGAGTATGCCAAGATTGGGACTGGAATGGGCATGAGGGGAGGGGGCCAAGGACAGGGAGCCAGTAGGTGAGGCTAGGACTAGAAGACTATGAGAGAAGGCGGGGGTAGGGGGAAAGGAATGTGTAGGAGACACTGAGAGAAGACACAGAGCTAAGAGGAGGAGGAGAAGAGAACTGGGACTGACTGAACAGAGAGATTGGGACAAGGAGCCTTCATTCCAGCATATCCGAACTTTTGAGTGCTTTTGTGTGTAATCCATCTATGCACGCACACACGCACCCCCTGCTCTAGGCAGCCAGGTCTTTCAAGAAATAATCAAATATTTGTGAGGAGCATTAAAGTGGGAAGATTTACCTCATTTCTATTTACCAAGTTAATGAGCACTTGGCATGAGATCACAAATTTGATCATACCAACAATTTTAAGTGTACCATTATGCCCAGATCTTTGTTATATGCCACGCTTTATTGATTGTATTTACATTGATGACCTTGTCTTCACTATATTCATGGCAGATAGAAAGGAGGTGTGAATAACACGGCATATCTTCAAACTCACTTGGAGAGATAAATACATTATGTGGATTGCCCATGCCCTGCACATTCAGATACATTTTTAAGATCAGTTACCTTTTGTGATTTGCTGCCACCAGCTGTCGGTTTACAGATCTCCCCAAGATTATCTGACCTGCCTTTTTGTAAAAGTTGGGCACATGGTGACAATTTTTGGCTTTGGGCAGCAAGATGGGGACTGGTCCTTAGGTTTAGAGCTGTTCTGCGAAAAACGTAAGGGTTGGTTTTCCCAGTAGGAATATCAGCAAACCGTAAAGAACTTCCATTAACCACAGTTGCTTAAATTACTTTATTGTTCTAATCAATCTGATCTTGCTCATTTCAAGATGGAGATAACAACTGGTAATAATTTAAGAAAGTAAATGGCATTTACTCACTGAATAAAATATGATGGGGGAATTATTGGGACTATCTTGAGTTCCTAGAATTTTATAGGTGAACTCAGGCAAGGGTGTGGATCTGTACAACAGCAGGTCTACTAAAATGGCAAAAAGCGTTTTCCCCAAGAAAATGTTCTCTTTTTCCTTTAAAGGGACACCATTAACTGGAAAATCATTTCCATCTGAAAATGATGTCTCTTCTATTGTTCTAAGCGGAACTGGCCAGAGGGCAACAATTCTGTTTTGCGAAACCTTTTGAGGTTTCAAAATTTGTTTTTATTCTAGATTGGAATGAAACCATAAGCCTTTCAAATGCTTTCACAAAATGAAATTGAATCAAAAACATCAGGTTTTCAATTTGGGGGCCTTCCTCCTTGCAAGAGTCCACTTTGCCCCTCAGAAACCTTCGCAGCAAAAACTTTGTCTGAATCAATACATCTCCGTGAAACATTTCGGCTTTGACAATACAACACATTTCAATGAAAAAAACATTTAGTTAAAAATGTTTAAGCAAAAATTTCCCCCCTTCCTCTCAACCAGAAGAAAAAGGTGTTTTATATTGGGCATGGCTGGGCCTAGAATCCCTCTCTTTTTGCCAGAGGTCTTTTGCAAAGTTTTTGGAGGAGTCCCAAAGTCAACAACATGTATCTAGACTGATTTTCAAAACTACCACCTGATATTAGGATTCTGGATTTCAGAATTTTTGGCTGTTTTGCTTTTGTCATCAAATACTACAAAACTGTACAAATGGGAAGACATCACACAGACCAAAAACCAAAACCACTAGAAATTACATACATCTACAACAAAATATACTAGCCCCCTATATCCTTAATTGTATACTAGGGCTTTTTTTTAAAGCACATGCGGCTAAACTCAACTCTGACAAGCAGTTGAGTTAAATGGACTTATGCAACCTATACGAGGGCTGAATCTGGCCGATGATGTCCAAGTTTTTACAATGCTTCCAAGTCACACATATGACAACACGATTCTCTAGATAAGCGTGCGCGCACACACTCCCCACCAATGTGGTCTGTTCTCCTCTAAAGAAGTAACAATTACCTTTTTTCACCACCTCTGGGAGTCCGTCTAGCTCATACTCTGGCCCATTCTCATGTAGGGAGATGGCAACCTCATCAGCACCTGGCCAAAGGAAAGAGTCATTACCTGTACAAATAACTTTAAGGAGACTCTGGAAAGATGAGTTTAGAATGCAATGATCTCAATCATTCATTTGTTAATTAAGTACATAAGATGTATGCTTGTGCAACCACAGTAAACTATACCAAATAAAACAAACCAGACATCATGTAAAGGTTACTTTACCGAAGAGATCTCTGTTGATACCATATTTACTGTCAGGGTGCCAGGTACCCCGATTCTTTGGAATCTGCCTCTGGACACACAATGCATGGGCAACATTAATTCTGGCATTTCCTAACTTTTAAGTGCTTAACATTACCACCTTACCATTATTTTAACAATTTTTGTGTATATAATTGAATATAGCTCGTCTCAGAAATATGGATCCCTTTTTATACCGCTAGTGATTCTGCTTATTGGACACTCATGAATATTTGCTAGCCTAACTTACCCTAGCTAATGGCAGACAAGTTGTAGTATATTTTACACACTGTGGTGACCACTTTAAACTGTTGTCCTATTAGCTCTATACTTAGCCCCTGACAACTCTTGAAATGACTGAAGCTTGTGATCAATAAAACCCCAATGTATGTGTCTTAAAAAACATTTGTTAAAGTTAATAAACTCCAGCACTTCCTGGTCCCAGAAAGCTGCAACTTTCCTGCCTGAGCTCCCGACCGGGGGGGTGAGCCCCGGCCCTTCTCCCCCTCCCCTGACCGCCCTCCGCCCCATCCAATGCTCTCTGTTCCCTGACTGCCTGCCATTCGCCACAACCAGTCGCCGCTGCAATGCTCCCCGGCAGGAGCAGCAGGCCGGAGCGCTAGCAGCGTGGCTACGGGGGAGGGGAGACAGCGGGGGAGGGGCCGGGGCTCGCCTCCCTCACTGGGAGCTTAGGCGGGCCGGACAGGACATGGGAAAACTATGGCCCTCGGGACCATCCTGTCCAATCCCTGCCCTCCCCCCGTCTCCCCTCCCCCACAGCCACGCCGGGGGGGCAGTCAGGGAGCAGGGGGCATTGGATGGGGCGGAGACTCGAGGGAGAGTGGGGGGCAGTTGGGGCGGGGGTGTGGATAGGGGACAGGGAGCAGGGGGGGCAGTTAGGGTGTGGGGGGTCACTAGAGGGGGCAGTCAGGGGACAAGGAGCAGGGGGGTTTAGATGGGTCGGGGATTCTGAGGGGGGCAGGAAGTGGGAGGGGTGGATAGGGGCAGGGGCCATGCTATTTGGGGAGGCACAGCCTTCCCTACCCGGCCCTCCATACAATTTTGAACCCCGATGTGGCCCTCGGTCCAAAAAGTTTGCCCACCCCTGAGCTAGACCCCTGGGAAAGAATTCTCTCTAGTAACTCATAGTCCTCCCCATCTAGTGCTGTTGGAGATATTTGCTAATAGCCGTTGCGGATGGGCCATATGCCATTGTAGGCAATTGCATCATACCATCTCCTCCATGAATTTAGCAAGCATCAATCTTGAAACAAGTTAGGATTTTTGTCCCCCACTACTCTCCTTGGAAAGATGTTCCAAAAGGGTCATCTTTGACCCCTTAAACCCCACCCACCTGTCACAGGAAGTCCCGCCCCTGGGGGTGTTACTTCCGGGGTCAAGACAGCCACATGACTGGAAGCAAGGTTTTTTTTAGAACAACGCTTCCCTAGCTCTCGTCCCCTAATGCCCCTACTCTACTTGCGCTACATTGATGACATATTCATCATCTGGACCCATGGAAAAGAAGCCCTTGAGGAATTCCACCATGATTTCAATAATTTCCATCCCACCATCAACCTCACCCTAGATCAATCCACACAAGCGGTCCATTTCCTGGACACTACTGTGCTAATAAGCGATGGTCACATAAATACCACCCTATACCAGAAACCTACTGACCGCTACACTTACCTACATGCCTCCAGCTTCCATCCAGGACACACCACACGATCCATTGTCTACAGCCAAGTTCTAAGATATAACCGCATTTGCTCCAATCCCTCAGATAGAGACAAGCATCTACAAGATCTCTATCAAGCATTCTTAAAACTACAATACCCACTTGCTGAAGTGAAAAAACAGATTGACAGAGCCAGAGGAGTACCCAGAAGTCACCTCCTACAAGACAGGCCCAACAAAGAAAATAACAGAACACCACTAGCTGTCACCTTCAGCCCCCAACTAAAACCTCTCCAGCGCATCATCAGAGATCTACAACCTATCCTGAAAGATGATCCTTTACTCTCACAGATCTTGGGAGACAGACCTGTCCTCGCTTACAGACAACCCCCCAACCTAAAGCAAATACTCACCAGCAACCACACATCACTGAACAAAAACACTGACCCAGGAACCTATCCTTGTAACAAAGCCCGATGCCAACTCTGTCCACATATCTATTCAAGTGACATCATCATAGGACCTAATCACATCAGCCATACCATCAGGGGTTCGTTCACCTGCACATCTACCAATGTGATATATGCCATCATATGCCAGCAATGCCCCTCTGCCATGTACATTGGCCAAACCGGACAGTCTCTCCGCAAAAGAATTAATGGACACAAATCTGACATCAGGAATCATAATACTCAAAAACCAGTGGGAGAACACTTTAACCTGTCTGGTCATTCTATGACAGACCTGCGGGTGGCTATCTTACAACAGAAAAACTTCAAAAACAGACTCCAACGAGAGACTGCT